>NC_086445.1:913086658-913695408 GCF_028390025.1 Pseudophryne corroboree | reverse complement strand
TTGTAGAAACAGTCTGTAGTTCTAGACTTATGTGATACTGATATTTTAGTGCGGTGATGGGGAACAGATGGCCCTTCCTGCTTATTGACAAACATGTTTATTTTATTTAAGCTTGTAACACTTTTTCAAACGCCTGCTGATAAATTATTACAGATAATTGTCTCTTCTTTAAATTCAATGCTTGTTTTATTACTGAGATTAATAAATTAACACTAATAAGCGGCCTTCTGATGATGTGAGGGTGTCCATGGTTGACTATCACTGTGTAGAGTAGAGTGTCTGCTGGTAACTCATGTTGTTTATATATTCTATAGCAAAATGAATTGAAAGACTTGTATCATTTACAGAGTATTTTGTACCCTCTATAAAACTGGTTGCTTGTTGTGTTCCTTTTGAACAGTCTCTTATACAATAAGGCCATCGATCACATTGGAGACGCTGAGTTTCCCAGCAGGAGTTTCCTTGATGACATTTACAAAAAAAAATTCAGCAGCAGGCAACATGCAAAAATTTACTTTCTTAAATCTTTGATGCTTAAAATGAGTGTGTTAAACTAATGATGGACAGAAATAAATCTCCCTCAGTAGCCACCAGGGCTGTTTTTAGCTAATTTGGCTCCCAGTGTGAGATTTAAGAATGCGCCACCCCCATCGACATAAAAAAATGCACACACCACCCCATAGATATAAGAAACACAGATTTGCCCGCACACTCCTAGCGAGGAGATTGGCCTTGCTAAAATGGGCATGGTCTCATCTGAAAAGACTACCTTACACCACAGTTTTTGACCCTGCACCAACAGACCTCGGCCACCACAGGAAAAAAAAAAAATTCAACCATATTAAGCCCCACACAGTAATACCCCATGCACCATTTTATGCCCCCTACACCATTTTATGCCACAGACCGCAATGCCTGTGATACATTATGCCCTACAGTAAAGTTTCTAATTAATTTTCAATTACCTGCTCGTTGCCAAGGGTTTCACGTGCTTGGTGTCATGCTCGTTGCCAGGGATTTCATGCTCTCGTTGCCAGCAGTTTCATTCTCTGGAACGGGTGTCATGATCATTGCCAGGGGTGTGTAATGCTCGTTTCCAGGGGTAATGCTCATTGTCAGGGCTCAGGGGTTTGTAATGCTAGTTGCCAAGAGTGTGTAATGCTAGTTTCCAGGGGTGTGTAGTGATCGTTGCCAGGGGTAATGCTCATTGTCAGGGCTCAGGGGTGTGTAATGCTAGTTGCCATGGGTGTGTAATGCTAGTTGCCAGAGGTCTGTAATGCCAGGAGTGTGTGCTAGTTGCCAGGGGTGTGTACTGCCAGGAGTGTGTGCTAGTTGCCAGGAGTGTGTGCTAGTTGCCAGGGGTGTGTAATGCCAGGAGTGTGTGCTAGTTGCCAGGAGTGCTCTAGTCACCAGGGGTGTGTGCTAGTTGTCATGGGCGTGTACAGCACCAGCCCCACCAGTGTGCCAGCAGCTCCCTTGCTAACCCCTCCTCCCTGTCATTAGTACTCCATTCGGGGGGCGGAGTTTCAAGAAATGATACGTTGCGTCGTGACATCACAACACAAAAACGTCATTCTGCAAAATTCCGCCCCCAAGCAGAGTACTAATGACAGGAAGGAGGGGGAGCACCTGGAGCATCAAAAACTGCTGTGGCGGGCGCCCTGTGCGACGGCACGCCTCGGCCGCCGCAGAAACGGCACTGGTAGCCACCATACATAAAGCAGCAAGCTGCAACAAGCTGGTCATGTTTTGTGCTGGCAGCACATGGGGTCTAACCATTCCTTTCATATAGGCAGATGTACTAAACCTTGGACAGTGATAAAGTGGAGAGAGATAAAGTACCAGGAAATCCGCTCCTACTGTAGCTGTCAAATTACTGCCTTGCTCCGGATGACAAAAAAAACTGATGTTTTGCCTTTATTATTCTTGTTGCCATGTGAACAAGAATAATAGATATACAGTATCAATTTTGAATCAATAAAAATATACGATTAAATAAAAAAATAATTAAGCAGAGGCATTATGAAATATCTATTTAAAAAAAAAAAAATGTAAACAAAATGATCTCTAAGGCAAATTTCAAAGTCAATGCTTTTCATAGTAAAGCAATTATCACGGGTGGACTTCAGGTTGCCGGCGGCCGGGCTCCCGGCGACCACCATACCGGCGCCGGAATCTCGACCGCCGGCATACCGACATCTTTTCTCCCTCTTGGGGGTCCACCACCCCCCTGGAGGGAGAATAGAAAGCGTGGCGCGCGCAGCGCACCACAGTGCCAGCAAAGGGGCTCATTTGCGCTCGCCAAGCTATTGGTATGCTGGCGGTCGGGATTCCGGCGCCGGTATGCTGGTTGCTGGGACTCCGACCGACGGCAAACCATACTACACCCATTATCACTGGTATACACTGTATTATGTTGATTATTTCAATAGTGATTTAAGGGCAGATGTACAGTTGTACATCTTATTTTTTTATCAAATGCACATTTCCATACTGCATATGCGCACAAGACAGTTTACTCATAAATTGGGTTAGGGCTGATATGCCGGCATTTGGGATGCCAGCGGTCAGAATACCGACCACAACATCCTGATGGTTACAATTCCGACAGGGGTTGGGTAAGTATTTTAACCCTTCCGCACTACCTCACAGACCATGCCTTACTGCAGCCTAAACCTAACCCTATCCCCCAGTGGCGGAACTAGAGAATGGTGGGCCCAGGTGCAACAATATGCATTGGGCCCCCTCCCATATTAAAAACAGGGAAATGGCGTCGCCCAAAATATGGTGTTTTATCTCACTAACCAGGGGTGTCGCCACACAGTAGTACTCCCAATTCACAGTAGAGAGCCTTATACACAGTACGCCACACAGTAGAGAAGCTTATACACAGTACACCACACAGCAGAGAGCCTTATACACGTTGCGCCACACAGTAGAGCGCCTTATACACGTTGCGCCACACAGTAGAGCGCCTTATACACGTTGCGCCACACAGTAGAGAAGCTTATACACGGTACGTCACACAGTAGAGAGCCTTATACAGGGTTCGCCACACAGTAGAGAGCCTTACACAGGGTGCGCCACACAGTAGAGATCCTTATACAGGGTGCGCCACACAGTAGAGAAGCTTATACATGTTACAACACATAGGGGGGTATTCAGTTATTGCCGGATTTTTCATCCAGTCTAAAAATCGTCAATTATTGGTAATTTTTAGGGCGAATGACATTTCCCCTATTCAATGCATGTGCAGGATTTTTCAACTGGTCAAAAAATCCAGCACTAACGAAAAACACGTGGATCTGTGAATTTCCTGGTGAGCCATGTGTTTTGACGAATTTGCAGGCATTTTCGCCCGTTTTTTGGGTCTGTTTTCTCCCATGCCAATTCGACAAAAAAAGTGAAACGTCGTGGGCGAAAAGGGATTCAAAAATGGGCGAAAAACCCGCAATTAAATACCCATGGTCGAATTATACCGTTTTTTCGGCTAGCCGAAATTGAATACCCCACATAATAGAGAAGCTTATACACGTTATGCCACACAGTAGAGAGGCTTATACATGGTACACCACACAGTAGAGAGGCTTATACATGGTACGCTACACAGTAGAGAGGCTTATACACGTTGCGCCACACAGTAGAGAGGCTTATACATGGTACGCTACACAGTAGAGAGGCTTATACATGGTACACCACACAGTAGAGAGGCTTATACATGGTACACCACACAGTAGAGAGGCTTATACATGGTACGCTACACAGTAGAGAGGCTTATACACGTTGCGCCACACAGTAGAGAGGCTTATACACGGTGCGCCACACAGTAGAGAGCCTTATACACGGTACGCCACACAGTAGAGAGCCTTATACATGGTACGCCACACAGTAGAGAGGCTTATACATGGTACGCCACACAGTAGAGAGGCTTATACACGGTACGCCACACAGTAGAGAGGCTTATACACGGTACGCCAAACAGTAGAGAGGCTTATACATGGTACGCCACACAGTAGAGAGCCTTATACATGGTACGCCACACAGTAGAGGCTTATACACGGTACGTCACACAGTAGAGAGCCTTATACATGGTACGCCACACAGTAGAGCGACGCACACGTCAACATTTACAACCAGGAATGTGAGACAGATACAGATGAAGACAGCCTTATCGTTGCCGCGATGTGTTGGAACTGGCGTACGCATCACAGCAAGCTGCAGTGAAAGCCATACTGTGGCTAGTCGCTGCCTCCGTTCACTCCATAGATGTCTATGGCTTGCATGCGTACACACACACGCGCTTCATAGACATGGGCACACTAGTCGCGCCATCCATGCCGTGATGCAAACTCATCGCGGGTTGGATGAGTGTGGCTACATCTATAGATATTTGATATACACACACACACACACACACATAGTAAAACATACGCAAAGCAAGACACATATACACAGACACATCCACAGAAAACAGACACACACACACACACACACACACACACACACACACACACACACACACACCACATAAATACAGCTAAACACACATAGCAAAATACATATACAGTATATACACAGAAACACACACACCCATAGCTCAACACACACACACACACACACACACACAGCTAAACAGACATAGCAAAATACACATACAGTATACACACACACACACACACACACACACACACACACACACACACACACACACACATAGCTAAACACACACACACACACACACACACACACACACAGCTACACAGACATAGCAAAATACATATAGAGTATACACTGAAACAAACACACACCCATAGCTAAACACACACACACACACACACACACACACACACACACACACACACACACACACACACACACACCACATAAATACAGCTAAACACACATAGCAAAATACATATACAGTATTTACACAGAAACACACACACCCATAGCTCAACACACACACACACACACACACACACACACACACACACACACACACACACACACACACACACACCTAAACAGACATAGCAAAATACACATACAGTATATACAGACACACACACACACACACACACACACACACACACACAGCTACACAGACATAGCAAAATACATATAGAGTATACACTGAAACAAACACACACCCATAGCTAACACACACACACACACACACACACACACACACACACACACACACACACACACACACACACACACACACACACCACATAAATACAGCTAAACACACATAGCAAAATACATATACAGTATATACACAGAAACACACACACCCATAGCTAAACACACACACACACACACACACACACACACACACAGCTAAACAGACATAGCAAAATACACATACAGTATATACACACACACACACACACACACACACACACAGCTAGACATAGCAAAATACATATACAGTATATACAGAAACACACACGCACACAGCATAACAGACATAGGAAAATACATATAGAGTATACATTGCAAACACACACACCCCCATAGCTAAACACACACATTGCCAGCAAAACACAAACTCTTTACTTTACATATGTTTTCAATGTCCACAAGTTGCACACTTTCCACCTCCTAGGCTAGCTCTGGCTCTGGCAAGGCTCCTCACTGTGCAGGGGCTGAGTGCACTGACGTGACGTCTCCTCAGTCCTCACTCTTCTGTACACACACACTGCTGCCGTGACTCCCCTCTCCCTCCCCCTCCCTCCCTCTCCCCCCCTGTCCAGTATGCAGTGACTCTGTCCAGGAAGCTGAGAGCTGCAGCCGAGATGAAGGGTGATGTGATCACCCTTCTCACATCACTGGTGCCGGGGACCGCGTACAGGCTTCCTCAGTTAGGACCCGCAGCAGCAGCTCAGCGCTGGCAGCGTGTAATGAGTCAGTCTGACTCATTATACTGCTGCCGGCTATGGGCCCCATCACAGCGCTGGGCCCCAGTGCACTGCACCGCTTGCACTGCCGCAAGTTCCGCCTCTGCTATCCCCCGCAGCCTAATCCTAATCCTATCCGATGGTGGCTAAACCTAACCCCCCTTCATGCAGCCTAAACCTAACCTTTCCTACCCCGCAGCCTAACCCTAACCCTCCCTGGGAGTGCTTAAACCTAACATCCCCCCTGCAGTTTACCTCTCCCAGGCAGTCACTCGTTTGGGATCCCGGCTGTCAGGATGCCAGAGCCGAGAGTGTGATCCGATTCGGGATGCCGACATAGGCATTCCGAGTAGTAGCTAGATTCCGGCTTCGGTATTCTGACTGCAGGTATCCTGACCATCGGTATCCTGACCGGAACCCTCATAAGTCAGTATGCCGATTTTGCTGCCATTTCTTTATGAGGGCACTTCAGTATTGTGGGCAGATCCATGCTGACCCCTGCCTGCACAGCCTAGGATTTTTGTCAACTGGGGCAAGGCAGAATTTATAAAGGGACAGCAAATAAAGGAGTGTGGTCGCACAAGGATGGGGCATGGCCACACAATAGTACCCCTAATTCAAACTACGCCAATAGTTGCACAAATTTATTCACGTTGCACCGCAAGTACTGCCTCTGATTCACATTACACCACATAGTAGTGTCCTTTATTCACATTGCGACACACAGTAGTGCTCCTTATGCACGTTACGCAACACAGTAGTACCCATTATACACATTATGCTACACAGTAGTACCCGTTATACACATTATGCCACAAAGTAGTGCCCCTTTTTACACATAATTCTAGTGCCCCCACATTGTGCCACAGTGTATTCACAAGAAGCAGCATCAGACACCTGGCAGAGCAGAGACACAGCATTAGAATGAGTCTCTCCCATGCAGCTGCTGCTTATCTCCATGTGATGGGCTCCACCAATCAGAGCTCAGCACTCAACCCTCAACACGGTACACAGCACTCACCCCTCAGCACTCACCCCTGCTCCTCCCACCCCTCAACTCGGTAGTGGCTAGACCCCCTTCAGAAAAAGTAGCCCCTAACTTCATGAGACCACGTGAACCATGGGACATACCATGTGAATCATGACAGCAGGCTGAAAAGCAAGGTCGTGGGCTACCAGTTTTACTGTCCACATTAACATTTATTCCCTTTGTGGCAAGCACAGCAAACCTGTAAGAGTACACTTTGGGTCACCATGTTACACTTTGGGTCCCATGTTCTGAACCTTTCCCCTGCTATCACAGTTCACAATGTTATGTCCCATGGTTCACCTGGTCTGATTCCATCTGAGGCAACATTCACTGAAGGGGAAATAGACACAACCCCTTAGCAGTAGCACAGTCTCATTGGAATTTTTTACCAGTTGTACATTGCCCCAGTCCATCCCAGGGAATCAGCAACAGCGGCAACAGAGACTGAGGAGCCACACTTCAGGGGCCCCGCTGGCAGTGCTGCTGCATGCCGCTGCTTGTCATACAGTGTAACAATGGACCCAGCAGGCTAGCGGAGCGAGGAGAGTTTTTGCAGAGTTTTCCCAGTTTTGTATACTTTGCTGAGTAGTTTGGCCGGCTCTAGGTACAAGCCAGTCGTCCCCTCAAATCCAACACTCGGGGCATGTTGCAGCCCTGGTGTCGTTGTTCAATTTTTAGATTGTGTTAGTTTAATATTATGATATTTCCCACTTTGCTCTGAGTGTTATTATATTACCTTAAATGTAACATTATTTAAGTTGTGTAATAAAGTGAATGTGGGCTGAATAATAATTACTGGATGTTCTTCCATTTGCATAGCTCGCCAATACATTGAGTAAAAAAGTTAAACTCTGTCTAATGTTCAACCTTATATATTAATACTTGGTGCAACACCTCAGTTAGCATCCTTACACTTAACTCGGTTTATAGACCTCAGGTTTTAGTCTTACTATTAGATTATTTTATTGGTAAATAGTTACGTAGGTGGTTCTGGGTCCAGTGCCGGAGATAATCCATTTTCCTTTATATACCAGTTCATGGAACTTTCGGCTGCCCTACGTGTTCCCTCCAGTGTCACTTTTGCCCAGGGTCCTGCGGAAGTTCAAACAAGGAGGAGGATTTCTACTTCTAGTTGCTCCAGCGTGGCCCAGACGGCATTGGATCTTAGACCTGCAGGGTCTATCGACAGAGCGTCCTCTTCTACTTCCTCAGCGCCCAGACCTCCTCGTACAGGGCCCTTGTCTTTATCCGGACCTGGCTAGACTGGCTTTGACGTCATGGCTCTTGAAGCATCACTCCTGAGAGCCAAAGGATTCTCTGAAGTGGTCATCCAAACTATGTTAAAAGCCTGTAAACAGGCTTCAGCTCAGATTTATTACAGGTTTGGAATTCTTACTTCACCTGGTTTGCTAACAGTGGCGTAAGTTTGTCCCAGTTGCCCGGAGGCAAGATAAATATTGGTGCCGCCCCATATTTAGAAAAATATATGTATGTATGTACTGTATGTATGTATGTATGTATGTATGTATGTATGTCATCCAGAAACAGGAGCGGACTACAGAATTCATCATCGGCTAGATTGTGAATCTGAGTTTGCCATATATGTCATCCTTTGCCCCTGTAATAAAATCTATGTGGGAAAGACAATTAGAATGATTAAAGAAAGAATTGGCATGCACAGGTCATCAATTAAGAAGACACAAATGGGTATTGAGGCCAGCACACCGCCTGTTGCCAGGCACTTTTTTCATGAGGGACATACCATACGGGACTACTGATTCATGCCAGTTGACCATATCCCGCCCCTCCGTATGGGAGGTGATAGACATAAACTGTTACTTCAGCGAGAGTGCCAGTGGATATACATGTTGAACTCGATGGCACCTAATGATCTAAATGAGGAATTCACATGGACACCATTCTTATGAGACCATGCAATAAGCCTCTATGTCAAAAAAAAATGTCTTCCTTTTTTTGAGGGAGTCTGCTTTTAGCTAATGTTCTGGTACCTATGCCATTCATAATAATAGTCCATCCCTACATATAAATCTGTTTTTTATTGTGGGTCCTATCTCGAGTACGAGTAATGCTGTTTATTGTTTATTGAATAATGGTTGAGATATGATAACAGCGTTATGAGTCTTTGATGTAATGTTAGATAAAGCTGGATGTTTGTTTTTGTATCTAAATGACGGCAATCATGTGGGCGGGGTGTGAGGTGAGGGGGCTGGATGTAGTATCTGGCCTCCGTGACATGCCCCGCTGACGTGGTTGGCATCTATACACTTCCGCTATCCCACAGAATTGCATGTAATGGTTGGCGTCTGTGTAACTTCCGCCAACCATGCCTGGATTTCCATGCACTTCCGGTTGCCGATTTCATGATGGCGCCCATGTTCTGTACATACCCTAAAAGATAGCCCACCCCCCATTCAGTTTTCCCATTTCCTGCACAGTTTTTGAAGCTAAAGGGTGTACTGCGACTTTTGATTCACCCTGTGTGTGTATATATATATATATATATATATATTTATACATACATACACACACGCACAATTTATATATATATATATATATATATATAGAACAGACGTGTTCGGCACTCCACATGACTGTAAATCACAACATGCTCCGGTGCCCGACCTAGACACACTAAATATGCAGGGAAGCCAGCAGGACGGCACTCACGGAGACTGGGTACGTTTAACAAACTGACAGCTGAAGCTGGTGTAAAGTCAACGTTTCAGAATTTACTCTTTTTTCAAAAAGAGTAAATTCTGAAACGTTGACTTTACACCAGCTTCAGCTGTCAGTTTGTTAAACGTACCCAGTCTCCGTGAGTGCCGTCCTGCTGGCTTCCCTATATATATATATATTTCTCTAACGTCCTAAGTGGATGCTGGGGACTCCGTAAGGACCATGGGGAATAGCGGCTCCGCAGGAGACTGGGCACATCTAAAGAAAGCTTTAGGACTATCTGGTGTGCACTGGCTCCTCCCCCTATGACCCTCCTCCAAGCCTCAGTTAGATCTCTGTGCCCGAACGAGAAGGGGGCACACTAGGGGCTCTCCTGAGCTTCTTAGTGAAAGTTTTAGATTAGGTTTTTTATTTTCAGTGAGACCTGCTGGCAACAGGCTCACTGCATCGAGGGACTAAGGGGAGAAGAAGCGAACTCACCTGCGTGCAGAGTGGATTGGGCTTCTTAGGCTACTGGACATTAGCTCCAGAGGGACGATCACAGGCCCAGCTTGGATGGGTCCCAGAGCCGCGCCGCCGGCCCCCTTACAGAGCCAGAAGGCAGAAGAGGTCCGGAAAATCGGCGGCAGAAGACGTCCTGTCTTCAACAAGGTAGCGCACAGCACTGCAGCTGTGCGCCATTGCTCTCAGCACACTTCACACTTCGGTCACTGAGGGTGCAGGGCGCTGGGGGGGGGCGCCCTGAGACGCAATAAAAACACCTTGGATGGCAAAAAAATGCATCACATATAGCTCCTGGGCTATATGGATGCATTTAACCCCTGCCAGAATCCATAAAAAAGCAGGAGAAAAGTCCGCGAAAAAGGGGCGGAGCCTATCTCCTCAGCACACTGGCGCCATTTTCCCTCACAGCTCCGTTGGAGGGAAGCTCCCTGTCTCTCCCCTGCAGTCACTACAAGAAAGGGTTAAAAAAAAGAGAGGGGGGCACTAATTAGGCGCAGTATTAACTATACAGCAGCTATAAGGGGAAAAACACTTATATAAGGTTATCCCTGTATATATATAGCGCTCTGGTGTGTGCTGGCAAACTCTCCCTCTGTCTCCCCAAAGGGCTAGTGGGGTCCTGTCCTCTATCAGAGCATTCCCTGTGTGTGTGCTGTATGTCGGTACTTTGTGTCGACATGTATGAGGAGAAAAATGATGTGGAGACGGAGCAGATTGCCTGTAATAGTGATGTCACCCCCTAGGGGGTCGACACCTGAGTGGATGAACTGTTGGAAGGAATTACGTGACAGTGTCAGCTCTGTATAAAAGACAGTGGTTGACATGAGACAGCCGGCTACTCAGCTTGTGCCTGTCCAGACGTCTCATAGGCCGTCAGGGGCTCTAAAGCGCCCGTTACCTCAGATGGCAGATATAGACGCCGACACGGATACTGACTCCAGTGTCGACGGTGAAGAGATGAATGTGACTTCCAGTAGGGCCACACGTTATATGATTGAGGCAATGAAAAATGTTTTACACATTTCTGATAATACGAGTACCACCAAAAAAGGGGTATTATGTTCGGTGAGGAAAAACTACCTGTAGTTTTCCTGAATCTGAGAAATTAAATGAGGTGTGTGATGATGCGTGGGTTTCCCCCGATAACAACGGATAATTTCTAAAATGTTATTGGCATTATATCCTTTCCCGCCAGAGGTTAGGGTGCGTTGGGAAACACCCCCTAGGGGGGGATAAAGCGCTCACACGCTTGTAAGGGCTCTACCTTCGCCTGAGATGGCCGCCCTTAAGGATCCTGCTGATAGAAAGCAGGAGGGTATCCTAAAAGGTATTTACACTGGTGTTATACTGCGACCAGCAATCGCTTCAGCCTGGATGTGCAGTTCTGGGTTGGCGTGGTCGGATTCCCTGACTGAAAATATTGATACCCTAGATAGGGACAGTATATTTTTGCCTATAGAGCATTTAAAAGATGCATTTTTATATATGCGTGATGCACAGCGGAATATTTGCCGACTGGCATCAAGTCTAAGCGCGTTGTCCATTTCTACCAGTAGAGGGTTATGGACACGTCAGTGGTCAGGTGATGCGTATTCCAAACGGCATTTGGAAGTATTGCTTTATTAAGGGAGGAGTTATTTGGGGTCGGTCTTTCAGACCTCGTGGCCACGGCAACAGCTGGGAATTCCACGTTTGTACCCCAGGTCGCCTCTCAACATGAGAAGACGCCGTATTATCAGGCGCAGTCTTTTCGTGGACAAAAGGTTCCTCATTTCTGCCCCGTGACAGAGGGAGAGGAAAAAGGCTGCAGAAATCAGCCAGTTCCCAGGAACAGAAACCCTCTCCCGCCTCTGCCAAGCCCTCAGTATACGCTGGGGCTTTACAAGCAGAATCAGGCACGGTGGGGGGCCCGTCTCAATGAATTTCAGCGCGCAGTGGGCTCACTCGCAAGTAGACCCCTGGATCCTTCAGGTGATATCTCAGGGGTACAAATTAGAATTCGAGACGTCTCCCCCTAGCCATTTCCTAAAGTCGGCTTTACCGATGTCTCCTTCTGACAGGGAGACAGTTTTGGAAGCCATTCACAAGCTGTATTCCCAGCAGGTGATAATCAAGATACCCCTCCTGCAACAGGGAACGGGGTATTATTCCACACTGTTGTGGTACCGAAGCCGGACGGCTCGGTGAGACCGATTCTAAATCTAAAATCTTTGAACACTTACGTACAGAGGTTCAAATTCAAGATTGAGTCACTCAGAGCAGTGATTGCGAACCTGGAAGAAGGGGACTACATGATGTCTCGGGACATCAAGGATGCTTGCCTTCATGTCAAAATTTACCCTTCTCACCAAGGGTACCTCAGGTTTATGGTACAGAACTGTCACTATCAGTTCAGACGCTGCCGTATGGATGGTACACGGCACCCCGGGTCTTTACCAAGGTAATGGCCGAAATGATGATATTCCTTCGAAGGAAGTGAATTTTAGTTATCCCTTCCTTGGACAATTCCCTGATAAGGGTAAGATCCAGGGAACAGTTGGAGGTCGGTGTAGCACTATCTCAGGTAGTGTTGCGGCAGCACGATTGGATTCTCAATATTCCAAAATCGCACCTGGTTCCGACGACGTGTCTTCTGTTCCTAGGGATGATCCTGGACACAGTCCAGAAAAAGGTGTTTCTCCCGGAGGAGAAAGCCAGGGAGTTATCCGAGCTAGTCAGGAACCTCCTAAAACCGAGCCAAGTCTCAGTGCATCAATGCACAAGGGTTCTGGGTAAAATGGTGGCTTCCTACGAAGCAATCCCATTCGGCAGATTCCACGCAAGAACTTTCCAGTGGGACCTGCTGGACAAATGGTCCGGATCGCATCTTCAGATGCATCAGCGGATAACCCTGTCACCAAGGACAAGGGTGTCCCTCCTGTGGTGGTTGCAGAGTGCTCATCTTCTAGAGGGCCGCAGATTAGGCATTCAGGACTGGGTCCTGGTGACCACTGATGCCAGCCTGCGAGGCTGGGGAGCAGTCACACAGGGAAGGAATATCCAGGGCTTATGGTCAAGCCTGGAGACATCACTTCACATAAATATCCTGAAGCTAAGGGACATTTACAATGCTCTAAGCTTAGCAAGACCTCTGCTTCAAGGTCAGCCGGTGTTGATCCAGTCGGACAACATCACGGCAGTCACCCACGTAAACAGACAGGGTGGCACAAGAAGCAGGAGGGCAATGGCAGAAGCTGCAAGGATTCTTCGCTGGGCGGAAAATCATGTGATAGCACTGTCAGCAGTATTCATTCCGGGAGTGGACAACTGGGAAGCAGACTTCCTCAGCACGACCTCCACCCGGGAGAGTGGGGACTTCACCCAGAAGTCTTCCACATGATTAAAAACTCGACAGGTATTGCGCCAGGTCCAGGGACCCTCAGGCAATAAGCTGTAGACGCTCTGGTAACACCGTGGGTGTACCAGTCATGGTATGTGTTCCCTCCTCTGCCTCTCATACCCAAGGTACTGAGATTGATAAGATGGAGAGGAGTAAGCACTATATTCGTGGTTCCGGATTGGCCAAGAAGGACTTGGTAACCGGAACTTCAAGAGATGCTCACGGAGGATCCGTGGCCTCTACCTCTAAGAAGGGACCTGCTCCAGCAAGGACCCTGTCTGTTCCAAGACTTACCGTGGCTGCGTTTGACGGCATGGCGGTTGAACGCCGGATCCTGAAGGAAAAAAGGCATTCCGGATGAAGTCATCCCTATCCTGATCAAAGCCAGGAAGGATGTAACCGCAAAAACATTATCACCGCAATTGGCGAAAATATGTTGCGTGGTGCGAGGCCAGTAAGGCCCGACGGAGGAAATTCAACTGGGTCGATTCCTACATTTCCTGCAAACAGGAGTGTCTATGGGCCTGAAAGTGGGGTCCATTAAGGTTCAAATTTCGGCCCTGTCAATTTTCTTCCAAAAAGAACTAGCTTCAGTCCCTGAAGTTCAGACGTTTGTAAAAGGGGTACTGCATATACAGCCTCCTTTTGTGCCTCCAGTGGCACTTTGGGATCTCAATGTAGTTTTGGGTTCCAAAAGTCACATTGGTTTGAACCACTTAAATCTGTGGAGTTAAAATATCTCACATGGAAAGTGGTCATGCTGTTGGCCCTGGCCTGGGCCAGGCGCGTGTCAGAATTGGCGGCTTTATCCTGAAAAAGCCCTTATCTGATTTTCCATTCGGACAGGGCGGAATTGAGGACTCGTCCTCAGTTTCTCCCCAAGGTGGTTTCAGCGTCTCACCTGAACCAACCTATTGGTGGTGCCTGCGGCTACTAGGGACTTGGAGGCCTCCAAGTTGCTAGACGTTGTCAGTGCCCTGAAAATATATGTTTCCAGGATGGCTGGAGTCAGGAAATCTGACTCGCTGTTTATCCTGTGTGCACCCAACAAGCTGGGTGCTCCTGCTTCTAAGCAGACTATTGCTCGTTGGATTTGTAGTACAATTCAGCTTGCACATTCTGTGGCAGGCCTGCCACAGCCAAAAATCTGTAAATGCCCACTCCACAAGGAAGGTGGGCTCATCTTGGGCGGCTACCCGAGGGATCTCGGCTTTACAACTTTGCCGAGCAGCTACTTGGTCAGGAGCAAATACGTTTGTAAAATTCTACAAAATTGATATCCTGGCTGAGGAGGACCTGGAGTTCTCTCATTTGGTGCTGCAGAGTCATCCGCACTCTCCCGCCCGTTTGGGAGCTTTGGTATAATCCCCATGGTCCTTACGGAGTCCCCAGCATCCACTTAGGACGTTAGAGAAAATAAGAATTTACTTACCGATAATTCTATTTCTCATAGTCCGCAGTGGATGCTGGGCGCCCATCCCAAGTGCGGATTGTCTGCAATACTTGTACATAGTTATTGTTACAAAAATCGGGTTATTATTGTTGTGAGCCATCTTTCAGAGGCTCCTCTGTTATCATGCTGTTAACTGGGTTCAGATCACAGGTTATACGGTGCGATTGGTGTGGCTGGTATGAGTCTTACCCGGGATTCAAAATCCTTCCTTATTGTGTACGCTCGTCCGGGCACAGTATCCTAACTGAGGCTTGGAGGAGGGTCATAGGGGGAGGAGCCAGTGCACACCAGATAGTCCTAAAGCTTTCTTTAGATGTGCCCAGTCTCCTGCGGAGCCGCTATTCCCCATGGTCCTTACGGATTCCCCAGCATCCACTACGGACTATGAGAAATAGAATTATCGGTAAGTAAATTCTTATTATATATATATATATATACACACACACACACACACACACACACACACACACACACACACACACACACACACACACACACACTCATAATATATATATGTGTGTGTGTGTGTGTGTGTGTGTGTGTGTGTGTGTGTGTGTGTGTGTGTGTGTGTGTGTATGTGTGTATGTATGGTGCGTTCAAAAAAAAATGTATACTGTATATATACATCTCAGTAATTTCATATAATTAGAATTCTCATATTTCCTATACAGGAGCAAATAGCTTCACCAGTAAGGTGCCTGTTTCCAGTGTAATAGGTTGTGAGTTCTAATTATTGGTATGACACTTGAAAATGTGTATCTATAATAAAAGGGGTGTGACTTGTAAGTTGCAGGGACCAGTGAGGAAGTCGGCCACTGAAGAGATAGCGGCAGCTATCAATTAACTGAATTGAATGGTGTCACAGAATGGGAAGAAAGGTGCCCCCCTTCAGAGCAGGAGCCCGGAGGCAGATGCCTCCGTTGCCTCCCAGAGTTACGCTTTTGTGTGCTATTAAGAATTATGATGCATACAGTTTCAGAACTTCCAGAATTCTGGCTTTTCTGCAAAGAGGCCTGGACATAGGCCTTCGTCTAGCCTCCCTCAAGGTTCACATATCTGCCTTGTCAGTATGGTTTCAGAGAAAAATTGCGTCTATACCTGACATTCATACATTCACTCAGGGTGTCTTACAGATTCAGCCTACCTATGTCTCTCCTATGGCTCCATGGGATCTGGCTGTTGTCCAGAATGCCCTGCAAGAGTCTCCATTTGAACCTCTTGAGACGGTGGACCTTAAATGGTTCACGGCCAAGGTCTTGTTTTTACTGACTATTGCCTCTGCTAGAAGGGTGTCGGACAAAGGTGCATTGTCCTTTCGTCCACCCTTTCTAATATTTCATTGTGACCGGGCAGTTCTTAGAACTCACCCAGGTTATTTACCTAAGGTGGTGTCATCTTTTCACCTTAACCAAGAGATTGTGGTTCCGGCCTTTATCTCTTCTGAATTGTCCTCCAAAGAGCGGTCTTTGGATGGGGTACGGGTTCTCCATATATATGTGGAGAGGACTGCCTCTATCAGGAGGTCAGACTCCCTTTTTGTCTTGTTTGGTTTTCACAAACGTGGCTGGCCTGCAAATAAGCAAACTTTGGCCAGATGGATTAGAATGGTGATTGCACAAGCTTATGCGCAGGCTGGTCTCCCAGCTCTTGCTGCTATTAATGCCCATTCTAATAGGTCTTTGGGGCCTTCTTGGGCAGCTCACTATGGCATGTCCACGGAACAATTGTGCAAGGCGGCTACGTGGTCCTCTGTGAACATGTTTATTAGGATCTATGCCTTTTATACTTCCGCCTCCCAGGATGCTTCCTTTGGATGCCGGGTTCTCATACTGCTAAGGCGTGTCCCCTCCCTTGAGGAACTACTTTAGGACATACCAATGTAACCTGCTGCAGAAAAGGAGAGTTATAGTAAACTAACAATTTTTAATTCTCTTTCTGCGAGGTACATTGGGTTCCACAGGGCGCCCACCCTGACGCACCTTGCTTCTGTGGGTTTGTATGCATTAGCCACTGGTCCCTTCTCCTGTCGTGAGAATGTGGTTCTTTGTGACTAACATCTACCTTCTCTCTTACCTGCTCCTGCATTGGGCTGGTTAATGAAACTGAGCTCACAGTGCCTGAAGGCGGGATTATAGAGGAGGCCCCAATGCATCCTGGGACAGCCTAAAGCTTTAGCATGTTGGTGCCTCTGGATCAAGATCCACTCTACATCCTGATGTTTCCCTGTGGAACCCAATGTACCTCGCAGAAAGAGAGTTAACAATGGTACAGTAAGTCTACCATAACTCTCCTTTTTTTAATTACATCTCATTATTTTTGTATCACTTTCTGTATATAGCTTTGGCTTCCTAACACTAATCTATTAACACTATAGTTTTTTCACTGGTGTGCTGCCCTGGGCTTTCTGGCTTATGTTGATTTTTGGGGTGTCGCACCCTGCACCTAGATATAGCAATAGGGACCACCAATATACAGCGTGGCCTTGACAAGGCTTGGGGGCTTATTCATACATGTGCGTAAATATATGTAACCAAGATCTCTGAATTCTAATATTTTGTAGGATTTAAATCCGACCACTGCATTCCATCCTCCTCCTTTGTTATGCTGCATTACCACTAGGGATGGACATCGAAGATAAAGTAGCTACATGGAATTTATTGATCTTTGGGGTCTAATCTCAGTGTGAATTGTAAGTCGATGCAGGAGTTGTGGTATGTTGACCACATTGATAATTCTGCCATAATATTGATGAAGATATTATATATCATTAAATCCACCCCAAAATACATATTTAACGCAGCAACTGGCAAGAAGAGGTTATTACCACAGTCGTTATTGCTACTCTTGGCCCCAGATCTTCCCCTGGAGTCGGGACAGTATGTGCTGTTTGATGATACAGGTGGGGCTCTTGTTGTCCTTCATTTGATAGGAAATGTATTTAAATTCCTACCTGCCATTAGACTCCAGCAGGATGATTCACAGCCAATCAAAGCCATGAGGCGAATATAGAAGCTGGTCTCCTCTTCGCATATGCGTTATAGTGATATTGCAAAAGATAGATTATTTCTGACCAATGATCAGTAGTCATCAATACACAGTTATCAATATCAGACCAAGCCAGATTGTCAGTCTGGTCCCTTTAAATATCCATCCCTAGTTACCTCCCTGCGGGTGGTCTTCAGTATGCCAGCTGTCGGGATCCCGGCGCACAGTATACCGGCGCCGGAATCCCGACACCCGGCATACCGACACTTATTCTCCCTTGTGGGGGTCCACGACCCCCCTGGAGGGAGAATAAAATAGCGTGGCGCGCGTAGCGCGCCACCGTGCCGATCGCAGCGAGCCTGCAAGGGGCTCATTTGCGCTCACCACACTGTCGGTAAGCCGGCGGTCGGGCTCCCGGCGCCAGTATGCTGGTTGCCGGGAGCCCGACTGCCGGACTACCATACTACACCCCTCCCTGCATATGGCTACTTTATTTAGTCTTATTCTAAGCTTTATAACACGTGGGATCAGGAATAGCCAGCTGGGGGCCACAGAAGAACACCCATCTGTTGCACACCAATGGTATATACAGTTAGAAAGCAAAAGGCCTTATTTAATGCTGCTGTGTTACATAGCAACAATGTGCTAATCAAACAATCGTTTCCATTTTCCACAATTTACTAAAAATTATTTGTTTCACATTTTTGCATATACAGTAGTGGCCTTTTATTAATTAGCCAATAAGGATTTTCAAAATACATTTTTCAAAATTGAGTAGAGCTAGAATTAAGTAGAGCTAGAATTCTTCAATGTTACTCTGGTACAAAGGTCCACTGCATTCATAAAATGCCCCAGTATGTAATGTTAATACATACAGATGTGTCCACATACATCTCTGCTATATCTCACCATGTATGGCACGGTTTTGCATGCCATAGACTCAGAGATTTAGCCATGCCTTGTGATTTTTCTTAATTTGCTTCTTTAATATGTTACTTTATACATATACACATCTGTATAAATATGTATTAACGGCATTATACCAAACATGCATCAGAGACTGTAACTGTCCACATCATACTAATAACACTGATCATAAGATCGTGTTTCCAATACATATTAGCCCCTTTCCCAGTATCTGACAACTGTAGAGTTAGACTGAGACATTCATTCTGCCTGTGCCAGTCATCTCTGTGGGGTTAGCACAAACTCTGACTGTGCATCATCCCCTCACTTCCAATAATTAACTTCCATGGCAAGCATCCAACATCAAAGACAGGGTACAGGACATAATTTCCTAGGCCTTCTAACAAGGTCACTCCAGGCAAATACAGTAATAAAATACATCACAATGCGGGATTATCAGTGAACTGTACTGTATCAGGTCTGGGAGACCTGAGGAAATGTAACATCCTACAAGGTGACAGCCTGCGCCACCTTATAGGACTAGTGCAGACAGCATGCCAACATGGGGTTAATTGCCTACTGGGGACCCTTTAAGGAACACACAAGAGACGGGACCTGCCTGGCCTGATGACTGACAGCCTTAAAGAGAGAGGAGACCTGATTGGCTGGTGTTGGTGCGCGGGAGACCGAGGAGGCGGCTGTGACGTCAGACGCAAGAGCTGTGTGCAGAGTGAAGCCGCGCATTGGAGAGGTCAGTGGTGAGCAGCTGTGCAGCGTGAAGCCGCGCATTGGAGAGGTCAGTGGTGAGCAGCCGTGCAGCGTGAAGCCGCGCATTGGAGAGGGCAGCGGTGGGCTGTGTGCAGAGTGATGCCGCGCATTGGAGAGGTCAGTGGTGTGCAGCCGTGCAGAGTGAAGCCGTGCATTGGAGAGGTCAGCGGTGTGCAGCCGGTCAGAGTGGAGCCGTGCATTGGAGAGGTCAGCGGTGTACAGCCGGTCAGAGTGAAGCCGCGCATTGGAGAGGCCAGCGGGTATAGCCGCAATCAGAGTGGAGCCACATTGATTGCAGTTGGCTGCAAAACCATAAGTCAAGGCCAGTGGCCAATACAGGGAACCTGGTAGAGATCCTGTAAGGGGAAGAAAGCGCCTTAGCATGGCGTGGCCTCGCCTCCTCTTTCCCTAACCCAGAAAGCGGAGCACACTCTGAATGCAATACTCACCAGTATCTGCAGATAAGACACACAGAACATAGTTATCAGCCCTTCCACTCCCATGTTCACCCGGACAGCACTGCCTCAAGCAGGTTCAGGTGTATGATGTACAATTTATAGACTGTTATTCCGGTCAGTCCATGGCAGACTGCAACTCTCAAAGGGAGGTCCCACATTGCACAGTATTGGAACAGCAAACAGCTATTAACAAGGGGATTATAATTACCCAGTGTAAGTGAACACTCCCTAGCAGGTCCTTGACCCAGGAACAGTGGAACGCTAGACTTTGTAAAGTAAAGACATCTTGTGGCATGATCTATATCACACCCACTGATTTATTTGTCTTCAAACCACCAGCCTCAGGTCTCCTGCCAATTGACTGCCTTAAGCCCCGGACTTATTGTTTACTCCCTACCTAGGAATGCTTATAGTGTGTGGAAACACCAGCCAGTGTGAAGGTGAAAAGTTAATCACCTCAGTAAAGTCGAAACGCTGTGCACAGGTCGGGTTACAGAACCCATTTGAGTGGGACAATAAAAATGCTTGAATACCTGAAGGTGATGTTATTTGATATATCCGTGTTGTGTGAGGTTTATATTCTGTGACGTCTCTATTGTGTGATACTCTCACCATATGATGTTTATGTTGTGTTGACTACCATTAGACAGCAGGTCAGCTTCAGTGGGGTAATGGCACCTCAACAAAGGTTGTGGATCCATTGTTATGATTCAGGGCGAACAATTAAATCACACTAAAGTGTTACTATTGATCTGGGAATTATCCCAAAAGTGTACACTACTACCTCATTCCACTTCAATAGAATAAAACTCAAGCAGTTGCATATTGTCCGTTTTCTTGTCTAAGAAGGTTCCTTCCAACTACGAGAACAACGAACCTGAGCAAATCCATCCACAGTGCACTCTGCACAAAGGTAAGAAGAGGATACTCCCAACCCGTGCACTACACTTATTTGGCGTCATACCGAACAGGATCTGGGTTAGGTTGGGAGAACAGCTGAAAACGGGAAAATGGAACAACAGGTAGTGCAAGAAGCACCACCAGTAGCACCGGCAGTAGCGCCGAATGCAGTAGTAGCACCGAATGTCGAGCAACAAGAACCACCGACGATAACAACAAATGCTCCAATCACACTACCATACTACTTCGGGGCCCCATGGCTCCCGACTTACAGCGGAGACACTGACAAGCCTCAAGGAACTACCTTTGTGGAATTCAAAAACAAACTTGAATCCATTTTCTGGCTGTACGCGTTAAACGAACAACAAAAAATAGAAATTCTGGTAGGCCAACTAACGGGATCAGCCCTTAGAGAAGTAGTATTGTGGCCCACAGATGTCAAGAAAGAGGTGAAACAAGTCCTGAAGAAGTTGTCCACAACATTCGAAACTAGGGGGGTAATTCCAAGTTGATCGCAGCAGGAAATTTTTTAGCAGTTGGGCAAAACCATGTGCAGTGCAGGGGAGGCAGATATAACATGTGCAGAGAGAGTTAGGTTTGGGTGGGTTATTTTGTTTCTGTGCAGGGTAAATACTGGCTGTTTTATTTTTACACTGCAATTTAGATTGCAGATTGAACTCACCACACCCAAATCTATCTCTCTCTGCACATGTTATATCTGCCCCCCCCTGCAGTGCACATGGTTTTGCCCAATTGCCTAAAAATTTCCTGCTGCAATCAACTTGGAATTACCCCCTAAAACCCTTCCGAAACTAAAAATGAAATAGTACACATGCAAGCAGCAACCAGGTGAAAACCTCAGAGACTACACATTAAGTCTACAAGAAACACTGACAGCAATTCGAGCGGTGGACAAAGAAGAGGTAAGAAGCGCAGATGAAGCTCTAATGGTCCAATTCATTGAGGGAGCTTCGAAAGAGAGTGTGAGAACACAGTTATGTATGTTAAGACTACAGATGCCGGGTAAAACATTCCTCGAGTTCAAAGAGGCCATAATCGCGATCGTGGGTGACCGCAAGGATCGAAGAGAAGAATACCCAGAAATGGTGGGTTGTAAAAGATCCTCAGAACCCTGGGAAGCCACGGCAGCTAGCCCCGAAAGAATTCAGAGGACCAAAGACACAGCCAGTCAAGGCGCCCAACATCCCACTGCAGACCAGCTGCAGGCACTGAGGAGGCTGATGGAAAAACTCACAGTTGGGATGACGGAAATCCAGAGGGAAATGCGCCATATGGCAAAACAACCGACAGCTGGTGTCGAAGAACCCCGATGGCAACCCGAATGGCAACGGCCACCCAAGGGCCGCTGGGACCCCTCCAGGGATTACAGGAGATGCCCTCAGATCAATTCAATAGTCAGGGATATCTCATCTTCCAGCAGTGTCAAAATATGGGGCACATTGAAAGAAACTGAGATCGCCATGAATATTTAAACACCAATGCCCCGAGGACAAGGGTTGATCCTCGGAGAGAACATCTGGAGTAGGCCCAGATCCAGACCAATGGAGGCCCCAATTTATAGGACAATGTCAGATGATACCGGTAGTTATCAATGGGGTAGAGATCCCTGCAATGCTCGATACCAGATAACAGATCACCACCATCCAACTTTCGACCCTCCATCGACACTGGGATGAAGACCAGCTGGTCTCCTCACCTCCCATGTGGCTCCAGCTCATAGCCATAAATGGCCTTGAGATATCATGCGGATATTGGGAAGCAGATATCAGGGTTGGGAAAATGCTGCTACCCAGGAAGAGATGCCTGGTCATCATGACCAACGAAGATAAGGTGGCCCCCATTATTCTGGGGATGATTGTGTTACACAAGTGTCCAGATGAGCTGGTGGTGACTTTGAGAGACAAGTAGATGGAGGCAATGACTGCCAACAAACAAGCCCTGCAGAAGACCATTAAGGTACTTCAAGGTCACCAATGGTTCGTGCACAAGATGGTCAAAATCGGGAAGGTCAGGCTGACAGATGGGAAGCCGGTAAGACTCCAGCCCATCTCCGAAACGATCCTATGGGGCAAGGCTCAGTGTGGGCCGGGTGGCCAGAAGTATGGTGCATTGATCGAAGCAAGCCTAATCCCCACTCGACACAAGGTTGTCGTGGCAAGTACCTTCATCACGGTTGAGAACGGACGAGTCCCTGTCAGGGTGTTAAACCCGCATAACCATGTGGTCAAGATCTATCGGATCCAACCATTGGCAACATTGCTATGAACCACCTTCCGAGATGTGGTTCATCCGGTACCTTAAGGGAAACAACATGGCATATGGGTTGAGAGTGGACCGGACTATGGTCAGAGAACTGCCTGGTGGGAAGAGATCCAGATCAGGGATACAAACCCATGGGAAGAAGGAAGAAAAAGAGTCTTGGACATCGTGTGGGAGAACGCCGACGCCTTCAGCAAAAGCCCAGCAGATATAGGCATCATCGAGGATATCCACCATCAAATCCCTACGGGAGGGTGCGCCCAATTAAGGAATGACACCGACCTGTAGCTCCAGCTCTCTACCAGCCAGTCCGACAGATGCTGGAGGTGATGAAGACGAATGGGATCATTCAAGAAAGCCACGGCCCATGGACGGCACCAATGGTACTAGTCCACAAGAAGTATGGCCAACTGCGCTTCTGCGTTGACTACAGGAGACTCAACAGTGTCACCCATCGTGATGCCTACCCCCTTCCCTGCATAGAGGAATCTCTCATGGCCCTTAAAGCTGCCAAGTATTTCTCTACATTAGACCTGACTAGTGGATACTGGCAGGTCAAAGTATCTGAAGTAGACAAAGAGAAGATGGTGTTCGTTACCCCTATGGGCCTCTACGAGTTCAACCGCATGCCCTTCGGATTATGCAACACCCCGGCAACTTTCCAGAGGGTGATGGAGCACTGCCTGGGACACCAGAACTTTGAAATTGTGCTGTTATACTTAGACGATATCATTATCTTCTCTGAATCATACCCACAACATCTCCTACACTTGCGAGAATTTTTCTAGCAACTGGCAAGGTACGGGTTGAAGCCGAAACCCGGGAAGTGTCACCTCCTGAAACCTGAGGTCCAGTATCTGGGCCACATACTGAACGCGGAAGGAGTCTCCCCAGACCCAGAAAATATAAAATCGGTGGTGGAGTGGACAGTCCCACGAACGGTGAAAGATATACGACAGTTCCTCGGGTTTGTGGGGTACTATCAAAGGTTTGTTCGAGACTTTGCAAAGATTGCCACCCCTCTCACAGAACTCCTTTGGCGGATTCCCAAAGCCGGGCATCATAAAAGGACTCCAGTTGAGTGGACGGGTTTCTGACAGGCAGCCTTCAACAAATTAAAAGAAACCCTGATGACAGCACCACTTCTGGCTTACCCCGATTATAACCTCCCGTTTCGGTTGTATACGGATGCCAGCAAACAAGGGTTGGGAGCTGTGCTCGCCCAGAGACAGGGTGAACAAGAACGAGTCATCGCCTATGCCAGCCACATCCTCAGGCAGGCTGAGAGGAATGACGCAAATTATCGTGCATTCAAGCTGGAATCCCTGGCACTGGTGTGGACGATGACCGAAAAATTCCGAGATTACTTGGCCCCCACCCCATTCGTGGCAGTCACGGATTGTAATCCACTAGCACATCAAGCCACGGCTCGTTTGGGCGCTCTGGAACAGAGGTGGGCGTCACATCTGGCTAACTACCAATATACGATTGAATACCGGAGCGGTCGCAGTAACTCTAATGCCGATGCCCTTTCACGACTACTGTCTATGGATGAGGAGGAAGAGGACATAGACCAGAGGGAACCAGTGGAGTTGCCCAATTTCAATGCTCGTCTGCGACCACCCATACAGCATCTGATCAACACCACAGCAGCAAGTCCGATAGTCATGGAAAAAGGGGTCGACTGGACGAAATGGTAGCAGACATGTCCACACATTCAACAGGTGCGGAAGTGTCTAATGACGCACCAGGGGCTCTCCCGAGCGGAGAGAGAGGTGGCACCGTTGGAACTCCTGCAGCTATGAAAACAGATGGGGCGATTAAAGTTGCGAAGAGGGTTGCTCTACTGGTGTTACATCGACTCAAAGACACACCGAGCTGGTGAACAACTCGTTGTACCTCGAGCTGCGTAAGAGATCATCTTACTGGCTTATCATGATGAATCTGGTCATTTCGGGTCCAAAAGACTGAAACGAACCTGTGAAGTCGGTTCTATTGGCACAATCTGAGATGAGATGTGGAAGACTGGTGCAAGGCTTGCCTGAATTGCACCACAAGACAACCAGCAGCCTCGGAGGAGAGGGCGCCACTTCACCCCATCGTCAGTCGATATCCCCTAGAGCTCGTGTCCCTTGACCACGTCAAGATGGAACCCAGCCAAATGGGATATACCTATGCCCTGACCATAGTAGACCTTTTCACCAAGTTTGCCGTAGCCTTGCCGGTGCGCGACTTGACAGCTCGGAACACAGCTGAGGTCTTCTGGTGGGCATTTGTTGGAACATATGGATTTCCCCACAGATCCTCTCGGACCAGGGTGCATCATTTGAGTCCCAACTGTTTAGAGAACTATGTGACCTCTACGGGTGTAAGAAATTATGCATGACCCCTTACCACCCACCGAGAAATGGTTTATGTGAGCGCATGAACAGGACCTTGATTAATATGTGGCGAGCATTGCCTCGTGAGCAGAGGGGCGATTGGCGTGCTCTACTAACAGAACTGACGTTTGTGTTCAACAATACCCGTCACACTTCCACAGGGTATTCTCCATACTACTTCTTGTCTGGGAGACCAGGGAGATTACCAGTCGACCTACAAGTCTGCCTCCCCGATACTGAACTACAGAGTCAGACTCCATGGGTACAGGAGCATCAATGCCGGCTTAAGGAGTCCAGTACCATTGTGAGCCAACGGATGGACGAGGTACAAGACTATCAGAAAAGGAACTACGACCAAGACGCCTTAGCTCACCCTCTACTCCAGGGAAATCTTGTGCTAAAGAAAAACAATAGGCCCCGGAGCAAACTTTACTCGAAATGGGAACCCTGTCCCTATGTGATCACTAAGGGGCCAAGAGATACAGCAGCCAGTTTACCAGATTAGTAAGTCAGATGGGACTCGTCTACAGTGGGTCCACCACAATCAATTGAAACCCTGTCCTAACCAAGATCACACATTCAGGAGAGGAAGAGCGTAACAGCCAAGATGTCACTGATGACCCCTTGCCCAGAATGCCGCAAAGCCCATTGGAGCTTTTGTTAAGTGTGGGTTGGCCAATGTTACGCCCCAGCAGTGGCTTCAGTACCGAATGGCCCAGGGACCCTCCAGTCAACTTCTCCAGTACTGGAAGAAATGCTGGAAGAAGTACCCCCAGTTCCAGAGTTGAGGTGCTCGGCCAGAAGCACACGGGGTGTCCTATCAACCCGTTACCAGTACTGACGTATTTAATGTGCCTTTATTGTTCATGGAAAGTTTGAGTGTGTTAGGATATGTTATTGTTGCACTTTATGTTAAGGCTAATAATCAGTTGTTTTGGCTGCCAGCTGTTGTGTTATGCATGAGGACATGCACATGAAAAAGCAGGGGGTGAATGTAACATCCCACAAGGTGACAGGCTGCGTCACCTTACAGGACTAGTGCAGACAGCACGCCAACATGGCGTTAATTGCCTGCAGGGGATCCTTTAAGGAATACACAAGAGGCGGGACCTGCCTGGCCTGATGACTGACAGCCCTAAAGAGAGAGGAGACCTGATTGGCTGGCGTTAGTGCGCGGGAGACCGAGGAGGCGGCTGTGACGTCAGACGCGAGGGCTGTGTGCAGAGTGAATCTGTGCATTGGAGAGGTCAGCGGTGTGCAGCCGTGCAGAGTGAAGCCGCGCATTGGAGAGGTCTGCGGTGTACTGTGTACAGAGTGATGCCGCGCATTGGAGAGGTCAGTGGTGTGCAGCCGTGCAGAGTGAAGCCACGCATTGGAAAGGTCAGCGGTGTGCAGCCATACAGAGTGAAGCCGTGAATTGGAGACGTCAGCGGTGTGCAGCCGGTCAGAGTGGAGCCGCGCATTGGAGAGGTCAGCGGTGTGCAGCTGGTCAGAGTGAAGCTGCGCATTGAAGAGACCAGCGGGTATAGCTGCGAGCAGAGTGGAGCCGCATTGATTGCAGTTATCTGCAAAACCGTGAGTCAAGGCCAGTGGCCAATACGGGGAACCTGGTAGAGATCCCGTAAGGGGAAGAAAGCGCCTTAGCATGGCGTGGCCTTGCCTCCTCTTTCCCTAACCCAGAAAGCGGAGCACACTCTGAATGCAATACTCACCAGTATCTGCAGTTAAGACATACAGAGCATGGTTATCAGCCCTTCCACTCCCATGTTCACCCGGACAGGACTGCCTCAAGCAGGTTCAGGTGTATGATGTACAATTTATAGACTGTTATTCCGGTCAGTCCATGGCAAACTGCAACTCTCAAAGGGAGGTCCCACATTGCACAGTATTGGAACAGCAAACAGCTATTAACAAGGGGATTATAATTACCCAGTGTAACTCCCTAGCAGGTCCTTGACCCAGGAACAGTGGAACGCTAGACTTTGTAAAGTAAAGACACAGGAGACAACGCCATCATGTGGCACAATCTATATCACACCCACTGATTTATTTGTCTTCAAACCACCAGCCTCAGGTCTCCCGCCAACTGACTGCCTTAAGCCCCGGACTCATTGTTTACTCCCTACCTAGGAATGCTTATATTGTGTGGAAACACCAGCCAGTGTGAAGGTGAAAGTTACTCACCTCAGCAAAGTCGAAACCCTGTGCACAGGTCGGGTTACAGAACCCGTTTGAGTGGGACAATAACAATACTTGAATGCCTGAAGGTGATGTTATTTGATATATCCGTGTTGTGTAAGGTTTATATTCTGTGACGTCTCTACTGTGTGATACTCATACTATATGATGTTTATGTTGTGTTGACTACCATTAGACAGCAGGTCAGCTTCAGTGGGGTAGTGGCACCTCAACAAAGGTTGTGGATCCATTGTTATGATTCAGTGCGAACAAGTAAATCGCACTAAAGTGTTACTATTGATCTGAGAATTATCCCAAAAGTGTACACTGCTACCTCATTCCACTTCAATAGAATAAAACTCAAGCAGTTGCATATTGTTGTCCGTTTTCTTGTCTAGGAAGGTTCCTTCCAACTACCGAGAACAACGAACCTGAGCGAATCCATCCACAGTGCACTCTGCACAAAGGTAAGAAGAGGATACTCCCGACCCGTGCACTACAGACTCATCAGTAAAGATGCTCAGAAGTTACAAAAAGATTCAAACGCCATTGATTTTCATGGGTTCCAAGTTCAAGTACCATGCTCAAGGTGTAACTTCAATATACGCTGATTCCATTTTGTAATTTGTGATTGTCAGAAAAATGTTAAAACAAAGTATATTTAAGAATGTCTTAATTCTAACAGCATTCTTCTGCCCAAGGTATATCATTTGTATTTGAAGTTTGCTTTAGTAAAGTATCCTATCAAACTCAAATATGATCTGTCATGTGTGAACTAAGCTCAACCATGTGCGATCTGATTTGAGTGTTTCAATCAGCACATAGCTGATTAAACCAGTACACGTTGCTCAAAATATTTAAATCAATCTAAAGTGTAATCATTTCCGTTGAATCAAAACTAGTACTAGAGTCATTTCAGCATCTCTACTCATCAGAAGTTTACACATGAGAATGGGGATATACTGTACAACCAATCGCCTTCTTGCGCAATCAATGAACTGCACACAAGCACAAGGCAAAGCATTTGCAAACAAACAAACAAACAAACAAACAAACAAACAAACATATCTGTGTTAAAGCAGTGTGCCTCAGTTATGAAGAGCACTGGATGTGCATTGCAATTTCCTCACATAAAAAGAGCACTTTTGGAGAAAGCTGCTCAGAGTAGAGTGCCAGGGCGGGGGAGGGAACTGCCAAAGTTTGATGGTAACAGCTGGGGTAGCAGAGTCAAGGACAGTATTGAGGGCATGGTTATAAAAGGAGACAGCTTGTACGGGAAAGTTAAGGTATTAATGGGGAAGTCAAGGGAGTGTAAAGAGGAAGAGAAACTGGTGGGATCTAGAGTTGTCAAGGTTCCGCCTAGGAATAGTGATTTCAGGTGAGGAGGGTGTTGTGGAGGGAAAGGTAATGCTGATGGAGAGTAGGAGTGGTCAGAGAAAAGTAGGGGGGAATTGTTGCAGTTAGAAACAGTACATTAGTCAAGGGAGTGACCACTGATGTGAAAGTGTGGCATCCCGGAACATTGTGTGTGTGTCTCTTTAAAATAAAAAGACTGTGTTTGCAGCCTGGACAGTGTCATGCTGGTGCAGCAGGGGTTAAGGATGAACCTAAGCCTGGCCACATGTTCTGAGCTGGTAAGCGCTGATTGGACAGAGAGCCAGAGAAGCCTTGTGGGAAGAAGAAGAAGGAGTTGGAGTAAAGCCAGTTAAGGAGCTGGATGCGTTGCGAGGTGCAGAGCGGGAGAAACTGAATTGGGGCAGACCAGGTGTCATGTTGTGTGGTGGAGAGCAGTGCTGCAGAGTGAGAGCAGTGGGGTGTTTCCAGGAGAGCAGAGAACTGGGAGAGCGGGCGTGAGACGTGACATTTTGCTAATAAAGTCCAGGAGTGACATTATCTACAACAGTGCCATTATCACTCCATTGCAATACTGCGACACTGTAGGAGTCATACCCCCTTGTGCAACAAGAACAATTACAACAGTCCCATTGCAAAACTGTGACACACCTGAATCAAAAGAGACCTCTAACGTAATTGGCCTGTGAAAATTGGAACGTTGTTGTTAGGGAAAGTTAGGAATATAGAAATTACCATGAGATAGTATTTTTCATCACTCCTCTAACCACCCTCATTATTTTTGTTTTGTTGGAATATGCACGTATCTATGATTAGACTGATTGAACCGTATAATTCTTGAATGAACCCGTGTATTGTGTGAAGCTCCATTGTGAGGGACAAAATGAGAGAGAGAGAAATGTGAAAGGTGCATGCTCCAATAGCGGTCTGCAACCATGTGCGCCAGATGTTTAACCTGGCGAGAGATGATTAATTTGTCCTCGGTAATGGCTATAGGCAAGATACAGATAATGCCATCCCAAATGCCTTGCTTTTTGCCGGTGGGTGGATAAAATTAAGTCGCCATTCCCATAGAGTCTATGAGGATGGCAGTAAAGTGCTCAAAATAGGATAAGGCCAAAGAAATCTCTGATTACTTCGATGTTACGCTTTGTTAGATAGCGGAAAAGCAGCGATAGACTCTTGCCAGCATATATGCAAGGGCTCGTCAACACTTTATAAATATATCTCTTAATCTTGATAGTTATAATGGAATTTTAGTGCTATACATTATTATTCTTAACCACCAAAGCTTTATTTGGATGTTGGAAGCATACAATAAAAATATTTGAATGCCCTTCGTTTAGTGACTTTACAGCAGGTAATAAAAAGAAAATACTTTTTAATGTTAAAGCTCCACCTTTTTCACTTAATTGCAGATCTAAATTGGGAATATTAATTTATAGCACAATTAAAAAAAATCGATACAGCAGATTTTGTAATTAGAATGAACTGTTTTTGTAAACAAGGAAATTATCTTTTTTTTCTCATAACAAATTAAAAATCTTCGTTGTGGTTCGTAATCATGCAAAATGGTTGCTTTCAGAGATATTCATAGTAATTGTTCTAATAAAACATTAGGAAATTGGAAATTGGCATAACATAGTGATCTGGGGAAAAGAAATTGTAATACACATTTTCAAAGCCCATCAACACTTATATTTTATGGTTATATAGTCTTTAAATGTTTATATTAAATATGACATAAAATCAAATTATGTTTATATATACTGTAGGGTGATCTTCTGCCCACTGTGGCATATTATTTTGCTATACCCTAATAGCCAGATTGCTACAGGCTGTTAACCCAAATACAGAACAACAGATCGATTTGCTTTTAATTAAATCTTTATTTTAAAACTGACAAGCATAATTATTAACAGTCATGTTCAATGTCATCTGTAACTTTTCACAATGGATAAACATATTTAAAAAAATCACAGCTGGAGAGCCCTTATGAGAAAGAAGAACTTACCTGGAATAAAATTAAGTCATAGGGTCATGAAGGAGGAGTTCACTGTTCCTGGAGTCAACATGGAAGCTGTTACCATTGCTACCTGGGTCAGATTCCCGGGTAACGTGACATGGGGTATTTTTATCTAACCCTTTCCCACCAAACCTTGATCCGGGTTGGCCCAGCAATAACTTGGGTTCACAATTTGGTGGAAAGGTGGTATATACCTATGTGCAAACAGACCTCAACCCATGAAAAAAGCAAAGTCTGTGTAGCACGTGTGATTACATATATACGGTATATACTATGCAGCATATAGCATTGTATAAATATTCTCACTCTTTTCCTCCTATTGCTCCTGCAGTCTTACAAGAGATGTACAAGTCTAGACTGTGATGGAGTTTTGCCATTTAGCTAATCCTGAGAAAGCGTGGATTAAGATTACACAATAAGAAATAATGAAGTTTCTATCCAACTAACAGATTTAGGAAGCAGTCATCAGCTGAGTCTTTTATGGCAGCAAATGGCTTGCAGTACTGCATACACGAAGCTCTAACCTGAAAGTAGTTTTATCTGTTACAATATACAACAGTCAACAATCCCATGAAACCTTCAGCAGCTACAGGTTCCATCATTTCAATACAGTCTGCAGTGCAATATTCTGCAGGATTGAGATGAGATTGTAGATTCCGCTCCTAATACATCATGTCCAAAAGACATGACCTCAGTGTAAAAAGACATGATCACAGGTGTATTTATTATTATTATTATTATTAATAACAATTATGTATGTATAATAATATGTAGTAATGACAACAGATTTTAATAAGGAGTAACAATAAAAAACAAACAAACAAGAAATAACCGAAGAAGTATAATCAAGAAACCAGAGATCAGCAATGTGTGGGTTACAATTGTGGAACTTCAAGTTCTCACATAGCCTGCTATCTATACGGGTGTAGTACGGGTGACCGGCGGTCTCCTGACCGCCGGTCACCTTACCGACGCCGGGATCCCGGCGGGGAGGGGCGAGTGCAGCAAGCCCCTTGCGGGCTCGGTGGCGACCTGCGGTCGCCACGGGTTCTATTCCCACTCTATAGGTGTCGTGGACACCCACGAGTGGAAATAGTCCCTGTTGGTCGGCATGCCGACCATCGGGATAGTGAGCCGTCGGGCTCACGGAGGAGGTCATGTGACTGTCGGTCAGCCGACCGGCGGTCACATGACTACCACCCATCTATACACTTTAGGATTCAACAGTTCAGCAACAGATAAAGTATTACACTTGCAAGAAGCAGAATAAATATCACACCAATCATGGGGGGTCATTCCGAGTTGTTCGCTCGTTATTTCTTTCTCGCAACGGAGCGATTAGTCGCTAATGCGCATGCGCAATGTCCGCAGTGCGACTGCGCCAAGTAAATTTGCTATGCAGTTAGGTATTTTACTCACGGCATTACGAGGTTTTTTATTCGTTCTGGTGATCGTAATGTGATTGACAGGAAGTGGGTGTTTCTGGGCGGAAACTGGCCGTTTTATGGGTGTGTGTGAAAAAACGCTACCGCTTCTGGGAAAAACGCGGGAGTGGCTGGAGAAACGGAGGAGTGTCTGGGCGAACGCTTTTTGTGTTTGTGACGTCAAACCAGGAACGACACTGATTGAACTGATCGCAGATGCCGAGTAAGTGTGGAGCTACTCAGAAACTGCTAAGAAGTGTCTATTCGCAATTCTGTTAATCTTTCGTTCGCAATTTTGATAAGCTAAGATTCACTCCCAGTAGGCGGCGGCTTAGCGTGTGCAATGCTGCTAAAAGTAGCTAGCGAGCGATCAACTCGGAATGAGGGCCATAATCACCAAAATCGATGAGTGTAAATGTTTATTAAACACACTGCTTAATCATTTAAGCTTTATACTGTATATTCAGTCATCAATATCACCAGGCACATGTTTGAAATTGCCCTGCTTTGTTTTCTGCACGGGGTATAATTGTATCAATAAAGGCTTATAGCTTCAAATTGTAAGGACATCCGCCTGAATTTGGCGACCAGAATATATGTGGACAACCCAGGCTGCAATCTAACGATACACAAACTAAATGCTTTACCTGCGTGGGTTGATATTGTTGATCATGATGTATGTACAGTATGCAATAAATTACTGGATGCGGCCGTATTTGAACATATGTGCCAGAATCAGGACCTCAAATGATAAATAAATAAGAAACAAATAACCTGAGTGCATTCAGTATGTGCCGGCTTTGGTATTTTCTGACGGGTGGTCTTCAGTTTGCTGGCGGCCGGGCTCCCGACGACCAGCCCACCGGCACCGGAATCCCGACCGCCAGCATATCGACAGCTTTTCTCCCTCTTGGGGGTCCACGACCCCCCTGGAGGGAGAATAGATAGCGTGGTAGCGCGCCACTGTGTCCACAGGGTGGCGAGCGTAGCGAGCCCGCAAGGGGCTCATTTGCACTCGCCCAGCTGTCGGTATGCCAGCGGTCGGGAATCCGGCGCCGGCATGCTGGCCGCTGGGAGCCCGACCGGCGGCATAACATACTACACCCTTTCTGACAACTGGGATCCCGACTGCCGCAAACTAACGGCATCCTATCTGAGATAGTATATAGATAATATTGTACTAAAATATCCAGAATGCCAGCATAAGTGTTTTGACGGCTGTCGTGATTCCTGCGGCGGTATTTCGTCTCTGCAGCTGTTGTTAATATTATATTAATAGGACTCACTCCATTTTTTTAAACCATTGTAGCGCCTTAATTATTGCTATGCCCCATAGTAGTCACCTAGTTTATTGTATAAAACACAGTAATGCTCTAGTTCATATTATGTCACATTGTAGGGCTGCCATTACACATTATATAACACAGCACCACCAATTCACATTATGACATACAGTGTCCCCACTTCATATTATGCCACATTACAGTGACCCAGTTCATATTTATGTAACATTATAATACCCTCCAATTCATTTTATACCACATTACAATCTGCAGGTCTAGGGGCGTAACTAGATATATTGTAGGCCCCAAGGTAAAAGCTTGGAAGGTCCCCTAGAACACACGTAACTGTGACAGGGAATTTGGGTCCCTCTTAGTCCTGGGCCCCATAACAGCTGCACTCCCTGCACCTATGGTAGCTACGCCCTTGAATGGAACACTGTGTTGTTAATCATCAGGAAAACTGCAAATCTAAGAAGTTAAATACAGTACAAATATTTAGGGGTCTATTCATGAAGCAGTGAAAAGTGTGGGGAAGTGAGCCAGTGGAGAAGTTACCCGTGGCAACCAATCAGCTGCTACGTATAATTTTATAAAATGCATTTTATAAATGTTACCTCAACCATGTTTTAAGGCACCAATAATCTTAAAGGCAAAATTCCCCTGATTTCGCCTTTTAAATTATTGCTGGTTTGAAACATCAGGCAAACAACAAAAATCATTCTTATCTTATTGCAAAAATCCAAGTGGTTAAATGTGAAGAGTATTACAAGAGGGTCAATATCAGTTCTATTATATCAAGCTAATCTTTTGTGGCTGAAGGGTTAGTTTGTTTGGGATCCCTAGAAGGAAGATGTTTTGGATGTTGGACTGCACAGTGGCAAAGAGTGGTCATGTTCCTCATTGTTGGCAATGGCATCATAAACAACAGAATTCCATGTACAACCTGCAGTTCCTTTTGATAAACACCAGATTTTCAAAATGTTTTTTGAAGTAGCCTCTTATCCTGTAACTATTGTCACAGTGTTCACTTCTGTGCTGAACTACTCTTTAAGAGCACACACTGGAGGGTGGGCAGCTTATGCACACCATAGCTAGTTTGTACAAGAGGCTTCAAATTTACTTTTTTTCCTCACAGATTTTAAAGGGACTGCCTGAGATGCTGAATACATTAGTATTAAAGTAACATAAAAACATAGAATTTGAGAAGAACCACTATCTAGTCTGCCCATGTCATACTTTATCATTCACTATTTTACTAATATAAAGTCTATCATATGTATATATGTTGGTATTTCTTTAAGTGGGTTGGGTACGGGTGACTGGCAGTCGGGATCCCGGTGGTCAGCACACCAACACTGGGACCCGGGCCGCCAAAATGGCAACAGTGGGGTGAGCGCAACACAGACACCCATGAGTGGGAATAGTCCTGAACCCTGCTGGCATTCTAGCAGACGGGATCCCGGCGTCGGTATGCTGACCGCCGGGATCCTGAGTGCCGGGATCATAACTACATCCCCTTTTAAGCCTGACCAGATGTCCTATTAATCGTGCACATTGTTGTGCTGTGTTAACTTAGACTACAGTAGGTGACTTTTAGAATAGGTTTTGTTGTTTTTTTCCTGGCATTGCATCTGTAGGAGAAGCAGACAATGTTTCATGCACAACTTGAGTGGAGAACTTGCTAACAAGGAACTGTTTGCATCGGATTCGGTATTTGTGACTGGCATCCCAATCTTTAAAATCTTGACAGGGGCGAGGTAAGGAAGTTATCCCCTCTCTCATACCCCCTAACCCACCCCTTTCTGCAGCCTAACCCTAACCTTCCTCCTTATGGCGTAACCCTAACCTTCCCCGGTGGAATCTAAACCTAAACCCCTCCTCTCCGTAGCCTAACCCTCCCCCCTTAGTACCCAGGGCCAGCTTAACAACTGTGTAGGCCCCTGGGCAAAGCAATCCACTGGGTCCCCTACCCATCCTCCAGCGGTAGGGGTGGGGTGTGCTGTCAGCAGCAGCTTTGATGTCCTGCGGGCGGTAGGGGGTATTCTATCTTCTGCTCAGCATGTAGGACCTGGAGCAGTAATTTCTGCTAATTACTCCTTTACTGCACCGATGGTGGGTGATGGGGCGGGAGGGAGAACACTTAACTGTAGAAGGGGCATTGGGTTGAATGAAGGGGCCTCGGTACATGACTTTCAAGGTGGTAGGGGGTGTTTAATATGCAGGGGAGGGGTGGACAGTGGAGTGGACTTAATATTCATATTTTTCCGATGGGAGGGCAGCTTGCTTGACTGCAGATATCTCCAGTTTCTGGAAATAGATTTCTTAGCTTTTAAAAGGGATACAAATCTAGAGAGTCCCATCTTTCAGGAGGTACTGGAGACTTGGGGATCAGAGTTCAGAAGCCAGAGCAATCCATTGACAAAAATATAAAACTGCATACCAGGCATGTGGAGCTGGAGCAGGGCATAGTAGAGACAAGCTGCCAGAGTCCACTGAAAGGAAAGCATCCCAGCTTTTTGAGTATACCCTCATAAAAACTATAAATCAGACAGAACCTGAGATATCTGGCTGGGAAGAGCAATTATCAGGCTCGGATGGGGACCACTGCTTTGGTCTCCAGTCAGATATTTCCGGTTCCCCATGGCCAATTTTAAGAAGTATGGTACCCCTGGAAAAAGGGGACCCTCAGCTATCAACCTAGGACCTTTAAACTCTTGGGGCCCTTGGGCAACTGCCCATTGAGCCCATACGAAAAGTTGGCCCTGTTAGTACCTAGACCTAGCAAAACAGAATGCAAGTTGCTCATATCAATTTGACAATATACTTCAGGTGCTTGAAAGGGAGGGGTAATTCTAAGCAAGAGACAGGATGGGGATTAACCCCTGGTGCCCCCCAGCACACCAAACTATATGGGTAACATGACTTGAATACCTACATATAATAGAAATCCAGAGGTCTTCGTTACATATATCTGCAGAAATATGGCAAAGCCACCAGGCCTCGACAAGGCTCCTCTGATGCTGGTGGTCCTAAACCTAATACTATATCTGGGCCTGGGGTGCAGAACCCCACAAACCGGCACAGGCCAGCCACCCCAGGGCAGCACACATGTGAGAAGGTAAAGTGTTAGTATGTGTTAATTAAAGGGAACGCAAAATCTGTATACAAAAAGTGATACACTAGTGACGGTGTAATTAAAAGACCTAAAGGATTAATAACAGTGTTAAGGGGGGTGCTAAATAAATATTATAGTGTGCTACCCCACAGCAGCCCAGCCACTCCAATCAGGGGGAACTGCACCCCAGACCCATCTCCAGTACTACTACTAATAATAATAATAATAATAATAATAATAATAGCCCTTCTGGGTCATACTAAATATAGTGCCACATGATAATGGCACCTAACAGATATACCCAAATTGAGAGCTAACTTACCTGGAGCCACCCCTGGGATCTCCATATGGCACTGTAGGAACCAGCATGCCCTCCAAACACTGGTCCCATCTATGCCTCTCATACTAGCAAAACAGAATGCAAGTTGCTCATATCAATTTGACAATATACTTCAGGTGCTTGAAAGGGAGGGGTAATTCTAAGCAAGAGACCTAACCTTCCCCCGGTGGTGCCTAACCCCCCTCCCAACAGCCTTAGCCTTACAAACCTGCAGCCTAACCATAACTCCCCAGGGTGGCGCAGAATCCTAACACTCTCCAGCCCTAACCCTAACCCACCTAACGGTATCTTAACTGCATCCCTTTGCATCTCTTAGGGGCCTATTTGTGAATGAATTCATGAATTTGAATGAATTAATATGAATATTATAACTTGTATTTATCATTCTTCAGACACCTGGTCAGTACTTATGAAAAAGCCCTGTCCCGGCGGAGAGTTAGAAGTAAAGTCATAGCTACTGTAACTCTATCTCTTTTCTTCTGGGCATGGCCCCAGCAAGTGTAATGTACATGAGCGGCCGTTAGGCTCTCCATAAAAGAATGCGATGCATTAGCCCATAGGCTATTATGGGCTACCGCAGTCTGAAGATGGGGTTTGAGTTCCTCCTCAGAAATGGATCTCCAATATCTGCTGTGGTACCCCCTACATACAGATGTATTCTCATACATCTAGTGCCTATACGCCATAAGGCGCTATACGCCAAGCACGACTAAGCCGCTCGGAGAGTTGTAGCATAGTAGAGATTCTGTATTGCGACTTTAATCGCACAGAATGTAGTTTTACACACATACAAAGTGCAGATGAAGTACAATGGAATTTAGCATAAGAGAATTCACAGTTGTAGCACAGTGTACAGCTCCCGACTCAGGAACAGATGTATTAAGCCAGGAGAAGTGATAAAGCAGTGATAACGCAAGGTGATAACGTACCAGCCAGTCAGCTCCAATATGTAAATTGACAGTTAGGAGCTGACTGGCTGGTGCATTATCACCTTGCACTTATCACTGCTTTATCACTTCTCCAGGCTTAATACATCTGCCCATCAGTCACACACAGATATACAAATGTCACAGATCATATAGATCAGTGCAATTTAGTAAAGTAGTTTTGTTGCTTCAAGCTGTTTTATTTGCGAGAATGAGATACATATTTAGTGAGAAAGACGCTCAGTGTGGCCGAGACGCCTAGGACCTGACGCTCCGAGAGGGGCTAATTGACACGACAAGAGAACAGTTTATGAGGACACATCTGTACAGTATATTCTAAATATACTTAATATTTGTGGATATACTCCAAAAAATGCTTTTTGGGGGGCATTTCCTGCAAAATTACTTTGATAAATATGCCCCTTAATGTCCGTGTGTTATGATTCCAGCACTCTGGTCAGAGGAGATCTTATGGCAAGGACCGGAGCACTGGAACGGAATGCTGGGGAAGGGAGTAGGACAGGAAAATAGCCCCTGGCGCCCTAACTCTGTTGTCTCACCCGTGTTGTCAGAAATCCCCTGCGAGACTGTGGTTTCTTGAGCCCTTGGCAGCCGTGTTTGAAGGGCGGATTATGTCTGCCCAACTTCGATGCCCCCCGGTCTTAATGAGAGACAAAGGGAAACCCGAGACAGGGTGATAACAAGAGGCCCTCTAACTAAACAACCAGGCCAGGGGCTAAGCAAACTCAAAACTATAATATGTGCGGAGAAACCGCCAAGGAAAAGGACAACCAAAATATCCACTTGTCCAATTCTCCTACCCGGCACCGCCGAGTACCAGAGAGGACTTGTGGAAGCGGAACCCTCCGCAAATGCTCCAAACACAAAATATAAAAGGTAAAGCGGCTGAGCCGCAACACACGGCAGAGCCGCAACTCACGAACACCACTGGATATAAAACGGTGATCAGTCAGGACTCCAGGGACGAGATGGTAACTCCCGAGTACAGGACTTCTGAGGACTGGAATGACCGGATACAGCAGGACTGGAAACAGACTCTCAGCAAACAAAGGCAGCATGCAGGAAGCTATTACCGGCGTCTGTGAGAAGCCCTGGGAGTGTACTTAACAGGGAGTCCTCCAATCAGCTGTTTAGAGGCTGATTGAACTAAATGCCGTGCAGCTGCCTTGCTGCACGGCCAGAGAACAGGTGAACGCATTAAATCCTAAAACCCAGCAACGGGGAACGCGGTCCGCCAGTGGCGTCCCCGTTGCTAGGGTCCGTGCGGCTTCAGCGCGCCCGGCGTCTAGCGTTGCTAGGGAGCCGGCGGCTGTACGTGCACGGCGTCCCTAGTTGCTAGGCGCCGGGTCGCGCGGACAAGCGGACCCCGGCACCTAACAGTACCCCCCCCCTTGAGGAGGGGTCAAGGAACCCCTAAAGCCAGGTTTCCGAGGAAATTCCCGAAAAAATGCCCTCTTGAGCCTCGGGGCATGAAGATCCTTATCCAGGACCCAAGACCTTTCCTCCGGACCATAGCCTCTCCAGTGAACCAGAAAATAAAGCCGGCCCCGGGACAATTTGGAATCGAGAACCTTCTCCACCAAGAACTCCTGTTGTCCCTGTACATCCACCGGAGATCTACCCTGAGAGATCCTCCGAGGAAATCTACTGGAAGAAACGTATTGTTTCAACAGGGAACAATGAAACGTATTACCAATCCTGAGAGATCTTGGTAAACGTAACCGAAAGGCAACTGGGTTGACTCTTTTAATAAGAAATGGCCCAATAAATTTGGGTCCCAATCTAGCCGAGGATTGTCGAAGCCTGATGTTACGAGTCGACAACCATACCCTATCTCCCACCTTAAAAGTGCAAGGACGTCGGAGCCTGTCAGAAAATTTCTTCTCTCGAAAGGCCGCTTTTCTGAGAGCAAGGTGCACTTTTTTCCAAATGGCTCTGAGATGGGAGGTTAAGGTTAGCGAGGAGACTGAGGAATGATGAAAAAAAGAATTAGCTCTGGGGTGAAAACCAAAAACTGAAAAGAATGGAGACTCTTTAGTGGAGGAATGACAAGAATTATTGTAAGCAAACTCCGCCAACGGAAGAAACTCGGACCAATCATTCTGGAGTTTGGCAGAATACAAGCGCAAATACTGTTTCAATGATTGGTTAACTCGCTCGGTTTGCCCGTTGGATTGTGGGTGGTAACCGGATGTTAACGACAATTTAATCTTTAATGAGGCACAAAAACATTTCCAGAATTGTGCGATGAATTGTGGGCCCCGATCAGAAACAATATCAGTAGGCAACCCATGAAGTCTGAAAACATGGCGGAGAAACAAAACTGCCAACCCTTGGGCAGAAGGCAATCGGGGGAGAGCAATAAAATGAGCCATCTTGCTAAAACGGTCCACTACCACCCATATGACTCGGAATCCGGCTGAAAGGGGAGGGTCAACCACAAAATCCATGGAAATATGGGACCATGGCCTGAGAGGAACATTTAAGGGCATAAGTTGCCCGATAGGCAAGGAACGGGGAACCTTATGCTGTGCACAAACCTGACATGAATAAACAAACTCCCTAACGTCTTTAGAAAGACCAGGCCACCATACTGAGCGAGAGACTAACTCCAAAGTCTTAGAGATTCCCGGATGCCCGGAAACTTTGTTATCATGGAATTCCGTTAAAACAGTAGCTCTCAAAAACTCAGGGACGTAAAGATGACCAGCAGGAGTATTTCCAGGAGCTTGGTGTTGAAGCTGTTTTAACTGGGTAAATAAATCTTGTGTGAGGCCTGCCCAGATGACCGAAGATGGAAGTATGGGAGTAACAGGACTGTTATTGTGAACCGGAAGAAAGCTGCGTGACAGGGCATCAGCCTTAGTATTCTTGGAACCAGGCCTGAAAGTGATTATAAATTTGAAACGAGTAAAAAATAAAGCCCAACGTGCCTGCCGGGCATTAAGCCGTTTAGCCGATTCGATGTATTGCAGGTTTTTATGGTCAGTCAATACTGAAATAGTATGTTTTGCTCCCTCCAGCCAATGCCTCCACTCCTCGAAAGCCCACTTTACCGCCATTAACTCCCGATTACCAACGTCATAGTTGGATTCAGCGGAGGAGAATTTCCTGGACATAAAGGCACAAGGATGTAACTCCAGGGACTCCGGATCCTTTTGAGAAAGGATAGCCCCCACTCCAACCTCCGAGGCATCAACCTCCACAACAAAGGGCAATTCCGGATTGGGATGTCTGAGGACTGGAGCCGAGACAAAGGCTTGTTTCAAGGCCCGGAAGGACAACTCAGCTTCACGCGACCAGTTGGTAGGATCCGCTCCTTTCTTTGTCAGAGCTACAATGGGAGCAACCAGGTCAGAAAAAGAATGAATGAACCTCCTATAATAATTCGCAAACCCTAAAAAGCGCTGAATTGCTTTTAAATTGGTGGGTTGCGCCCAACTAAGGATGGCCTGGAGCTTCTTTGGTTCCATGGAAAATCCCCGAGGGGAAATAATGTACCCTAAAAAAGATACTTCCGTGACATGAAACTCACACTTCTCCAGCTTGGCATATAAATGATTCTCACGTAACTTTTGAAGAACCAGACGCACCTGGGTAACATGTTGTTCCATTGATTCAGAATAAATCAGGATGTCGTCTAAGTAAACGACCACGAATTTCCCTAGGAAGTCACGGAGCACATCGTTAATGAGGTCTTGAAAAACTGCTGGAGCATTAGACAAGCCGAACGGCATCACCAGGTACTCGTAGTGACCCGACTGAGTACTGAAGGCCGTTTTCCACTCATCTCCAGATTTAATTCGGATGAGGTTGTACGCTCCTCTAAGGTCAATTTTAGAAAAAATCACAGCAGAACGTAACTGATCAAAGAGTACAGAAATCAACGGCAAAGGATAGGTGTTTTTAACTGAGATCTTATTCAGGGCTCTAAAATCAATGCAAGGTCTAAGCGAGCCATCCTTTTTCTCCACAAAGAAGAAGCCTGCACTTAAAGGAGATTTTGATGGTCTAATAAATCCTCTCTCAAGGCTCTCCTTTACATAATCATTCATAGCCGCAGTTTCTGGCCCGGATAATGCATATAATCTTCCCTTTGGCAATGCGGCACCAGGAATTAACTCAATAGCACAATCATAAGGCCGATGGGGAGGCAGAATGTCCGCATTGCCTTTGGAGAAAACATCAGCAAACTCCTGGTATTCCACCGGAATGGGTTCTGGAATGATAGCTGCTACTCTGACTGGAAACGTGATACATTCCTTATCACAAAAAGTACCCCACTGTGAAATCTCCCCCGACCGCCAATCAATAGTGGGATTATGAAAGGCCAGCCAAGGGTGACCCAGAACAACTGGAACTGCTGGGCAATGTGTAAGAAAGAACTCGATTTTCTCGGAATGTAGAGCTCCTACTAGTGATGAGCGGGTTCGGTTCCTCGGAATCCGAACCCCCCCGAACTTCAGCCTTTTTACACGGATCCGAGGCAGACTCGGATCTTCCCGCCTTGCTCGGCTAACCCGAGCGCGCCCGAACGTCATCATCCCGCTGTCGGATTCTCGCGAGGCTCGGATTCTATCGCGAGACTCGGATTCTATATAAGGAGCCGCGCGTCGCCGTCATTTTCACACGTGCATTGAGATTCATAGGGAGAGGACGTGGCTGGCGTCCTCTCCATTTAGATTAGAAGAGAGAGAGTGAGAGTGAGACACTTGATTTACTGGAGCTTAGGAGTACTCAGAGAGTGCAGACCAGTGACCACCAGTGCAGTTTTATTATATTATTATTTAATATAATCCGTTCTTTGCCTGAAAAAAAACGATACACAGTGACACAGTAACAGTATACCATATCTGTGCTCAGCCTCAGTGTGCTGCATCATCTATGTATATCTGACTGTGCTGAGTGCTCAGTGCTCACACAGCTTAATTGTGGGGGAGACTGGGGAGCAGTAGCAGGAGTACATATTATTTAACAGTGCACACTTTTGCTGCCAGAGTGCCACTGCCAGTGTGACTGACCAGTGACCACTGTCTGACCACCAGTATATTGTGATTGTCTGCCTGAAAAAGTTAAACACTCGTCGTGTGGTGTTTTTATTCTATAAACGCATTCTGCTGACAGTGTCCAACAGGTCCATCATTAATTATATAATATATACCTGTCCGGCTGCAGTAGTGATATATATATATATTTTTTATATCATTATCATCCAGTCTATATTAGCAGCAGACGCAGTACGGTAGTCCACGGCTGTAGCTACCTCTGTGTCGGCAGTCGCTCGTCCATCCATAATTGTATACCACCTACCTGTGGTGTTTTTTTTTCTTTCTATCTTCTTGATACTAGTAGCTTACTTTAGGAGACTGCAGTGCTGACAGTGTCCAGCAGGTCCGTCATTATAATATATACCTGTCTGGCTGCAGTAGTGATATATATATATATATTTTATATCATTATCATCCAGTCTATATTAGCAGCAGACGCAGTACGGTAGTCCACGGCTGTAGCTACCTCTGTGTCGGCAGTCGCTCGTCCATCCATAATTGTATACCACCTACCTGTGGTGTTTTTTTTTTTTTCTATCTTCTTGATACTACTAGTAGCTTACTTTAGGAGTCTGCAGTGCTGCTGACAGTGTCCAGCAGGTCCGTCATTATATAATATATACCTGTCCGGCTGCAGTAGTGATATATATATATTTTTTATATCATTATCATCCAGTCTATATTAGCAGCAGATGCAGTACGATAGTCCACGGCTGTAGCTACCTCTGTGTCGGCAGTCGCTCGTCCATCCATAATTGTATACCACCTACCTGTGGTGTTTTTTTTTTTCTATCTTCTTGATACTACTAGTAGCTTACTTTAGGAGTCTGCAGTGCTGCTGACAGTGTCCAGCAGGTCCGTCATTATATAATATATACCTGTCCGGCTGCAGTAGTGATATATATATATATTTTTTATATCATTATCATCCAGTCTATATTAGCAGCAGACGCAGTACGGTAGTCCACGGCTGTAGCTACCTCTGTGTCGGCAGTCGCTCGTCCATCCATAAGTATACTAGTATCCATCCATCTCCATTGTTTACCTGAGGTGCCTTTTAGTTGTGCCTATTAAAATATGGAGAACAAAAATGTTGAGGTTCCAAAAATAGGGAAAGATCAAGATCGACTTCCACCTCGTGCTGAAGCTGCTGCCACTAGTCATGGCCGAGACGATGAAATGCCAGCAACGTCGTCTGCCAAGGCCGATGCCCAATGTCATAGTACAGAGCATGTAAAATCCAAAACACCAAATATCAGTAAAAAAAGGACTAAAAAATCTAAAATAAAATTGTCAGAGGAGAAGCGTAAACTTGCCAATATGCCATTTACCACACGGAGTGGCAAGGAACGGCTGAGGCCCTGGCCTATGTTCATGGCTAGTGGTTCAGCTTCACATGAGGATGGAAGCACTCAGCCTCTCGCTAGAAAAATGAAAAGACTCAAGCTGGCAAAAGCACAGCAAAGAACTGTGCGTTCTTCGAAATCACAAATCCACAAGGAGAGTCCAATTGTGTCGTTTGCGATGCCTGACCTTCCCAACACTGGACGTGAAGAGCATGCGCCTTCCACCATTTGCACGCCCCCTGCAAGTGCTGGAAGGAGCACCCGCAGTCCAGTTCCTGATAGTCAGATTGAAGATGTCAGTGTTGAAGTACACCAGGATGAGGAGGATATGGGTGTTGCTGGCGCTGGGGAGGAAATTGACCAGGAGGATTCTGATGGTGAGGTGGTTTAAGTCAGGCACCCGGGGAGACACCTGTTGTCCGTGGGAGGAATAGGGCCATTGACATGCCTGGTGAAAATACCAAAAAAATCAGCTCTTCGGTGTGGAAGTATTTCAACAGAAATACGGACAACATTTGTCAAGCCGTGTGTTGCCTTTGTCAAGCTGTAATAAGTAGGGGTAAGGACGTTAACCACCTCGGAACATCCTCCCTTATACGTCACCTGCAGCGCATTCATCATAAGTCAGTGACAAGTTCAAAAACTTTGGGCGACAGCGGAAGCAGTCCACTGACCAGTAAATCCCTTCCTCTTGTAACCAAGCTCACGCAAACCACCCCACCAACTCCCTCAGTGTCAATTTCCTCCTTCCCCAGGAATGCCAATAGTCCTGCAGGCCATGTCACTGGCAATTCTGACGAGTCCTCTCCTGCCTGGGATTCCTCCGATGCATCCTTGCGTGTAACGCCTACTGCTGCTGGCGCTGCTGTTGTTGCTGCTGGGAGTCGATGGTCATCCCAGAGGGGAAGTCGTACTCGTAAGACCACTTTTACTACTTCCACCAAGCAATTGACTGTCCAACAGTCCTTTGCGAGGAAGATGAAATATCACAGCAGTCATCCTGCTGCAAAGCGGATAACTGAGGCCTTGGCATCCTGGGCGGTGAGAAACGTGGTTCCGGTATCCATCATTACTGCAGAGCCAACTAGAGACTTGTTGGAGGTACTGTGTCCCCGGTACCAAATACCATCTAGGTTCCATTTCTCTAGGCAGGCGATACCAAAAATGTACACAGACCTCAGAAAAAGACTCACCAGTGTCCTAAAAAATGCAGTTGTACCCAATGTCCACTTAACCACGGACATGTGGACAAGTGGAGCAGGGCAGGCTCAGGACTATATGACTGTGACAGCCCACTGGGTAGATGTATGGACTCCCGCCGCAAGAACAGCAGCGGCGGCACCAGTAGCAGCATCTCGCAAACGCCAACTCTTTCCGAGGCAGGCTACGCTTTGTATCACCGCTTTCCAGAATACGCACACAGCTAAAAACCTCTTACGGCAACTGAGGAAGATCATCGCAGAATGGCTTACCCCAATTGGACTCTCCTGTGGATTTGTGGCATCGGACAACGCCAGCAATATTGTGTGTGCATTAAATCTGGGCAAATTCCAGCACGTCCCATGTTTTGCACATACCTTGAATTTGGTGGTGCAGAATTATTTAAAAAACGAGAGGGGCGTGCAAGAGATGCTGTCGGTGGCCAGAAGAATTGCGGGACACTTTCGGCGTACAGGCACCACGTACAGAAGACTGGAGCACCACCAAAAACGCCTGAACCTGCCCTGCCATCATCTGAAGCAAGAAGTGGTAACGAGGTGGAATTCAACCCTCTATATGCTTCAGAGGTTGGAGGAGCAGCAAAAGGCCATTCAAGCCTATACAACTGAGCACGATATAGGAGGTGGAATGCACCTGTCTCAAGCGCAGTGGAGAATGATTTCAACGTTGTGCAAGGTTCTGCAACCTTTTGAACTTGCCACACGTGAAGTCAGTTCAGACACTGCCAGCCTGAGTCAGGTCATTCCCCTCATCAGGCTTTTGCAAAAGAAGCTGGAGACATTGAAGGAGGAGCTAACACAGAGCGATTCCGCTAGGCATGTGGGACTTGTGGATGGAGCCCTTAATTCGCTTAACAAGGATTCACGGGTGGTCAATCTGTTGAAATCAGAGCACTACATTTTGGCCACCGTGCTCGATCCTAGATTTAAAACCTACCTTGGATCTCTCTTTCCGGCAGACACAAGTCTGCTGGGGTTCAAAGAACTGCTGGTGACAAAATTGTCAAGTCAAGCGGAACGCGACCTGTCAACATCTCCTCCTTCACATTCTCCCGCAACTGGGGGTGCGAGGAAAAGGCTCAGAATTCCGAGCCCACCCGCTGGCGGTGATGCAGGGCAGTCTGGAGCGACTGCTGATGCTGACATCTGGTCTGGACTGAAGGACCTGACAACGTTTACGGACATGTCGTCTACTGTCACTGCATATGATTCTCTCCCCATTGAAAGAATGGTGGAGGATTATATGAGTGACCGCATCCAAGTAGGCACGTCAGACAGTCCGTACTTATACTGGCAGGAAAAAGAGGCAATTTGGAGGCCCTTGCACAAACTGGCTTTATTCTACCTAAGTTGCCCTCCCACAAGTGTGTACTCCGAAAGAGTGTTTAGTGCCGCCGCTCACCTTGTCAGCAATCGGCGTACGAGGTTACATCCAGAAAATGTGGAGAAGATGATGTTCATTAAAATGAATTATAATCAATTCCTCCGTGGAGACATTGACCAGCAGCAATTGCCTCCACAAAGTACACAGGTAGCTGAGATGGTGGATTCCAGTGGGGACGAATTGATAATCTGTGAGGAGGGGGATGTACACGGTGATATATCGGAGGATGATGATGAGGTGGACATCTTGCCTCTGTAGAGCCAGTTTGTGCAAGGAGAGATTAATTGCTTCTTTTTTGGTGGGGGTCCAAACCAACCCGTCATTTCAGTCACAGTCATGTGGCAGACCCTGTCACTGAAATGATGGGTTGGTTAAAGTGTGCATGTCCTGTTTATACAACATAAGGGTGGGTGGGAGGGCCCAAGGACAATTCCATCTTGCACCTCTTTTTTCTTTCATTTTTCTTTGCGTCATGTGCTGTTTGGGGGGTGTTTTTTGGAAGGGCCATCCTGCGTGACACTGCAGTGACACTCCTAGATGGGCCAGGTGTTTGTGTCGGCCACTAGGGTCGCTTAGCTTACTCACACAGCTACCTCATTGCGCCTCTTTTTTTCTTTGCGTCATGTGCTGTTTGGGGAGTGTTTTTTGGAAGGGCCATCCTGCGTGACACTGCAGTGCCACTCCTAGATGGGCCAGGTGTTTGTGTCGGCCACTAGGGTCGCTTAGCTTACTCACACAGCTACCTCATTGCGCCTCTTTTTTTCTTTGCGTCATGTGCTGTTTGGGGAGTGTTTTTTGGAAGGGCCATCCTGCGTGACACTGCAGTGCCACTCCTAGATGGGCCAGGTGTTTGTGTCGGCCACTAGGGTCGCTTAGCTTACTCACACAGCTACCTCATTGCGCCTCTTTTTTTCTTTGCGTCATGTGCTGTTTGGGGAGTGTTTTTTGGAAGGGCCATCCTGCGTGACACTGCAGTGCCACTCCTAGATGGGCCAGGTGTTTGTGTCGGCCACTTGGGTCGCTTAGCTTAGCCATCCAGCGACCTCGGTGCAAATTTTAGGACTAAAAATAATATTGTGAGGTGTGAGGTGTTCAGAATAGACTGAAAATGAGTGGAAATTATGGTTATTGAGGTTAATAATACTTTGGGATCAAAATGACCCCCAAATTCTATGATTTAAGCTGTTTTTTAGGGTTTTTTGAAAAAAGCACCCGAATCCAAAACACACCCGAATCCGACAAAAAAAATTCGGTGAGGTTTTGCCAAAACGCGTTTGAACCCAAAACACGGCAGCGGAACCGAACCCAAAACCAAAACACAAAACCCGAAAAATTTCCGGTGCTCATCACTAGCTCCTACTGTAAGTAGTACAGGAGGTGTACGGAGAGAAATAATCCCATTAGACAGCGGACTCCCATCTAAGCCATGCATGGTGACACACCTACCCAAAGGTAACTGAGGAATGCCTAAGGCCTTAGCCCAAGTTAAATCCATAAAGTTTCCTGCAGCTCCACTGTCAACAAAAGCCGACACCGAAGAACTGAGGCTGCCAAAGGAAACTTTAACTGGGACTAAAAGGGAGTTATTCGAGGAGATAAGCTGCAGACCTAGGTGAACCCCCTCACAATTCACCTGGTCAAAGCGTTTCCCGACTTGTTCGGACAATTACGAGCAAAATGTCCCTTACCCCCACAGTACAGACAAAGACCAGAATTTTGCCTTCTGGCTCTTTCTTCAGGAGACAGCCGGGAGAGACCCATCTGCATGGGCTCCTCTACGTCTTCAGGAATGGAATATACACACGGAGTTGACCTTACAGGTGCTCCTTTTTCAGCCCTCCGCTCTCTGAGACGACGATCAATCTTAATAGAAAGCTCCATGAGTTTATCGAGAGTCTCAGGAGCGGGGTACTGAAGGAGACTGTCTTTTAGAGACTCTGATAAGCCGAGGCGAAACTGACTGCGCAGGGCTGGGTCATTCCAGCCACAGTCGTTCGACCAACGGCGAAACTCCGTACAATAAACCTCCGCAGGATTTCTACCCTGTCTGAGAGCGCGCAACTGACTTTCAGCGGACGCCTCTCTATCAGGGTCATCATACAAGAGCCCTAAAGACTCAAAAAAAGCGTCAACTGACAACAATGCCGGATCCTGTGCTCTTAAACCAAATGCCCAGGTCTGAGGACCCCCCTGGAGCAAAGAAATAATAATCCCGACCCGCTGAGATTCAGTACCCGAGGAAGTCGGTCTTAAACGAAAATAAAGTTTACAGGATTCTTTAAAATTAAAAAACTTTTCTATCACCAGAAAAACGGTCAGGCAAATGCATCTTTGGTTCAGGGACTACCCTTGGGGAAGCTCGCAAAAGATCTTCCTGCGACTTCACCCGAAGAGAAAGATCCTGAACCATCTGAGTAAGTTCTTGAATCTGGCTGACTAAGAGCTGACCAGGATTTGGCCCTAAACCTGTTGGATTCATGAGGCCGATAAACTCTCACAAAACTGAATGAGAAAAAATTAAACCCCGTTTAATTTTAAGTTTTGGTATGGCCGGTAATAATGTTATGATTCCAGCACTCTGGTCAGAGGAGATCTTATGGCAAGGACCGGAGCACTGGAACATGGAATGCTGGGGAAGGGAGCAGGACAGGAAAATAGCCCCTGGCGCCCTAACTCTGTTGTCTCACCCGTGTTGTCAGAAATCCCCTGCGAGACTATGGTTTCTTGAGCCCTTGGCAGCCGCGTTTGAAGGGCGGATTATGTCTGCCCAACTTCGATGTCCCCCGGTCTTAATGAGAGACAAAGGGAAACCCGAGACAGGGTGATAACAAGAGGCCCTCTAACTAAACAACCAGGCCAGGGGCTAAGCAAACTCAAAACTATAATATGTGCGGAGAAACCGCCAAGGAAAAGGACAACCAAAATATCCACTTGTCCAATTCTCCTACCCGGCACCGCCGAGTACCAGAGAGGACTTGTGGAAGCGGAACCCTCCGCAAATGCTCCAAACACAAAATATAAAAGGTAAAGCGGCTGAGCCGCAACACACGGCAGAGCCGCAACTCACGAACACCACTGGATATAAAACGGTGATCAGTCAGGACTCCAGGGACGAGATGGTAACTCCCGAGTACAGGACTTCTGAGGACTGGAATGACCGGATACAGCAGGACTGGAAACAGACTCTCAGCAAACAAAGGCAGCATGCAGGAAGCTATTACTGGCGTCTGTGAGAAGCCCTGGGAGTGTACTTAACAGGGAGTCCTCCAATCAGCTGTTTAGAGGCTGATTGGACTAAATGCCGTGCAGCTGCCTTGCTGCACGGCCAGAGAACAGGCGAACGCATTAAATCCTAAAACCCAGCAACGGGGAACGCGGTCCGCCAGTGGCGTCCCCGTTGCTAGGGTCCGTGCGGCTTCAGCGCGCCCGGCGTCTAGCGTTGCTAGGGAGCCGGCGGCTGTACGTGCACGGCGTCCCTAGTTGCTAGGCGCCGGGTCGCGCGGACAAGCGGACCCCGGCGCCTAACACCGTGATAGTTCGGAGGAAAGACATCACATATGACTTACAGTAACCCTAGGATCTCTTGATATGTGTGTACTGTTTTATGCAGTGATTAAATAGTAAACACCAGCGGAAAGACGTTTGTTAGATGCACCAGCCTGATTGATTTAACCAGGAGCTTGTTTTTATAGTAGGGCACATTTTCAGTACAGGATAATGATAGTGGTGTTGGCAGTTAAGATTAGGTATCTATCCATGCTGCTTGCTAATGCTGGGATGCTTGTAATTAGGCGATCAGTAGGATTTACCGACGATCGGGATGCCGGCCGTCAGTATACCAACAATGGCATCCCAATGGTCAGTGTGCTGGGAGCGGGGCAAGCGCAACAAGTCCCCTTGCGGGGTCATTGCACTCGCCAAGGCTGTAGCGCAGTGGCTCGCTATGCTTGCCACAAGTTCTATTCCCACTCTGTGGGTGTCATGGACTCCGGCTGTCAGCATTGTCAGCAGTTGCGATCCCGGCGTCAGTATCCTGTCCACCTGTATCCCGACTACCGACAACTCACCTGCATACCGTAATTAGACATGATTTTCCTGCTTTTGATGAACCACTTGAATAAACTTGCCACAAATTATGTAACGCAAAAGATATGCCCGATGGGCAACACCTCTACCTCTACTTAGTTTAGTCTGCCAAAGGCTACAGATTCCTTGACAAATGTTGCCTGTTTTGCATAAAAATACCTCTATTTTTTTCTGGCTAAAGTTTCCCCCCCCTGTTTTTGCCCATAGATAACAATGTGCATTAGATGGTACCACCGGTGGCTGCTGTACTCTGACTCAGTCAACACCATATTATCTGTTTCAGTTCCAACAAACTCATCATCGCTATCTTAATTTTTGATAGATCCACAATCCTCCTGTTGCTCATTAATAACTTCCAAAGTAGCATCATCAATTTCTATGATTAAATCATCATCACTACTACTCATCTTCACATTTGCAGATGGTCAAGAAATTGTACAACTAGGGTAGTCTATTACTGCAATGTCAGAATAGCAATCACGGACCCCTTAGACTCTCCGTAGTGAAATCTGTGGTTACTTTGGAGGTGACAACTAAGATAGAGCGAGAAGGGAATACATGGGAATTAGCAGATGACGATACTTCACTGGGTGTGGCATTTGCTTTTCTCTGGGTATTTTAGTAAGGACAATAGGAGAACTACTGGTATAAAGCCACTATGATCTGAGCTTTCATGTTCCACTAAGTGTTGTGTAAGGGATATTAGCTAATTTTTTTTTAACATATCACCACATCTGCATCTTTTTCCTTAAAGCTTTAATCAGGAGCTTATGTGTTCTTTGAAATGATCAAAGTTTGTTTGCATTTATAGCACTGGTTTTTATGCTGTCTTTCCACATGACCTATCTTACTAGTACAGTTTAAAAAGTACTACTCCTGGGTTGCTCTTGTTCTATAAACTGATACATGATTGACAACAGGAACAAAGCTACTGGAAGTTATGTTATTTATTATGATGATTTTTTCAAACCATTTCAGTTCTGGTCCTTGATCACCTTTGTTTATCTATTTTTGAACAATCAGTGTATTTCTTCTTAATGCCATTGCTAAGCCTCTGAATGCCACACATTGGGGCAGATGTATTAATCTGGAGAAGGGATAAAGAAGTGATAAACTAGTGATAAGCAGAAGGTGATAAACGCACCAGCCAATCAGCTCCAATATGTAAATTGACAGTTAGGAGCTGATTTGCTGGTACATTATCACCTTGCACTTATCACTGCTTTATCACTTCTTTATCCCTTCTCCAGGCTTAATAACTCTGCCCCATTATTCCTACCGCGACCCCACCAATGATTGCATCATGATCTAATTTAGGAGACAAATAAAAAAAAAATCTATTTCAGAATAAGCACAACTTTTTAAAACAAAGATATATTGGTTATTATAGTACAGGTATGGTGTCCTTATTTAGCTATGCATAGTCAGCATAATTAAAATGATTTATACAAACAAAATGCAGCATTGTAATTAGAGATGTGCGGCTGGCAATTTTCGTGTTTTGTGTTTTGGTTCAAATTCCACTTTCGTGTTTTGGTTTTGGCTTGGCTTTGCCAAAACCACCCTTTCGTGTTTTGGTTTTGGATCTGGATGATTTTTGAAAAAAACATAAAAACGGCTAAAATCACAGAATTTGTGGGTAATTTTGCTCCTACGGTATTATTAACCTCAATAACATTCATTTCCACTCATTTCCAGTCTATTCTGAACACCTCACACCTCACAATATTGTTTTTAGGCCTAAAAGTTGCACCAAGGTGGCTGTATGACTAAGCTAAGTGACACAAGTGTGCGGCACAAACACCTGGCCCATATAGGAGTGCACTGCAGTTGCAGACAAGATGGCACTATTCAAAAACTAGTCCCCAAACAGCACATGATGCAAAGAAGAAAAAGAGGCGCAATGAGGTAGCTGTATAACTAAGCTAAGCGACACAAGTGTGCGGCACAAACACCTGGCCCATCCAGGAGTGGCACTGCAGTGTCAGACAGGATGGCACTTAAAAAAAAAATAGTCCCCAAACAGCACATGATGCAAAGAAGAAAAAGAGGTGCAAGATGGAATTGTCCTTGGGCCCTCCCAGCCACCCCTATGTTGTATAAACAGGACATGCACACTTTAACAAACCCATAATTTCGGCGACAGGGTCTGCCACACGACTGTGGCTGAAATGACTGGTTTGTTTGGGGCCCCACCAAAATAGAAGCAATCAATCTCTCCTTGCACAAACTGGCTCTACAGAGGCAAGATGTCAACCTCATCATCATCCTCCGATTCCTCACCCCTTTCACTGTGTACATCCTCCTCACTGAGTATTAATTCATTCCGACTGGAATCCACCAGCACAGGTCCCTGTGTACTTTCTGGAGGCAATTGCTGGTAAAGGTCTTCCCGGAGGAATTTATAATTCATTTTGATGAACATCATCTTCTCCACATTTAGTGGAAGTAACCTCCTACGCCGATCGCTGACAAGGTTACCGGCTGCACTAAACACTCTTTCGGAGTACACACTGGAGGCGGGGGGCAACTTAGGTAAAATAAAGCCAGTTTGTGCAAGGCCCTCCAAATTGCCTTTTTCCTGCCAGTATATGTACGGACTGTCTGACATGCCTACTTGGATGCTGTCACTCATATAATCCTCAACCATTCTTTCAATGGTGACAGAATCATATGCAGTGACAGTAGACATGTCAGTAATCGTTGGCAGGTCCTTCAGTCCGGACCAGATGTCAGCTTTCGCTCCTGACTGCCCTGCATCACCGCCAGCGGGTGGGCTAGAAAATTTTATCCTTTTCCTTGCAGCCCCAGTGGCGGGAGAAATTGAAGGAGGAGCTGTTGATGGGTCACGTTCCGCTTGAGTTGACAATTTACTAACCAGCAGGTCTTTGCACCTCTGCACACTTGTGTCTGCTGGAAAGAGAGATACAACGTAGGCTTTAAACCTAGGATCGAGCACGGTGGCCAAAATGTAGTGCTCTGATTTCAACAGATTGACCACCCTTGAATCCTGGCAAAGCGAATGAAGGGCTCCATCCACAAGTTCCACATACTTTGCGGAATCGCTCCGTCTTAGCTCCTCCTTCAATCTATCCAGCTGCTTCTGCAAAAGCCTGAGGGGAATGACCTGACTCAAGCTGGCAGTGTCTGAACTGACTTCCCGTGTGGCAAATTCGAAGCGTTGGAGAACTTTGCACAAGATGGAAATCATACTCCACTGCGCTTGAGTCAGGTGCATTACCCCTCCTTTGCCTATATCGTAGGTGGTTGTATAGGCTTGAATGGCCTTTTGCTGCTCCTCCATCCTCTGAAGCACATAGAGTGTTGAATTCCACCTTGTTACCACCTCTTGCTTCAGTTGATGGCGGGGCAGGTTCAGGAGTTTTTGCTGGCGCTCCAGTCTTCGGCACGCAGTGGGAGAATGCCGAAAGTGGCCCGCAATTTTTTGGGCCACCGACAGCATCTCCTGCATACCCATGTCATTTTTCTAAAAATTCTGCACCAACAAATTAATTGTATGTGCAAAACATGGGAGATGCTGGAATTTGCCCAGATGTAATGCACTAACAATATTGGTGGCGTTGTCCAATATCACAAATCCCCAGGAGAGTCCAATTGGGGTAAGCCATTCTGCGATAATGTTCCTCAGTTTCCATAAGAGGTTGTCAGCTGTGTGCCTCTTATGAAAAGCGGTGATACATAGCGTAGCCTGCCTAGGAACGAGTTGGCGTTTGCGAGATGCTGCTACTGGTGCCGCTGCTGTTGTTGCTGCGGGAGGCCATACATCTACCCAGTGGGCTGTTACAGTCATATAGTCTGCTCTGTTCCACTTGTCCACATGTCCGTGGTTAAGTGGACACTGGATACAATCGCATTTTGTAGGACACTGGTGACTCTTTTTCTGACGTCTGTGTACATTCTCAGTATCGCCTGCCTAGATGGGATTTGATACCGGGGACATACTATCTCCATCAATTCTCTAAGTCCCACTGAACTAATGGTGGATACCGGACGCACCTCTAACACCAACATAGCTGTCAAGGCCTCAGTTATCCACTTTGCAAAAGGATGACTGCTGTCATATTTCATCTTCCTCACAAAGGACTGTTGGACAGTCAATTGCTTACTGGTAGTAGTACAAGTGATCTTCCGACTTCCCCTCTGGGATGACGATCGAGTCCGAGCAGCAACAGCAGCAGTGGCAGCAACAGCAGGCGTACCACTCAAGGATCCTACGGAGGAATCCAGGTTAGGAGAGGACTCCTCAGTCTTGACAGTGACATGGCCTGCAGGACTACGGACGTTCCTGACTGAGGAGGAAGTTGACGTTGAGGGAGTTGGTGTTGTGGCTTGCAGGAGCTTGGGTACAGGAGGAAGAAGGGATTTAGGTGTCAGTGGACTGCTTACGCTCTTACCCAAAGTTTCACAACTTGACACTGACTTCTGATGAATGCGCAGCAGGTGACATATAAGGGAGGATGTTCCTAGGTGGTTAACGTCCTTACCACTACTTATTACAGATTGACAGAGGCAACAGATGGCTCGACACCTGTTGTCCGGATTTGAAGAGAAATAATTCCACACCGAAGAGGTGGCTTTTTTGGTAGTTTGCCCAGGCATCACAATGGGCTTCTTCATCCCAAGGACAACAGGTATCTCCCCCTGGTGCCTGACTTAAACAAACCACATCACCATCAGAATCCTCATCGTCAACTTCCTCCTCAGCACCAGCAACACCCATATCCTCATCCTGGTGTACTTCAACAGTGACATCTTCAATTTCACTATCAGGAACTGGACTGTGGATGCTCCTTCCAGCACTTGCAGGGAGTGTGCAAATGGTGGAAGGAGCCAACTCTTCCTGTCCAGTGTTGGGAAGGTCAGACATCGCAACTGCCGACGCACTTGGACTCTCCTTGGGGATTTGCGATACTATCTCAGAGCGCACAGTTCTTTTCTGTGCTCTTTCCAGCTTAACTCTTTTAATTTTTCTAGCGGGGGGATGAGGGATTCCATCGTCATGTGAATCTGAACCACTAGCCATGAACATAGGCCAGGGCCTCAGCCATTCCTTGCCACTCCGTGTCGTAAATGGCATAATGGCAAGTTTATGTTTCTCCGCAGACGATTTAAATTTCTTTTTTTTAATTCTTTTTACTGAACTTTGGCTTTTTGAATTTTACATGCCATCTACTATCACATTGGGCATCGGCCTTGGAATACGACGTTGATGGCATTTCATTGTTTATGTCATGGCTAGTGGCAGCAGCTTCAGCACTAGGAGGAAGTGGTTCTTCTTGATCTTTCCCTATTTTATCCTCAAAATTTTTGTTCACCATTATTTTTTGGGAGTTATATGAGACAATACGCGGCACAGGAATGACTGGATTGACTGATGAGACAGGACACTACCACTGGTCTGATGCAGCACAACAGGTTGTTGTTATAATTATTATACTGCAGCAGTGGACATATAGCAGCAGCGTATATCATCACTAAAATGACTGATGAGACAGGACACTACCACTGGTCTGATGCAGCACAACAGGTTGTTATTATAATTATTATACTGCAGCAGTGGACATATAGCAGCAGCGTATATCGTCACTGGAATGACTGATGAGACAGGACACTACCACTGGTCTGATGCAGCACAACAGGTTGTTGTTAGAATTATTATACTGCAGCAGTGCACATATAGCAGCAGCGTATATCGTCACTGGAATGACTGATGAGACAGGACACTACCACTGGTCTGATGCAGCACAACAGGTTGTTGTTGTTATAAATATTATACTGCAGCAGTGGACATATAGCAGCAGCATATGTCGTCATTGGAATGACTGATGAGACAGGACACTACCACTGGTCTGATGCAGCACAACAGGTTGTTGTTAGAATTATTATTATACTGCAGCAGTGGACATATAGCAGCAGCGTATATCATCACTAAAATGACTGATGAGACAGGACACTACCACTGGTCTGATGCAGCACAACAGGTTGTTGTTATAATTATTATTATACTGCAGCAGTGGACATATAGCAGCAGCGTATATCATCACTGAAATGACTGATGAGACAGGACACTACCACTGGTCTGATGCAGCACAACAGGTTGTTATTATAATTATTATACTGCAGCAGTGGACATATAGCAGCAGCGTATATAATCACTGAAATGACTGATGAGACAGGACACTACCACTGGTCTGATGCAGCACAACAGGTTGTTGTTAGAATTATTATTATACTGCAGCAGTGGACATATAGCAGCAGCGTATATCGTCACTGGAATGACTGATGAGACAGGACACTACCACTGGTCTGATGCAGCACAACAGGTTGTTGTTGTCATAAATATTATACTGCATCAGTGGACATATAGCAGCAGCATATGTCATCATTGGAATGACTGATGAGACAGGACACTACCACTGGTCTGATGCAGCACAACAGGTTGTTGTTAGAATTATTATACTGCAGCAGTGGACATATAGCAGCAGCGTATATCGTCACTGGAATGACTGATGAGACAGGACATTACCACTGGTCTGCACAACACAGCACCACTTTATACAGCTACATTGTATATATGACAGCAGAAAACCAACACAGTGACTGGCTGGATTGATGCAGCACAATACACTGACTACACTGGACTGGTCTGCACAACACAGCACCACTTTATACAGCTACACTAGATATATGGCAGCAGAGAACACCAACACTGTGACTGGCTGGACTGATGCAGCACGATACACTGACTACACTGGACTGGTCTGCACAACACAGCACCACTTTATACAGCTACACTGGATATATGGCAGCAGAGAACACCAACACTGTGACTGGCTGGACTGATGCAGCACAATACACTGACTACACTGGACTGGTCTGCACAATACAGCACTTTATACAGCTACACTGGATATATGGCAGCAGAGAACACCAACAATGTGACTGGCTGGACTGATGCAGCACAATACATTGACTACACTGGACTGGACAGCACAACACAGCACAAGACTCGCTACCCCACTTTTCCGCCCCCACTCAGACACTGAACACTGAGGACACGTTCTCTCAATACACTCTCCGAGACTGGAGTGAAAATGGCCGCGACGGGCGGCTCCTTATATGGAATCCAAATCCCGCGAGAATCCGACAGCGGGATGATGCCGTTTTGCCGCGTTCGGGTTTCTGAGTCAGGCGGGAAATCCCGAGCCTGTCTCGGATCCGGGCTCGAATGGTGAAGTCCGGTAGGGTTCGGTTCTCTGAGAACCGAACCCGCTCATCTCTAATTGTAATAGGATCTGGGAGTCAGAAGGCTTGTTGAAATAAGTTCTCATTTATTTCCCTATTATCAGCAGTTAGAACACAAAACAGAAGAACAGATTCAAATCAGCAACTTAAGATACAGCTTCTCTTTAGTGATATATATGTGAAAATAAATACAGCTCATCTTCCGCAGCAAACAAATAATATTTTAACAGAAACAGTTGGCTTGGTGCACCTGGTCAGACAGGTATACGGCTTTGTCCAACATCTGTCAGATCTGCAGCTTGCTTCTGGGGAATAAGGGAACTCCCATCTATCCCAACTGGGTTCCTTATCAGGTGAAATGTTATTTACAAAAAGGAGTCTGCTGAGGATTCCACACAATTCCTGAAAACCAGAGAGTGAATCACAGGAATACAGCAACACACTGGGATATGTACAAAAACTGAAATAGAACAAAGAGCCTATGAAACGGGAGTCTTTTTGCTACAGGAGGCTCAAATAATAGCACAAGCCTTAACATTAGTATGCATCTTTATAGTGTGCACGCAATATCGTGCTTACCCCCTAGGGATGGGAAATAACTACTGAAATTCTTACTTTTCTTACTACCACATTTTACGAGCATCACATAATTATCATAGTCTCATTCTTATATCAGTGGGTACCAGCAAGTGCAGTGTTATTGGTCTTTTAGGCTCTCAGGTAAAGTTTATTGTCCCCATAATAATAAGGGAAGATGCACAAATAGATTGCTGGCAGTGGGTCATGGACCAGTGTATCTGTTTTACAAGCAAGCATAGTAAATATACAATGTAAGATTGATGGTCTGTAGAGTACGTTGATTATCTTAAATTCACATTCCTAATATCATACAGTTTACGCACCTTACATTTAACAATGTTGCTCATCCCTGAAACATATTTTGTTTGAATGTTCATATAATTTATCATACACCTGAAATTAATTATAAAATTCCAAGGACATTGGATGTTACTTTACATACGGTTAGGGAATTATAATATATGGAAGAAGGACACAGATGAGTAATCTTGCTTAATGGGTTTGCATTTATATTATTCTGATTTTAGAGAAAAAAATCAAGGCTTAATGCATTTTTTTACATTCTGGACAATTTATACAATATGGACTAATGACATCTTTATTGTCACGCTCACTTGGCCAACAGAATTCAAAGAGAAGCTGGATTTTTGGAAATCAACGAAATGCGTAGACCCTGAGCCTATGCCACACAAGGATATCCTGCTATCCATCTCTGGCGTCAATTGGACACTCGCTCCACCTTTTTGGATTTACAGCAAAGCACCTTCGTTTGGACTCCCTTTCTAGCCACCATTGGATAACTCCAAGGCTGAGAGACTAATAAGGGAAAACCATCTACCTACATCTGGTACAAGTTGAGTATCTCATATCCAAATATTCTGAAATATGGATTATTCCGAAATACGGAATTTTTGGAGTGAGACTGAGATAGTGAAACCTTTGTTTTCTGATGGCTCAATGTACACAAACTTTGTTTAATACACAAAGGGGGTAACTCAGACCTGATCGCTCGCTAGCGTCTTTTGCAGCGCTGCGATCAGGTCAGAACTGCGCATGCATATGCACCGCAATGCGCAGGCGCGTTGCACAGGTGCAAAGTGGGTTGTTGCTGTGCGATAGGATTTACAAAGAATCCATTTGCACAGCCGATCGCAAGGTGATTGACAGGAAGAAGGCGTTAGTGGGTGGCAACTGATCGTTTTCTGGGAGTGGTTGGGGAAATGCAGGCGTGCCTAAGCGTTCGTAGGGAGAATGTCTGACGTCAATTCCAGCCCTGGACAGGTTGAAGTGATCGCAGCGGTTGAGTAAGTCCTGGGCAACTCAGAAACTGCACAACATTTTTTTGTACCGCTCGACTGCACATGCGTTCGCACACTTGCACAGCTAAAACACACTCCCCTGTAGGCATCGACTATCTGTTCGCTGGACTGCAAAAAACTGCTAGCGAGCGATCAGGTCTGAATTAACCCCTACATTATTAAAAATATTGTATTAAATGACCTTCAGGCTGTGTGTATAAGGTGTATATGAAACATAAATGCATTTTGTGCTTAGACTTGGGTCCCATCGCCATAATATCACATTATGGTATGCAATTATTCCGAAATACAGAAAAATCCGATATCCAAAATACTTCTGGTCCAAAGTATTTTGGATAAGGGATAATCAACCTGTAATATATACTACCTTTGTGCTGCCTACATTTTTGTGGTATCCCACAGAACTTACAGGACTCATGCTCCCTTCAACTGACATGTAACTTGCCTTATTCTACCAGGTGATCCACGTAGGACCCTGTGAGAACCTGTGTAGCCCAGACTTTTTGCCAAAAAGGACAGCTGCATACTCTGGGCTGCATATAAACAGAGACATAACCTGCAGTTTTACCCTTTCCCCCCTTTTTCTTGGAGCCTAGCAACAGTGGATGGTGTGATGGAGGACACAGCCCACACCTCTCATCTAATTGGCCAATCCCTAGAGAGAGCCCAGAGGGAAGGTGGAGTGATGGAGAGATTGGTGTGAGGACTGAGGAGTGCTGTAAGCAGGGGCAGCAGACAGCACAGCAGACCATGCAGTGGGATCCTGAGTGAGAATGGCAGTGAGTTGCAGAGCCTGAGTTCCTGTGTGTCAGTTCCAGAGTGTCCTGTCAGCACTAGTATCATTGTACAAGTCCCAGCAGCAACAGCAAGGGACTCCTCTGGAGGAGAGAGGGAGTGAGATCAGTGAGGTTTCTTCAGTAACAGCTCACTGCCCATATAAGAACAGAGGAAGTAACAGCTACAGAGAAAGCCCTAAGAGGGGGAAATCCATGCAGAGACAGTGCTGTGGATACAGAAGCCAGAGACAGCACTGAGAGGTAATTCCATCCTCAGGGAGGATTCTGTACAAGTAAACAGGGTCCCTGCTCACACACTGTCTACAAACATTGCAGCTGGCACTACTTACATTAAATGACCTAAGTCTTAGTAGAAAGGACAGCACACACAGTGCTAGTGCCACCGATGCTTATCTGCCGGGCCTTACAGACCAGTGACATTGTACGTCAGATGAACTGTGACAGCCAGGTTACAGTGCAAAGGAGGCCTGAACAGAACTACCCAGAGTGAATGGGAAAGGCAGTGGATCAGTTTTCCCTCAGTGTGGCCACAGAGAGGACAGGCCTTTATTTACACTACAGGCACATGTCTAAGAAAGACTAAATATATATATGCATATATATCCACTTGTGGACACACTCTAAAGGGGGTTACAGACCTGTGCACAGGTGGAAGAACATAAGTTGTACTAATACTTGCTTCTGAATAAATGGGATACTCAATAAGGGTAATCAGATAATTGTAACTGGTAACAAACTGTTTTTCTTATGCATGCATATTTTGATGGTAATGGCTTGAATATTTGAGTTAAGGTTTGAATAGTATAATAAGTCAATATTAACTGCTGAGAAGGACGGCGATGGGATATGCAACACCTGAATAATTAAACAGTCTATGACAGTGTTGGCATAATCTACGGTGTAAAGACCAACTGCTTATTATCTGTACTTGATAATTTACTGTAAAGTATTACTATTGTTCAAGTTGTTTGATTTTCCCACTGCCTTTAATAAACCGAAGTTGAGTTGAGACTGCTCTCTGAATAAACCCCTTTGTGCAGACAGATATTCCTTACCTCTCCGAAGTATCCTGAACGAACCTCCATCTTAAGTTGGTATCCCGGTACACAGATACTGTAAAGCAGACATAATCACCAGGTAAAAGATCATCTACTCACCCAATAACATTGTCCTTTATTTGCCCGGCTATCACATTTGGCGTCACGAACAGGATTTGGAGCTCAAGGTAAGAAGGCCCAAAGCAAGAGGAAATGTCAAGTGAGCAACATACCTTGGAGAGGGCATCCAGCAGTGAACACAGCGGATCAGAACAGACAGCCATGACAATGGTGCAAACTAACCCAATTACTCTTCCATACTACTTTGGGGCACCATGGCTCCCAGCATACAGTGGGGATGCCCACAGTTCAAAAGGAAACACACTAACGGAATTTAAAAATAAAATGAAATCTATGTTTCGGCTATACCCTCTAAGTGACCAACAGCAGATGGAGATATTAATCGCCCAACTTAAAGGATCAGCCCTCAGAGAAGTAACCTCGTGGCCGTTGGATAAGAGGAAGGACGTAGACCAAGTGTTGAAGAGGCTGGCCACTACATTTGAAACGCAAACACTATCCGAACTGAAGATTAAATTTTATGCCTGTAAGCAACTACCAGGAGAAACTCTCCGTAACTACGCTCTTAACCTGCAGGAAGCTTTACGGACCATACAGGCTGTCGATGCAGAGGAAGTCCGAAATACGGAGGAGGCCCTAATCACTCAATTCATTGGAGAAAATGTGCAAGCGCAGTTACGGCTGCTAAGGTTGTAGAAAGCAGACTGTTCGTTTCTGGACTTCAAAGAAGCTGCAATCAAAGTGATTGGCACTAGCACAGACCGAAACGTGGAGTTCCCAGAGATGCCAGGATTTAATGAACACTCATGTCCACGTGGTGCTATGGGTTCCAGTGCTGAGAAGGCACCAAAAAGCAAAGATGCGCTACAAGGAGTTCAGGCCCCATCCACTGACTCATTACACTCCCTGAAGAAACAACTGGAGGATCTGATGGTAGAGATGGCAGAGATGCGAAGGGAGATGCGGAACATGATGAAGTAGCAAAACTCTGGCCCTGTTGAGCCTAGGTGGAGGATGGAGCGATTGGTGGGACCCTCCTCGGGGGGACGGAAGGAGATCAGTCGATCAATTTGACTCTCAAGGTCGACCAATCTGCAGAAGGTGTCGACAATCTAGCCACATCGAACGAGAATGCCGCTGCACAGAGCATTTAAACTCCAATGCCCCGAGGACGGAGACCGAGCTTCGGGGGACACAACAAGATTAAGACCAATCTCTGAAGAAGGATGGCCACACTATGGCAGGCAATGCCATATAAATGCAGATGAGTTAACCAACATATTAAATACCGACACTCCAGTCCGCACAAGGAAAATTTCAGGAAAGGTAATCTGGTTTCATTAACTGCTGAGAAGGACGGCGATGGGATATGCAACACCTGAATAATTAAACAGTCTATGACAGTGTTGGCATAATCTACGGTGTAAAGACCAACTGCTTATTATCTGTACTTGATAATTTACTGTAAAGTATTACTATTGTTCAAGTTGTTTGATTTTCCCACTGCCTTTAATAAACCGAAGTTGAGTTGAGACTGCTCCCTGAATAAACCCCTTGTGCAGACAGATATTCCTTACCTCTCCGAAGTATCCTGAATGAACCTCCATCTTAAGTTGGTATCCCGGTACACAGATACTGTAAAGCGGACATAATCACCAGGTAAAAGATCATCTACTCACCCAATAACGTCCTTCATTTGCCCGGGTATCACATTTTCATTGGAGCAGGTGCTAGCCAAGTGATGATTTACATATAGGAGCATTTTAGTGGATTGGCTAAGAGCTATTCTTTTTCTTTTTTAATGGCATTAGTCATTTATATCATTGTTGTAACTAGAGATGTGCGGTGGGCACTTTTCGTGTTTTGGTTTTGGATCTGGATCCTCGCTCGTGTTTTGGATGGGTCTGGGACTCCAGGTCGACAACAAAAAGGTCGACACACCTTAGGTCAACGCCAATTGGTCGACAAACCTTAGGTCGACATGGACAAAAGGTCGACAGGAACAAGGTCGACATTGAAAAAGGTCAACATGAGGTTTTTTATGTTTTTTTGGTGACGTTTTCTTCGTAGAGTGACCGGGAACCCCAATTAGTCCACCGCGTCTCCTCGCATGGTTTGCTTCGCTCGCCATGCTTCGGGCATGGTGCCTTCGCTCCGCTACCGTTTCGCTCGGCACAATCGCAGTCCACGTGGATCGTTAAGTATGAAAAGTTTTCAAAAAAGAAAAAAAATCGTAAAAAACTCATGTCGACCTTTTTCCATGTCGACCTTGTTCCTGTCGACCTTTTGTCCATGTCGACCTAAGGTGTGTCGACAAATTGGTGTTGACCTAAGGTGTGTCGACCTTTTTGTTGTCGATCTGGAGTCCGGATACCGTTTTGGATCTGGATTCGTTTTGCCCAAACCACCCTTTCGTGTTTTGGTTTTGGCTCTGGATGATTTTTGAAAAAAACACAAAAACAGCTAAAATCACAGAATTTGGGGGTAATTTTGATCCTACGGTATTATTAACCTCAATAACATTCATTTCCACTAATTTCCAGTCTATTCTGAACACCTCACACCTCACAATATTGTTTTTAGGCCAAAAGGTTGCACCGAGGTAGTTGGATGACTTTGCTAAGCGACACAAGTGTGCGGCACAAACACCTGGCCCATCTAGGAGGGGCACTGCAGCGTCAGACAGGATGGCAGATTTAAAAAGAGGCCCCAAACAGCACATCATGCAAAGATGAAAAAGAGGTGCAATGAGGTAGCTGGATGGCTAAGCTAAGCGACACAAGTGTGCGGCACAAACACCTGGCCCATCTAGGAGTGACACTGCACTGGCAGACAGGATGGCAGGTTTAAAAAAAAAGGCCCCAAACAGCACATCATGCAAAGAAAAAAAAGAGGTGCAATGAGTATGACTAAGCTAAGTGACACAAGTGTGCGGCACAAACACCTGGCCCATCTAGGAGCGGCATGCAGTGGCTGAATGTCGAAAGTGGCCCACAATTTTTCGGACCACAGACAGCATCTCCTGCACGCCCGTCATTTCTCAAAAAATTCTGCACCACCAAATTAATTGTATGTGCAAACATGGGATGTGCTGGAATTTTCCCAGATGTAATACACGCACAATATTGGTGGCACAGGAGAGCGTACCCTTAAACCATACACACACGCCAGAGCCTGTAAAAATTATTTGGATAATAATAACCCTTTTATTTGGGGCTATTATAATAATATGCAGCACAGGCGAGTGTACCCCTACACCACACAGGGCAAACCCTGTAAATATAATTTGGATAATAATAACCCTTTTATTTGGAGCTATTATAATAATATGCAGCACAGGCAAGCGTACCCCTACACCACACAGGGCAAACCCTGTAAAAATGATTTGGATAATAATATAAGTATATAACCCTTTTATTTGGAGTAAATAATATACATCACAGGACACCACCACTGGATTTATGGCAGCACAAGACACCACCACTGGACTGATGCAGTACAAGACAGCACCACTTGACTGGACTTATACGGCAGTACCACTGGACTTATACGGCTGCACCACCGGACTGGACTTATACGGCAGTACCACTGGACTTATACAGCAGAACCCCTGGACTTATACAGCAGAACCCCTGGACTTATACGGCAGTACCCCTGAACTTATATGGCTGCACCACTGGACAGGACTTATATGGCAGTACCACTGGACTTATACGGCAGCAGGACCGGACTTATGGCAGCACAGGACACCACCACTGGACTTATGGCAGCACACGACACCACCACTGGACTGATGCAGCACACCACAGCACCACTATATATATATATATATATATATATTGTTATAGAGTAGACTATTCTAAAGAGGTAATAACTAAATTTAATTTGTGGTCTTAATTGTTTTTATAGTTGACTGGGAACCTCTATCAACATACTAAGGAATTTGTTAACTGTATTAAGTTGATATAGAAAAATATATGATATACATTTTCTGGGTAAGCATCAGTGAGGTGCGGTCGGGTGAGGCAGGTGAGGCAGAGCCTTTCCAGTCATACTAACGCATATGCCAGAGTTTTGTCTATATAAAGTATATGAAAAATACAAAGAAAATGTTACAAATATCTTCTTTGCATTATTCTAATAATTTTTATTGTCAAAACTCTGCAGTAAAAAGTCTATGGCAGGTAAGTGCCTCCCCTGTCTGTCGTGTCCGCACGTCTCTGATCAAAAATCACCAAATTTCCAGCAGTATATAGTGCTGCCACTGGTGTATTTATAATGGGTGCAGTGTGTGTGGTGCACATGGGCCCCCCGGGGGGCTCACACCGCACATACTGCATCCATTTTTTTCAATCCCGCCTTGGCAGCAGCAGCGTTGCAGAAAACACCAGGAAAATGGCATGGCGGCCATTTTCCCTGCATTTTTCACTCCCGCAGTAAGAAAATCATTTGGAAAATGGCTACCCTGCCATTTTCCCAGAGACCTGCGCATGCGCAGTAGACTTTGTGACAGCGACAGGGTCCCCTAGTGACCCTAGTGCCCAGAGTCTATCGCTGCAGGCTAGAGAGGAGGGGGCACAGAGAAGTGATCCCTTGTATTGTCTGCTCACATATGCGATGTCTGATTACTACACATGCGAGTGTGGCGTCTGAGTCCCGAACCCCGCAGTCAGTGATCACTTTAGCCATCACTTTACTTCTCATAGAAGGGCTCCTTTCCTGCATGTTTTTAATAGTACATTTGGGTGATACTGGATCTCTTTTTTCTGCAACAAGATTATTGGGATCACTTCTCGATAATTAATAAATCAACAGACCACAAAACAACTGCAGAAACCTGCTGTCAGAAACTAACAGTGCAGTTCAAAAAGAATAGACTAGCGCACTGAGTAATGTAAAGGCCCATACTCACTGGGCGATTTTGAGCTGAAAGCAGCTCACTTTCGGTGTGTTGAGCTCAAAGACGCCAAGTGTGTATGCCCAAACGATGAGCAGTGAGCGCTGATGCGCGCTCCCGCTTCATCGCTGGCAGCCGCCGTTCATCTACTTGTATTACCAGTAGATGAACGGCTGGGTGAGCGGCTTTCCATAGCGTCCTACTATGGAAGCCGCTCACCCCCGCTGACATCGCTGGGCAGCGGGGAAAAGCGCTCAGTGTGTATGCACTGAGCGCTTTTCAGCCCAGCGATGTCAGCGATCATCGCTGTTCATACACGCTGGGCAAAAACGCCCAGTGTGTATGGACCCTTAGTCTGGTGGCTCAGTTCCCAATGATCTGTAGCACTGTATTTCTTTAATATACATTGGTTCTGTTGCGGATCAAATCAAAAACTATCATTTTTTAATCCATGATCCAGAAACCCATGGCATCTCTCCCCCACTCCAAATGTCACATAGACCTGAGGGCTGATTTACTGTCATGGGGTGAGGAATTAGGAGGTGGTGTTGTAGGCAACACGCCATATTTAAACTTGAGATGGATTTTCTGACAATAGCACGCTGAAAGGTCAACTTGTAAGACTTATGTCTGCAAAACCGGGTGGTCCTAAAACCTACTGAGTCTGTAAGTTCTGAGAAACTTATCTATTGCCTGGTTACATAAATATAATTTAAGATGTATTTTATCTTTAACTATATATTTGCTTCCTGTTCGCGCTAAAATATTCCTGAAAATTTCTAAAGCAGAGATACTTGAGTAGTAAAAATTAACGATTATAACAAAATCTGTACACACAAATTTGGCAAAAAATGAAAAAGACTTAGGAGGTCATTCCGAGTTGTTCGCTCGCAAGGCGATTTTAGCAGAGTTGCTCACGCTAAGCCGCCGCCTACTGGGAGTGAATCTAAGCATCTTAAAATTGCGAACGACGTATTCGCAATATTGCGATTACACACCTCGTAGCAGTTTCTGAGTAGCTTCAGACTTACTCGGCATCTGCGATCAGTTCAGTGCTTGTCGTTCCTGGTTTGACGTCACAAACACACCCAGCGTTCGCCCAGACACTCCCCCGTTTCTCCAGCCACTCCTGCGTTTTTCCGGAAACGGTAGCGTTTTTTCCCACACGCCCATAAAACGGCCTGTTTCCGCCCAGAAACACCCATTTCCTGTCAATCACACTACGATCGCCTGAGCGAAGAAAAAGCCGTGAGTAAAAATCCAAACTTCATAGCAAATTTACTTGGCGCAGTCGCAGTGCGGACATTGCGCATGCGCACTAAGCGGAAAAACGCTGCGATGCGAAGAAATTTTCCGAGCGAACGACTCGGAATGACCTCCTTAATTTCAAATTGTGACATGACACCTGCTTCATAATTTATACAGGAGTTCTAGTACGTGCTTGTTACATATGGCAGGAAGTGAATTGAGAAAGGAGAGCATGTTCCGGAATACATACAAAATGATGGCGGTCATATGACCAAAATCGGCATGCCGACAATGAAGATCTCGACAGCGGACAAGGTAAGTATTTTGTCCTCCCTAACCCTTGGGGGGTGGCGACTATGGCTAACCCTCCATGGTTGTTGGCTACTGCTAACTCCCCCAGTGTCTAACCCTATCTAGTGTCTAACCCTAACCCTCCCCCCCTCCTGGGCCCTAACCCTAAACCCTGATACTTACCTTCGGGATGTCAGCTGTCGGTGATCCAGTGCTGGTCTCCTAAGTGGTGTCAGGATGTCAGCGTCGGCCAAATGACTGCCGGCACGCTGGCCGTATGGATGCTGACCGCATCCCTGTGTTCTTTATCCCATTAGTGCTGATTGGCTGGTCCAATTTATCTCTTCCCAAGACTTAGTAAATAGACCCCTAAATTTGGCCCTGTAAAATTTTGTAGAAGTGGCCTGACTTGGGCATCACAAGAGGCATAACATACCATGTAGCCATGGCAGCATCAGTTGCTATACTGCAGGGATGGAATAACAGAATGAATGGGGACAAAGCAGTGTAATGAGTGCAGTAAGCTGCCTGTCATGTGGGGAGCGCGGCCACATGAAAATACACAATACAGGCTCCACAGACACATCAGCCTACCAGAAATCTTCCTGGTGAGCTCTATGGCCAATTTGCCCCTGATTGTCATACATAGTGAAGATTGTACTATGGCAGCAACACCCAGATCAACTACAGGAGCTTAACGGAACACATACACTTAATGGAGAAAAATCTGTTACATAAGCTTTCAGGTCAATATCTCCACCAGTAGACCCAGATGATTGTTCGGATGACTTGTCAGGAGTGGTGCAATTGTTTCAACCCAATGATAATGTCAGTTAACGCAGATAGTGGCCTCCTGCCCATGCAATCAGAAGACATACTAAGACCAAGGTGCCCAATCATTTGAAAAAAGGGAACTCCCTCTTTCTAAAGTGGGTGCTTCTTAATCATTGGAAGCCAAGTTGGGGATCTTCGCCCATCACTGGACTCTATAATTTTTCTGTAGTGCTGTTTTTTCCCCCTGGCAATCACAGTGATCACCATTCAATAATCTCTATTGTGGCTAGTGATGTGCGGGTTCGGTTCCTCGGAATCCGAAACCCCCCAAACTTCACCCATTTTACACGGGTCCGAGGCATACTTGGATACTCCAGTATTGCTCGGTTAACCCGAGCGCGCCCGAACGTCATCATCCCGCTGTCGGATTCTCACGAGATTCGGATTCTATATAAGGAGCCGCGCGTCGCCGCCATTTTTGACTCGTGCATTGGAAATAACAGTGAGAGGACGTGGCTGGCGTCCTCTCACTTTGTTTCAGAACTTTCAGGGGGCTGCAAATATCTTTATTATGGGGACCAGCAGTATTATAGGAGGAGTACAGTGCAGAGTTTTGCTGACCTGTGACCACCAGTATTATACGTTCTCTGCCTGAAAAACGCTCCATATCTGTGCTCATTGTGCTGCATATATCTGTGCTCACACTGCTTTATTGTGGGGACTGGGGACCAGCAGTATTATATAGGAGGAGTACAGTGCAGAGTTTTGCTGACCAGTGACCACCAGTATTATATGTTCTCTGCCTGAAAAACGCTCCATATCTGTGCTCAGTGTGCTGCATATATCTGTGCTCACACTGCTTTATTGTGGGGACTGGGGACCAGCAGTATTATATAGGAGGAGTACAGTGCAGAGTTTTGCTGACCAGTGACCACCAGTATTATACGTTCTCTGCCTGAAAAATGCTCCATATCTGTGCTCAGTGTGCGGCATATATCTGTGCTCACACTGCTTTATTGTGGGGACTGGGGACCAGCAGTATTATATAGGAGGAGTACAGTGCAGAGTTTTGCTGACCAGTGACCACCAGTATTATACGTTCTCTGCCTGAAAAACGCTCCATATCTGTGCTGCATTGTAGTATATAGTAGGAGTACAGTGCATAATTTTGCTGACCACCAGTATATAATATATAGGAGTACGGTACAGAAGGCCACTGCTCTACCTACCTCTGTGTCGTCAAGGTATACTATCCATCCATACCTGTGGTGCATTTCAGTTTTGCACAGTTTGCTGACCACCAGTATATAATATATAGCAGTATGGTACAGTAGGCCACTGCTCTACCTACCTCTGTGTCGTCAAGTATACTATCCATCCATACCTGTGGTGCATTTCAGTTTTGCACAGTTTGCTGACCACCAGTATATAATATATAGCAGTACGGTACAGTAGGCCACTGCTCTACCTACCTTTGTGTCGTCAAGTATACTATCCATCCATACCTGTGGTGCATTTCAGTTTTGCACAGTTTGCTGACCACCAGTATATAATATATAGCAGTACGGTACAGTAGGCCACTGCTCTACCTACCTCTGTGTCGTCAAGTATACTATCCATCCATACCTGTGGTGCATTTCAGTTTTGCACAGTTTGCTGACCACCAGTATATAATATATAGCAGTACGGTACAGTAGGCCACTGCTCTACCTACCTCTGTGTCGTCAAGTATACTATCCATCCATACCTGTGGTGCATTTCAGTTTTACACAGTTTGCTGACCACCAGTAAATAATATATAGCAGTACGGTACAGTAGGCCACTGCTCTACCTACCTGTGTGTCGTCAAGTATACTATCCATCCATACCTGTGGTGCATTTCAGTTTTGCACAGTTTGCTGACCACAAGTATATAATATATAGCAGAACGGTACAGTAGGCCACTGCTCTACCTACCTCTGGGTCGTCAAGTATACTATCCATCCATACCTGTGGTGCATTTCAGTTGTGCGCAGTATATATAGTAGTAGGCCATTGCTTTTGATACTGGCATATAATTCCACACATTAAAAAATGGAGAACAAAAATGTGGAGGGTAAAATAGGGAAAGATCAAGATCCACTTCTACCTCGTGCTGAAGCTGCTGCCACTAGTCATGGCCGAGACGATGAAATGCCATCAACGTCGTCTGCCAAGGCCGATGCCCTATGTCATAGTAGAGAGCATGTAAAATCCAAAACACAAAAGTTCAGTAAAATAACCCAAAAATCAAAATTAACAGCGTCTGAGGAGAAGCGTAAACTTGCCAATATGCCATTTACGACACGGAGTGGCAAGGAACGCTGAGGCCCTGGCCTATGTTCATGGCTAGTGGTTCAGCTTCACATGAGGATGGAAGCACTCATCCTCTTGCTAGAAAAATTAAAAGACTTAAGCTGGCAAAAGCACAGCAAAGAACTGTGCGTTCTTCTAAATCACAAATCCCGAAGGAGAGTCCAATTGTGTCGGCTGCGATGCCTGACCTTCCCAACACTGGACAGGAAGAGGTGGCGCCTTCCACCATTTGCACGCCCCCTGCAAGTTCCGGAAGGAGCACCCGCAGTCCAGTTCCTGATAGTCAAATTGAAGATGTCACTGTTGAAGTACACCAGGATGAGGATATGGGTGTCGCTGGCGCTGAGGAGGAAATTGACAAGGAGGATTCTGATGGTGAGGTGGTTTGTTTAAGTCAGGCACCCGGGGAGACACCTGTTGTCCGTGGGAGGAATATGGCCATTGACATGCCTGGTCAAATTACAAAAAAAATCACCTCTTCGGTGTGGAATTATTTTAACACAAATGCGGACAACAGGTGTCAAGCCGTGTGTTGCCTTTGTCAAGCTGTAATAAGTAGGGGTAAGGACGTTAACCACCTTGGAACATCCTCCCTTATACGTCACCTGCAGTGCATTCATCATAAGTCAGTGACAAGTTCAAAAACTTTGGATGACAGCGGAAGCAGTCCACTGACCACTAAATCCCTTCCTCTTGTAACCAAGCTCCTGCAAACCACACCACCAACTCCCTCAGTGTCAATTTCCTCCTTACACAGGAAGGCCAATAGTCCTGCAGGCCATGTCACTGTCAAGTCTGACGAGTCCTCTCCTGCCTGGGATTCCTCCGATGCATCCTTGAGTGTAACGCCTACTGCTGCTGGCGCTGCTGTTGTTGCTGCTGGGAGTCGATCGTCATCCCAGAGGGGAAGTCGGAAGACCACTTGTACTACTTCCAGTAAGCAATTGACTGTCCAACAGTCTTTTGCGAGGAAGATGAAATATCACAGCAGTTATCCTGCTGCAAAGCGGATAACTCAGGCCTTGGCAGCCTGGGCGGTGAGAAACGTTTTTCCGTTATCCACCGTTAATTCACAGGCAACTACAGACTTGATTGAGGTACTGTGTCCCCGGTACCAAATACCATCTAGGTTCCATTTCTCTAGGCAGGCGATACCAAAAATGTACACAGACCTCAGAAAGAGTCACCAGTGTCCTAAAAAATGCAGTTGTACCCAATGTCCACTTAACCACGGACATGTGGACAAGTGGAGCAGGGCAGACTCAGGACTATATGACTGTGACAGCCCACTGGGTAGATGTATTGCCTCCCGCAGCAAGAACAGCAGCGGCGGCACCAGTAGCAGCATCTCGCAAACGCCAACTCGTTCCCAGGCAGGCTACGCTTTGTATCACCGCTTTCCAGAAAAGGCACACAGCTGACAACCTCTTACGGAAACTGAGGAACATCATCGCAGAATGGCTTACTCCAAATGGACTCTCCTGGGGATTTGTGACATCGGACAATGCCAGCAATATTGTGCGTGCATTACATCTGGGCAAATTCCAGCACGTCCCATGTTTTGCACATACATTGAATTTGGTGGTGTAGAATTATTTAAAAAACGAGAGGGGCGTGCAAGAGATGCTGTCGGTGGCCCGAAGAATTGCGGGCCACTTTCGGCATTCAGCCACCGCGTGCCGAAGACTGGAGCACCAGCAAACAGTCCTGAACCTGCCCTGCCATCATCTGAAGCAAGAGGTGGTAACGAGGTGGAATTCAACCCTCTATATGCTTCAGAGGATGGAGGAGCAGCAAAAGGTCATTCAAGCCTATACATCTGCCTACGATATAGGCAAAGGACGGGGAATGCACCTGACTCAAGCGCAGTGGAGAATGATTTCAACGTTGTGCAAGGTTCTGCAACCCTTTGAACTTGCCACACGTGAAGTCAGTTCAGACACTGCCAGCCAGAGTCAGGTCATTCCCCTCATCAGGCTTTTGCAGAACAAGCTGGAGACATTGAAGGAGGAGCTAAAACAGAGCGATTCCGCTAGGCATGTGGGACTTGTGGATGGAGCCCTTAATTCGCTTAACCAGGATTCACGGGTGGTCAATCTGTTGAAATCAGAGCACTACATTTTGGCCACCGTGCTCGATCCTAGATTTAAAACCTACGTTGTATCTCTCTTTCCGGCAGACACAAGTCTGGAGAGGTTCAAAGACCTGCTGGTGAGAAAATTGTCAAGTCAAGCGGAACGTGACCCGTCAACAGCTCCTCCTTCACATTCTCCCGCAACTGGGGGTGCGAGGAAAAGGCTAAGAATTCCGAGCCCACCCGCTGGCGGTGATGCAGGGCAGTCTGGAGCGAGTGCTGACATCTGGTCCGGACTGAAGGACCTGCCAACGATTACTGACATGTCGTCTACTGTCACTGCATATGATTCTCTCCCCATTGAAAGAATGGTGGAGGATTATATGAGTGACCGCATCCAAGTCGGCACGTCAGACAGTCCGTACGTATACTGGCAGGAAAAAGAGGCAATTTGGAGGCCCTTGCAGAAACTGGCTTTATTTTACCTAAGTTGCCCACCCTCCAGTGTGTACTCCGAAAGAGTGTTTAGTGCAGCCGCTCACCTTGTCAGCAATCGGCGCATGAGGTTACTTCCAGAAAATGTGGAGAAGATGATGTTCATCAAAATGAATTATAATCAATTCCTCCGTGGAGACATTCACCAGCAATCGCCTCCAGAAAGTACACAGGGACCTGAGATAGTGGATTCCAGTGGGGACGAATTAATAATCTGTGAGGAGGGGGATGTACACAGTGAAAGGGGTGAGGAATTGGACGATGAGGAGGAGGTGGACATCTTGCCTCTGTAGAGCCAGTTTGTGCAAGGAGAGCTTGATTGCTTCTTTTTTGGTGGGGGCCCAAACCAACCAGTCATTTCAGTCACAGTTGTGTGGCAGACCCTGTCGCTGAAATGATGGGTTTGTTAAAGTGTGCATGTCCTGTTTATACAACATAAGGGTGGGTGGGAGGGCCCAAGGACAATTCCATCTTGCACCTCTTTTTTCTTTCATTTTTCTTTGCATCATGTGCTGTTTGGGGACTATTTTTTTGAAGTGCCATCCTGCCTGACACTGCAGTGCCACTCCTAGATGGGCCAGGTGTTTGTGTCGGCCACTTGTGTCGCTTAGCTTAGCCATCCAGCGACCTTGGTGCACCTCTTTTTTTCTTTGCATCATGTGCTGTTTGGGGACTATTTTTTTGAAGTGCCATCCTGCCTGACACTGCAGTGCCACTCCTAGATGGGCCAGGTGTTTGTGTCGGCCACTTGTGTCGCTTAGCTTAGCCATCCAGCGACCTTGGTGCACCTCTTTTTTTCTTTGCATCATGTGCTGTTTGGGGACTATTTTTTTGAAGCGCCATCCTGTCTGACACTGCAGTGCCACTCCTAGATGGGCCAGGTGTTTGTGTCGGCCACTTGGGTCGCTTAGCTTAGTCACACAGCTACCTCATTGCGCCTCTTTTTTTCTTTGCATCATGTGCTGTTTGGGGACTATTTTTTTGAAGTGCCATCCTGTCTGACACTGCAGTGCCACTCCTAGATGGGCCAGGTGTTTGTGTCGGCCACTTGGGTCACTTAGCTTAGCCACACAGCTACCTCATTGCACCTCTTTTTTTCTTTGCATCATGTGCTGTTTGGGGACTATTTTTTAAATCTACCATCCTGTCTGACACTGCAGTGCCACTCCTAGATGGGCCAGGTGTTTGTGTCGGCCACTTGGGTCACTTAGCTTAGCCACACAGCTACCTCATTGCACCTCTTTTTTTCTTTGCATCATGTGCTGTTTGGGGACTATTTTTTAAATCTGCCATCCTGTCTGACACTGCAGTGCCACTCCTAGATGGGCCAGGTGTTTGTGTCGGCCACTTGGGTCGCTTAGCTTAGTCATCCAGCGACCTCGGTGCAAATTTTAGGACTAAAAATAATATTGTGTGGTGTGAGGTGTTCAGAATAGACAAAATGAGTGGAAATTATGGTTATTGAGGTTAATAATACTATGGGATCAAAATGACCCCCAAATTCTATGATTTAAGCTGTTTTTGAGGGGTTTTTGTAAAAAAACACCCGAATCCAAAACACACCCGAATCCGACAAAAAATTTTCAGGGAGGTTTTGCCAAAACGCGTCCGAATCCAAAACACGGCCGCGGAACCGAATCCAAAACCAAAACACAAAACCCGAAAAATGTCCGGTGCACATCACTAATTGGGGCATATACTTTTAGGAGTAAAAATAGCAGAAAGTTTGTCAAAAGCTCAAAAGAAAGAAGAAATGAGCGAGGATCCGCCGCAATAGCAACTATGGACATCAGGTGGCAATGTACTGTCAATACTAACAACTGCAAAACTCCTGTCACTGCAGACTCATCACTTCTGCTGGTACATCTATTGTATTAGCACAATGCTTCCCTATTACTGGTATACACAGAAATAGTAACTGCCATACAAAAGGTGGGATTTGTAAAGTCTGAGATCGTGTAATGATCTTCTTAGATATACAAGTTGAGTATCCCTTATCCAAAATTTAAAATCCCACATTTTTGGGTCCCCTACTGAGATAATGACATATATATTATATATTATGTGTATATATAAATATATTATATAGATATATAATATACATATATATGTGTCATTATCTCAGTAGGGGAACGTAAAATGTATGATTTTGAATTTTGGATAAGGGATACTCAACCTGTATATATTTTTTAATTAACAGAGAACGTTATCTACAGTCAGCTCATGCTATCTTAATTAGAAAAAAATTACTGAACCGGTTCAACCAGCATGACTATTTAGTTTAACAATTTGTCATATATTTTACTGGCTACATAAACCCACACTAATATTAGGTAAACCACCACCACAAGTTTGTCCATTGTGCCACAGGGTCCTCGACATGCCACAACCTAGGGGCAGCTCTTCCTGGTAGTAGCACATCAGATCTTGCCCTCAATGTGCAGGAAGAAGCGCATCACACTCGCAGCTACTGCTGAATGACCCACAGGCCCTGCAACAAGGGGGTACTAAGGGATGGGCAAAAAAAATAAACAAACGATCAAGCGCAGGTGACCGCCCACTTCCATCACCTCCCCCCTCAGTTACCCTTGTGACCAGCCCTCTAAGTCCGCCTCAGGCCACAACAGTGCCCCTGGTCTGTATTTTCTGGATGGAATAAACAATAACATTATTCTATTATTAATTGTAGCATGAAAGATCTTGAAAATGTAATAGCTGCAACAAAGGGATTGGTTTAGAAACATATTTATTTAAAATACAGTAACACCATTATAACCCAACAAATAACAAAACCAGAGGAATTGGCTTATAGGTGCCTACTTCATATTCCATGCGTATTCCCAAAGACAGGACCTTGTGTTACTTACTGGTGTCATTAATCTATTGGAATACCTGGCAGAACAGAGATTTAAGCACCAATTAAATCTACTGCACCGTATAATGATATCAACACCTCTTTGTATGTCCAGACCCCCATTGCTACATCTTCCCAGTATTTATCCATAGCTTCATCTAGCTTACTTTTAAGAGTAGTTTAAATTAAAATCTTAGGAGAAACCAGCACTATAGTGTATTCTAGTGATAGAATAAAGAAAAACAGGCATGAAGTTGATGTTACATACTGTATATACCTGCCTTATATACATCTTTTATACTCAAATCCCTCTTTCCTGTATGTGTCAATTGAACCCCTCCTATTCCCCCCCCCCCCCCGGGAATTTGCCTCAATTGTCCTTGTGAGAGTGTACATCCCCTCACCTGCGAGAACGAAGCCCTGCACCACCTGGCCGTATGCATATCCAACATAGAACAAAAACACCCAGACTCTCTGCTTATAGTGCTGGGCGACTTCAACAGAACTAACCTGAGCAAGGAGCTACCTAAGTACAAACACCAAGTCACGTGTCCCACTAGGGAAGGGCGCACCCTTGACCACTGCTACACTACCCTCAAGTCTGCCTTCCGGTCTATCCCGCATGCTGCACTGAACCTATCTGACCACTGCCTCATCCACCTACTCCCTACCTATACACAGAAGCTGAGAGCGGTTAAGCCTGTCGTCAATTCTGTTAAGAAATGGACCAATGAGGCTAAGATGAAGATCCAGGCCTACTTCAACTGCACGGAATGGGGGGTCTTGGAAATCTCTGCAACTGACCTGAATGACCTGACAGACACTGTCACATCCTACATCAGTTACTGTGAGGATATGTGTGTACCTACCAAGACTTACCGCATTTATAACAAAAACAAGCCCTGGTTCAATGCCCAGCTCAGGCAACTTCGTCGGGCCAAAGAGTAGGCCTATAGCAGCGGTGACAGAGCACTATAAAACCGAACAAGGAACTCTCTCACTAAATAAATCAGGCTAGCAAAAAAGTGGTTCTCAGACAAGCTGACAAACATTCTCTCCACCAATGACCCCGTATCTGTATTCTGTATGGAAAGGAATGCAATCCATAACCAACTACAAGAAAACATCGAAGTCCACCACCATGCACCAAGACCCAGCAGACGAGATGAACAACTTTTATTGCAGGTTCGCAAAAGAATTCCCCTGCGACCCAAACAATCACCTCTACGATGCCCCGAACACCGACGACCAGCTCCAGGCACCGCAATTTGCCCAAGAAGAGGTGGAGGCACTGTTCAAAAGGGCCAAATCCAGGAAAGCTCCGGGTCCTGATGGAGTGTCACCATCTGCCCTGAAAGCATGTGCTGGTCAGCTCGCCCCCATATTCACCAAGATCTTCAACAAATCCACGGAGCTACAGAAAAGCCCTTCCTGCCTCAAAAGGTCGTCCCAGTCCCCAAGAAACCCTCTGTCATGAACCTGAATGACTACAGGCTGATAGCACTGATGTCTGTGGTCATGAAAATGTTAGAGTGTCTGGTTTTCAATCACCTGAAAACTGTGACTGGCCCCCAACTAGACCCCCTACAGTTTGCCTATCGACCGAATCGGTGTGTCAAGGATGCCGTCAACCTGGGCCTGCACTACATTCTATAATACCTAGACATTGCCGGTACCTACGCAAGGGTCCTGTTTGTCGATTTCAGCTTGGCCTTCAATACAATCGTCCCCAGCATCCTCCACCCCAAATTACTTCACCTAGGGGTCCCAGAAGCTACCTGTTCCTGGATAGTAGACTTCCTGACAGATAGGACACAGGTGGTGAAAGCGGGGGAATTCACCTCTTAAGCGCAGTCCAGTAGTACAGGAGCCCCTCAGGGTTGTGTCCTCTCAAATGACTGCACCTCAGAGGCGCAATCAGTAAAGATCATCAAATTCGCCGACACCACCGTCATCGGCCTCATCAAGGACTCGGACTAATCAGCCTATAGACGGGAAGTAGGCCGGTTGGCCCAGTGGTGCAGCCACAACAACCTTGAGCTCAACCCCCTCAAAACTGTCGAGATGATAGTGGACTTCAGGAAGAAGTCAGCTAGTGCACCTCCGATAACGATTGCTGACAGTGTGGTATCGCTAGTGGACTCCTTCAAGTTCCTAGTAGAGGTGAGCGGGTTCGGATCTCAGAGAACCGAACCCTACCGGACTTCACGTCACGAGCCCGGATCCGAGTCAGGCTCGGGTTTTCCCACCTGACTCGGAAACCAGGACGAGGCAAAACGTCATCACCCCGCTGTCGGATTCTCGCAGGATTTGGATTCCATATCATGAGCCGTGCGTCGCGGCCATTTTCACTCCAGTCTCGGAGAGTGTAGTGAGAGGACGTGTCTCCATCCTCAGTGTCTGTGTGGGCGGGAAAGTGGGGTGGAGATTCTAGTGCAGTCTTGTGCTGCTCAGTCCAGTGTAGACAGTGTCTTATGCTGCATCAGTTCAGCCAGTCACAGTGTTGGTGTCCTCTGCTGCTATATGCCCCCAGTGCTGCTGGCTGCTGTATAAGTCTCTTGCAGTTTTGCTGTGTTGTCTTGCATCAGACCAGGGGTAGTGCCTCTCTTGTACAGTATCAGTCCAGTGACCAGTCACAGTGGTGGTGTCCTCTGCTGCCATATATCCAGTGTAGCTGTATAAGTCTCTTGCAGTTTTGCTGTGTTGTCTTGCATCAGACCAGGGGTAGTGCCTCTCTTGTACAGCATCAGTCCAGTGACCAGTCACAGTGGTGGTGTCCTCCGCTGCTATATGCCCCCAGTGCTGCTGTATAAGTCCCTTGCAGTTTTGCTGTGTTGTCTTGCATCAGACCAGGGGTAGTGTCTATCTTGTGCAGCATCAGTCCAGTGACCAGTCACAGTGGTGGTGTCCCCTCCTGTCATATATCCAGTGTTACTGGCATAAAATACCAGTGATATTGCCGTATAATTCCAGTGATATTACCGTATAATTCCCGTGATACTGGAGTATAATTACAGTGATATTGCCATATAATTCTCGGGATACGGGCGTATAATTCCTGTGATATTGCCATATAATTAATTACAGTGATATTGCCATATAATTCCTGTGATACTGGCGTATAATTACAGAGATATTGCCGTGTAATTCTCGGGATACTGGTGTATAATTCCTGCCAGATACAATGCCCCACAGTGCCAGTTACAATGCCCCACAGTGCCAGTTACATGCCCCACAGTGCCAGATACATGCCCCACAGTGCCAGATATAAGACTCCCCCTTCCCCCCCCCTTACTTCAGTCAGGAACGTCAGTCACTCACTGCTTCCCTCGACCCTCTGCTATGTGATGGGAGGAGAGCACAGCACAGCGCCTCTACTGCCCCTCAACGCTCCAGGTCTCCGGCGGCGGCTATCTTAAATGTGGCGCTAGTTCGTTAGCCAATCAGAGCTCACGGACTGGCAGCCAATCAAGAGCCGGTCCGCAAGCTCTGATTGGCTAATGCTGCCGGAGACCGGACACACACGCAGCGCTGCTGGCAGCGCGGCAGCGGCAGTTAGCACATTGAGGGGCAGGAGAAACACTGCGCTCTCCTCCCCTCACATTGCAGCGGGACGGGGGCGAGTGGGCATTATGCCCTGGCCGCCGGCGGCGCCCCCCCTCTGCTGGGCCTGCCAGGGCGCCCAGGGTACGTGCCCCACTCGCCCTGCCTAAGTTACGCCTCTGGTCTAGACGTACATGTAACTAGCTTGTGTCCCTACAATATCTGTATGACTTTACTTGCCCTCCCCACCTGCTTATCTGTTACCTACTTGGCTGTGTACAGCAAACCGAAGACAAATCCCTAGTATACGCAAGTATACCTGGCCAACAAAGCTGATCCTGATTCTGATGTATGAATAGCCTCTTCCATTTCCTGACAATTTTTATGTGCCTTGTAGACTTATTTTTTAACAGTTTCTTGTATAGAGCAGCACATTCTGTTGTGCTTTATAACTGGACACAATGATAACAAAAAACTGGGTAATAACAAACAGTCATAGAGGTAGGAAGGCCCTGCTTGCAAGCTTACCATCTGTGAGACAATAGACCTGATTCAGTAAGGATTGCAAATTAGCAGATTTTACAATCCTTTGGATCGCATGCTGGGGGCCGCCCGTCGCAGGGCAAGGCCGACCAGCATGCTAACCGCCGCCCCCCCTGTCCACGCTGAAATTGCGGAATTAATGAATCTACCTGTCTCATCCTGGTTGCACCGCAGAAGGCCTGCCGCCATCTTTTTGATTGCAGCGGCACACACCCTGATCACGCCCCCATTCCTAAGCCACTCCCCTACAATGCTCCGCCTCTGCCTTGGAAATGGAGCATTGCCGCCTCCCCCGCCCCGCAAACGCCTCTGCCTGATTGACAGAGGCGTTTGCACTCTCTACGTGCGTCCTTTTTGTAGTTTTTGCGGCTAGATCGCGTATTGCGATTCAACCTGAATCAGGCCCAATATCCTCTGCGTACACCATGCCATTGTTTTTTTGTGTGGTTTGTATAGAGTACAACAATCAGCACTTACAGGCATATGTATCAATATTATTTTTACTAAAACAATGTAAAAACGTGTGTTTTTACACCCTTTTCACATTATTTTAGCATCACCAGAATGTACTAATGGGCAATTGGAGGAGAATTCGCAAACTTCTCCAAGTCCTGAAATTCCCATTTCTTTAGAAACCAGATTGCATTTCCCATACTTGTAATGATATATGTGATCTGCCCAACTTTACTAAAATTACATACTCTCCAACATTTTACACATAAAAATCGGTACAAATTCAAAAAGGGGGCATGGCCATGGGTAAAGGGCCTTTTCCTATACTTTCAATGGAAGTTTGGAGAGCCAAAAATCGGTACAGACCATAAAAAAAAGGTACTGTACCTGCTAAAAAGATACAGTTGGAGGGTATGAAATTAAATTGTAATAAAATGCCAGAGGAAGCCCTGTAATAATAATAATACTAGCTTCAGTGTTAATAAGGCATCCCTCCGGCTCCCCTACTCCTGCACAGCCGTCTCTACCTGCTGGCAGCGAAAGCTGAGCTCGGCCCCGGTCCTTTGATCAGCCAGGCTGATCAACGTGTGAAAAAATACCAAACCCCCCCCCCCCCCCCCACTTACCTGCACCCATGAACCAGTGATTGGTGAGCTCTGGCCATCTGTTCCCATGCTCCTGCTGTGATCTTGGTCATGTGATCAGTAAAGCGAGCTGAGATGCTGCAAATTGCTGGCATCTCTGTTCACATTACTGATCACAGGGGTCACAGCAGCAGCACAGGAGAACAGATGTCCGGAGCTCACCGATCACCATTTCTGGGTGCAGGTAAGTGTCCTCCTAGTGCAGCAAAGCAGGAGAGGGATAACTGACAGTGGCTGCGGTGATGCGCGGTTAGACTCTAAGGGTATTTTTCGTGAAAACTACCCTGAGAAGTCTGTAGAGAGAGAATTCGCAGGGACGGAGCTTTCTCGTTAGCTCTGTCCCTGCATGTGATAATGAATACATCCTTGTAATACATTAAATTATCACATGGTGGATTTTGGAAAAGTTATCACATCCCATCCGCATCTGAGATGTGAATTGTGATAAATATGCCCCTCAGAGAGAGTAGTACCGCAATGATAGCCACAGTGCAAACAAAGGGCCTAATTCAGGCCTAATCGCAGCAGCTAATTTGTTAGCAAATGGGCAAAACCATGGTGGTCATTCCAAGTTGATCGCTAGCTGAAAATGTTCGCCGCGCAGCGATGATGCACAAAAGCAGCACTTCTGCGCATGCGTATGCGGCGCAATGTGCACGCGCGACGTACTTTTACAACGGCCGATGTAATTTCACACAAGGTCTAGCTAATTTTTTCAGCCGCACTGCTGGTCGCAGAGTGATTGACATGAAGTGGGCGTTTCTGGGTGTCAACTGATCATTTTCAGGGAGTGTTCGAAAAAACGCAGGCGTGCCAAGAAAAACGCAGGCGTGGTTGGGAGAACGCAGGGTGTGTTTGTGATGTAAAATCCGGAACTGAACAGTCTGAAGTCATCGCAAGCTAGGAGTAGGTGGCGGAAGTCTGGGAGGCAATGGAGTCTGTTGCCGCCGGGCTCCAGCAGTGACGGGGGCACCTTCTCCATTGCCTCTGACAGTGCAGCTGTCCGGCTGCGGCCCGTCTCCCGCATGACCCGCCAGGTCCCACCGCCCGACAAGTGCGGCTGGCCGGCTCTCGCATAATGATAGCATGTCTGGCCGCCTTCCGCCCACCCTCCCCCTCACTCCGAAGGCGCAGCTGCCCAGCTCCGGCTTCAGCCTGATGACAGGACGGCTCGCGCCCCACAGGGTAGCTGCCCGGCTCCCGCCTCACAGCACAGCTGGCCAGCTTTGGCTACTTCCCCTCAGCGCCGCTGCCCAACTCCTACATGCTGACACCTGCCAATGGTGAGAACTAAGCTGTAACTGAATGATGGAGGAGAGTGTGAGGGTTGGGAAAGTGTGTACGTCAGTGTGTGTGTGTGTGTGTGTGAGTGTGGGCAGGGCTGGTTCCAGGGCTTCTGGCGCCCCGGGCGGCGTATGGGGGGCGTGGCTTCATACAGGGGGCGTGGTCATTTACGCCCCCTGTACAGACTGGAATGATGCGCGGTGCGCGATGACGTCATCGCGCACCGCACATCAAAGGTCCTTTCAACGAAGAGAAACTAGACGCGTAGCGTCTAGTTCCCTTCGCGGAGAGGACCTTGGCCGTGCGGTGCGCGATGACGTCATCGCGCACCGCACAGTAAAGGACCTCTCCACGAAGGGAAACTAGACACGTACGCGTCTAGTTTCCCTTCCCAGCGGCAGCAGGGGCCGGGGGGCACACACTGCAGCAGCGGATCTTGCCCTGGTGCGGCGCCCCCTGGAAGGCACCCTGCGCCCTCCGGAAGGCGGCGCCCCGGGCAAAAGTACTGCTTGCCCGTGGCAAGATCCGCTACTGAGTGTGGGTGTATTTGTATAGGTGTGAGTATGTAGCTATGTGTGTATTTGTATAGGTGTGAGTATGTAGCTATGTGGCTGTGTGTGTGTATATGTGTCTATTTGTGTATAAGTGGGATAGTGTGTGTTTGTGTGTATGTGTATATATGACTGTGTGTATATGTGGTTGGGTGTGTATTTGTATACATATGAGTGTGTGTATTTGTGGCTGTGTGTGTATACCATAACTGGACCAAGGGGGGGGGGGGGGGATATCATTTTTTTTGCCTCCGGGCGTCTGGAATTAACTTACGCTCCTGTCTGGAGCTACTCTGAAACGGCACAATTTTTTTTTGTAGCCGCTCTGCGATCCTTTCGTTCGCACTTCTGCAAAGCTAAAATACACTCCCAGAGGGTGGCGGCTTAGCGTTTGCACGGCTGCTAAAAACTGCTAGCGATCGATCAACTCGGAATGACCACCCATGTGCAATGCAGGTGGGGACAGATGTAACATGTGCAGAGAGAGTTAGATTTGGGTGGGGTGTGTTCAAACTGAAATCTAAACTGTAGTGTAAAAATAAAGCAGCCAGTATTTACCCTGCACAGAAACAATATAACCCACCCAAATCTAACTCTCTCTGCACATGTTACATCTGCCCCCCATCCCCTGCAGTGCACATGGTTTTGCCCATTTGCTAACAATGTTGCTGCTGCGATCAGGTCTGAATTAGGCCCTATGTTGACAGCTATTTTGCAAACACACAATTGCCAGGCATTTTGCACACACTTCATTGTACAACCATTGCCAACCACATTCACACAGAGGTGCCAAGGGTGGAGGGGATAATCGGGTCCTAATTACCTGGGCCCAGGTTGTTCTTAAACACGTTAAGATTATCTATCCAATAGGCTGGAACGAAAATCTTGTAATGTACTGGAGCAAATGACAATTGAATATTTGCTTCCAAACACTGAAAAACAGACACAAATGGTCGTTCACACAAATTGGTTAAATCTGTTGCCATATTGCACTTAGCATCATCAAAATTGGGGGAAGAAATGGGTACTAATAATCTGTCGGCCCCTTCCCCACCTTTCTTACCTGTCGGTGTCACCCGCTGCTGTGTTCTGAGCTGCTATGAGTGTCGCCCCTCCAGATCTCCCCCTGGATGTCCCCTTGAGCAGCTCGTAGAACCAATTTTTCGATGCCAAAAATACAAATAAAAAACATTTTTAGGGGGTGTGGCCACACCTTCCAATAAGATTAGGATGTCCCCCTACATTACCTTGCCCTAGCCAAGCTCTCTATAGCCATGACTGCACTGTTGTATACTCCAACTACCCTTGTTATGGGGGATCAGATTTCAGTGTACAGTGAATCATGACACCTCTACTTATAATACATTTCACATGAACATCATGGTCCCTTGAGTGTAGGCAGGCGGCGGCGCCACTTCAATATGGCTTCTTTGTGGGAGAATACAGTACGTGCTGAATAATACGGTACTGGCAAATGAACTGTGCTTTAGGGTTATTTGTTTCAATTGTGATATCTAGTATGTGCAAGTCCCTATAAATGGAAAAATACCTGTTCCTATTCAGTTATTTTAAATGTTTACTGATGTGTTTATTTTACATTTTTTCCTTGCCCTTTGGATGAGAATTTCCAGTTCTGAGAATCTTCCCTAATGAAGAAGTACTCTCCCAGGATACTATAATATTCTAATGAGTCTATTACAAATGCAGTAAAAAGAGGACAATGTTTAATTATGAAAAATGGCATAGGATTACCAAGAAAGTCCCATGGCATGTTATGGTTATTTATTGTTTTACTATGGTAATCCTATGTATTGTTAGTGAGGGTGATCCCGTAAATTTAATAACACAAATAATAACTTACAGCTTCCAACATTTTAAATGGCCTAAGAGGGACATTTAGAATTAGTTTAAGCAAGCACGTTCAGTTCTTACAGTTCTGAGGTTTATATACCCCTGGCCCTTAGTCAGTCGTAGCTCAGCAAATTTTCAGACACAATAGAGCATATAAAACATAGGGGGTCATTCCGAGCTGATCGTAGCTGTGCTAAATTTAGCACAGCTATGATCAGGCACACATGTGGGGGGACGCCCAGCACAGGGCTAGTTCACCCCGCATGTCAGTGCCGCCCCCCCCCTGCAGAAATGCAATAGCATCGCACAGCGGTGATGCTTTTGCATTTCAGGAGTTACTCCCGGTCAGCGCAGCTCCCGCGGCTGGCCGGGAGAACCTCTCCGCTGCCCCGGGTCGCAGCGGCTGCGTGTGACGTCATGCAGCCGCCGCGACCCCCCCCCCCCAACGGTCCAGCCACACCTGCTGGACCGCGCCCCCCTAAACGGCGGCTTAACGCAGCTGTCCATTCCCCTCCTGCCCAGCGACCGCCTCTGCTTCAGTGGCAATCACTAGGCAATGACGGCCTTCGGCCGTCTGGCATGCGCTGGCTCACTGCGGCGCATGCGCAGTTCCGACCCGACCGCTGCGATAAACTGCAGCGAGCGATCAGGTCGGAATGACCCCCATAGTGAGTTCTCAAAGAGGGTAAAACACAACATCTCACAACACTGTGCTACATATACATTGGTGTATGCAATGTAAAAGTAAAAACAGATGCACACCTCATTACATGTTTACTAAACACAACAATATGTATTTAGATCTAATATTCATTTATAAATGCACTCAAACTACATTTTTGTTCATTTAAGGTGGTCACAACTCTTAGTGTAGATTTCATTTAAAACTCATTCTTGTCAGGAACTGGTGCAGAATCCGGAAATTTGGGATCAGGTACCAAGTGGTCGACGCTACCCAGAATAGAGGCGCGAAGTCTAACACGCCGGGAGGTTTTCACCAGGGAACCCTGCAAGGGGATATGGGCTTTGCAGCTCCCGACGTGCAGGTCGCGGCCCCCTGTCTGGGTCACTTGATACCTGAACTGGACTAGAGTTATGGCAGAAGTGTTGTATGATAGTCCAGATGTATATGACAAACCGCAGGGGTATGCAGGAACAAACAGGAACTGGAGAAGGTGGCAGGGTGCACACGGCCAGATGGTACACTGGGGCCGTGGAGATGGAACAACAGCAGGAACTCTAGGGGGCATAGCTACTGGGGGCACAGCTACTTAGGGCAAATCTACTGGGGGCATAGCTATGGGGGGCAAATCTACTGGGCGCACAGCTACTGGGGCAAATCTATTGGGGGCACAACTTCTTGGGGCAAATCTACTGGGGCATAGCTAAAGGGGGCACAGCTACTGGGGGCACAGCTACTGGGGCAAATCTACAAATCTACTGGGGGCACAGCTACTGGGGGCATAACTGTGGCCACGCCCCTCCCCTATGAAGCCATGCCCCTATTTTTTGACATGCACCTTCGGCGCGCACTTTTAACCATGAGGGGGGAGCGGAAGCACCAATGGAAACTTTTGCCCTGGGCGCCACAAGGTGTAGAACCAGCCCTGTTTAAGATGTAGGCACTTGGAGGACATAGAAATACCAGAAGAGTAAACACTGAAAGTACTGGGAGGCAGAAGAATATTCAGCAGAATATTCACAGAAGGCATTGGAGAGCTGAAGAATATGCAGTAGAGTATCCACAGGAGAATAAAAACCCAAATATCAAACAGCAGCAGCCAGGCTGTCAAGCATAAGTGCAGACAATGATCTGACACTGTGCTGTGGGAGAAAGGGGTTTAAATAGGGCAATCAATTACGAAGGAGAACGCCCATTGGAGCAAGGCTACACAGTAGATACCCTCCCATATATATTACTTGTATGGATACTGGCTAGATAGTGGCCACTAGAGGCTGAACAGAAGTAGGAGAAGCCATAAAACTGGTGGCACCCAGCAGGATGCCGTGGGAGCAGAATGCCCTTGGAGCCAGCAGGGTGGCCGTCACAATAGCCTGGTTGGTTGTTTTGTGTCTGGGTGTTTGTATGCCTGACATAAACCTAGAGCATATGCTTCTGGTGCAGAGCTGGATACATTGGGAGTTGACTACATCTCCCCTTATGATATGCTATTTTTATGTGCAGCTTTTTTAGTTTAAATATTCAGATCAGAATGAGCCTCTGTATGTAGTAAGAGGATGTAGACAAAAAAGGGAAATATATACAAAAAGTGTATACCTGATCCATCGGTCGCACATGAAAGAGCATTTATAATTTGTGCAGTCTGCTCTGTAGCAGTAGTGCTACAAATTGTTAAGGAAGTCTGCACAGCACATAGAATTAAAATGCTTTCACATGGATTCACGTGCATGGCCACTTAGGTGTACTCTTTCTGGTTACATTTTTTCTTAGAACATAGGGAGTCATTCCGACCCGTTCACATGCAGTAGTTCTTTGCTGCGGTGCGAACGGGTCGGAACTGCGCTTGTGCAGCGTACACATTGCGCACGCGCGTCTTTGCTCAGCGACCTCCATCGCCGGACAACGACGTGCACAGCGAAAAAAGAAGACGCAGCGCCGATCGCATGAAGATTGACAGCGGAGAGGCGTTCTGGGGCGGATACTCACCGTTGGATGCCGTTTTCGGGAGCGGTCGTCCGAACACAGGCGTGTCCAGGCAAACGGAGGGCGGATGTCTGACGTCAAAGCCGGGAGGAACGTCGCTGGATCCGTCGCACAGGGTAAGTAGATCCAGCCTTACTCCTAGGTTGCTGAAAACTTTTTTTGCTTAGCAGGGCTGCACAAGCGATGGCAGCCCTGCTAAGCTAAAATACACTCCCCCATAGACGGGGATTAGTTGATTGCACCAGCAGCAAAAAGTGGCTGGCTGCGATCAACTCGGAATGACCCCCATAGTGCAGAGAAGATATTACTGTATGTAATACAACAAATAACAATATAGACCAGTGGTTCCCAAACTGTGTGCTGTGGCACCCTGGGGTGCCTCGGGACACTTGCAGGGGTGCCTCGGGTTGGTGATCCAGAACCAATTCAAATTCTGCATTGTCAGTGTAAAAAGCAAAACCAGTGTTAATGGCTGACAATCATAAAATATATTGACAATCAGAAGCAAATCTTGTCCCTCACCACATAATTTACCCCTAAGGATGACCTATAAAGACAATTTACTTAATTTAATATTTCTTTCTAAATTTTTCAATATGAAACTATTGGCTTAGGGGTGCCGTGAAAATAATCTGATACTCTAGGGCGCCATGATTCAAAAAAGTTTGGGAACCACTGATATAGACAAACAGTTCCCTCTTGAAAGGTTAATTTTTTACAAATTCAAAATATGTGGATTTTAACAATATAAATTGTAGCAAACGAATGTAACATTTTTTTTTACATATTTCTGCATTGTTTACAAAATAAGTGCAATTAATTACAAAGTGGAGATTTTAAATAACAGTGTAAAAATATAAGAAAACAAGCATCCTTCAATAGGTGTATTACAGTCATACTTGCAACAGTTAAATCTTCCCATGAGGCAGGTAGAAGTGGGAGTTGCCAGCGGCATGATGCTGCAAATTGTGACATCATGGTCCCGCCCCATTGTGCCGTGTCCTGATTTGCAGGGGTGGGGACTTAATTATGCAAAAGTATGCAAATCATGTCATCAAGCCCCCAGACTACCCACTTCCCTTATGGAGTGCATTTGAGAAGTGTGTCTATTCTCCCAGGAGTGCGGGAGAACTAAATAAACTTTGTTAGTGTCCCATACATTACAGGAGAGTAGGCACGTATGGTGATAATAACACAGAGAGGTATGGGTTTAATTGTCCGTAGGATTGTAGGAATCTCCCTGAGGCTGTCTATCTATGAAGCTGCCATAGTTGAAGAGCGAAAACTGGGGTAGTAAGATAGTGACCTGCAGTTAAATAATTTTTCAGTAACTGAAGACCAGGTTGTGTGAAAAAGTAGTGTTCATGAGAAGGATAGTTTGCAGATGTGGAACTAACTATCCTATGTACATCGGATACATTGGTAGAGGATAAGACACAGATGACGTTAATTTGAATTAAATAAACAGTCAAAGGGTACATTAGCTACGTCTTCTAGAAGACTTGCAATGCAAGCAATTTTAATCACCTTTTTGATCGTGTGAAGTTTCAGCTGTTTTCAAATAATTATCTTGACCTAGGTGCCTTGATAATGGTCTGGACTAGTGGCAGTTTGTTGCCTCTCCGGCTACTGTAAGGTAAAGTTGTGTGCAGCGGGAAAAGACAACCAACACAAACACACGCACACACACACACCCTCTATCTCGCATAATGTGGGCTCTACCTGGCATAATGTGTATCAGGGGCTCTACCTGGGATAGTGTGGGCTCTACCTAGCAAAATGTGTATCAGGGGCTCTACCTGGTATAATGTGGGCTCTACCTGGCATAATGTGTATCAGGGGCTCTATCTGACATAATGTAGGCTCTACCTGCAGGGCAGTCGAGAGCCAGGCTGGGCCCAGGTACTTTTCAAGGGGCGTGGTCTAATCACAGGAGGTACCCTTAGGAAAAAAATACTGAAAAAATGGTATTTTAAGCACCTCCATGGCCACACTGCAGCCCAGTACACAGCAGAGTGTGCTAGGCTGAGGAGAAGAGCTGCAGCTGCTGCTGCCAGTTCAGGGGGAGGGGGCCTGGGCCCCTACTGGGCCCCTCCATCAGACCTGGGCCCGGGTAATTTGTACCCTCTCCCTCCCTCTCTCGGCACCACTGGCTACTTGGCATAATGTGTATCAGGGCCTTTACCTGGCATAACGTGGGCTCTACATGGCATCATGTGTATCAGGGGCTCTACCTGGTAATTTTGGGTTGACAATACCGAAACATGCACCCAAGTACTGCCCCCCAATAAGTGCCACCCCTGGGCACGTGCCTCTTGTGCCTACTGGGAAATTCACTAGTGATTATATATTGTATGTCAATATTTTTTCTGAATTTACCAAATAATTGTGCTCTGGCACAAGAGCTGCACACAGGGCTTCCATAGATTCATTCATTCGTTTTGCGTTTATGGTTATGGAGGTGGTGGGTGGAGTCATATCTGATTGGTTATTGCTGTACAGTATCTTATTAGCTATTTTTTTTCAAGATTCCTTTTGTTCTCTCCATTGATAGCTTCCTGTGTTAAAACAGGAAGTTTCCATATTGGTAAAGCCAGACAATTCTCTACATTTCTATTTAAGTATATTATAACTGCTCCTTATTATATTTACAAAGTGCTACAGTACATTAAGATGATTGTAAGTTTACCACTGCGTCAAAGCAATTCAGATGCATTGAAATGAAACGAGAAACATTCAGACTACTGCAATTGTGCAAATATGTACTGTCTTTTCTCGTACAATGATTTTTGTTTTTACATCCATTTACATGCACTTAAATTGCAATAAAAACACAAGATAAATGCATCATTTTAATGCCAGAGTGCCCATAGCCTTAAAAGGGGGATATGATTATACAGTGGTAAAAATAAACAAAAATGTAACAATTGCTTGGAACTTCAGTCACCCCAGCATCATCATTATTCTCATCACAATATAATACATATAAAATAGTATGTATACAGTAATATAGTACATTATATACAAGTAGTATGAACATCTACATGCTGTACTCTCTATCTATATAATGGTATCGTAACAGTTTGTGCACATTATGCTAATTTTAACAAAATATCTAAATAGCTTATAATATTGTACATTTAGTGTAAAAATTATATGTGCTAGTTATTAATAGTAGCTATCATAGCAATAAGCCAAAGTACCTAGCACTATCAATGTAAGCTAATCTTCAAGGAATTTACATTCCGTAGCTCTCAAAGATTATGCCTGACTGGAGGCGTTCTTGTAGTCCTGTACAGAATTTTGAAACCCATGCAACAGAGACAAAGCCCTCTTAATGCTGGTTTGGATACCTGACAGTCTGATGTTTAGCCATACTTGCAAAATCTTTAAAGTGGACCACATTATTCTCCTATTACATCTCTTCTATTGTCTATCCATTATCACACTACTTTGGAATGCACCAACTTGCAGATGTTTAATAAAGCCAGTAAGCAGCCACAAAGTAGAAACCAAAATTCCTGGATTTCAGTTTCTACCATGTAGATTCTGTTATAATACAACCCAGGTGATTCCAGGAGGCATGGCCACACCCCTCAGAAAAATGAATGGAAAATACTTTGCACTCCTCCATCAGTACTAAGGGGTGGGGGGCATTGCTCTGTGCCCCGTACACAATGTGAGCCCAGGTAATTAGTACTCACTCCTGCACCCCGCTTGGCAGTCCATGTGGGCATTGTGGGAGAGTGTTTGGTGGTGTGGGGTTTGAGTGGCATGGGGTGTCCCTTGTTTGTTTAAAAATATTGTTTTATGTATTAGTGATGGAGTTTAATGTATCCTTAAAGTGTATCAGGTTGTCCATCATTTCCCATCCAATTTTTGGTTTAAGGTGCCTCATAAAAGGGTAATATAAATGTACATCTAGTATGCAAACTTACTCAATTCTAGGTACTGTTAACAAAAACAGATCTAAATAATATAGTAGTATTGTAGTCACTTATACCCCTTCCAGACCGGCTGAGGTGGGTCGCACATGGGAGCCTCACACGGGAGCTCCCAGTGTGCGACCCGCCTGAGGCTCCATGCTGTCATTGTTTGCAACCCGGCATATTGCTGGGTTAGTGACGTCAGCGGTGACGCAGTGGGGGCGGCGCTTGGAGACCTAGCTACTCATCAATTAAACAAACCTGGAGTCAGCTGATCAGTCCAAGATGGAGTTGCCCATGCAGCGCAGATTCATGAGAGACACCAAAGACTTTAATTTGACACAGCATGTTTATATTTACGTTTCTGAACAGCGGAAGAATGCCAACCAATGAAATGACAACAAGTCGATTGTGTGATGCCTGGTACCTTCAACAAAAAATAAATTGTCTTTAAAAAGATATTTTACTGCAGCAAATCAACATCTTCTTGCTTCAAAGCCTGTATCTGCTTGAATCCTGTAACAACCAGATAAGTGAAAATGCTTATCAATTCTCTGTCCTGAGGTTGAGCACAGTATCTCCAAGCTCTGGTCCATAGTAATTGGCCAATAGGGCATTAGTCGACCAAAAACATGAGGTGTTGCAGCAGCGCGGGCCCAGAAGTAAGAAGTTCCAGATGCCATTGTAAGAGTTTGGTGGAAGATGCAGCCTCAGATACCAGGGTAGGAACTTGTTGGTGGCAGGGTGTCCATATATATCAAGAGTAGTGAAGTAAGTCCAGTGAGGTTGTTTAAGGAACAGAGTAACCTTCTGCATTCTATACCGAGGCCGTTTCTTGGTCCGGGCAAGTTGTTCAATTGCAAGGGGCACCACGGCAACTGTCTGCAGCTGTATTTCATGTGGACTGGACATCCACATGGAATACAGCTGAAAATGTCCCTGCCAGAATGGTCGCCATCTGATAATGGATCTTTTTCAAGAAAGGCTGTACATAGATCATCAATTCCAATGTTCACATATTTACATATGTGTAAAAAAAATCTTGAATATCCAGTGATCATGCCTTACAGGCATAAACGGAATACAACTTGCGACGTCTCCATCAAACAAATCAAGTGATACTAGATATCCAGTGCAATATAGGTGGGAGGTTTTTTTTTTAGAACTGGTGTTGCCCATAGCAACCAATCAGATTCTATCTATTTTCTTGAAGCAGCTTGATAAATGTTAAGTAGAATCTGATTGGTTGCTATGAGCAACATCACCAGTTCTAAAAAAAACCCTCCCACTTTAGTAAATTTACCCCAAATAGTCCTACAGAGATTAAAAGGGGGGCATTCCTACCTTTATTACATTTCTTTCATTTTCTTTTTCTCAAATGGTGATGCAGGTGGGTCATGTAAGATTGTGATGTATATCAACTATGCACACGTGATTCTGTGTGACCCAGAAGTAAAACTTTTATCTACACGCTCTTTCTATATTTGTGAAAAAATATTATTTTCTTCCCTTAAATCCACAGCCAGTAAATCTACTTTTGTTTCATTTTTATGTCTGCAGAACACCTACTGGCAGAAACTCAGGGCAGCAGACCAGCTCCTGTCGGGACTCAAGCCAACTCCAGGCAGCGTATCCGGCCTGCCCCTGGTGTAGAATCATAACATATCCTGGTAAACTCAGGGATCCAGGCAGAGAATTCCAAGAGTTCTCACTCACATTCACTGTTTCTGAACATCCAAGTTATTGACACATGGCCATAGACTCACTTTATTCGCTTTATTGTATGTTGCTGCAGTGGAATCATGTGAGATCACAGTGTCATCATTCAGGCTTCCTCACCTCTGCCAGGAAGTGCACCTAAACCTGATGGGATGAATGACAAACAGGACTACTGGGATCCAGCGGTAAAGAAAAGTCATCTCCCCCTGTACACAATGTGGTTGGACAAGGTTGTTCATTTAGATACTATGCACACCAGGCTTACTATTTTTAAGACAAAAACAATAGTTTTAAGTTAACAGGACTGATGTGAACATAATAATAATAATAATAATAATAATAATAATAACAACAACAACAACAACAACAACAACACCACGCATTCCGCAGTTAGACATCTAATTTTCTGCTCACTTTAAATGTGGTATTCATTTGTGATTAAGCACCTGATTTATACAAGGTTATGTAATGTATATTTTATATTGAGTAGTATTCATAATCCACCTCCCCCTGCTGCCTAGATACGTTTCATATTTGCTGCAGTACTTACCAATATGAGAACACTTGCCTAGAGTTATCATAATGACAGTAGTTAAGTAAAGTGAGGAGCAAAACAAGTTTAGGTGGTCATTCCGAGTTGATCGCTCGCTAGCAGTTTTTAGCAGCCGTGCAAACGCTATGCCGCCGCTCACTGGGAGTGTATTTTAGCTTAGCAGAAGTGCGAACGAAAGGATCGCAGAGCGGCGGCAAACTTTTTTTGTGCAGTTTCAAAGTAGCTTCAGACCTACTCAGCGCTTGCGATCACTTCAGACTATTCAGTTCCTTTTTTGACGTCACGAAGACGCCCTGCGTTCGTCCAGCCTCGCCTGTGTTTTTCCTGGCACGCCTGCGTTTTTCAAAACACTCCCTGAAAACGGTCACGACACCCAGAAACGCCCACTTCCTGTCAATCACTCTGCGGCCAGCAGTGCGACTGAAAAGCTTCGCTAGACCTTGTGTGAAACTACATCGTTTGTTGTTATAGTACGACGTGCGTGCGCATTGCACCGCATACGCATGCGCAGAAGTGCCAATTTTTTTCCTGATTGCTGCGCAGCGAACGAAAGCAGCTAGCGAACAACTCAGAATGATCTCCTTAATGCACATACTAAGGGGTTTACATTACATCTTTGACGGAGAAAGAATTCCATCCATTATATGCGAAGTCTCTAGGACAGTGATGGGTGGCCCTCAACCTTTAAAGAGCCCCCTTTAGCCACAAACTGCACTCATAGGTACTTAACCCCTCACATGTACTACAGGATTCTATAACATACTGCTCAGATCTCCTCACATGGGTCTCAAACCAACCCAAATACCCCTCAAACCTCCAATCATGCCTTCCAGGCTTTCACACATGCCCACTGCCACATGGGGAAAGTACTACTTACCCAGACCTGGGCTTGTTGGAGGGGCCAGAAGCGGTCTAGGTCTGGATAAGTAGTAGCTGGCACTTCCCTCCACCCTTCTTACTTGTCAGCAGCGGCAGTAGTCTCCTCTGCATGTTCATCAGTATTCCCCTCATACCTCTCACCCCTCCACACATGCAGTGCATACTCCCCACAGAGGTTTACTGGCTGGACCAGTAGTGTACCAAGATTTTAACTTGAGAAGACTCTGCCTGCACGGCCTGCTCCTCCTCAGTGACAGAAGCTGACGATAATGTATCAGCACAGCAACTGGCTAACGGTCACTGCGGAGGAGCCCACATTTTAATATCATGCCCTGAAAGGGTGACACCCAGGTGCAATCTGCACTCCCCTAGTGATGCCTCTGCACAGAGGAAATAAGCATGTTTAGAAATCGTTTATTAACAGAGAAGGGTTGCACAGGGTATAGAGTATAGAAATGGATTGGACCTTTATAAAGAGATGGGTGCATACCAATACAATGTGTACATCCCAAGAGAATGCTGCTCGGCAGGAGGGTAGGGTATAAAAAGAATAGTTATGCTGCCAAAATAGCTGGTAAATTACTTGTACAGTAGTGAGAATGGTTGCAAATAGAGGGCAGAGAGAGGGATCCTGGCTGCTGTGAGCTGCTCCCAGGCAGGGTTGAAGGGGAAGTTTTAGAAAACCATAATGCCAACTGTGAGGGGGAGGGGCTCCAGCCTGTGCACCCTCCCCTTTCATACCATTGATCTGTCAGTTGGTCTACAATCTGACGTTGACTATGTATAAGGGCCTAGTATTTCAGCACCGGTCAATCCTCTCTCGAAAGGATCTTGCCCAGATTTATCAAGCCTTGGAGAGTGATAAATTGCACAGTGATGAAGTACCAGCCAAACTGCCATGTTACAGGCTGTGTTTGAAAAATGGCAGAAGCTGATTGGTTGGTACTTTAGCACTGTGAAATTTATCACTCTCCAAGGCTTGATAAATCTGGGCCTGAGTCTGTCTTTAGTATTTCCTCCCCTCTGGCTACGCTACTGATCTGGATAACTACCCAAGCATCGAAGCCTGGAGAAGTTTGAAAGTACACGGCTTGCCTGCCAATTATAGGAGGTGAGAGGCAGTGTTCCCGTGCAATAATTGTGTATCCATTCCTGCACTTACATTCAGTCACCAGGAAGACTACATAGGCAATAGTCTACATTGCCTTCAAATGAACTGATGTCAATGCAAAATTGCTGTTTTTTTTTAAACATTTAAGCACTACTGTTTTTAGACTATAATGTATATTTTTTTATGTTATAACGTCCCTTTAATTGTAGCATTCATCAGCAAAACAATTAGCTTAGGCAGATGCCAACTGGCTTATCGTTCTGAGAAGAAACTAACAGCAAAATCTAAAATAGTTCTTGGTATGCTCACATCTTACATAGCTCACCGAATATTGACTTTCATCACTACATCTCGTGCTTCTCCCTCAGGCAGTGTTAGCCTTTCCTTCAGCAAGGGTTAAAATTTACTGACCATGAAGTGTCACATTATTACACAGCGCACAGGATGTCTCAGGCACTGGCGGAGGGAAAGGAGGTGAGAGGGCAGTGTTACACCACAATAATTATATATTTGTGTTCAGAGCTACAGGGAAGTGTTGGGAGCCACTGCGCTCTGGTCAACACAGTATATTGGAAGTTGGTACAGTGCTTATTTTAAAATACAGTACTATACATTATAGATATATATGTCTATCTATCTATCTATCTATCTATCTATCTATCTCTACATATATATATAAATATATATATATATATATATATATATATACATCATTCCTCACAACATTGAGGAAGGTGTAAGCGGGACTCGTGTCCGTAAAAGGGGCGTGGACTAGGGAAAAGGGTGTGTGGCTTAGTGGGGATGATGCTCCCGCAAGCCGCGCCTCCCGGATTTGTCACTTAGAGGGCATGGCTAGCGCTCTGTGAGCTGCTGGTATGCCACCAGCCCATCTGTCTACCATGAATAGCCGCTGTGCGCATGCGAAGGGACACGGTGCACTAATTGGGGTTCCCGGTCACTCTACGAAGAAAACAACACCAATTTTTTTAAAAAAACTCATGTCAACATTTTATCATGTCGAACTTGCTCATGTCAACCTAATGCTTGTGTCGACCTATTTTAGGTGTCAACTTAGTTACTGTCAACCAGTAGTGGCTGACCTAGACACTGTCAACCTAAGTGTGGTCGACCTTGTGAACTACGCTCACAAGTGATGGGATTGAGGCGTTTTGGGTATGGTATGAGTTGCCGGCGACCGGGTCCCCGGCAACCAGCATACCGGCGCCGGGATCCCGACCGCCAGCTTGCCGGCAGTGGGGCAAGCGCAAATGAGCCCCTTGTGGGCTCGCTGCGCTCACCATGCAGCGGGCACGGTGGTGCGCTATGCGCACCACGGTATCTGTTCTCCCTCCAGGGGGGTCGTGGACCCCCAAGAGGGAGAAAAGGTGTCAGTATGCCGGCTGTCGGGATTCCGGCGCAGTTATACTATGCGCCGGGATCCCGACAACCGGTATACTGAATACCACCCGTTTTGAGACATGAGAAGGCCAGTATGCAAATGTTTTAGGCCCCCTACTCCCTGAATATATGGTGACAACACTTTACTCAAGGTAGCAAAAACTGATACAGTACCAGAGATATTACTATCTTCCGGGTAGTCACCAAATTTCCACCATTTTTTTTTAAAGTATGTCAGCTTCAGTTGGGTTTGTAGATCCCCTATCTATTCCATTATTAATTAGAGATGTGCGGCGGGTTTTGTGTTTTGGATCTGGATATCCGTTCGTTTTTTGGATCTGAATTGGTTTTGCCAAAACCACCCTTTCGGGTTTTGGTTTTGGTTCTGGATTTTTTTGAAAAACAAACAAACAAACAAACAAACAAACAAACAAACAAACATAAAAACAGCTTAAATCACAGAATTTGGGGGTATTTTTGATCCTACTGTATTATTAACCTCAATAACATTCATTTCCACTCATTCCCAGTCTATTCACCTCATTATATTGTTTCTCTAACGTCCTAGTGGATGCTGGGGACTCCGTAAGGACCATGGGGAATAGACGGGCTCCGCAGGAGACTGGGCACTCTAAGAAAGATTTAGTACTACTGGTGTGCACTGGCTCCTCCCTCTATGCCCCTCCTCCAGACCTCAGTTAGAATCTGTGCCCGGCCAGAGCTGGGTGCTTTTAGTGGGCTCTCCTGAGCTTGCTAATAAGAAAGTATTTTAGTTAGGTTTTTTATTTTCAGAGAGCTTCTGCTGGCAACAGACTCTCTGCTTCGAGGGACTGAGGGGAGAGAAGCAAACCTACTAACTGCGGCTAGGTTGCGCTTCTTAGGCTACTGGACACCATTAGCTCCAGAGGGTTCGAACACAGGATCTTAACCTTGGTCGTCCGTTCCCGGAGCCGCGCCGCCGTCCCCCTCGCAGAGCCAGAAGACAGAAGCCGGCAGAAGCAAGAAGACATCGAAATCGGCGGCAGAAGACTCCTGTCTTCACATGAGGTAGCGCACAGCACTGCAGCTGTGCGCCATTGCTTCCACACTAACCCACACACTGTAGGGTGCAGGGCGCAGGGGGGGGGGGGGCGCCCTGGACAGCAATTAAGTACCTCCTGGCAAAAGCAGCATATATGCAGTTGGACACTGTTATATGCATGAGCCCCTGCCATTAATTTTACACAAAATCGCAGGAGAAGCCCGCCGCTAAGGGGGCGGGGCCTTCTTCCTCAGCACTCACCAGCGCCATTTTCTCTCTACAGCTCCGCTGAGAGGAAGCTCCCCAGGCTCTCCCCTGCACGATAGAGAGGGTGTAAAAGAGAGGGGGGGGGGGGCCCACATAAATTTGGCGTAAAAACAATATATACAGCAGCTCCTGGGTTAACACTATGTTACTGTGTGATTCCTGGGTCATATAGCGCTGGGGTGTGTGCTGGCATACTCTCTCTCTGTCTCTCCAAAGGGCCTTGTGGGGGAACTGTCTTCAAATAGAGCATCCCCTGTGTGTGTGTGGTGTGTCGGTACGTGTGTGTCGACATGTCTGAGGTGAAAGGCTCCCCTTAGGAGGAGATAGAGCAAATATGTGTGTGAGAGGGTGTCTCCGTCGACAACGCCGACACCTGTTTGGATATGTGTAAGTGCTGAGGTGAATTTATTGCACAAAAGATTAGAGAACAGACAGGAAATCTACCCATGTCTGTCCCTGTGTCACAGAGACCTTCAGAGTCTCACAATGCTCACTATCCAAAATAATAAACGCTGATATCGACACGGAGTTTGACTCCAGTGTCGACTACGATAATGCAAAGTTACAGCCAAGATGGCTGAAAGGTATTCAATATATGATTATTGTAATAAAAGATGATTTGCATATCACTGATGACTCATTTGTCCCTGACACAAGGGTACACATGTTAAGGGGAAGAAAGCTGAGGTAAATTTCCCTCCACTCATGAGGAAAAAGAGCGGGAATCTCCAGACAAGAGACTGCAGCTTCCCACAAAAAATTCTCAGGCAGTATCCTTTCCCCACTAGGGCCAGGATGTGTTGGGAATCTTCCCCTAGGGTGTCCTGTTTGCACAGAAGGTAGCACAAGCTATTCTCAGGGATCCTGCCGATAGCGTGCACATTCTAGTATACTACTCAGACCGGCGATTGTGTCGGCATGGGTTTATAGCGCTGTGGCAGCGTGGACAGGTACCTTATCAGCAGAGATTGAGACCCTAGTATGCATATAGATATATATATATATGTATATATAGAGATATATATATATATATATATATATATATTAAAGATGCTGTCTTAAGTGATAGATATATATATATATAAAACATGCCCAAAGAGACATGAGTATACTGGGTCCTAGAGTCAAAGCTATGTCGATTTCTGCTTGACGTGTCCTGTAGAATATGCAATGGACAGATGATGCCGACTTAAGAGGCATGTGGAAGGCTGAGGATTGTGTGGAGAAGGGTTCTCGGACCTGGTCTACACAGCTATAGCTGGTAATTCTGATATTTTGCCTTATATTCCTGCACAGCCTAGGAAAGCACGACATTATCAAATGCAGCCTTTCGAATAAAGAAACAAGAAAGTCCGAGGTGCGTCCTTTCTTGCCAGAGGCGGGGGCACAGGAAAGAAGCTGCACAACACAGCTAGTTCCCAGGAACAGAAGTCCTCCCCGGCCTCTACAAAAATCCACCGCAAGGCGGAGCTAGGCCCGGTGGGGGCACGCCTTCGTCAGTTCAGCCACAAGTGGGTTCACTCCCTGTTAGATCACTGGGCAATAGATATTGTGTCTCAGGGATACAAGCTGGACTTTGAGAAGATGCCCCCTCACCGACGGCCCTGCCGGCTTCCCCCCACGAGAGGGAAACAGTGTTAACTGCAATTCATAAATTGTATCTTCAACAGGTGGTGGTCAAGGTTCCCCTCCTTCAACAAGGAGGGGGTTATTATTCGACCATGTTGTAGTCCCGAAACCAGACGGTTCGGTCGGACCCATATTGAATTTAAAATCCCTGAACATATACCTGAAAGGGTTCAAGTTCAAGATGGAATCGCTAAGAGCGGTTATTGCAAGCCTGAAAGGGGGAGATTTTATGGTGACTCGGGACATAAAGGATGCATACCTTCATGTCCCCATTTATCCACCTCATCAGGCGTACCTCAGAATTGCGGTACGGGATGGTCATTACCAATTTCAGACGTTGCCGTTTGGTCTCTCCACGGCCTTGAGAATATTCACCAAGGTAATGGCGGAAATGATGGTGCTCCTGCGGAAGCAAGGTGTCACTATTATTACGTACTTGGACGATCTCCTCATAAAAGCGAGATAAAGAGAGTAGTTGCTGAACAGCGTATCACTTTCTCTGGAAGTGAAACGGCAACACGGCTGGATTCTATATATTCCAAAGTCGCAGGTTCTTACAGCTCATCTGCCTCTCCTAGGCATGATCCTAGACACAGACCAGAAAAGGGTTTATCTCCCGATAGAGAGAGCTCAGAAGCTCGTGACACTGGTCAGGAATCTATTAAAACCAAAACAGGTGTCAGTGCATCACTGCACTCGAGTCCTGGGAAGGAGAGTGGCATCATTCGAGGCCATTCCCTTCGGCAGGTTCCATAGGAGGACCTTCCAATGGGACTTACTGGACAAGTGGTCCGGATCACATCTTCGGATGCATCGGTTAATCACCCTATCCCCCAGATCCAGGGTGTCTCTCCTGTGGTGACTGCAGAGTGCTCACCTTCTCGAAGGTCGCAGATTCGGCATTCAGGACTGGGTCCTGGTGACCACGGATGCAAGCCTCCGAGGGTGGGGGGCAGTCACACAGGGAAGAAATTTCCAAGGGCTGTGGTCAAGGCAGGAGACTTGCCTTTACATCAATATCCTGGAACTAAGGGCCATATACAACGCCCTAAGTCAAGCGGATACCCTACTTCGCGACCAACCGGTTCTGATCCAGTCAGACCGCAGTGGCTCATGTAAACCGCCAAGGCGGCACAAGGAGCAGGGTGGCGATGGTAGAAGCCACCAGAATTCTTCGCTGGGCGGAGAATCACGTAAGCACACTGTCAGCAGTGTTCATTCCGGGAGTGGACAACTGGGAAGCAGACTTCCTCAGCAGGCACGACCTCCACCCGGGAGAGTGGGGACTTCATCAGGAAGTCTTCACGCAGATTGCAAATCTATGGGAACTGCCACAGGTGGACATGATGGCGTCCCGCCTCAACAAAAAGCTAAAAAGGTATTGCGCCAGGTCAAGGGACCCTCAGGCGATAGCTGTGGATGCACTAGTAACACCGTGGGTGTTCCAGTCGGTCTATGTGTTTTCTCCTCTTCCTCTCATACCAAAGGTGCTGAGAATTGTAAGAAAAAGAGGAGTGAGAACAATACTCATTGTTCCGGATTGGCCAAGAAGGACATGGTACCCGGAACTGCAAGAAATGCTCACAGAGGACCCAGGGCCTCTGCCTCTCAGACAGGACCTGTTGCAACAAGGGCCCTGTCTGTTTCAAGACTTACCGCGGCTGCGTTTGACGGCATGGCGGTTGAACGCCGGATCCTAGCGGAAAAAGGCATTCCGGATGAAGTTATTCCTACGCTGATAAAGGCTAGGAAGGACGTGACAGCAAAGCATTATCACCGTATATGGCGAAAATATGTTGCTTGGTGTGAGGCCAGGAAGGCCCCTACAGAGGAATTCCAGCTGGGTCGATTCCTGCACTTCCTACAGTCAGGTGTGACTATGGGCCTAAAATTAGGGTCCATAAAGGTCCAGATTTCGGCCCTATCCATTTTCTTTCAAAAAGAACTGGCTTCACTGCCTGAGGTTCAGACGTTTGTTAAGGGAGTGCTGCATATTCAGCCCCCTTTTGTGCCACCGGTGGCACCTTGGGATCTTAACGTGGTGTTGGGTTTCCTGAAATCCCACTGGTTTGAGCCACTTAAGACTGTGGAGCTAAAGTATCTCACGTGGAAAGTGGTCATGCTGTTGGCCTTAGCTTCGGCTAGGCGTGTGTCAGAATTGGCGGCTTTGTCATGTAAAAGCCCCTATCTGGTTTTCCATATGGACAGGGCAGAATTGCGGACTCGTCCGCAATTTCTGCCAAAGGTGGTGTCCTCTTTTCATTTGAACCAACCTATTGTGGTGCCTGCGGCTACTTGTGACTTGGAGGATTCCAAGCTGTTTGACGTAGTCCGGGCTTTGAAGATTTAGGTAACCAGAACGGCTGGAGTCAGTGTGGAATCAGTGAAAGCCCATTCCACAAGGAAGGTGGGCTCTTCTTGGGCGGCTGCCCGAGGGGTCTCGGCATTACAGCTTTGCCGAGCTGCTACTTGGTCGGGTTCAAACACCATTGTTTGAATACGCACACAGCTGAAAACCTCTTACGGCAACTGAGGAAGATCATCGCGGAATGGCTTACCCCAATTGGACTCTCCTGTGGATTTGTGGCATCGGACAACGCCAGCAATATTGTGTGTGCATTAAATATGGGCAAATTCCAGCACGTCCCATGTTTTGCACATACCTTGAATTTGGTGGTGCAGAATTTTTAAAAAAAACGACAGGGGCGTGCAAGAGATGCTGTCGGTGGCCAGAAGAATTGCGGGACACTTTCGGCGTACAGGCACCACGTACAGAAGACTGGAGCACCACCAAAAACGCCTGAACCTGCCCTGCCATCATCTGAAGCAAGAAGTGGTAACGAGGTGGAATTCAACCCAATATATGCTTCAGAGGTTGGAGGAGCAGCAAAAGGCCATTCAAGCCTATACAATTGAGCACGATATAGGAGGTGGAATGTACCTGTCTCAAGCGCAGTGGAGAATGATTTCAACGTTGTGCAAGGTTCTGCAACCTTTTGAACTTGCCACACGTGAAGTCAGTTCAGACACTGCCAGCCTGAGTCAGGTCATTCCCCTCATCAGGCTTTTGCAGAAGAAGCTGGAGGCATTGAAGGAGGAGCTAAAAGGGAGCGATTCCGCTAGGCATGTGGGACTTGTGGATGGAGCCCTTAATTCGCTTAACAAGGATTCACGGGTGGTCAATCTGTTGAAATCAGAGCACTACATTTTGGCCACCGTGCTCGATCCTAGATTTAAAACCTACCTTGGATCTCTCTTTCCGGCAGACACAAGTCTGCTGGGGTTCAAAGACCTGCTGGTGAAAAAATTGTCAAGTCAAGCGGAACGCGACCTGTCAACATCTCCTCCTTCACATTCTCCCGCAACTGGGGGTGCGAGGAAAAGGCTCAGAATTCCGAGCCCACCCGCTGGCGGTGATGCAGGGCAGTCTGGAGCGACTGCTGATGCTGACATCTGGTCCGGACTGAAGGACCTGACAACGATTACGGACATGTCGTCTACTGTCACTGCATATGATTCTCTCACCATTGAAAGAATGGTGGAGGATTATATGAGTGACCGCATCCAAGTAGGCACGTCAGACAGTCCGTACTTATACTGGCAGGAAAAAGAGGCAATTTGGAGGCCCTTGCACAAACTGGCTTTATTCTACCTAAGTTGCCCTCCCACAAGTGTGTACTCCGAAAGAGTGTTTAGTGCCGCCGCTCACCTTGTCAGCAATCGGCGTACGAGGTTACTTCCAGAAAATGTGGAGAAGATGATGTTCATTAAAATGAATTATAATCAATTCCTCCATGGAGACATTGACCAGCAGCAATTGCCTCCACAAAGTACACAGGGAGCTGAGATGGTGGATTCCAGTGGGGACGAATTGATAATCTGTGAGGAGCGGGATGTACACGGTGATATATCGGAGGATGATGATGAGGTGGACATCTTGCCTCTGTAGAGCCAGTTTGTGCAAGGAGAGATTAATTGCTTCTTTTTCGGTGGGGGTCCAAACCAACCCGTCATTTCAGTCACAGTCGTGTGGCAGACCCTGTCACTGAAATGATGGGTTGGTTAAAGTGTGCATGTCCTGTTTATACAACATAAGGGTGGGTGGGAGGGCCCAAGGACAATTCCATCTTGCACCTCTTTTTTCTTTCATTTTTATTTGCATCATGTGCTGTTTGGGGAGTGTTTTTTGGAAGGGCCATCCTGCGTGACACTGCAGTGCCACTCCTAGATGGGCCAGGTGTTTGTGTCGGCCACTAGGGTCGCTTAGCTTACTCACACAGCTACCTCATTGCGCCTCTTTTTTTCTTCTTTGCGTCATGTGCTGTTTGGGGAGTGTTTTTTGGAAGGGCCATCCTGCGTGACACTGCAGTGACACTCCTAGATGGGCCAGGTGTTTGTGTCGGCCACTAGGGTCGCTTATCTTACTCACACAGCTACCTCATTGCGCCTCTTTTTTTCTTCTTTGCGTCATGTGCTGTTTGGGGAGTGTTTTTTGGAAGGGTCATCCTGCGTGACACTGCAGTGCCACTCCTAGATGGGCCAGGTGTTTGTGTCGGCCACTAGGGTCGCTTAGCTTACTCACACAGCTACCTCATTGCGCCTCTTTTTTTCTTCTTTGCGTCATGTGCTGTTTGGGGAGTGTTTTTTGGAAGGGCCATCCTGCGTGACACTGCAGTGCCACTCCTAGATGGGCCAGGTGTTTGTGTCGGCCACTAGGGTCGCTTAGCTTACTCACACAGCTACCTCATTGCGCCTCTTTTTTTCTTCTTTGCGTCATGTGCTGTTTGGGGAGTGTTTTTTGGAAGGGCCATCCTGCGTGACACTGCAGTGCCACTCCTAGATGGGCCAGGTGTTTGTGTCGGCCACTAGGGTCGCTTAGCTTACTCACACAGCTACCTCATTGCGCCTCTTTTTTTCTTCTTTGCATCATGTGCTGTTTGGGGAGTGTTTTTGGAAGGGCCATCCTGCGTGACACTGCAGTGCCACTCCTAGATGGGCCAGGTGTTTGTGTCGGCCACTAGGGTCGCTTAGCTTACTCACACAGTTACCTCATTGCGCCTCTTTTTTTCTTCTTTGCGTCATGTGCTGTTTGGGGAGTGTTTTTTGGAAGGGCCATCCTGCGTGACACTGCAGTGCCACTCCTAGATGGGCCAGGTGTTTGTGTCGGCCACTAGGGTCGCTTAGCTTACTCACACAGCTACCTCATTGCGCCTCTTTTTTTCTTCTTTGCGTCATGTGCTGTTTGGGGAGTGTTTTTTGGAAGGGCCATCCTGCGTGACACTGCAGTGCCACTCCTAGATGGGCCAGGTGTTTGTGTCGGCCACTAGGGTCGCTTAGCTTACTCACACAGCTACCTCATTGCGCCTCTTTTTTTCTTCTTTGCGTCATGTGCTGTTTGGGGAGTGTTTTTTGGAAGGGCCATCCTGCGTGACACTGCAGTGCCACTCCTAGATGGGCCAGGTGTTTGTGTCGGCCACTAGGGTCGCTTAGCTTACTCACACAGCTACCTCATTGCGCCTCTTTTTTTCTTCTTTGCGTCATGTGCTGTTTGGGGAGTGTTTTTTGGAAGGGCCATCCTGCGTGACACTGCAGTGACACTCCTAGATGGGCCAGGTGTTTGTGTCGGCCACTAGGGTCGCTTAGCTTACTCACACAGTTACCTCATTGCGCCTCTTTTTTTCTTCTTTGCGTCATGTGCTGTTTGGGGAGTGTTTTTTGGAAGGGCCATCCTGCGTGACACTGCAGTGCCACTCCTAGATGGGCCAGGTGTTTGTGTCGGCCACTAGGGTCGCTTATCTTACTCACACAGCTACCTCATTGCGCCTCTTTTTTTCTTTGCGTCATGTGCTGTTTGGGGAGTGTTTTTTGGAAGGGCCATCCTGCGTGACACTGCAGTGCCACTCCTAGATGGGCCAGGTGTTTGTGTCGGCCACTAGGGTCGCTTATCTTACTCACACAGCTACCTCATTGCGCCTCTTTTTTTCTTTGCGTCATGTGCTGTTTGGGGAGTGTTTTTTGGAAGGGCCATCCTGCGTGACACTGCAGTGCCACTCCAAGATGGGCCAGGTGTTTGTGTCGGCCACTAGGGTCGCTTAGCTTAGTCATCCAGCGACCTCGGTGCAAATTTTAGGACTAAAAATAATATTGTGAGGTGTGAGGTATTCAGAATAGACTGAAAATGAGTGGAAATTATGGTTTTTGAGGTTAATAATACTTTGGGATAAAAATGACCCCCAAATTCTATGATTTAAGCTGTTTTTTAGTGTTTTTGAAAAAAACACCCGAATCCAAAACACACCCGAATCCGACAAAAAAAATTCGGTGAGGTTTTGCCAAAACGCGGTCGAACCCAAAACACGGCCGCGGAACCGAACCCAAAACCATAACACAAAACCCGAAAAATTTCAAGTGCACATCTCTAATATTTTCCCCTTCACGGAGTCTGGAGACTTATTTTGTGAAAATCTTGTGGGTTTCTTTTTTCCCATTTTTTTATTGCATTTTTATTTACATATTTTGTGGCAGATGCCTTATTTTCATTTTTCACTGCTCCCAGTTACACACATGTGAGCATACCTTTGTGTCCCAGTTACGCGCATGTGAGCATACCTGTGTGTCTTGTTTATTTTATTCATATTTTATTTTTAAATAAAGCAGCCCCTTAGATGTTTTAGCAGCCCCTCCTGGGGGCCACAGCAGCCCCGAATTGGGCAAGTTGAGTTCGGGTGGATTTGGTACAGTACTAAGCAAGACTGTGCAGTGAATTTTTTGTTATTGAGCCCCCACCCTAGTGGAGCTTACCACTCTACAGTCGAAACTCATTTCATACTATAAGTAGGACTGTGGGAGGAAGCAATGCTAACCTCTGTGCACACAGAATGCCTCAGCCTGGAAAGCCAGACATGAGACTCCATACTGGGACTTATTCAGTAACTGTTTGTGCCTCACAGAAGCTCCTGGCCCATCTAGTGCTGCAGTGTAATGGAAAGCAGATGCAATGCAAGATCACTGAAATTCAGTTCTTCTAACACCGCAAGGACATGCGATAACCCTACACAACCCTTAGGAAAAGAACCCTGTACAACAAATGCTCATCTTGTAAATAATCCCAAAATGTGGAACATTAATAATAAATCAAAATTAAGGTTAACTAATTGAAGCCATTCATTTTAATGAGTCCCTAACATGAAATAATTGAGAAGAACCTCTCTCTAATGCTGGGTACACAGTGCATACTAGAAGATGTAGATGAGCGGGTTCAGACAGGGCACCCCTGGAATTATATGGCAGACATATAGACATACAGTAGGTGTGTTTGGAAAATCTAGTTTTCTCCGGCAGTTGCGCTGGATTATGATTCTGTCTTTTCTGAGTCTGACTGACTTTGGCCACAAATGTGGTCTCATTGGAAAACACTTCATAAAAAAATAGCAATTTCCATTTCCACCTTTGCGGCTATATGTTTTCACAAATTTGGTTGTGATGTTGAAGCTTGTTTTATATTCTGTTCTAGGCTTTAATTTAAACCTACGAACAAGTACAGCCGCAACCCTGGAATTATACGGCAGCCACCCTGAGTTTATACAGCAGATAGGCAGCACCCCTGGACTTATACAGCATAGGCAGCACCCCTGGAGAATTACACAGCAGACAGGCAACATCACACCTGGACTTAAACGGCAGTGGAGCAGCACCCCTGGACTGATAGGGCAGATGGGCAGCACCCCATATAGGGCAGCACCCCTGGAATGATGTGGCCGACAAAGAAACAATGTGCAAGATGGAATTGTCCTTGGGTCCTCCCACCCACCCTTATGTTGTATAATCAGGTCATGCACACTTTAATAAACCAATCATTTCAGCGACAGGGTCGGCCACATAACTGTGGCTGAAATGATTGGTTTGTTTGGGCCTGCACCAAAAAAGAAGCAATTAATCTCTCCTTGCACAAACTGGCTCTACAGAGGCAAGATGTTGTCTTCATCCTCCAATTCCTCCCCCATTCAGTGTTTATATTCTCATCCTCACAGAGAAACCACATCATTTAGGTGTCAGTGGACTGCGTACGCTATTACCCAAAGTTTCTTAACTTGACAATGACTTATGATTAATGCGCTGCGGGTGATGTATAAGGGAGGATGTTCCTAGGTGGTTAACGTCCTTACCCCTACTTATTATGGATTGACAAAGGCAACACATGGCTTGACACCTGTTGTCTGGATTTGTGGAGAAATAATTCCACACCAAAGAGGTGGCTTTTTGGTATTTTGCCCAGGCATGACAATGGGCTTTTTCATCCCATGGCCAACAACTGTCTCCACTGGTGCCTTATTCAAACAAACCACATCACCATCAGAATCCTCATAGTCAACTTCCTCCTCAGCGCCAGCTACACCAATATCCTCCTCATCCTGGTGTACTTCTACAGTGACAGCCTCAATCTCAATATCAGCAACTGGACTGATGGTGCTCCTTCCAGCACTTGCAGGGGGCATGCAAATGGTGGTAGGAGCCTCCTCTTCCCATACAGTCTTGGGAAAATCAGGCCTAGACATCACAACCGTGGATACACTTGGACTCTCCTTGGGGATTTGTGATATCTCTGAACACACAGTTGTTTTTCCTGTGCTTTAACAAGCTCTATTTTTTTAATTTTTCGAGAGGGAGGAGGGCTTCTATCTTCATGAGAAGCTGAACCACCAGTCATGAACACAGACCAAGGCCTTAGCCTTTCCTTGCCACTTCGTGTTGTGAATGGTATATTGTCAATTTTATGTTTCTTATCAGATAATTTCTATATTTTTTTGGTTCTTAATTTTTGCTTCTCGGATTTCACACCCCTGAATTTTTACAGCATACAAGACAGGGTGAGTGTACATTTATTTTCACTGCACCCCTGATTTTTTACAGCATACAAGACAGGGTGAGTGTACATTTATTTTCACTGCACCCCTGAATTTTTACAGCATACAAGACAGGGCCAGTGTACATTTATATTCACAGCACCCCTGAATTTTCATAGCATACAAGACAGGGCCAGCACCCCTGTATTTTCGGGAGGCGCTCGATATCCCGACTGTCAGGATCCCAGCGCTCTGCATACTGGCGCCAGAATCCCGACAACTATTCTACCTCTTGGGGTGTCCACGACACCCCTGGAGGGAGAATAAATAGCGTTGTGCGTGTAGCGCGCCATCATGCCCAAGCATGGCGAGCACAGCATGGCGAGTGCAGCGTGGCAAGCACAGTGAGCACGCAAGGGGCTCTTTTGCGCTCACCCTGCTGTCGGTATTCTGGTGGTCAGGATCTCGGCGCCGGTATGCTGGACGCCGGGATCCCGAGCGTGGTCTATCGTAGTGGACCCGTATTTTCACAGCACAGTGACAGCCAGGACAATAAAACCCATGTACAGCTGCAGCACCCCTAACAGCACATGACACCACAGTGACAGGACAAAACCCCTAACAGCAGTGACAGGACAGCAGCCCTAACAGCACCCCTAGCCCCACACTGGCCCCACCTGACGCCACCACCCACAGAGAGAGACAGAGGTCTGTTTCCTTCACTCTCCAAGTCTGGAGTGAAAATGGCGGCGACATGCGGCTCTTTATATGGAATCCAAAGCCCGCGAGAATCGAACAGCGGGATGATGACATTTTGCCTCGTTCTGGGGTGCACACTTGTCCGTGACACGCACGCGCCCCATTAACTAGAATGAGAGCGTCTGTGTGCACTCCCGGCGGGGCTAAGCAGCGACCAATCAGACAGAGAGTGCCCCATAGAGGTACTGTATGCGCGCGCCCAAAAAATGGGTGTGGCCAATTAAAATGGGACGTGATATACAGACATATGCCCCCAACAGTGCAGTGCCAGATCTACAATTGTCCCCACAGTGCCAGATCCACAATTGCCCCCACAGTGCCAGGTATACAAATGCCCCCACAGTGCCAGGTATACAAATGCCCCCACAGTGCCAGATCCACAAATGCCCCCACAGTGCCAGATCTACAAATGTCCCACAGTGCCAGGTATACAAATGCCCCCACAGTGCCTGATCCACAATTGCCCCCACAGTGTCAGGTAATACCCGACACTGTGGGGGCAATTGTGGATCTGGCACTATGGGGGCAATTGTATACCTGACAGGTATACAAATGCCCACACAGTGCCAGGTATACAAATGCCCCACAGTGCCAGCCAATTGCCCCCACAGTGCCAGGTATACAAATGCCCCACAGTGCCAGCCAATTGCCCCCACAGTGCCAGGTATACAAATGCTCCACAGTGCCAGCCAATTGCCCCCACAGTGCCAGGTATACAAATGCCCCACAGTGCCAGCCAATTGCGCCCACAGTGCCAGGTATACAAATGCCCCACAGTGCCAGCCAATTGCCCCCACAGTGCCAGGTATACAAATGCCCCACAGTGCCAGTCAATTGGCCCCACAGTGCCAGGTATACAAATGCCCCACAGCAGTGCTGCAGCTACTTACCGCTGCTGCGCTGCTGCTGGGGCTGCTGCTGCTCAGAACGGGTGCACGGCTATGTCTGGCGGCATGTAGGGACTTCAAACTAGCCGCCAGTTCGTGAGCCAATCAGAGCTCGCGGACGGGCGGCTCCTGATTGGCTGTTTTGAAGTCCCTACACGTTGCTAGACATAGCCGCGCGCTCTCCTCTCCTAAGTCCGACTCCAAACAGCTGAGACACGCTGCCGCCGGACTGAGCGGCAGCGTGACTCAGTGACACAAGGGGGAACCTGCTTCGGGCCCCTTGCGACCCGCCGGGCCCTAGGCAACCGCTTAGGTTGCCTAGCGGCAAATCCGCCTCTGGGCGGGAAGTCCTGAGCTGGACTTGGTTCCCGGTTTGGATCGTGAAGTTCGGGGGGTGGGGGTGGGGGGGGTTCGGTTCTCTGAGAACCGAACCCGCTTATCTCTATTATTAATGGAAGTGGAAGTGAGTAGCAGCAGACACTTATTGGATAATGGAATATTAAAAACAGAAAATAGGCAACAGCAACTAACATGCAGGGCTCTATGCTGCCTTGTGCCAGCCCTGCCCCCAAACATGTGACACCAAGATCTCACACCAAGGGTGCAAAGCCGCTGGCAACAGGAAGTAAAGAATTGCCCAAATGTCCCTTGGACACTGCAGGGTGTGTGCATAGCTGCATGGTGTCATTCCATTCATCCTGTTTGTGTCGGTGCTGTCCCCAGGGCACTGTGCTGTGGGTAACAGCACTGCTCACACACTCCTAGTTACAGCCTTGCTAATCATGGTCTTTTTAGGAGGCCATAGGGGAGAAGTATCAAGCCGAGAAAAGAGTGGAGAAGAGGAGACATTGTCCATGGCAACCAATCAGCTTTGAGGTATACATTTTCAAGTAGAGATGAGCGGGTTCGGTTTCTCTGAAACCGAACCCGCACGAACTTCATGTTTTTTTCACGGGTCCGAGCAGACTCGGATCCTCCCGCCTTGCTCGGTTAACCCGAGCGCGCCCGAACGTCATCATGACGCTGTCGGATTCTCGCGAGACTCGGATTCTATATAAGGAGCCGCGCGTCGCCGCCATTTTCACACGTGCATTGAGATTGATAGGGAGAGGACGTGGCTGGCGTCCTCTCCATTAGAAATTAGATTAGAAGAGAGAGAGAGATTGTGCAGAGTCAGACAGAGTTTACCACAGTGACCAGTGCAGTTGTTGTTAGTTAACTTTTATTTATTTTAATATAATATATCCGTTCTCTGCTATATCCGTTCTCTGCCTGAAAAAAAACGATACACAGCAGCAGCCAGTCACACAGTGTGACTCAGTCTGTGTGCACTCAGCTCAGCCCAGTGTGCTGCACATCAATGTATAAAAGGCAAAGCTTATAATAATTGTGGGGGAGACTGGGGAGCACTGCAGGTTGTTATAGCAGGAGCCCCCAGGAGTACATAATATTATATTAATTTAAAATTAAACAGTGCACACTTTTGCTGCAGGAGTGCCACTGCCAGTGTGACTAGTGGTGACCAGTGCCTGACCACCAGTATAGTAGTATATTGTTGTATGTATTGTATACTATCTCTTTATCAACCAGTCTATATTAGCAGCAGACACAGTACAGTGCGGTAGTTCACGGCTGTGGCTACCTCTGTGTCGGCAGTCGGAACTCGGCAGGCAGTCCGTCCATCCATAATTGTATTACAATATATACCACCTAACCGTGGTATTTTTTTTTCTTTCTTTATACCGTCGTCATAGTGTCATACTAGTTGTTACGAGTATACTACTATCTCTTTATCAACCAGTGTACAGTGCGGTAGTTCACGGCTGTGGCTACCTCTGTGTCGGCAGTCGGCAGGCAGTCCGTCCATCCATAATTGTATTATTATTATAATATATACCACCTAACCGTGGTTTTTTTTTCATTCTTTATACCGTCATAGTGTCATACTAGTTGTTACGAGTATACTACTATCTCTTTATCAACCAGTGTACAGTGCGGTAGTTCACGGCTGTGGCTACCTCTGTGTCGGCAGTCGGCAGGCAGTCCGTCCATCCATAATTGTATTATTATTATAATATATACCACCTAACTGTGGTATTTTTTTTTCTTTCTTTATACCGTCGTCATAGTGTCATACTAGTTGTTACGAGTATACTACTATCTCTTTATCAACCAGTGTACAGTGCGGTAGTTCACGGCTGTGGCTACCTCTGTGTCGGCAGTCGGCAGGCAGTCCGTCCATCCATAATTGTATTATTATTATAATATATACCACCTAACCGTGGTTTTTTTTTCATTCTTTATACCGTCGTCATAGTGTCATACTAGTTGTTACGAGTATACTACTATCTCTTTATCAACCAGTGTACAGTGCGGTAGTTCACGGCTGTGGCTACCTCTGTGTCGGCAGTCGGCAGGCAGTCCGTCCATCCATAATTGTATTATTATTATAATATATACCACCTAACCGTGGTTTTTTTTTCATTCTTTATACCGTCGTCATAGTGTCATACTAGTTGTTACGAGTATACTACTATCTCTTTATCAACCAGTGTACAGTGCGGTAGTTCACGGCTGTGGCTACCTCTGTGTCGGCAGTCGGCAGGCAGTCCGTCCATCCATAATTGTATTATTATTATAATATATACCACCTAACCGTGGTTTTTTTTTCATTCTTTATACCGTCGTCATAGTGTCATACTAGTTGTTACGAGTATACTACTATCTCTTTATCAACCAGTGTACAGTGCGGTAGTTCACGGCTGTGGCTACCTCTGTGTCGGCAGTCGGCAGGCAGTCCGTCCATCCATAATTGTATTATTATTATAATATATACCACCTAACCGTGGTTTTTTTTTCATTCTTTATACCGTCGTCATAGTGTCATACTAGTTGTTACGAGTATACTACTATCTCTTTATCAACCAGTGTACAGTGCGGTAGTTCACGGCTGTGGCTACCTCTGTGTCGGCAGTCGGCAGGCAGTCCGTCCATCCATAATTGTATTATTATTATAATATATACCACCTAACCGTGGTTTTTTTTTCATTCTTTATACCGTCGTCATAGTGTCATACTAGTTGTTACGAGTATACTACTATCTCTTTATCAACCAGTGTACAGTGCGGTAGTTCACGGCTGTGGCTACCTCTGTGTCGGCAGTCGGCAGGCAGTCCGTCCATCCATAATTGTATTATTATTATAATATATACCACCTAACCGTGGTTTTTTTTTCATTCTTTATACCGTCGTCATAGTGTCATACTAGTTGTTACGAGTATACTACTATCTCTTTATCAACCAGTGTACAGTGCGGTAGTTCACGGCTGTGGCTACCTCTGTGTCGGCAGTCGGCAGGCAGTCCGTCCATCCATAATTGTATTATTATTATAATATATACCACCTAACCGTGGTTTTTTTTTCATTCTTTATACCGTCGTCATAGTGTCATACTAGTTGTTACGAGTATACTACTATCTCTTTATCAACCAGTGTACAGTGCGGTAGTTCACGGCTGTGGCTACCTCTGTGTCGGCAGTCGGCAGGCAGTCCGTCCATCCATAATTGTATTATTATTATAATATATACCACCTAACCGTGGTTTTTTTTTCATTCTTTATACCGTCGTCATAGTGTCATACTAGTTGTTACGAGTATACTACTATCTCTTTATCAACCAGTGTACAGTGCGGTAGTTCACGGCTGTGGCTACCTCTGTGTCGGAACTCGGCAGGCAGTCCGTCCATCCATAATTGTATTATATACCACCTAACCGTGGTTTTTTTATACCACCTAACCGTGGCAGTCCATCCATAATTGTATACTAGTATCCAATCCATCCATCTCCATTGTTTACCTGAGGTGCCTTTTAGTTCTGCCTATAAAATATGGAGAACAAAAAAGTTGAGGTTCCAAAATTAGGGAAAGATCAAGATCCACTTCCACCTCGTGCTGAAGCTGCTGCCACTAGTCATGGCCGAGACGATGAAATGCCAGCAACGTCGTCTGCCAAGGCCGATGCCCAATGTCATAGTACAGAGCATGTCAAATCCAAAACACCAAATATCAGAAAAAAAAGGACTCCAAAACCTAAAATAAAATTGTCGGAGGAGAAGCGTAAACTTGCCAATATGCCATTTACCACACGGAGTGGCAAGGAACGGCTGAGGCCCTGGCCTATGTTCATGGCTAGTGGTTCAGCTTCACATGAGGATGGAAGCACTCAGCCTCTCGCTAGAAAAATGAAAAGACTCAAGCTGGCAAAAGCAGCACAGCAAAGAACTGTGCATTCTTCGAAATCCCAAATCCGAATTCCGAGCCCACCCGCTGGCGGTGATGCAGGGCAGTCTGGAGCGACTGCTGATGCTGACATCTGGTCCGGACTGAAGGACCTGACAACCATTACGGACATGTCGTCTACTGTCACTGCATATGATTCTCTCACCATTGATAGAATGGTGGAGGATTATATGAGTGACCGCATCCAAGTAGGCACGTCACACAGTCCGTACTTATACTGGCAGGAAAAAGAGGCAATTTGGAGGCCCTTGCACAAACTGGCTTTATTCTACCTAAGTTGCCCTCCCACAAGTGTGTACTCCGAAAGAGTGTTTAGTGCCGCCGCTCACCTTGTCAGCAATCGGCGTACGAGGTTACATCCAGAAAATGTGGAGAAGATGATGTTCATTAAAATGAATTATAATCAATTCCTCCGCGGAGACATTGACCAGCAGCAATTGCCTCCACAAAGTACACAGGGAGCTGACATGGTGGATTCCAGTGGGGACGAATTGATAATCTGTGAGGAGGGGGATGTACACGGTGATATATCGGAGGATGATGATGAGGTGGACATCTTGCCTCTGTAGAGCCAGTTTGTGCAAGGAGAGATTAATTGCTTCTTTTTTGGTGGGGGTCCAAACCAACCCGTCATTTCAGTCACAGTCGTGTGGCAGACCCTGTCACTGAAATGATGGGTTGGTTAAAGTGTGCATGTCCTGTTTTGTTTATACAACATAAGGGTGGGTGGGAAGGGCCCAAGGACAATTCCATCTTGCACCTCTTTTTTCTTTTATTTTTCTTTGCGTCATGTGCTGTTTGGGGAGGGTTTTTTGGAAGGGACATCCTGCGTGACACTGCAGTGCCACTCCTAGATGGGCCAGGTGTTTGTGTCGGCCACTAGGGTCGCTAATCTTACTCACACAGCTACCTCATTGCGCCTCTTTTTTTCTTTGCGTCATGTGCTGTTTGGGGAGGGTTTTTTGGAAGGGACATCCTGCGTGACACTGCAGTGCCACTCCTAGATGTGCCCGGTGTTTGTGTCGGCCACTAGGGTCGCTTATCTTTCTCACACAGTCAGCTACCTCATTGCGCCTCTTTTTTTCTTTGCGTCATGTGCTGTTTGGGGAGGGTTTTTTGGAAGGGACATCCTGCGTGACACTGCAGTGCCACTCCTAGATGGGCCCGGTGTTTGTGTCGGCCACTAGGGTCGCTTATCTTTCTCACACAGTCAGCTACCTCATTGCGCCTCTTTTTTTCTTTGCGTCATGTGCTGTTTGGGGAGGGTTTTTTGGAAGGGACATCCTGCGTGACACTGCAGTGCCACTCCTAGATGGGCCAGGTGTTTGTGTCGGCCACTAGGGTCGCTAATCTTACTCACACAGCTACCTCATTGCGCCTCTTTTTTTCTTTGCGTCATGTGCTGTTTGGGGAGGGTTTTTTGGAAGGGACATCCTGCGTGACACTGCAGTGCCACTCCTAGATGGGCCCGGTGTTTGTGTCGGCCACTAGGGTCGCTTATCTTTCTCACACAGTCAGCTACCTCATTGCGCCTCTTTTTTTCTTTGCGTCATGTGCTGTTTGGGGAGGGTTTTTTGGAAGGGACATCCTGCGTGACACTGCAGTGCCACTCCTAGATGGGCCCGGTGTTTGTGTCGGCCACTAGGGTCGCTGAGCTTAGTCATCCAGCGACCTCGGTGCAAATTTTAGGACTAAAAATAATATTGTGAGGTGTAAGGTGTTCAGAATAGACTGAAAATGAGTGTTAATTATGGTTATTGAGGTTAATAATACTATGGGATCAAAATGACCCCCAAATTCAATGTTTTAAGATGTTTTTTAGGGTTTTTTGAAAAAACCACCCGAATCCAAAACACACCCGAATCCGACAAAAAAAATTCGGTGAGGTTTTGCCAAAACGCGGTCGAACCCAAAACACGGCCGCGGAACCGAACCCAAAACCAAAACACAAAACCCGAAAAATTTCAGGCGCTCATCTCTATTTTCAAGTACATTCTACAAAATGATAAATTGGTTGCTATGGGCAACTTCTCTTCTTGTCCACTCTTTTTACTGCTTGACCAATCTCCTATGATAGTGATGTTGACTTAACAATACCTGTCCTACGTTATGTTTCCAAAATCATAACTCCCAAGTGGAGGGGAATAAGTACTGCCTAGCACTTTTACATCATGACATGACCACGCCCCTATTGTGGTATGGCCACACATAGAGCACTAAATGTATATTTTAGCCCATGGATTAACAAGGATATCTGACACCCTTCGAGTCCCAATTTAAAAAAATTAATCTAAAATATGAATTTCCTGCACCTCACTTAAGTCTTGCACCCTGACATCAGCTCCTCTTGCGCAGACCTTGTTATGGCCCTGGCCACTTGCTCTTTCCTGAATCCAAGATCTGATCTGTATTTGCAGTTGGTAGGTGCATAGCAGATGTTAGCAAGGAGGTTAGTCCACATGTTGATTCCAAACCAGAGCAGGTTTTATTAAATATAACAGGATTACAGGTGATAGAAGACAAACAGCAGTCAATATGATAAGGTTTCAATCTCTCTTGGTCTAAGTACTGTACAGTCATATAGCACTGTGACTCTCCAGTAACATAGTGACAGGCTTGGGCATATGCAAACCATTTTTAGAGCTAAGTAAACAACATGCACCTGCAGTCTAATCAGCCTGACCTTTAACTCTGGTGACTTAGACATGTTATGTTATATGTTATTGTGACTGATGAGTCATGCACAAAAACACAGACATGTGACATTATTGTGGCTGATGAGTCATGCACAATAACACTCAGTTAAGAGCCAGCTTGTAGGATTATCCATTTAAGTACATGTCAACAATATGTTGGGTGGTACAGATGTGTCCTCATACATCGTTGCTGCCATCATGACAAACAGTCCCTCTTAGCACGCCAGGTCGCAAGAGACTCTCCTAGCATTGAGTGCCTTTTTTTGCCAATAATGCATCTTATTCGCAACACAATGCGACTAATACACATGAGGAGACTGTGCTGATTAATTTATGTTACTTGTATATGTGTGTGAGACTATGTCTCTGAATTTGTACACAATGGTGGTCATTCCAAGTTGATCGCTCGCTAGCAGTTTTTAGCAGCCAAGCAAACGCTAAGCCGCCGCCCTCTGGGAGTATATTTTAGCTTAGCAGAAGTGCGAACGAAAGAATCGCAGAGCGGCTTAAAAATAAATTGTGCAGCTTCAGACCTACTCAGCGCTTGCGATCACTTCAGACTGTTCAGTTCCTGTTTTGACATCATGAACACGCCCTGCGTTCACCCAGCCACGCCTGCGTTTTTCCTGGCACGCCTGTGTTTTTTCGAGCACTCCCTGAAAACGGTAAGTTGACACCCAGAAACGCCCACTTCATGTCAATCATTCTGCGGCCAGCAGTGCGACAGAAAAGCTTTGCTAGACCTTGTGTGAAACGACATCGGCCGTTGTGAAAGTACTTTGCACATGGGCATTGCGCCGCATGCGCAGAAGTGCAGGTTTTTTGCAGCTAGCGATCAACTCGAAATGACCACCAATGTTGCAGCTTTTTTCCAATATAAGTTCTTTTCTGCTCTGTATACAAGCACTATATACTAGCATCGTCATATATCAAATTAATCAGCATAGTCTCCTCGTGCATCTTAACGCCTGATGTTAGCAGACTTGTACTGGACCTAGCGGCTCACTCACAGCGAGCATTACGCGCTACATGGCGTATTGAGCCTGGAAGTATGAGGACACATCTGGATGTACCTGTGTATCTGTGTATCATCAAGCAGTCTTAAGACATACCAAACAAATGGATGGATGGGGTTGCCTGACAGGCCAGAAACAATTTCACTAATCAATAACAGCCTGAAGGAACTTGCTGGAACACATTTTGATAGTAATTACATACGTAATACAATTAAAAAAAAAAAAAAAGTCATATTTAATTTATACTATTTGACAAATGTAGATAATAAATATACTGTTTAAGATGACCAAGATGCAAGAGTAATATTAATATACAATTCACAAATAATGACTTTACTCCACAATAAACACATTAAATAACATAGTAAAATCCCATGGCTCCCCCAACACTTGAGACCAGCTTCAGTACATGAAGTTCCTTGTGTTAAAGCTATTCTTTATGTTTGGGACAGATTAAATAGGCTTTTGGAATTGGCACTTTATCCATTCCCACTGACTCCCCTCTAGTGAAACCCTAATTTCCCACTGGGTTGCGTGGGCACATACAAGCGTTCCAGGGTTACGATTGTGATTACTAGATTTTTACACATATCGCCCCTCATTCTAGTCCAAACTTATGCAAAAGATATAGAATAGAGGCTACTATCAATTTGAATATATGCAAATTCAAAGCTTCATCCACTCTCTGAGTAAATCACACAAACTCAGGCAACCGATTGCGCTTGACGCCTCTGTATTTATAATCCGGGGCCCAGGGGAGCCATCTAAAGCCAATACTCTCTCCTACGTAGTTGCTCCATCCAGGGGGTGCGAGCTGAAATGCAAATTCTGGCAGCCATCGCGCCCGAACGGAGCAACAATTGAATAGCTCCATTTGGGCGCCATGTAGTGGCTGCCGGCGGGATAAAATTTGAATCTCGCCCTAAGGGGTATATTTACTAAAATGCAAGTTTATAGAAGTGGAGATGCTGCCCATACAGTAGCAACCAATCATATTCTAGCTATTATCTTGTAGAAGGTGCTAGATAAATGATAAGTAAAATCTGATTGGTTGCTATGGGCAACATCTCCACTTCTATAAGCCCACTTAGTAAATATACCCCAAACAGTCCATGTTTTAGTGATATTCATGCTTGAGCACAGATGGTTAAATCAAAATAACTGAGTTACTAATTAAGTTACCTGTGCTCATGTATGGCTATCCTTAAAACCTAGACTGTTAATGTGCCTTGAGGACTGTGGTTAGGAACCCCTACAAAAAAGAGACAGAACAAGCACCAGCGGGGGTTGTAGTGGAAGGAGCAGGTAAATGTTCATGTAAATGCGACACTATTACAGGTTGATGCATCCATTTATACACCCGTCAGGAGGAGCAACACTCAATGGTGCTCAGTCCCCGGAGCTAAGATTCATGTTGATGAAAAAATTTGAAAATAATCATTACAAAAAACTTGCCTAACCGCATCCTACATAAAAAGAGAAGCAAGCACAAGTGCTCATAGCCTGGGCCATACTTGCCTACCCTCTTGGAACGGCCAGGAGGCTACCGAAAATCGGGTGCTGCTCCTGCAGTATCCAGCAGTGCCATCCATCTGGTGCCGCCCACTTCCCTGAGTAAAGTGGGTGGGCTGAGCGGCTGTTGACGTATCATGCTGATTTGCGTCATTGTAGCCACGCTCCCTGCTTTACAATGTCATTATTGGAACTGTATAGCGGGGGTGGGGCCATGGTTTTGCAATCATGTGGCACACCCACCACACCGCCCACTTATGCCACATCACGCCCCCGTACTCTACCCCACTGTGCCGACCTGGCTGCCTTATCCCGGATGCGGTAGCCTGAATGTCGATATATATGGCATGGGTTAGTTACCACTAATGTAATAAGTTAAACAACATTGGGTACCAGTGGCATAACTCCCAGGGACTCCCAGGGACACTGGATGCACTAGCCACAGGGTTCCAGCTGTCAGAGAGGCACCAAGAAAGAAAGGGCTGCTGAACTATGACAGAGCTCTCTCCACTCATATCATAGTGATTTGCTAAAGTCACTGCTGACTGCGGTCCACGTTCACCAATGCCCTTTGCAGACCCCTTCAGTTGAAGAGTCTTGGAATGTGATAACAGATCAAAGTGTGTACTGTAGAGAGCTACGGCTCTGCTGTTGTGTCTTACAGTATATTAGGAAAGAAAGGAGAGTAGAAGCTGTTTTAATGATAAGCACTAACTATTATAATAAAACTTTTAGTTTTTTTTTAATCAAAGCTAGGAGAGAGATAAAAGTGTGAAAGATAATGTACCAACCAAGCCTAACACATCCTGTAAGATGTAAGGCAGAAGCTGATTGGCTGGTACTGCCAGCTATCACAATTGTATTTCTCTCCAAGCTTTGACAACCCCCTCCCCCCCATCCTCCCCCAGGGCTCTATTTATTATCATTTGCAGACAGCACCCAAAAATAAAGATCCCTTATTGCGCAATTAGCACCCCCTTCTATTTTGCCTATGGGTGCCTGGTATGAACTTACGCCACTGTTGGGTGCAGCAAGTTATGACAGCTGGACTGATATCATTATTGTATAACAAGGAAACCCGCAGCTTGCAGTCCCCCCTGCTATAGTGGGAATATCCCCATTCTGTTCTTCGTGGGGCTGAAAGTTTGGGATTATATAGGGTCAATCCAATTAGCCACAATGATCTCACGTGCTCCGAGCAATTTTGTGCGTGTTCGGGCTGAAACCAGTCCGTGAAGGGAGGATTGGTTATACTACAAACATCATCATGTTCTTGGTACAGGGCTATCTGGAACCTGTAGTGCTACATACTGTAGTAATGGGATTATTTGGAGTGACTCCAGTGTTCAGGTTCAGACCCGATGACTCCAGTATTCTGGGTCAATCCTGGTGACTACAGTATTACTGTTCTATCCAGGTGACTTCAGTATTCTCGGTCAATCCTACTTACTACAGTATTCCTGTTCTATCCCCGTGAATCCAGTCTTCTGGGTCAATCCTAATGACTATAGTATTCCTGTTCTATCCCGGTGACACCAGTATTCTCGGTCAATCCTAATTACTACAGTATTCCTGTTCTATCCTCGTGAATCCAGTATTCTGGGTCAATCCTAATGACTACAGTATTCCTGTTCTATCCCGTGAATCCAGTCTTCTGGGTCAATCCTAATGACTACAGTATTCCTGTTCTATCCCGGTGACTCCAGTATTCTCGGTTAATCCTAATTACTACAGTATTCCTGTTCTATCCTCGTGAATCCAGTATTCTGGGTCAATCCTATTGACTACAATATTCCTGTTCTATCCCCGTGAATCCAGTCTTCTGGGTCAATCCTAATGACTACAGTATTCCTGTTCTATCCCGGTGACTCCAGTATTCTCGGTCAATCCTAATTACTACAGTATTCCTGTTCTATCCTCGTGAATCCAGTATTCTGGGTCAATCCTATTGACTACAGTATTCCTGTTCTATCCCCGTGACTCCAGTATTCTGGGTCAATCCTGGTGAATACAGTTTTTCTGTTCTATCCCGTTGACTCCAGCATTCTGGGTTAATCCCGGTGACTCCATTATTCTGGTTCAGTCCTGGTGACTCCAGTATTCCGGTTCTGTCCCGGTGACTCCAGTATTCTGGGTCAGTCCTGGTGACTACAATATTCCTGTTCTATCCCCGTGACTCCAGTATTCTCAGTCCTAATGACTACAGTATTCCTGTTCTATCCCAGTGACTCCAGTGTTCTGGTTCAATACCGGTATCTCCAGTGTTTTGGTTCAATCCATGCGACTCCAGTATTACAGGTTCAATCCCGGTGACTCCAGTATTCCAGTTCAGTTCTGGTGACACCAGTCTGTCAACTCCCTACAGTATCATCCTACAATTCAACCCCAGCTCATGAGTAGGAATTATACCCGGCCTCCCAGCTTCTGTCCAGCTGCCTCAGACTCTGTTCCAGCCAAAGCCCATAGTCCGGTTCCAAAGACAGTTGTTACAGGGGCCTATTCATCATGGGCCCCCTGAAAATTAAATATCCAACTCACTGCAAGCAACAGCGGTGGATACAAAATCACTGGAGCAATTCAAGATTGCTCCAATGTGGAGACCCCAAGATCAGCAGTCACAGCGATTTCTTAGCACTACCAACGCTGATTTGGAAGTGCTACTGCGTATGCAGAAATGTGGGTTCATTCATACATGTGCGACTTCCAGCAGAGGGAGACGAACAGGGGCAGAGAGATCCGATTGGATACCATTTGCAACACTGTGCGCCCTTCCATTAGAAAGGTGCAGGGTTCTGGGAATCAACTCTATCTGAAGAGCATGATGAATTTACAGTAGTTCCCAATGCTAACTTATGGGGTGAGATTGGGACTGAAAGGTAAGTAGGAAATATCAGTTATATCTCCTGCGCTCAAGTTTAGAATGAATGGACCTGAAACTCAACTTCTACCAAAGTAGGTGAAAATTTTCACCTACTTTTGTAGAAATTAAGGGATGATGAATAGACCCCTAAATGTAAATAAACAGTGTGTAATGTCAGTTATCTGAGCAATAAAACAGAGAGTAAATGTTTGTAATTATACCGATATAATATTCTACTCTGAGACCTATAAAATATACAGTGGCACATACAAGTTATCCGCAACAATTGTGCCAAGCAAGGGTTAAAGGAATTGCTGGAAAATGTTAAAGGCCGAGGCAATATGGAGGCAATATGATTTACTTAAAATTATTAGAAGATTTTAAATTCCGCCTACTGAATCGATTTAAAGGTTGGAATTCCTCCAAATGCTGGTTGGTCAGTTGGATAAGTGCTGTAACTGGCTTACTGTATTGAATAGCTGAAATGATTTACTAGTTTTATCCTGTGAATATCCAGGTATACATGATTCATTCATGTATGGGATATTGTCATATCCTTATGTATTTCCAATACATAGCTACACCTTTTCTGCTCAGTAATAAACAATTCTGTTAAAAGTGCCCATTACAACGCTGTTCCTTGAAGGAAAGTCAATGCAGCTTTAAACATTTGCTGCAATCTTCTTTTCCTTATACATCCTTTAGAGTTGTATTTATATTAAAGTCCAAATACATACGTAACAGGCATACTGCAAAGACTGCACACTGTCATGGCTTCTCTGGGTTTTACTTACTGTATCTTAAGACACATGCAAGTCAAAAAAGTTTGTTATGATGCGTCTGCATAATAGAGAAGCTAGTCATTAATCTCAACTAATTAAGCTTTCCAGGTCCTCCTGCCCATAAACAATTGTATAAAGCACCTGCACAGGTATCAGCAGACTATGGTCACACTAAAACAGGGAAACATGCAGCGTAGAGTCCACCAGTCATACTGCGACAGAGCTGATGCGGAATTGGAGAGTGTTTATTGAAATGAAAGGACTATTAGTATGGAGCGTGTGTTTGTTTTTAGTATTTTAGGGGATTAATCAGAGGTGGACGCTATTGCTGTGAATTCGCAAATGGACGATTTTTGGCCAACTGCGCATGCGCAGTGATCGCATTGCGATTGCGTGAGCTCACACTATGCGATCGCATCCCGGTAGGATGCGATTGCATAATGATTGACAGGCCACGGGCATTTGGGGGCGGCAGCGAGGGATTGGGGGGAGTGGAGCAGGAAACGCAGGCGTGTCATGGGCGTTTTCGGGTGGACCAATGACGTTGCCTGCATTTTTATGTGATTGACAAACATAGCAGCGGTGCGCCTGCATATGCAGGTAGGCTGCATATGCAGGGGTGTTTACCGCTATTTCCGGATTCTGTGATGCGATCGCAATTGAATTGGATCGCATCGCTGTACATACCATGTGCAGTGCAGGTGGGGCAGATATAACGTGCAGAGAGAGTTAGATTTGGGTGGGGTGTGTTCAAACTGAAATCTAAATTGCAGTGTAAAAATAAAGCTGCCAGTATTTACTCTGCCCAGAACAGAGATTTTAACCAGAATACTGGAGACCGGGTGACTGTAGTCACCAATCCTGGTCACTACAATATTCCTGTTCTATCCCAGTTACTCCAGTATTCAGGGTCAATTCTGGTGACAACATTATTCCTGTTCTATCCCGGTGACTCCAGTGTTCTGGTTCAATCCCGGCATCTCCAGTATTCTGGTTCAATCCTGGTGACTCAAGTATTATAAATATTGCACAGAGAGGGTAAAGTCATGTTGAAATTACTGAATTGTTACAACTGCTGAAATTCCTATACACAATACACAACTTCTGTACAGACTATTGTATATAATATTTTGATATGTTCACTTACAATTGGTGATCTAAAGTATGTACTAATTTTTATTGTTTATTAACACTTATCTATCGCCAGCATATTCCATAACGATTTATGTTACCACTTCAGTGTCCATTTGGAAAACTTCTGTATTACAGTTTGAGTGTCCCATAACGGAAAATCTAATATCCAAAATATTCCGAAATCCAAAAATCTTTGCGCATGACTGAGATAGTGACACCTTTCCTTTCTGATGGTTCAGTGTTCACAAACTTTTATTTCATGCATAAAATTTATAAATATATTGTATGAAACTACCTTCAGGCTATGTGTAGAAAGTCTATGTGAAAAATAAATGCATTTTGTGGTCAGATTTGGGTCCCATCCCCAAGATAGCTCATTATGGTATGCAAAAAATACGGAAAAATCCCAAATCCAAAATACTTCTGGTCCCAAGCAATTCGGATATGGGAGACTCAACCTGTATAAGGAATTCTGCCACCCCTACTGTAAATTGCTACAGATGTGAGAGGTAACCTTGGATTTCTGTGACCTGTATAAAAGCAGTCGGCAGCCAACCTTGTGGTTTTATAAGGTCACAGAACTCCTTGGTGACTTCTTGTATCCATGTAGCAGGGACGTGCGGTGAGCTAAATGGCTCAGGAGGTACTGGCTAACCCCAGAGCCAGATTTACATGCAATATATGAGCCAAAGGGTACATCTGGGCATTATACACAGGTGCAGCATTATAAACTCCTGGAAATCTGGTGAGTTTTGATTAGAGATGTGTGGAAAGGATACACAGGTGAGGCACTTTTTACTCCAGAGTTTGGGCTATAAAAATTATTAGAATACCGCAAAGAAGATATTTCAAACAAATTATCTGTATTTTTCATATATTTTATTCAGTCAAAACTCTGGTTTAAACATAAGTATGACAGGAAAGGCTCTGCCTCACCTGCCTCACTCCACCGCACGTCACTGCCATGTAGGGAGTGCATAACCCCATATATTTTTAAAATGAGGGTTACAGATATCTTCCAAAAAAAAAAAAACTTCTTTAAATCTACATAGTGTTGCCCTTGTTTTACTATAATATGAGATTCTATTAGCTATTCTGTCTTTTCTTGGAGCTGGTATGTTCTTCAAAGCAGTTGGAAAAAAATAAATGTATTTTTAACAAGCAGCCACATAACTGAATTCAGACAAAATACATACTAGCGATAGATTTATGCAACACGGAGTGATACCTTAGGGGCCTTTCTGGTGCCTAAGTGGATGACCAGGTTAAATTTGTAACTTCTGGCATCAGGTGAGGGACACAGAGCAGTGAAGCAGATAGGTTGAGACATATAGAAATACCAGAGAAGATATAGAAGGGGGTGGGGGATGGGGTGCTGCTGGCCTTATCTCATTTTCTATCCTATTAAAGAGCATCAGGGAGACTGCTTGCTGTTTTGATCTCTCAGATCAGGGTTGAGAAGTTATAGTGCTCCGTCTGTGTGTGTGTGCATGTGAGAATACAGCCTGGGGCATCACGCAGGGAGACACATGGGTGCCTGGCACAGGCTGTCATGGCATGGGAAGGGCAGGTACCTGCATTCAGTTTGGCATCTTCCCTTCTCCAATAGGAGCACACACAGATTCGCTTGACTGAAACTCAGTAACAAAGCGGCAGGGGAAGGGAGAGAGAGAGAGAGAGAGAGAGAGAGAGAGAGAGAGAGAGAGAGAGAGAGAGAGAGAGAGAGAGAGAGAGAGAGAGAGAGAGAGAGAGAGAGAGAGAAACACCTTAAGAGGCAACAGCAACATCACATGGCAGCTGAGAGCAGCCTGCTCTGGGAATAAGATGGTATTTTTGAACTCTGCAAGCAAAAAGCGCTTTCATAAATTTTATATGGGAGGCGTTTTATGAGAGAGAGAAGAGAGGAAGACAGGAGGAAGAGAGAGGGGGAGAGAGAAATATAGAGAGAGAAGGACAGACAGAAGGGAAAGAGAGAGTTGGAGAGTGAAATAGTGGTACAGCAAGAGAGAGGGCAGAAACAGATAGGTATAGGAAGAAAAAGAGTGATAAAGGTAAAGAGGGAGGAAAAGGGAGTAGAGAGGGAGGAGAGAGGGAGGGAGAGAAACGGGAGTGAGAAAGGCTGGAGCAAAGAGATACATACAGATAGAAGCTGGAGAGCAGGAAGGGAGCAACTGTGGGTCTGTCTCTTGTCATCTCTGACTGTCTCTGACAGTCTCTCAGCTCTGGCACAGCTCCTGGTGACAAAGGGCTCAATGACTCTCCTTAGACTCTTTTCCCCCAACACTAAGGGGGTGGAGAGGTGTGAACAGTTCTCAGCCAAAAAAGGGGGCGTCTTCCCCCCCTAAATACCCCGAGGAGAGAGAGAACTGTGAGACAGAGGGAGAAGGGATAGAGTGCTGCCTGAATCCCCTGGTGCTGCTCCTGGAAGCCGGCAGAGAGACTTTCCTGTCCTTTATCCCAAATAACGCCGAGAAGAGGGACCCAGAGGACATACAGAGACACCGGCAGGAGGAAGAGACTTTACTTCCCAGGACTGTGCCCGGCTCCTAGGATTGCGGGACGCTAAGTGCAGAGGAACACTTGGGAGGGGAAGGGGTCCGTCTCTCGGATTAAGCTGCTGTCTCTCAGGAGTAGCCGGAGCGTCCCTGTGATGCGCACAGGTGTCACCATGCAGCGCACAGGTAGGACCCCTGGGTGGGACATGGGCACCAGTACTGTACATCACGTGCCTAGGGCACTTCACAAACATGTCTAAGTGCTGTTGATGCCATTCTCACCTATTACACACATCATGCATGCATACAGTGTGTCCTGTGTTACTGTGTGGCGGATCCGGAATGCAGACCTTCCAATGTTAGTTTTCTCTTCCCATCACATATGTCTCTGAGTCTCCACACTTACTGTACGGCTGGAGCAGCACTTTATAGAGCGTCTCCCGGTCGCTGGTAACTACTGTATTGTCATTAACCCAATGCCTGCTAGGGCTGTCTGCGCTGCGCGTCTGCTAGGTAAGAGGCTGGGCAGGGATCAGTAACACCTTCCTGCTGTGACAGATCGTTCCGATCACTCACATCCTGCGATCTAGGTGACTTCTCATCGCTAATGCACAGCAGCAGGGGGTGTCATTATTAGGGGCCACTGGGCTCACTGGTCTGGGATGTCTTGCATAGACATAGCAGATAGATAGATAGATAGATAGATAGATAGATAGATAGATAGATAGATAGATAGATAGATAGATAGATAATATAAGCATGAAAGATATTTCTATACCATATATGTTCTAATTTTGATTAGACAGCAGACATTTCATTCTGCAGATACATTCACACATTCCTTTTTCATTATTCTGTTCTTAGTGCCAGCTAATAATGTGATTTTTGGAAACAATAGCAATCACGGACAATAGTTGTCAGAGCTGTCACCTGTACATCTCACCTGTACATGCCACCTGTGTGTGTCACCTGTACATCCCACCTGTATATTTCACCTGTACATGTAGCCTGTACAATTGTATTCCTGTCTATGACCAGATGATTTGCCTCCCTGCCTGTCTCCTGTCTGCCCCTCCGCTCCTGTACTAGGTACCAGTTTCTTTGTGCCCCCCTTGGTCATTTGTCTTAGGCAGCCCTGTCTTTGCCAAACTGACCTGTCCTAGCTGTCTCCCCTCAGCTAATGTACAGTCGGATGGTGGAGATGTGTGGCTAGGATGTGCAATCCCTGGTGTATTGTATAATACATGTGTGTTCATGTGCAGAGCAGTTATGGATTCAGATTACCTGTGCTATTGTATGTAATGCTACTTGTTCACATTTGTTACTTAAAGCCAAACTTAAATTATTTTCAGTTATTAATAACCACAGTGTTTTAATTGAAGAGCTTATAGAGTGCCAGAACTAACCCCCAGTGCTTTAGTAACCCCGTGTTGTTGCTGCATCTCTTGTGCTAAAATATACAGTACTTCGTGGACACAGTCCCTCTAGTCCACACAGACACATAATAAATGTATTTTGTCCAAGGCTTGGTATTGATCTGTTGATCTGTATCATATCAGGAACATGAATAATAAAGGCAGAGTTTGGGGTTATAGCACTTTACCATAACTCTCTCTTGAATATCAGTCTCCAGGGAAGTCTACCTGTACCTCTCCCATAATTCCATGGGGGATAATAGCTGGTCCTGGGTTTGTTGTTGTGGTGTTGGAGCAGTTGGTAACAAATGGTTGGCATGCCTAGGATTTGGATGAATTCATTATCCTTGTAAAGAAAAGTAAAATAGGAGAAAACAGATGGTGAGAGCCCTAAGGGAGCAGGGACATTACAGATTAGCATGGATCACATCAGCAGGTTATTAAAGGTGTGGGGGGAAATGCTGCTTCTTTGAAGGAAAGGTCTGAGAAGTGGGTATGAAGCAAGTGTCTGAAGCGATTTTTCCAAACCATCTCCTGGGGACAACAAAGTCAGACCTGGTTTGTGCAAAAAAAAGAAAAGAAAAAGAAGAAATCACACAGTATTAACCAAATACAGCCAAAAGAGCCAGCAGCACTTTGCAGTGAAATAATGCGTGTATCAGGTAGTGACGGTATTAACCAACCTACATTCACCCTTATATGTGTGACTTCCATTAAACGTGGCTGTTTTATAAGGTACTGTAGGCACACTGTGTAAGAAAGGACACACAACCCTGTACAGTGTACTCTAACTCTTGTCCTGGCAACAACATGCTACTACCTTGACATGGAATCCTACCCCCAGGGATTGTCATCTATACTGTATGTCTACTGTATGTATACCTAGCAGGTCATTCCCCACTGCCGAGGTGCTGTGGTGTCAAGATGACAGGTTACTTAGAAAGAAGACTTTTTCCTATGACAGAGATGAGGAACTAGCTAAATACTATGGAGGATTTACTAAACACAAACTGCTAAAACTATCATGTGCTTAACATTGTTATTCAATTATTATTGAATGTGCTATCATGCATTTCCAGAATAATCACCCATGTTGTGTAACGCCTCCAATTCCTGACTGCACACTGAGCCTATGCCATATCTTTACACAAAGATTTGAAACCAAATGTACTAATCAACAGGAATCTCCTTCCTCAGGTTGATGCTTTCTCTTTGCTTGTCCTTGAAGACTGTTCAAGGTTATATATAGTAGAGAGTGAACTCTTGGAGGCTTCCATTAATGGCGACATTGATCTTTCAAAGCCTTTTAGTCTAACCAAATGTTTAGTATATACTGCAATATCTTTATGCAAAACATTAGCTACTCATTTGTAAACTATCCACCTAGACACTTATACATTTCACCAAATTCTATTACCGGACCCCCTTCATCCCTAATAGTCGCCATTTTGTAAAATGAATCGGGACGTAGTCTATTAACTTAATTAACGATAAATGACAGCAATTGTCCATTTTTGTTGACTTAATAGTTTTAAACATCTAACAATAAAACAATACTAAGTGTAACATTAAAGCTTGGAGAGATAAAGTACCAGCCAATAGGCTTCTGTCATTTTCCAAACTGTGTTTAGAAAATTACAGCAACTGATTAGTTAGTACTTTATCTCTCTCAACTTTATCTCTTTCCAAGCTTTGTGTAGGAAGAAAATTAAAGTTTATGTGTACATCATACCTGTGCCTATTTTTCTTTAGCTGGTCCTATATGTATCCTCAGAGGTGGGTTTTAATAAATTCAGTACATATTGCATATAACAAACAAATAAAGTGCACACTGCATATATATATATATATATACAATAAAATAGATAAAAAAAAAAAATCTTTTATCAAGTGATATTTTGTTTTACATGATCCAGAACAGTCATATACAGCAAGTCCCTGCTCTTTAGTACACTTAATGGGAAAGCTATTCTTTACTCCAAATTAGTATACTCAAAACATAGACAATACTAGAATATCGATTATACAGATACTGAAATGTATACATTTATTTTGACATACACTTTCTGCACACTTACACTATCATTGATACATATCGCAAAAGGCAAATCCAGAATGACTAATAAATCCATAGTTTTGTTAGAAGGCATATACCTTATCCTGAATTATATTGTTATAATTGTTCAGTGTTTCTATATTCATCACAATATGTCATAGTGATGTGGGATGATGAATATATTCTGCAACACCATGCACTCCAAACTAGTATGTATAATTGATGCATTGTGTGACATTTATCATATCAGTACCAGTAAAGTAATCTGGGCACCATACTCCCTCTAACTACATTTTCACGTTAGCAAAATCAGAAATGGGTAAATGTTAGCTATTAATGATTAAATTGCCTAATTGCATAATGCAACTTACATGCACAGTATATATTTTTTTCTTCCAAATCCCATGTGCATTTAGTAATTAAATGTAGTGTTGAGCGTTGCTAGGAACAAGGCAGGATAAACAGGTTAACACTTTACTATAGATTTCAGTTTGCAAATCTATCTGCACTGGAACATTAACTGACATCATTGGCTGCATGCAAAGCACACTACAGTATATCCTTTGATTTTCCTAGTCAAATGTCTATTTTTCCAAGGAAAGGTCATAGGCCTTAGAAGGGTGTTATTATAATAGTACTATGGTTATTCCTTAGCTGAATGACTTGCATATGGCATATCAGGTTTTACCATGCTAACCCTAGTGTATATGTGTGTACATGCGATAGGGAGTATCGGGGTCTATTTACTAAGCTTTGGATGGAGATAAAGTGGACAGAGATAATAATAATAATAATAATTTTATTTATATAGCGCTCTTTCTCCAACAGGACTCAAGGCGCTTATAAAGTACCAGCCAATCAGTTCCTAACTGTCAGTTTACAGGCTGGGTTTGAAAAATGACAGTTATGAGCTGGTTGGCTTTTACTTTGGCCCAGATTTATCAAGCCTTGGAGAGTGAAAAATTGCATGGTGATAAAGTACCAGCCAATCAGCTCCTAATTGCCATGACTCAGGCTTCGTTTGAAAAATGACAGTTAAGAGCTGATTGGCTGGTACTTTATCACCGTGCAATTTATCACTCTCCAAGGCTTGATAAATCTGGGCCATTAACTCTATCCACTTTATCTCCATCCAAGGCTTAGTAAATAGACCCCATAGAGTGTAAGATACACTGGGACAGGGACTATCAGCTCCACTGAGACAAGGACTATCATGAATAATTCAATTTTCTCCGTAAACGCTACAGAGAATATGGGGGATATGTAAAGTGCCAACCAATCAGTTACTGTCATTCTACAGGCCATTTTGAAAAAGGAGATGATTGGTTAGCTCTTTATCTCTCTCCAAGATTTGATACATCTCCCGCTATGGATACACTATCTACAGTAAATATCTTTTAATAAATACATTTATAAATAAATCTTTCTCTGTTTATACATGTCACTAAAAAGAAACATGTATAATACAATTATCTTCATGTAACATATGTTAATAAAATGATAACATCTTAACTTACATTGGGTGGGGTAGTTTCAGAACTTAATGCAGACTCACTGATACACACACAAAAAAAAAAAAAAAAAAAAAAAAAAAAAACAATTGGGAGCCGCTGGGCAAATTGTGAGTCTTAAAGTTGTGTGTTGTTAAGCAGCGAGTGCCAGCTGAGCTTTGTTAAGTGGCAGTATAATTAATTATTTAAAATCTTGTAGCTGTCTTTCATTAGAATTTATCTGTACATCAACCACAAAATCAGTCAAACACACTCATTTATAAGTTAATGCAAGCTCTGAATAATTTAGTGAGAGTTAGATCAGGGCTAGGCTGCACTCTCTCTAGCCACACTGTCTCTCCTCTGGGTTTAATGGTTCCCAGTAAATGGTGTGGGCGGAAGGGAGGGCTGGTGAGCCTAAAGAGGATTATGGTTGAGGAGTGGCGAGGAGTCCCTATATGGTCAGACCAGAGGTCTAGTTACAAGAAATGCGTTAAGAAACAACTTTAAAGAGAAATGCGCATAAGGGATCATAAGAGAATAACAAATTAAAAAGCCGAAAATATATTAACAGTGTACAAAGAATAATAATTGACTTATGTGATGTTAACGTGTGTTATCCAACTGATGAACAGCGATGACGTCATCTGATGTAATCTTTATAATAGCTGAGTTCTGTTGTCATCAATACAGTTCTCATCAGAAAAATGTGTGCATTATAAGGAAGAATGCACCATTTGCTGTAAATTAGAATGGATATCAGAAGTCATCTTGGATTGTGGTGTCAAAGCGCTCAACTTGTAGCCTGGTGCTCTAAAATGACCATTGAACTAAATTGACCAATGACCATTTTGTGACTTCTAATATCTTTCTATTTTTCAAAAAATGCGATGGAGGATAGTGGGCCTAATTTAGGTCTGATGGCAGCAGCAAATTTGTTAACTTATGGGCAAAACCATGTTCACTGCAGGAGGGAGAGATATAACATGTGCAGAGAGAGATAGATTCGGGTGGGGTGGGTTCAAACTGAAATCTAAATTGCAGTGTTTAAATAAAGCAGCCAGTATATACACTGCACAGAAACAATATAACCCACCCAAATCTGACTCTCTATGCAAATGTTATATCTGCCCCACCAGTACTGCACATGGATTTGCCCATTAGCTAACAAATTTGCTGCTGCGATCAGATATGGATTACCCCCCCCCCCCCCATGTCTCTTGCAACCCCTTGTTAGCTATGGAGATTGTATACTGAAAGAACATTTGCAACCAAGAATTAACTGCATACTGTATATTTTATATACACATACACTATGGGGATCTGCATGGAAAACAGCACTTCTACTTGTTAGTAAATATGTCCAGAACAGTGAGAAATACAGAGGAAAGGTGACTGAGAATTTTGAGGAAGATGCAGTAAAGGGGGAATACTTAACTGAAGTGATGGGGCATTATAATTAAACGCTACCTACTAAAACGAAAATAAGTAACATTTATTAAAAACAGAATTCTGCAAGTAAATTGACCTGTGTTCCTGCACATTTATAAAATGTTCCGCCACTCCAATAAATCATGTTGCAACTGCCTAATACATAGTCCTTCTTGTTATTTATTCAACCATTCAGCTACTTATAAATGTTGCCCTTTTAGAGCCAAACTTAGAAAGTGGCAATGAAAAGAATATATGTTCAGTTATAAATAGTGTATGTTGCACCTTGCATGTAACATTTGTACACATAATTCAGTATCGCTAGTATTTATGACTTGCCTACAGGTCTTTTCTTGCTAGCTGCTGTATGTTTTCCTGGTCAAAAGTATAGAACTTGTTAAACCTCCTAATGATAATGTGTGGACCTCCATTCTAAAAGTAAAACAGTCTATACCCTTAATACCAAGAAATAATGACACGGAGACTTGAATTTGGCAGAAAATTGTTAGCTATTTATTGTACCATAACCACTAGAAAAAACCTGTAAAGTAAATATTAAGTTAACATGTCGAATCAACCGAAATATGGTGGCAGAAAAAAGAACGGCTACAACCCACTGAAGATAACCTCAGAAACATTTAAAACCCAAACAATCCTAATCTACCACAAACCATACATATGTAATAGGTGCCCGACTCAGACCTCCACACTGACTACCCACCCTGATGGGTGATGACGCTGCCCCCTGTTGGGTGATCTAGCGGCCTTAAAAGTCAATGGCGGTGAGTGCACCTAAACCACACCAATACTGTAAAAACTGTGACTAACAAGTCAAACTAGAACCTGCCGTTCTTTTCCACCAACAAATAGCCAACGAGAAACCACAACTAACAACCCAAAGCCAAGACACTCCGCGCCAAACCATCTACCAAATGGGGTGGGAGGGCGGGAAGGCAAACTAAAAGAGAGAGACCCCTGGATGACCTATACATCCCTATATATGCTGATCCCTCCCCTATCTACCATTGGCTGTACTTTTCATAACAATTTGGTCCACACCCATCACAGGAGGTTTAACTCTCTCCATTCCTATGCCTGTCATTTCGTTCTCCTTATGGCACTACTTTGTCTACCAACTTCTTGATGTTGAAGTGATATACTTTATCGGGAACATCCTTGTATCTGAGAGCGGTACAGACCCCTTTCTTATATATTTTCTAAAATCTGTTAGTTTGTATGGTTCAGTCTACACCCCATTCAGAGATTAAGATTACAGATATATAAGAAAGATATGGTGCTCTATGGCAACATGGGAGAACAATATAACATAGTTGAATGGAATAAGAACAGGATAAGCGAGAAGTATATAGTAACAATTGGTAAAATGATAAATATAATGAAAGGAAAACACTACAGAGCAGTTAAGAAGAAAATGTGCAGTTGAAAATATGCCATTTGGTGATTCCTTCTGCTGATATTGACATTAGCACAAGTGGTAGACAAGGGGGCAAATTCAGACTGGATCGCTGTAGCGGCAGCGATCGCAGTCTGAATTTTTTTGTGGAGTACACGTGCACAGCGGCTGCACTGCGCATGCGCACCCTGGGGGCTCAGTGAGATGCTATCGGCTTCTCTGGGCTGCGATCACCTCTGCCTGATTGACAGGCAGAGGCGGTCACGGGGCGGGAGGGGGCGTGCCAATGACATTAGAATGCCGTTGGCGGGGCGCGGTCTGGACAACGGAGGCATGTCCGGACCGTTGGGGGCCTGACATTCGGAGCGGACTAGCCCTGTGCTGGGTGTCCCCCCGCATGTCAGAGTAACTGATCGTAGATGTGCTAAATTTAGCACATCTACGATCAACTGATCAACCCTGAATTACCCTCAAGGTCTTTACTAAATATTGTTGCAGGTTCCTGATGAGCCCAAGCCAGGGTCACTATACATGACACAAACAAGAAATTGAGGGCTCAATAATGAGAACAGTAGGGAATTGAGATAATAAACAGAATGCAATATAACAGTACTGAACTGTTTTTGACAGAAAAACATTAGGCGTGTTAAATGAAAGAGACAGAGCAGGACCTTTCCAAATGAGGTGGCTGGATTTAAACACTTGGAGAGAAAAAAGATGTAGAGAATTAGATACTGGAAAGAAATAAGAGTAAGTGGTTTAGTAGTAAACATGCAAAGGACTGTTTATAGTTTTTGTGGTCTAATGAAAGATCACTTTATCTTGTCTGAATTGCTGCTCATCTGATGATATCTTGAATTAAAATGTCCTTTCCAATTAGGAAAACAAGGTACTCGCACACCAGAGGTCTGACTCGCTTTGTAGTCTAGACATTTTGTCAAGAGGAGTTCTGGTTTTAGACTAGAAAGACCACTTAGCGCCCTAATGCCATGAATAGGCTTAGACAGTCAGTCTATTACTGGTTCAAGCTGATTTTCTGTGAGTACAATTCAGAGACATTGTTATTTGTTACTAATGCTGATTGCACCATTGCCCCAAATTGTCCTATTTGCCAGCATCAATGGTATATCAGGAACTGCTGCTCATCAAGTCCTGGACAAGAGCAGGCATTACTGTCACAGCTGCCAACACTACAGGCCAGGAATGACCCCTATGAGGAATACACTCAGTTCCCTGCAGCTGATGCTTTAGGATATGGTTGCATGGCTTTCAGTTTGAGTATTCAGCTACATACTATTAATTATAAATATACACACACACACACACACACACACACACACACACACACACACACACACACACACACTTATTAATTTATTTATTTTTTATTTTTTACAGGGACTCATCCCTTGTTTAATAGTAACCTTGAAACAAATGGGAAATCTCAATTCATCATTCTTTAACTCAGATTGTTTCCTGACCTCTTCCAGGTTCACATGCACACAACATGCAAAATATTGTGTACACCGTTCTCTGTCCCAAATAAATATGACAGTGTGTGTTTTATATACAGAGGTTACTGTATGCCAGAACCTAAGGGAGTATATAAAACAGCACACTCATTAATAAACATTTAGCAGCTGATTCTTGCACACAGAGGAAGCCGTCACTTCATAGCTTGAACCATGATTGCAGCAGCCTGAGACCACTGAGGCATGGGGTACATTCTCATACTAACAGATGCAAATTACGTTGCCGGCTATTACTTTTGCACTGAACCCACCTGTCCTTTGCATACTTGCATTGGGTTTCATCTGAGTGCTCTGGTTTCCTCACATGTGCCACTGACATACTGTAATAGAGTAGTCATTAGGGGTGGGGTTCAGTATGCCGCTGGCCGCGATCCTGGCGACCAGCACACCGGCGCCAGGATCCCGACTGCCGGCATGCCGACACATATTCTCCCTCTTGGGGTTCCACGGCCCCCCTGGAGGGAGAATAAATAGCGTGGCGCGCATAGCGCGCCACCATGCACACAGCATGGCGAGCGCAGCGAGCCCGCAAGGGGCTCATTAGCGCTCGCCCAGCCGTCGGTATGCCAGTGGTCAGGATCCCAGTGCCGGTGTGCTGGCCCCCGGGATCCCCGGCCGCCGGCCACTCATACTACACCTGTCATTAGGGGTGATGCTGCCTAGAGCAAAAAAAAAGGGACCCAGTGAGCACTGTTCATTGAAATGTTGGCTGAATGATTAGACTGAGCCACAAATGGGACACATACTGGAAACACAAGTAAGGAAAACGCGAGTGCAAGGCAAAATGGCAATACAACGGCAATGAACACGCACACACACTGCTGTGGAAAGTGCTTTCACAAACTGCAACACTGAACTAAATAGAGGCAACGGTGGGCGCCACCTAATCATGATGATTGTCACAAGGAAATACAACTTTCTCTTAGCCTTCATTTCCAAAGAACAACACATCCAAAAACCTTTACCTGCTCCCACAACCTTAGTCCCTACTCTGTGCCCCACCTCCTTTTACTGACACATCCTCCTTTTACACCTGATATAATGTATGCACTTGAAAAGACTAATGGCCCATACATACTAGCCGATTTTGAGCTCAAAGTAGCTCACCTTTGGTGTTTTGAGCTACTTTGAGCTCAAACTCGGCCAGTGTGTGTGGCCAGGCGATGAGCGCTGAGGCGCGCACTCGCATCATCGCCAGCTGCCGCCGTCCGTTGGGCTGTTTGAAAAGCCGAGTGAACCACTTTTCACAGATCACTACTGTGGAAAGTGATTCCCCACCCCCCCAGTCCCCGTGAACATTGCTCGGCCAGGTAAAAATGACTAAGTGTGTATGCACTGAGCGATTTTCCTGCCAGCGATGTTCACATCATCGCTCTGCATACACACTGTATGCACCTTAACTGCCTCAGTCTAATTTCTTCCTTCCAAGCATTCTTCTTAGCAGCACAGCATCACCTGACTCTTACCTACAATGACACATACTGTACCTAAATATTCATGTGATTGTCATAAATGAGATGTGTCATTTTGGCATCTGTTATTCATAAAAATGGTGAGCCCAAAATCAATTGCCCCACCCTAATCAGACCATTGGTGGTAGGTCAGGGACTGATATGAATTCTTAAATATTATCTCTAAGGCACTATGGGGGGGGGGGATGTATCAAAGCTTGGACAGAGATAAAACAGAGAGAGATAAAGTACCAGCTAGTCAGCTTCTGTTATTTTACAGGCTGTGTTTGAAAAATGACTGAAACTGGTTGCCCCACTTTATCTCTTTCCAAGCTTTGATAACTCTCCCCCTATGTAATTTGTAGTCCCCGTATAAATCATTTATATATATGTGACCTAATCCAGATTCTCCAAAAATGGAGTATCACCATACGGTATTGGTCAGTATTTGCTAATTGTTGATCAGGATTGGACAGGGACTGGAGTTATAGGGGGTCATTCCGAGTTGATCGTAGCTGTGCTAAATTTAGCACAGCTACGATCTTCTTCCTTGACATGCGAGGGTACGCCCAGCACAGGGCTAGCCCGCCCTGCATGTCAGTCTGGCCCCCGCTCGCAAAAGAGCAAAGGCATTGCACAGCGGCGATGCCTTTGCACTTCAAGAGTAGCCCCCGACCATCGCAGCTTTAGCGTGCTGGCCGGGAGCTACTCATCGCTCCCCGGCGCATGTGCAGCAGGGACCCGTTCGCTCTGTTGCATTAAAATGCAGCAAGCGAGCGAACAGGTCAGAATGACCCCCATAGACTACAATACACAGAACTGCCCCCCTCTGTTAGGATTAGGTTTCCAAGGGAAACTGTTACCTTACTGAAACAGCCTGGCACACCTCAGTAGGGGCAGCGAATCACAGTGCTGTGCTCAGATATAGCTGGGGGTTCTGGGTCAGTGGCAGGCTTGTAGTGTTCTGCTTGAATGTAGAAATCTTGTTTTTGATGTGAAACTAAAGAGTCACAAATTGAAGCAATGGACTGAGTCAGGAATTTCAGCAGAGTACAAAGGATTTGGAGAACACAGGCTGAAGCTGTTTTGGAGCTGTTTCAGTTCTCATTAATAAAAGTGATCTTGTTGTTCGACCAAATCCTTGTTGCTTGCCTGGACACCCACACCACATGCGTCCCACAAGCATAACAAATGTGTGACAGAAAACTGGGAATACAGCAGGAAATTCGCTGGGGAATGACTGGTGTATGTTCTAGAACTCGTCTTTGAATAGAAAATAATAATAATGATTTCAAAATCTCTGCATCTGTCATAAGTATGATTAGTTTATTGAGCTTATTTTAAAGATAAAAATATTTTCCACCAGCATTTATTCACAAAGTAGAGTGTTATATCGTGGCCCCAATGATACTGGCCTGGAGAAGCAAGAATTATCTTACCGCTTTGCCAGAACAGTGTGCGGAGTCATGTGTGTGCGTGAGCGCCTGGAATTGAAAACCTCCATTTGTCCTTTTCGTTTGTGTTAGTGTTATGATCATTCTGAGATTATTTAATGGCATTCCCTTTGGTAAGGCATGGGATAAGCCTCACCGGCAGAACTTACTGGCAGCAAGGTTTCCACCAGTGCTAACAAGGTTTTTGCTGACACCATTTCTTGTACTGGATGAGGAGAAAACAAGCCCTCCTGCTGACGACCGGATCCGATCATGTGACCGGCGCCCGGGATCCTGGCGGTCACCATGCCGACACCAGGATCCTGAGCAATCACAAGCCCTACAGTTAGCATGCCAACTAACAGGGACTATTCCCATTTGTGGGTGTCCACGACACCCATAGAGCGGGAATAGAACCTGTGGCGAGCCACCAAGCCTGCAGGGGGCTTTTTTGCGCTCGCTACCCCCAACTGGCATTTTGCGGACGGGATCCTGGGGTCGGTATGCTGACAGCTGGGATCCCCACCGACGGTCACCCAGCCCCAACCCCTGACGTCAATGCTTTTAACAATAGAGTTCTTCGTCCTTTCATAAATATGCCTTTAAGTGGGTCTGCTGCTGGTTGCCAAGATACTTCTGAACCTGAGTACACAGCTATTCAGTATCTTCAAGTGCTGATTTTTGGCCTGTTTCAGAGGCACATGCAATTCCTGCCACGGCTGCATCTTTATCCGCACTGGCTGTGCGAAATAAATGCAAATGTCGCAGCTGCCGGGCTGTGTACTAAAACACCCACAACAATCAACATCTCAGTTCTGCATATTGCATACAAAGATGCAACATCGGTACCATCAAATGCACACTGGACCTCTGAGGAAGCCTCAGGTTTATCATAATAGCCACCAGAATCAGTGAATCTGCATGGGACGAAGCAGTTGCTGGCAGATACACGCTCTACAAACCGCAACAAAACGCAACCATGGACCAGCTGTGTGTGGATTGGCTTTACATTCGCCTCTGAATCAGGGCCCTTTGTTTCTTATTGATCCTGGAAAACAGCTAAAATTGAGTTTGATTCAACAGATGTTACAGAGGGGAGACTTTGGATGCTCAACAAATCTTTCATTCTCATACAAAATAACATTAAACTAAATAATTATTGTCAATCATTTATGTTAGTTTAGGAAGAAACTTCCCCCCACCCTCACGTGACTGGCTAGATGGACTCACCACTCCTTTCCCTGGCACATGCAAATGATGCAAGCTTTGTGAATAACTAAAGCTAGGCAAGATAAAAACTAATGGGTAAATACAATAGCTTAAGCGATTTTCTGGCAGATCTGCCTAATGTTATAAAGGGTCAACCATTTAAAAGGCAAAACCAGGCCATTTTTAAAAAAATGATTGCCCATTTTCAATTTCCCAAAATATGGCTACAGGTACTGTCTGCCTGGTTTGTATTACTTCAAGCCCCCAATGATAACTTAAGGTAACACAGTGGCACAGTGGTTAGTATTGTTGCCTCCATGACTTTATAGGCAATTGTCCCGCTTTTGACAGGACAGTTCTGCTTTTAAGGCACTGTCCCGCCACCAGAGCAGCGGCTGCATAAATGTACGGTATCTGCATAATGTGGAAAAGAGCCTGGGCAGCCCAGCATCATTTGAAGTGCTGAACCCCCCCCCCAGAGTGATGGAAAATGGGGCACGCCCCCCTTACATTGAGACCACAGCCTTTTCAGTTACACACTTTCGGCACGCACAGACTGAGTGAGGTTAGGATGGACTCCACATGCTTGCCTGGGTTTCCTCCACACTACAAAATGTAGATGAATTGGATTCTGGGACAAATGAACCGTAGTATGCATGTGGGTTTACGGTCATTAGGTCGACAAGACTTAGATTGGCAGTCATTAGGTCGACCACTATTGGTCGACATGCACTAGGTCGACATGGTCATTAGGTCGACATGAACAAGGTTGACATGGGAAAAGGTTGATGTGAGTTTTTCACTTTTATTTTCATTTACTTTAAACTTTTTCATACTTTACGATCCATGTGGACTACAACTGGGAATGGTAACCTGCATGGCGAGCCATGCGAGGTGACACGGTGCACTAATTGGGGTACCCCGTCACTTTAAAAAGAAAATGACACAAAAAGTTAAAAAACTAATGTCAACCTTTTTCAATGTCGACCTTGTTCATGTCAACCTAATGGCAATGTCGACCTAGTCACCCTGTTTACTTAGTACATGTCGACCAATAGTGATCGACCTAATGACTGTCGACCTAAATCTTATGGACCTAATGACCCATACCCTGCATGTGTACATTTGTGTGTTATGGAATTTAAGCTGTAAGGTCCAATGGAGGGACTAATGTGAATTACAAATATTCTCTGTATAACTTTGCAGGAAATGTCGGCACTTCTTTAACAAAAGATAATAATTAAAATAATGATGGCTAATCATTCATTATTACTCTTCCCCATTAGTGTCAGAAATCTGTAGTAAAAGCATGTAAATATACAGTATATGGTGATGGAAGCTGCTGGTTCTGATGAACCCCTTACCTATGTGCAATTGTAGTGTCCAGCAGCATTATATTTTAGACCGCAGAGGAAACAATTGAGTGTTGCCCATTTACATGCCTCCTAACATTAAGTGCACACATGCCAGGCCTGGTAACATGCCGGAACTAGTCACATGCCAAGGCTAGTCATTTTTGTATGTTTGATACATGCCATTGCTAACCGATTCCACGCACATATATAACAAGCTTAGCGATACTTTTTGCAAACCTGTTGATGGAATAGAGAGCCATGGGCAGAGCTATGTACTGTAGGGCCTGATTCAGAGGTGGTTGCAAATCCCTGTGTCTTTGTATGCAGCGGAGAAACTGCCACTATGACACCCGGGCAGGTGAAACTGTGTCCAAAGACACAGGCCCTCATTCCGAGTTGTTCGCTCGCTAGCTGCTTTTAGCAGCATTGCACACGCTAAGCCGCTGCCCTCTGGGAGTGTATCTTAGCTTAGCAGAATTGCAAACGAAAGATTAGCAGAATTGCGAATAGAAATTTCTTAGCAGTTTCTGAGTAGCTCCAGACTTACTCTACCATTGCGATCAGTTCAGTCAGTTTCGTTCCTGGTTTGACGTCACAAACACACCCAGCGTTCGCCCAGACACTCCCCCGTTTCTTCAGACACTCCCGCATTTTTCCCAGAAACGCCAGCATTTTTTCACACACGCCCAGAAAACGGCCAGTTTCCGCCCAGAAACACCCACTTCCTGTCAATCACACTACGATCACTAGAACGATGAAAAATCCTCGTTATGCCGTGAGTAAAATACCTAACTTGTGTAAAATAACTAACCGCATGCGCTCTGCGAACCTTGCGCATGCGCAGTAAGCGACTAATGGCAATATAGCGAAAATCGGCAACGAGCGAACAACACGGAATGACCACCACAGTCGCTAGCTGCAACACACCCACAAAACACTTGCAACACACCTGCTTTTTACTAGCCGCTCCTCCCCCCATTACCGCCCATAAATATTCCCTGACTGTCAATTGTTCTGCATCCAAGTCCTCACTACGAGCACATTGCGACTCAGATGCATGCGCAGTACAAAAAACATTGGCCCCACTGCACAAACATTGGTTTTGAATCAGGCCCATAGTGTGTCGTATAGGGAAGCCAGGATTTATTGTACAGATAATGGACCTCAGTGGTAGTAGCCCCTTTCCCGCAGTATGATTCTCCAGCTTACTCCAGTGACGGCCTACTTAACCCTTACCACTCTAGAGCAGTATTGCTTGGGTTGTACTCGATATCGCTTAGTTTCTTCAGATATCATTTCTTAATAAGCTGTAGCAACAAGGGATTTCCTTATCACAGTTTTTTTCTCTCTATTTTTAAATAGGCTTCATAGAGATAGTATTAAATGCAGATAAATGTTGAACTATTACATCTTCACAAAACCGTGTTGTGCTGAGGGGGGCAGGGGATTGGTAAATGTAACTGTGTGAGTTGGGAGGATGGAGGTAAATACACCCCTTACAACACAACATTGTGGTGTGACTGCTGGTGTGTCTAAAGACGCACTAGGATGGAATTGCACCGCTGCAAGTGGGAGTCTTACATTGAGCAGAATTGGTTGCAGCGTTCTATTTACTGGCTATTGACTGAAAATAAATAACATAACAAAATACCATTTGTTTTAATTGCGTCATTTTTGCAGCATTTTGAGGACAGTCCAAATAGTTTTTTGGCTTTAGTATTTTGTGCTCATATACACTAGAATGGTGTTTGCCACTTTTAACGTGATTGCTCCTACTTATACTCTAAGCACCTTGGTGACATTTATGAGCTAAATTGGTGGCTTTGTGTTCCTATACTTCGATATGTGCCTATATTTGGACGTGTGCCAACATTCAGTTCTGTGCCTACATTCGGCTATGTGCCTACACTGGTTGCATGCCAACATTCAGTTGTGCGCCTACATCCAGTTGTGTGCCTACATTGGTTGCATGCCAACATTCAGTTGTGCGCCTACATCCAGTTGTGTGCCTACATTGGTTGCATGCCAACATTCAGTTGTGCGCCTACATTCAGTTGTGCGCCTACATTCAGTTGTGTGCCTACATTGGTTGCATGCCAACATTCAGTTATGTGCCTACGTTCGGTTGCATGCCAACATTCAGTTGTGCACCTACATTGGTTGCATGCCAACATTCAGTTATGTGCCTACGTTCGGTTGCATGCCAACATTTGGTTGTGTGCCTAAATGAGCAGTTACAGTTTAGGGCTTTACAAAATTATCTGATCCTTAACTTCACATAAGGTTCCAGTGGAACAAACTCACATTACATGAAATCATTTACCTTGGGCAATCAACTTGAGTTTGCAATGCCTTTCCCAACTATTGAGTACTTACTAATACTGCCAGGAAAGTAAAGGTAAATGTAGAAGGTAGAATGATGTATATTGCATAGAAAGCACCTAAATCAATGACTTCTCGCATTCTTGATACTGAGTAATGCAAAGCACTGTGGTTGGTCATATTTAATTTAGAATGATAAAATGATCCATATTCCTATATAAGCTCTTCACTTCTAAAGACTAGTAGGGCTTAGAGGCTGCATAAATGCACTGAAGGTGCTCCTCTCATACACATATAATGATTTAACATCAGAAATGTCAGAGAAACTAATGATAGGAAAAACATTCCCATACGAAGCACCCATACAGCTCTGCAGTGTGAAAGCTGTCAATACCAGCACATATATTCACAGTGAAGTTATTTTTGTGGAGTTGACAGTGGACGTGTTGATGCTGCATCGGGAGACAAGAGACGCACATTGACTGCGGACCAATTATACGGCACATGGCCATCAAAGCCTTGAGTGAAGCGTGCCTGGGTAGACGTCAGTATCCTTGGTAAAGCAGAGCTGAGGACTGCTGTACCAAAATATGTGTCGTCTGTGATTCACGCAGGAGATGCTATTTTGAACATTTCACATGAACAGAGTGTCAATTGGTTTTGGAGCATGGCTATTATGCTGGAACAACATGGTTAAGCCTAGAGAATTGCCATTACATGGCTGAAACTAGAATTTAAATCTGTCGGGAATAGTCATTCACAAAGAACATGTTTAAAATCTTGATGCATGTGCAATGTGAACACTGCGGGCTGGATGATTAGAGATAAGTAACGTACAAGAGAACACTTGGATGGAATGAAAACATTTTCAGGCTGTTTAAAAAATAGAACCAAGGACAGTCTGCTGTAAAAGCCTTTTTCCCCTCTACATGTTGCATAATATGGCAGCAATGAACAGTATATTCTTATGTATAATGTGTCCCTTACAACAAAGCAATGGGACCAATCTGCCACCTGCAATGAATACATGATGATCACACAGATGACAGCCAGTTAATGTTCTTTCTAGTAAACCTAGTTATAAAAAGACTTGGGGAACTAGTAAAATGAAGGATGTCCAGATCATCCCGGAGCTCTTAAATATTTTTAGATGACCGATGACAGGCAGCGCTAATGTAAAGAAATATGAAGGATATTCAGAATACAAAGTATTGTGCGTTACTCAGTTCAGAGATTGACTGTATCCAAGGCATTAGAGGATGGAGGAAAGATGGGGGGGTCAGGAGATTTAGAGACTCATATATTTAAACACATACTAAGCTGTACAATATACACATACAATTGAATTATACTTCAATTACTGATTACAAAATATGTCAGTTTTCTCATTTCTCCCCTGATCACAGAGCATGTTTATACTTTTAGTATTAAACTGATGATTGCCCAAAAAGACCATTTTTGGCTGCAGCAACAGTTTGTGTCTCCTTAATGATAATTGCCGATCGGAATTAGGTGGGGAATTCAAATGTGTGAAAGTCAATGACAGCTAGACAGAGGAAGTGACCACAAGGTGTAATGATGTTATATCTGCACTGCACACTCTAGTCTTTGTTGTCACCAGCATCCCTAGCATGCTATAATCACTGAGCTAATGGACTAAGGGGGTTATTTAGAGATGGACACAGATCTTGCTTCTGCACCAAGGTCTGCGTCCATCTACTCATATGCTGCCGGCCGTCCAGCACAGGACACGGCTGCCCAGCACAGGCGTGCGCAGAGACTGACTGGCGGGTGCCGCTCCGGACTTCCCCCCCTCCATGGCATTATAGTGTTCTCTCACCTCCCCTGTCCTGGATATAGACTGCTCACCTGGTCCGCTCACCTGGGCCGCCCAGGTGAGCAGTTTATATCCAGGACAGGGGAGGTGAGAGAACACTATAATGCCGTGGAGGGGGGGGGAAGTCCGGAGCGGCACCCGCCAGTCAGTCTCTGCGCACGCCTGTGCTGCCCAGCATGTGTGTGGCACCGCCCCGCAATATGTGGGCAATTAATTGTGAATCTATTGATTGGAGGTTGACCCCTGCTTGCAGTGGCGGTTCTTGCCACGGGCAAGCGGTACTTTTGCCCGGGGTGCCGCCTTACGGAGGGCGCCGGCGCCATCCGGAGGGCGCCGCACCAGGGCAAGATCCGCCACTGTGCCCCCCGCAGTGCCCTGCTGTGCCCCCCCAGCTTGAGAAGACCTTAGTTGTGCAGTGCGCGATGACGTCATCGCGCACCGCACAGCAAAGGTCCTCTCCATGAAGGGAAACTAGACGCTACGGTCTAGTTTCCCTTCATGTAGAGGACCTTTGCTGTGCGATGCGCGATGACGTCATCGCGCACCGCACAGCATAGTGGCACAGACACTAGGGGTCATAATTGACCTCTAGTGTCTATGCTGTTCACGTAATAACGTCTCTCCCATAGATCGAAGAGAGGAGAGGAGAAGAGCGGCGCCGCCGGCGGAGGGAGTCTGCAGCGGTCTGGATCAGGAACGGGGATGGTAAGTATACTTTTTTATTTATTTAATTTTTTCGTTCAGCGTCGTGACCACGCCCCCATTTTAGAAGCGCAGAATAAGACACTATTCTGACCTGGACGCAGCTGCGGATCTGTACGCAGCGGTTGCATCCACAGAGTCTGCATACGCGCACCGGCCGCAGTGCACATGTTCAACCCTTCACCATGCCGCCGCAAAGCTAAGAACCGGCCCTGCCTGCCTGTGCTGGCAGGCAGTCCGGCACCATTTCTTTTCTCGGAGCAGCTGTGTGTGACGTCACGCAGCTGCCCTGAAAACGGTTCGGATATACCTGCATTTTCCGGACCACACCAGCGAAACGCTGCATCAGCGTCTCCCTGGCGGCCACCGCTGTCAATCACCTTGCGGTCGCGTCCTTCTGGGAGGCGGCGGCGGCATGGTGAAGGGTTGAACATGTGCACTGCGGCCGGTGCGCGTATGCAGACTCTGTGGATGCAACCGCTGCGTACAGATCCGCAGCTGCGTCCAGGTCAGAATAGTGTCTTATTCTGCGCTTCTAAAAGCCACCACATCTTCACTGGTTTTGGCTATTTGATTAATAGGGGCAATATATATTCAATATATATTACAAATCTCTGAAGACCCGGCAGCTTTGAAAAGTGCTGCATAGTAACTGTAGCCTAATAGCTGCATTTGAGAAAGAACTATTAGTTATATACACTATGTAACTTATAAACATTCTTGCCAATTATAAAGACATTACATGTGTTTGAACTATTTATTAAGAAATAAAATAAAATAAAAAAGAGCACAAAAGATGTAGTACCAGTGTTTACCAGCAGGTTCCTTCAACTGAATCTTCGTTGCAGCCCAGTCTACATTATATCCAAATTAATTTCTTTTCTAATTTGTGCTTTGGGCCTGACATTTATTTTGAGACAGTTGCAGAGTGAATTCTCCGCTAGTTGCCTTGGCGATTTTGCATACTGTCACACAGTGCAGGCCCTAAATGTGACCGCACAGAAATGCGCTATTGCAGTTTTTGAAAATTTTGCTACCAGTGCTAGATCAACTCCTTTGTGATCATTGTATAAATGAAGAGTATGAATAGAAATTGAGCATATACAGTACAGTACATATAACATACAGAAATTGTGCATACACTGTACATATGATATATGTACAGTACACATGCAAACACGAATAACCATTTTTGGGGAAAATCACGAAAATATTGCTTAATAAATATACATCTTAGTCACTGATGTCTGGGATAAGAACCAGACAGGATTTAAGAAACTCATCCTATGGCTATTAAGCTGTTATGAGACTACAACTCACATGATTCCCTGCTAGTCACATTTTGGTATTATTATTATTTTTTTTATTACACATTTTTATTCATTAGAAAATGTATAACAAAAAGATTGATTGATATTAGATAAGTACGTCATACAAATCAAGATATGGGATCCGGTCTCTAGGTCGACAGCAAGTAGGTCGACAATGTTTAGGTCGACCACTATTGGTCGACAGGGTTTATAGGTTGACAGGGTCTCTAGGTCGACAGGTCAAAATTATTTTTTAATTTTTTTTTTACTTTTTCATACATAACGATCCACGCGGACTACGGTTGAGAATAGTAACCTGTGCCGAGTGCAGTGATAGCAGTAGTGGAGCGAGGCACCTTGCACGAAGCATGGCGAGCGAAGCGAGCCATTCGAGGGGACACGGTGCACTACTTGGGGTTCCCGGGCACTGTACAGAAAAAACAACACCAAAAAAACCATAAAAACTCATGTCGACCTTTTGACCTGTTGACCTAGACCATGTCGACCTAAAGACTCTGTAGACCTAGCATCCCTGTCGACCTACTTACTGTAGACCAATAGTGGTTGACCTAAACATTGTCGACCTACTTACCATCGACCTTACATACCACACCCCAAGATATACAGTGTAGAGAACGTAAAACATGATTATGACTTGGTCTTTTCGTGCGTAATGCTGGTCATATTGTAAACAGTCTCCCATAAAAATGATAAAGAATAACAGTCCAATGAGGAACAAAGCAAAAATTCCTTTGTTGAAAATAGGAGCACCAAGAGCAATGTCCCCGTTAATATTGAGAGATCCAAATATCATAATATGTAGAAGAAAGTACATGTTAGACATGTGTTATAATGTAACATAGGAACATTTTGATATTTTGATCAATGATCAGATAAGAATAATAGAATAATAATGTAACAGTATATGGTTAGCGCAGCAGGCAGGACCTCCGTAACTAGACAGTAGCCAATTATATAACCATAACAAAGCACTATCAATCATCATTCTGTGGTATTGTCATTCCAGGATGAAGACTGGATCTGAGAGACAATGATTGTTCTTTTTCTTCCCAGGTTATTGGTATTTGGTCATTTTAGATTGTTCATTGCTATTCCGCTTCATCCTTTTATGTGGCACACTCAGATGCCTTAATATATATTATAGTCACATCATGGTCAGCAGGCATGTGATGATCAAAGGGTCGCTTGATCGTCTTCACACAGGACCAGGCATCACCTAATATCATGTGACAAGTAATTGAACCAGCTCTGTCACGTGACCATGGCTGAATTCTGTTTCTTTTGTTCCTTTTTAATCCTCACACTTTGAATGTCCTGCAATGACGAACTCAGTTCCATTTGGCTTGCAAATTAATTTTCAGCCATGAATAATAGCAACATGAGCCAGGGCTCATAATTATGTATTGCATTTAACATGTACATTTCATTTTTACTTTATTTTTTGCATTGAAATATATTACGCCACCTCTGGGGTAGAGTTTAACTTGTTTCCACTGCTTTCAGTGCGCATAGCAGTCTGTAAAAGACAAAGGAAAGAGTTGTGACCTTATTATAAACCAATTACAGGCAGATAACATGACATACAGGGAGATGAAGTGATTTCCCAATACCAATCACAGAGTGTAAATGGGGACTGTAATAGGGCAGTAGTGAGTGAACTGTAGCATTTGTGTGTCTATGCAAGAGAGTGCAGAGTATGCCAAGTATACAAGAACAGAGATGGACGCTGTAGAAATGGGTGAACTACATCTCCCATGAGGCTCAGGTAGGGCAAGTTGATGGCGAGTTAAACAAAAGTCAGTTTTGCGTCCATAACTTGCATGCGCAACTATGGAGGGCTCAGTCACATCTCTACTTGCTGCTGAAGGGGCCATAGCTGGGTGGTAACAGGTCATATATTATGCACGTTGGGAAATTTATCCTGGGCGTGTTAAGGGTGTGTTTTTGGGATTGTGGGCTAGGCAGAGTTGTGTATATATGTAATTACAACTGTTTTCAGAAGAACCTTTTATGTGTTGGGTGTTGTAGGTGCAAGTGTTCACAGATAATGATGACTATAAAACCCAGTGTATGGATAGGGGCGGCTAGTGTAACTCTGCATACAGGGAAATATTCACATTTAGGGGCTTATTCAGAGTTGGTCACAGATTTTGCAATCTTAGCAAAATCTGCGACCAGTAAAATCACATGCTGGCACTGCCTTGTGATGCGATCACAATTGAATTACGATCACATTACAAAAACCTCATAGCATGGCTGCATACGCAGGCGGTCCAGCACCATGTTTCCCATCCCAGGGCTGCTCTGAAAACAGCCATGACATGCCTGCACCCCCCAAAGCTGTATCGCCGTCCCGGGCACCCATTGCCTGTCAGTCATTATGCGATCGCATCCTTCTGGGATGTGATTGCATAGTGAAGGGTCGCAAATGCGCACTGTAGCCACTGTGTGTGCGCAGATGACTGGAATACAATTGTTCGTGTGAATGTAGCGACTGCATCCACCTCTGCGTAAGGCCCTTAGTTCCATGAGCCTGATTCTGTTTTGCAAGTAAAGCAAAAAAGCAAGCAACTGGGCCAAACCATGTTTCACTGCAGGTGGGGCAGATGTAACATGTGCAGAGAGAGTTAGATTTGGGTACGTGTGTTCAAACTGAAATCTAAATTGCAGCTGTCTAACATCTGTGGGCTACATGCAAAAACAGCTAGTATTGAATCTGTAAAGAAAAAATATAAATGTATTTGCTCCCTTTGCATGGTAAAATGGTTTGTTCCATACACAAAGTTACAGTACTTGCTGTTTTTGCTTTATTTACAAATCTTAATCAGGCCCAATGTGCTCAATATTCAGTATTCAATTAGCCGCGGGGTTTACCCTGCTACTAATTGCCAGCAATAACCCCTGTGGCAAAGGGAAAGGCTATTTAATAAAACAGCCTTTTTCCGGTGTCAAGAAATCGAATTCACGGGCGCAAACTGTGGAATCAGTGAGGGATTTTGTGGGTTTTTATGTAGACTTTGGAACTGCGAGGTTCAGTCTGTCTACAGGGCTCACGCAGATGAACTGAAGAAGTTCGTCTGCTCGAATAAGTTCAAATACAGTCTAATTGTGTTCATCTGTACTGCTGTCCATGGTGCTGATTCTGAATTCTGCTGTCCATGGTGCGGAGTCAGAATTCTGCTGTCCATGGTGCTGATTCTGAATTCTGCTGTCCATGGTGCCGATTCTGAATTCTGCTGTCCATGGTGCTGATTCTGAATTGCGAGCAGAGTGTATTTGTGGCAGCAGCAGAAGCAAGTTTACTACCTTATCGTAATGTTGGGTTCTGTTCAATTAATGCGGGGGTCGGTGCATCTGAGAGCGGAAAGCTATGCCACCCATTGACTTCACAAGCTGCCATAACCACTATCTTTAGTAATGGCGCTTACGCCAGCTCCATCCTGGCAGCGACTGATCCACCAGACACGCGCTCCCCTTATGCACATCTCAGAATCGCACAGAGCTTTTGATACACGCCTCTGACACTCCTATGACACTCTTACAAGTCAGGGAGGTTCCATGCGATCGCATAGTTGCCACCCAGTTTCTGCCCCAAAACACCCAACTGTGTAAATTTGCTTCTGCGTTAGGGTGTATGCAGGAACTCGCCATATGCACCTGTGCACAGAGATTCATCTGAATGAGGGGTTAATTCAGACCTGATCGTAGATGTGCGTATAAACGCACATCTTTGATCAAATTCTTTGGTATGCGGGGGGACGCCAGCACAGGGCAAGCCCTCGTTGCATGTCGGGCCCTTCCCCCCGCAGCCATGTGAAAGCATCGCACAGAGGTGATGCTTTCGCAAATTTCGAGTAGCCCTCTGCTGCCGTGAGCCGCCCCAGCAGCGGTCCGGACATGCCTCCATTGTCGGACCGCACACCTTAAATGGAGGTCGACATCCACAAAATGCAGCATAGACACCCCGTTCCCGCCCCCCTCCAGGTCTCAAACTGCATTCTGCAGAGAATGCACATGTGTGTACACGCATGCACAGACGTGCAAAAATCCCTTCATAGTGATTTTCGCACATCAGCGACAGGGTCTGAATTAGGCCCTGAACCCCTGTGTGAGGTGTCATCAAGGAATAATGTGTGCCACAAGTGCCCCTTTATTTGCATACAAAAAAACTGGTTACTGATTATGATGTCTAATGAGACCTGTGATCTTAGTGCTGCTTTGCACCTCTAAGCAATGTCAGTGACTAAATATTATGTAATGTTTATTAACAGCCAACATATTACATCATGCTCTGTAACTTGTAAATACAGATGCACAATATAATAACACTGTGAAGAGAGAGCCCTGCTCCAATAATACATCGCTAGATATTGCAAAGTGTTAAGCTAACTTCACTTTTTCCAATGTGATGGGAGATATATGGTGTATGTGCAAATCACCGCATGTGTGCCAGGAAAAGTCACACACACACACACCAGTTAGTGGTGTGAATAAACACCTTTGAGTGCTCTAACAGATCTGAAGCAGAATATTGAACGCTCTAGTTATCATATGCACTGTGACCTATGCACTGCCATACTCAGGGGACTGTAGCAATAAGGATCTGTTCTCTCTCATTTGTTTCCTACAACAGTGTTTTTTCCCCCCCTAGCCGAGCAGCCAGCACATTAGAATTTCAAAGGCCCTTGCAAAAGCAGAGCTGGGACAGAAGCCGTGCAGCTGTCTCACATCTCCTGCGATCTGCTTTCAATAATTGAGGATAATATATATGTGTTTCTAGCTCTTATTTTTTTCTTGGACTGTGCTGCTTGTCAGCTCCTAGTGTCTACCCTCTGATCATACTGCAACCAGCCTCCCAAACACCTAGAACCTCAGCTAGGACTGCTACAGCTCTGGTGTTAGGGAATCTATGTATTAAGCCTAAAGCCATGCATAAATGGCTATTTCCGAATGGTTTAAGCAATTTTAAATAACGCTGCTCACTGGAGTCCCCACTATTCTCAAAGGAGAAGCATTCTGCGCCAGTTTACAAAGCTGCTTGATCCCATCAGCTGCGTAACCACCAACATGACCCATTCCATTAGGTACAAAATGCTCAGTTCCTGAACTTCCTTGCCAGTGGGGCTACAGTGCAGTCCAAAATTCAAATAGGGGAGCAACACCAACTGCCACCCCAGACACTGCCAAACATTGCCACCTGGGACTCACTGGCAGTTGATGTGGCTCCCCTGTTTGAATTTTGGAACGTGCTGCAGCTCCACATCTGCAACTACCACTGGCAAGGGAGTCCAGGAACAGAGCATTTTGTGCCTTATTAGTATGGCTCAGGTTGGAGGGTATGCTAACTCTATCATCAGAAAGGGATCTTCTGATCCCATCCAGGGGTCTTCCATGTTCCTCTCCTGTCTCTTATCACAAACTTATTCTGCAAATGTGCAGCCTTATGGTGGTACATTGCCCATGTTAGAAGAACCGGATGGATATCACTTTTCCTGCAGACTCTTTGGGGAGATTTATCAAGTTTTCAAAGGTGAAGAAATGGGAGTGTTTCCATAGCAACCAATCAGATTCCAGCTATCGTTTGTCTTTTACATTGTATAAAATGGTAACTAGAATATGGTTACTATGGACAACAACCTCCACATATCCTATTTAGAAGATTTCATAAATCTCCCACTTTACCATATCAGGCTCTTATTTGAGCCACTGTCACCGCAAGATAATTTTTTATTAAATCAGTTCTTATTGCTACAGTTTGCGGCAGTACAAAATTATAGTTCACTAAGCCCAGCTGCCACCACTGATAAATAGTATCCTAAGTCTATTTTACATATAGTAGCTCAGGCAGAGCCGTCTTAACAGCATTGTTGGTATAGCAATGCACTTTGGCCTCTACCCACTCATTCACGGGAATAAATAAAATTAATTAATCCTAAATAACCCCTCCTGCAGTCCTGCACTATCTCCTCATATGCTTCCATACAATGAATGGTTGTCAGCACTCTGATTGGTGGATAGCTCCAGCCATCGCCCAATCAGCATGCTGATAGCCATTCACTGGCTACAGGCTGACAGGCAGGTAGAGCATGCTGCATTCGGATTGGTGCATAGCTAAAGCTATCGACCAATCAGCATGCTGAAAGCCATTCACTGGCTGCAGGCTCGGAGGCAGGTAGAGAAGCTGCTCTGATTGTCTGTCATTCACAAACAGGGATGATGGGCATTTTCTACCTGCATCCCAAGAAGTTCTGGTGGCACCAGCCCAGGATGCATCTGCTCAATTTCCCATAGAATTTTGGGGCCCTGGGCAGCTGCCCCATGTGCCCATACATTAAGATGGCCCTGAGCTCAGGTGATGAAAAAATATTGTTATATTAAAGTTAATAATATAATAAAACATATATGTCTCCTGAATCTGTATTACATAATTATGGCACTGCAGCTTGTTCCTTTTTATTTGATAAGATGACAAGCTAATATTATCATGTGCAAGGCAAGATAAATATATTCCTGGACTGATACACATGGCCGAGGTTCTCCCTAAGCATAAATAGTGCATTTATGAGCTGGCTGGTGGATGGATATGTTAAAACGTTAATCTCTGCATTCCTGAGGGGTTGAAAAGTGTTAATGGTGTTTGGGTGGCAGGGTGTTTTGTGCGTGTGTACGACTATTTGTCCAATGGCATTCTGCCTGTAGATAGGACACAGTGAACAGTATGTAATTAGAGGAGCTATTGCCAACTCTCCATGAATTTCAGATAAACTACTGAGAATCCTGGCACTCTCCTGGCTTCTACAAACAAGAAGTATGAATATTCACCGCTCTAGGCTAAGCAGTAATCACAGTTTCAAAACTGGTACACAATTGGTGTTGAGCCTGCCAGCTTTCCTATTTTAATTCCGTCTATGGCAGGAGAGAGACAGAGAGGTAACGGCGTAACAAGGGGAAGGGACAGTCTCTGGGTTAATCAGAAGATGTGAGATAGTGTTAAGCAGTGGACCATGTTCTGATTTTAAATGTGGCAACTGAAGGGAAAGGTTTTTTTTTCACCCACAGCTCTGTCATTGCAAACTGTACTGATTTATTCCTGCAAATTCAATTTCCACTGCTTCTGAATATTCCACAACTTGTACCAAGTGGAATGCTAGCTATTATTAAATTAGTCATGTCACAGCGGTAATTTATTTTTTCAGACTTTCAACATTTTCGATCCCCACCTGTCAAATAAAAAGGGAACTGCCCAAATGACTGTGCCACTGGGGAGAAATGGAATATTTTATAAGATTCATTATATCCAGGTTTTTTGTACGTGCTATACTGCAGATTGTACACTAAATCGATACGGATCAGTGTTCTTTGTGACTTAGGGAATGTATGTACCCAAAATGGGTATCTAGTTGCTGCATACACAGTTACTGGAGTATGCTTATAGGGTTATATAATCAAAATTAATAACATTAATTAAATACACGTACAGGTCGAAAGATATATGGACGTGGAATACTCCAAGCCTATGGCCTATGTCAGTCATATTTTGCTATAGCAGCTTCCCGTTATGGAGTTACTGTAACCAGCTCACACCAGCAGAAGAGACGCACAGAATTCTATTAATAGCACAGTTCAGGTTTATCTTATTTTCTGGCTTTCCTTACTGCCAGAGACTTGAGTAAAACAGAGACATGTTCCTCCCGCGATTGAGCTGCTGCCCAGTGTGATCTCTCTAACTTATTTTGTTCAATAGAGACCACTGACTTTTTTATTTTATTTTATTTTATTTTATTATTATGGCATTTTATAAAATAATAAAACACTGTTTACGTGCACTCAGGCTTTTATGTCACATGACCCATCACTATTATACTATTGTTCCCTATGTATTGCCTGGGAGAATGATTAATGATTATTTCAGCAATAATTAACAACACAATTCCGAATATGGCATTATAATTGGAGGATGTATAGAATATTACACCTATTGCAAGAATAATTGCTGTGAGATGTTTGTGTTTTTTTCTTGTGGACTGTAAGATACTGAATGAAAAATTATGCTAAATAAATGGTTTGTGTTACCCCTAACAACCAATTAGATGTTTTATTAGGTGTCAAAAGATTGACTTCCCAGATTTCTTTTTCCAGTTTTATTTTAAGCTAAATATTTCATGGGCAAACATAGGATTTGTAGCGAAGCTTCCCCGTATGTGCAATATACTGTACAAGTATATACGAGAGTGGGTCAATAAGTAAGGTAACAAGACCTCTCATGTGTGTAATGTTCTCTATTTCATTCTAATTTCCAGCAAGGCCAGGGCAGGTAGACCACTGCTTCCCCTAACAGCCATTAGACTGCGCCTAATATCAGTCCTACTGTCCCAACATCAGTTGTAAGATGTAGGGGCTGGCAGAAACACGGTCAGACTTTAAGGTGTGTAGTGTGATCAGATGTCTGCGTTTTAAGGATCCATCGGCAGCTGAAATTCATTGCTAACTTGTCGAGGTGATAACTTTATGTCACAGAAGCAGGTTTGGTTTTGGTGCACTGCCTTTGATAATGGGAGGACAGATGTTCAAGAAGAGCAGCCATCCAAGCACGTCCTTCACATGGTCCTCCCTGCCTCCTGAAGGTACAGTATGGAAGCTGGCCTCTTGGCCCCTTTCTGACCCCCTGGGTCACTGGCCTACAGGAACACTGGGCCTTATGGCTGCCACAGTCTCACTTGGAATGACTTGTGCCACTGATGTGACGGTAATGCAGTGGAGACATCTCAGTCCTTGCACATTCATATACATGGATGTACACAGGGAAATGGCTTTCTAGTGGTAATCACGTAAAGACACAGACCGGACGGAGTCGAGAGATGATAAAGTCTCTGCTTCTGTGTGCGACTCAGAATCCAGCACAAAGATGGTCAGACAGGGGAGGGGGTATTGGGCAGTTTGGGGTGGTTTCTAGGTAGTAAGAACCCACCCCCTGCATTCACCAATGTATTGTATAATAAATTGCTTACTAGCTGGTAACCAGAGTTCTATTATATTCCTCCTACTTTTACTCTTAGTTGTTGATCTATCAGAGCTTCCAACCAGTAGATGCAGACAGAATCTCCATGATGATGAATCCCATTCTCACGCTGGGTTCTGTCCATGGGTTCTGTCCACAACTTCTCATTGTAGCCCATGGAGATTGCCAGACTCTCCCATGAGCTTAAAGGCTCACCCACTGTTTGGGAGTCCATAAGTATTCAGAAGATACAGGAAGTATGCTTTCACACTCTACTGTTTCCATTTGACCTACTATCACGTGCATCAATGAAACAGAGAACACACAGTACATCCATATACGTAATCTCGGACATTGGGGGTAATTCAGAGTTGATCGCAGCAGCAAATTTGTTAGCAGTTGGGCAAAACCATGGTGGTCATTCCGAGTTGTTCGCTCGCTGCTAATTTTAGCAGAATTGCTAATAGGCTAAAATCCGGCAGTTCTGCGCATGCGTATGCACAGCAGGGCGCACGCACTAAGCAATTTTACACAAAGCTATGCTATTTTACTCACGAGCAAACTAAGCTTTTCAACCGCTCTGCTGATCGTAGTGTGATTGACAGGAAGTGGGTGTTTCTGGGTGGAAACTGGACGTTTTCAGGGAGTGTGCTAAAAACGCAGGCGTGCCAGGTAAAAACGCAGGAGTGGCTGGAGAAACGGGGAAGTGGCTGGCCAAACACAGGGCATGTTTGTGACGTCAAACCAGGAACTAAACGGACTGATGTGATCGCAATCTAGGAGTAGGTCTGGAGATACTCAGAAACTGCAAGGAAATACTTAATGGCAGAATTGCTAATCTTTCGTTAGCAATTCTGCTATGCTAAGATACACTCCCAGAGGGCGGCGGCCTAGTGTGTGCTATGCTGCTGAAAGTAGCTAGCGACTGAACAACTCGGAATGAGGGCCCATGTGCACTGCGGGAGGGGGGGGTAGATATAACATGTGCAGAGAGAGTTAGATTTGGGTGGGGTGTGTTCAAACTGGATTCTAAATTTCAGTGTAAAAATAAAGCAGCCAGTATTTACCCTGCACAGAAACAAAACAACCCACCCAAATCTAACTCTCTGCACATGTTATATCTGCCACACCTGTCTAAGAATGACCATTTATGTCCAATAAGATTCCATTAAATTAGTACATGGTTTTGCCCAACTGTTAACAAATTTGCTGCTGCGAGCAACTCTGAATTACCCCCATTGTACATGACATGTCATGTTTTACAAATTTGAATAATAGAAAATCACAAAACAATATTCAAAAAGTAGACAGGTGTATATTGCACCACAGACAAAGTATGCATGTGGTTTGTGGGCTTGTTGTTTTTTGTGCATTCTAAATACCCCAAATCAGAGAAGTTGGAACTTTTTCTTGTCTTGTTGGTTGGACTGGATTTCCCTGTGTTTTTTTAGACAATGGTCAATGTATAAAGACTGATGAAAGCATGTCTATGTCTTTAAAATGCCAGAAACAAAATGTCTGATTGTGTGTGTTTTCATAGCTGGATAAACATCTTGGAAAATTGGCTTCATTAGTTCTTTTTGCGGTAAAGAGAACATGCTAAAGTAATGTGACAATTTTAATTTTCACTTTACGAATTTAGGCGAAAATATGTTATTGTGATAAATAGGGCCCTTATACATTTGCTAATGAAACTTTTGATTTGGATCAGTTTGGTTTTCAATGTTAAATACAGATAAATGCACAGACTTTGCAAATGTGGAATGTTAGAAGGTCTGGTGTTAAGACTCCATTCCATATTTGTCCAAACCACGCCTGTTTCTGGAGAGACCATACCCCTCTCAGGTGCTAAAATGAAGACTGTTGGCCCGGTATGTGTTACTGTTTATTGATTACTAATTTAATGGAATCTTATTGGACATAAATGGTCATTCTTAGGCAGGGTTTTCAAATGTCGTACTCTACCTGGCCAAATATATAAAAAAACGATTATGTTTCCTGTTTACTTGATATGTTACAGAATATGTAGACTCCAAACAATAGAAAATCTGCTCTTTGTTATGTAGTATTAGTGCAAGGTCATGAGGTTGTAGCCATTAGTTGGAGCTACAAATCTAATACTGTTGCCTCTTATTTCCCTCTCTGTTCCTGCCACTCACCTACACGCTCTGGAACATCACACTGACTGCCCTTGGCAATGGTCCGGTATCAGCATTTGGGTTTGAAGGCAAGTGAAACATCACAAAGAAGGGCTCTTGCAATTTCACCAGTGTGTACCCAAAACATAATGGCTAAGGGGTATCATCGCTGGAGGTTAGGTCAAGAGGCCTGGTTAAGGTATAAGGCTTGGGGATGGGACATAAGTGGAGACTTTAAAGCTTCTGCTGTGCTGTGGGGCTTCCAAGATCAATTAAAGTGTCAGGAGGTATAATTTCACCTCAAGCAATATGCAGAAAATTAAAATAGATATAGTGGGTGTGGGAGATTAAATGTGTTTGTAGCAATTAATTACAAACCAGAAGTTAATTTTGGTTGGTAGGAGAACTTGTCTACTGGGAAATTATCAACAAAACATACTACCGCATTATTAGATAAAATATAACACCGGGATAATGATGAAGGCAATTGTATTGAGGTGCTGATTTTATTGCCAAATAACTTTTTAATAGGAACAATTGGTTATAGGAAATTACAATATATATATATAACTGCCTTATAGTTTTATAGTCTTCTAGTTTTAAACCTATATTTTCAAGGCCTTAGTCCAACATTATTTTGGCTTTAAAAATACCGTTTATCTTACGTCATAGAGGATGCTGGGGACTCCAAAAGGACCATGGGGTATAGACGGGATCCGCAGGAGCTTGGGCACACTAAAAATACTTTGACTGGGTGTGAACTGGCTCCTCCCTCTATGCCCCTCCCCCAGACCTCAGTTAGACTTTGTGCCCAGGAGTGACTGGACACACACTAGGGGAGCTCTACTGAGTTTCTCTAGAAAGACTTTTGTTAGTTTTTTTATTTTCAGGGAGACCTGCATCGTGGGACTGAAGGGAGAGAAGTCAGACCTACTTCTTCTTAGTTAAAGGCTCTGCTTCTTAGGCTACTGGACACCATTAGCTCCAGAGGGTTCAATCACTTGGTTTGCCTAGCTGCTTGTTCCCGGAGCCGCGCCGTCACCCCCCTCACAGAAGCCAGAAGAAAGAAGCCGGGTGAGTATTAGAAGAACCGAAGACATCAGACGGCAGAAGATTTCAGTAACGGTACAGCGCAGCGGTAGCGCTGCGCTCCATGCTCCCTACACACACTTCACCAACGGCACTTGCAGGGTGCAGGGCGCTGGGGGGGAGCGCCCTGGGCAGTAGTTACTGGGGTCAGAGAACTGGCAAAAATGATTATACGGTGCCCGGGCACCGTATAGAATACCCCCGCCAGTATAATAAAATTTCAAATTGAGTGGGTTACAGCACGCCGGGAAGGGGCTGGGCTTAGTCGCACACTGCTCACCAGCACTATTTTCTCTCTCTCCACGGTGCTGCAGAGACGCTGGCCCAGACCTCCAAGCTCCCTCAAGTAACAAGGGGGCAAAACGGGGGGGGGGGGGGGGGCACATAAAATTTGGTGCTTTTATCCTATTTAGACAGCGCTAGACACATATATTATCTTTTTTAGTATATGGGCGCTGGGGTGTGGGCTGGCATACTCCCTCTGTGTTTCTCTCCACAGGCTTCCCTGTGGGTCTGTCCCCTTGTTTTTGGCAGGTGTGAGTGTGGGTGTGTCGGTACTGCGTGTCGACATGTCTGAGGCTGACTGTTCCTCCCCGGAGGAAGTTACTGGGGGCGCAGAGAGGGATTTGGGTATGACTCTGTCGGCACAGCCGACTGCTGATTAGGTGACTATGCTGAGTACACTGAATGCAAATGTGGCTTTATTGTCTAAGATGCTAGATAAATCTGATTCGCAGACACACTACATGGAGAAAATCCATGGAGGAGGCTTTGTCTCAGGTACAGACCACCTCAGGGTCACAAAAGCGTTCTTTTACCCAGATGGCAGATACAGATACTGACACGGACTCTGATTCCGATGTCGATTTCAATGAGGCTTCTTTACATCCAAGGGTTGTTAGGAGTATTCAGTACATGATTGTAGCTATCAAAGATGTTTTACACATCTCTGAGGAACCTGCTGTTCCAGACACAAGGGTTTGCTTATTTAAGGGGAAAAAGCCTGAGGTGAAGTTTCCCCCTCTCATGAAATGAACGCGCTTTGTGAAAAGGCTTGGGAGTCGCCTGACAAAAGATGGCAGATTCCCAAGAGAATTTTGATGGCGTATCCTTTCCCCTCTGACGACAGGGACAAATGGGACTCGTCCCCCAATGTGGACAAGGCTCTATCATGACTGTCCAAGAAGGTGGCGCTTCCGTCTCCTGACACGGCTGCTCTCAAGGATCCGGCGGATCGCAAGCTGGAGACAACATTGAAGTCCATTTTCGTTAATACTGGTGCTCAGACCTGCTGTGGCGTCGGTTTGGGTGAGTAGTGCTATTGCTAAGTGGGCTGATAATTTGGCTTCTGATATGGATACCCTTGATAAGGATAACATTCTTTTGACTCTTGGTTATATCAAGGACGCTGCAGATTACCTAAAGGATGCGGCGAGGGATGTTGGCCTCTTGGGATCAAGAGCCAATGCCATGGCGGTCTCGGCCAGGAGGGCGCTGTGGATTCATCAATGGAATGCTGATGCCGACTCCAAGAAGAATATGGAAGCTCTCCCTTTTAAAAGGTAGTGTCTTGTTTGGTGACGGCCTTGCTGACCTGGTGTCTACCGCTACTGCGGGCAAGTCCTCTTTTCTTCCTTATGTTCCCACACAACAGAAAAAGGCACTAGATGCATTAGATGCAGTCCTTCGGCCTAATAAATACAAAAAAGGAAAGGGCTCCTCCTTCCTCGCTTCAAAGGGTAGAGGAAGGGGAAAGAAGTCGCCCGCCGTGCCAGGCTCCCAGGACCAAAAGTCCTCCCCTGCCTCTACCAAATCTACAGCATGACGCTGGGTCTCCCCTGCGGGAGTCCGTGCCGGTGGGGGGCTGTCTCCGTTTCTTCAGTCAGGTCTGGTTTCAATCGGCCCTGGATCCTTGGGCAAGAGTACAAACTGGAGTTTCAGGAGATGCCCCCCGCCGCTTTTTCGTGTCGGCATTGCCAGTTTCTCTTCCCGAAAGAGAAGTGATAAATGCTGCGATACAAAAGTTGTGTTAACAGAGGGTCGTTGTGCCGGTTCCCCCGTCCCAACGGGGGGAAGGGTTCTATTCAAGCCTCTTTGTCGTGCCGAAGCCGGACGGCTCGATCAGACCGATTCTGAACCTGAAATCCCTCAATCCATACTTGAAAATTTTCAAGTTCAAGATGGAGTCTCTTCGAGCTGTGACCTCCAGCCTCGAAGGGGGGGATTTTATGGCGTCAGTCGACATAAAGGATGCTTACTTGCATTCCCCGACATACCCTCCTCATCAGGCCTTCTTGAGGTTTGCGGTACAGGATTGTCATTACCAATTTCAGGCGTTGCCGTTTGGGCTTTCCACGGCCCCGAGGGTTTTCACCAAGGTAATGGCAGAAATGATGGTTCTCCTTCGCAAACAAGGGGTCACAATTATCCCGTACTTGGACGATCTCCTGATAAAGGCGAAGTCCAAGGAACAGTTGTTAAGAAATGTGGATCTCTCCCTGTCGGTTCTGCGACATTGCGGTTGGATTCTAAATTTGCCAAAGTCTCAGTTGATCCCGTCCACTCGGCTGCCCTTCCTGGGCATGATCCTAGACAAGGAGCTACAGAGAGTGTTTCTTCCGGAGGACAAAGCTCTGGAAATCCAGACCATGGTCAGGTAGCTTCTGAGGCCGACAAGTGTGTCGATTCATCAAAGCACTCGGGTGCAAGGGAAGATGGTTGCGGCTTACGAAGCAATTCCGATTGGCAGGGTGTTTCAGTGGGATCTTCTGAACAAATGGTCCGGGTCTCACCTGCACATGCACCGGAAAAAAAGTGTATCTTCCAGGGCCTGGATTTCTCTCCTGTGGTGGCTGCAAGGTTCTCACCTTCTAGAGGGGCGCCGATTCGGAATCCAGAACTGGGTCCTGCTGACCACAGATGCAAGTCTCCGAGGCTGGGGCGCAGTCACGCAAGGAGGAAGTTTCCAGGGAAAGTGGTCAAGCCAGGAATCTTGTCTCCACATAAATGTTCTCGAGTTAAGAGCCATTTACAACGGCCTCCTGCAAGCGAACAGCACGTGAGCGCTCTGTCAGCAGTCTTCCTCCCGGGCGTGGACAACTGGGAAGCAGACTTACTCAGTAGACACGATCTCCATCCGAGAGAGTGGGCTCTTCATCAAGAGGTATTGGCAGAAGTGACAAGGCATTGGGGAATTCCTCTGATAGACATGATGGCGTCTCACCTCAACATGAAGCTTCCGAGGTATTGTTCCAGGTCAAGGGACCTCCAAGCCAGTGCAGTGGACGCCCTGGTAACTCCGTGGGTGTTTCAGTCTGTGTTCCCTCCGCTTACTCTCATTCCAAAGGTGCTGAGGATCGTAAGACGAACGAGGGTTCAGGCAATACTCGTCGTTCCAGATTGGCCACGGAGGGCCTGGTATCCGGATCTTCAGGAATTGCTTGTAGAAGATCCTTGGCCGCTTCCTCTAAGAGAGGACCTGTTACTGCAGGACTTACCGCGGCTGCGTTTGACGGCGTGGAAGTTGAGCGCCAAATCTTAGCCCTGAAAGGTATTCCCGGGCAGGTAATCCTCACTCTCCTTAAAGCTAGGAAGGAGGTTACGGCAAAACATTATCACCGTATTTGGAGAAAGTACGTGTCGTGGTGTGAAACCAAAGCAGCTCTTGCGGAGGACTTTCATTTGAGTCGTTTTCTCCATTTTTTGCAGGCAGGCGTGGATGCAGGCCTGAAATTGGGTTCCATCAAAGTGCAGCTTTCGGCTTTATCTATTTTCTTTCAAAAATAATTGGCCGTCCTTCCTGACGTTCAGACTTTCGTGAAAGGAGTGCTGCATATCCATCCTCCATTTGTGCCACCCGTGGCGCCGTGGGATCTTGAAGTGGTGTTGCAGTTTCTTATGTCTCACTGGTTTAAACCTTTGCGTAAGGTTGAGATAAAGTTTCTCACTTGGAAAGTGGTCATGCTTTTGGCTCTGGCGTCTGCCAGACGAGTGTCCGAGTTGGCGGCTTTGTCTCACAAGAGCCCATATTTGATCTTTCATTCGGATAGAGCGGAATTGAGGACTCGTCAACAATTTTTGCCGAAGGTGGTTTCTTCGTTTCACATAAACCAACCTATTGTGGTACCTGTGGCTACGGATGCTGTGGTGGTCCCAAAATCTCTTGATGTTGTAAGAGCTTTGAAAATTTATGTCGCCAGAACGGCTCTTACTAGGAAGACAGAGGCTCTGTTTGTCCTGTATGCTTCCAACAAGATTGGAAATCCTGCTTCTAAGCAAACTATTGCACACTGGATTTGTAATACGATTCAGCAAGCTCATTCTTCGGCTGAGCTACCGTTGCCGAAGTCAGTAAAGGCCCATTCTACCAGGAATTTGGGCTCATCTTGGGTGGCTGCCCGAGGGGTCTCGGTACTTCAGCTTTGTCGAGCAGCTACGTGGTCGGGTTCAAACACTTTTGCTAAGTTCTACAAGTTTGATACCCTGGCTGATGAGGACCTCATGTTTGCTCAATCGGTGCTGCAAAGTCGTCCGCACTCTCCCGCCCGCTCTGGAGCTTTAGTATAGACCTTATGGTCCTTTTGGAGTCCCCAGCATCCTCTAGGACGTAAGAGAAAATAGGATTTTAATACCTACCGGTAAATCCTTTTCTCCTAGTCCGTAGAGGATGCTGGGCGCCCATCCCAGTGCGGACTGTTCCTTGCAGTTGTATTGATACTGGTTATTTTTGGTTACACGGGGGTTGTGTATCAGCTATATTCAGCTTGTTGCTGTTGTTAGTTCATACTGTTATCTGGTTTCCTGCTACTCCGGGTGTACGGTATGTTTGTGGTGTGGGCTGGTATGTTTCTCGACCTTAGTTTAACAAAAATCCTTTCCTCGAAATGTCCGTCTCTCCTGGGCACAGTTCCTATAACTGAGGTCTGGGGGAGGGGCATAGAGGGAGGAGCCAGTTCACACCCAGTCAAAGTCTTTTTAGTGTGCCCAAGCTCCTGCGGATCCCGTCTATACCCCATGGTCCTTTTGGAGTCCCCAGCATCCTCTACGGACTAGGAGAAAAGGATTTACCGGTAGGTATTAAAATCCATTTTTTCCCCCCATAACATAATTAATATCTGATATGCAGATTTTGCAACCAACAGAGGGCTGTTAAAATTTATACGGGGAATACGGTTACCAATGGATTGAAAAAAAAAATACATGTTTATATGTCTAATGCAAATTTATAGGTATGAGAATGTAAAAAATATAATTGTTACCATGCCAGTAAAGCAGATTGCAATATTCACCTTGATATTATTTTCCTTGTTCTGCATAATACCTTTATCTTCTCCTAGATATCGCTTGTCAATATTATTGATGTGTGATCACTAAAGATCTTGAGGGTGTGGCCTAGTGAAAAGGTATATGTGTGACATCATAGGGAGAAAGTTTATTTGATTGGGCAGTGGGCTGTAGACAGATCTGGAATGGACCAAAAGTAAGAGATAAGAGGAGGTAAACAGGTACTAAATGATTAGAATAAACCAATGTCTGTCATATACTGTACATACAGCTGCTCTAGATAAAATTAAGCAAAGGAATGTTTTGGAGGCTTCTTTTAATAAACATGTTTTCTAGTGATATGTGTATGCATGAATTAAACTTTCTCTGCAATCACAGTAGCCTTCTCTTCAATTTCTGAAAGATGCTTTGGTATTTTTTTTTTACATGTCACATTTAATTAACCTAACTTGTAAAAGGATGATCATTTCTCTCACAGCAAGGTTTCAATAGATTAAAAGAGTAGAAAGCTGCAAGGTAAACAGACCTGAACAAAACTGCAGGAGTTGTGATAGCATAGAATATGAGTGCACATTTTTATTTCAGTATTATTGATGCAGAAAACCTGATGTTTTTTCCAAAGTGCAAATATATAATGAAGGTTCGGTATTAATAATTGTGGAGATAAAGAGCTCAGAGGAATGATCAGAAACTCAGTCATTGGTGTCACCAGGGGAGGAACGGTGCATCATCGGGCCCCATTGCAAATTTGGTCAGGGGCCAGAAGATGCCATTCTCTTCTCTGCACCCACTCTACCCTCAGTGGGGCAGAGCAGAGGCCTCTTCAAAGCATGCATCAGCTTTCACTTGTTCTCAAGAGATATCTCTTTTGAGAGCAGAACAAGAGCCTCAAGTGCTCCTGTATGCCTTGCACCCTCCTATGTATCTGCCAAATATTTTGTTATGACAGTTAGATACATATGGGCCAAGTGTAGACCCTGAAAAACATATACTGTAGGCCAGTCCTTTTTGGTAGGGCAGAGGCCTCATGGAGCTTCCTTGTGTAATTTTCTTTCCCGTTTTATTTTATTTTAAATATTTATTTATTTTTAACCCAATGGTAGGGTCACTGGCTTAGTGGAACTGACCTGCGACCATGCGGATGAAGTATTTAATCTATATACTCGTCTCATTTTAAAGGTAAGTGCTGTGCAGCTTAATGCTACAGCCTTCCACTCCTATCTCCTTTATGGTGGTACGTCCCTCTCACACTCTATGGTGAGAACCCCCCTCCCTTACTCAGTGCTATGTCTTTGGAGCTGTCACTGTTAAAATCCAGTCTCTAGTGGCTGTGACTGGGGGCACAAATAGTAAGGATGGTATGTCTAATTATGCACTGACTTCACCACAGCCTTTTTAAGTAATTCAGCAGAAACTTTATGTTCAAGAGCAGACACACTGGGAACAAGCTCCCAGGGACATACATACTGGGCACACATTTACTTGGGCAGAAACTCTGTCCGTACATTTACATATACTCATTTCATACATTTACATGTATAGCTCCTCTGGGCATATATTTATAGGGGCAGACATTGTGAACTGACATCTACAGGGAGACACTGTGGGCTCACATTTATAAGGACAAATATACCAGGTACACATTAATCAATTTATAATAATGTTATAATAGAATTAATTGATGTGTGGATTGATTAATTAATTTGTGGATAAGTGAGTTAATAGTAAAGGTGTTAATGATGATATAATGTTATGAAGTGGTCATTAGTTTGCTCTCTGTATTGTAGTCACATGAATACTCTCTGTATTTTATGGTAGTCACTAAAATGCTCTCTGTATTGTTTATAGCAGTCACCAGGATGCTCTCTGAATTGTATGTGATCACAAGAATGCTTTTTGAATTATATGGCAGACAGCAGGATGCTCTCTGAGCTGTATGATGGTCACAAAGTTGCTCTCTGTATTATATGGTTGTCAGTAGACTAGCTATTATGTTGCAGTTGTAAGAATTGTATGGTAGTCACTAGGATGCTTCCCGTTATATGTCATTACTATAATTATATGTCAGTCACAGGGATATTCTCTGTATTGTATAGCACTAACAATCTTGCTCTTTATATTGCATGGCGGACACAAGAAAGTTCTCTGTATTGTATGGCGCCCATTAGAATGCTCTCTCTATTATATGTCAGTCAACAGGATGCTATCTGTGTTGTATGGCAGTGCCAAAATTTGCTGTGTATTGTATAGCAGATGCAAGAATGCTTCTACAATGGTGGTCATTAAGATGCTTTTTATATTGTATGTCTGATCAAGAATGCTCTTTGTATTAGCGATCACTAGAATGTTCCCTGTATTATTTATCTATCACTAATATTGTTTACACTAGTATTCAAAACAGTTTGATACCTGCTTTGTTTTGCAATTCATTTTATGTGGCACCATCATGAGAGTATTTTCTTTTAATTTGAAAAAAAAAAATAACAAAAGTTAATTGCTGATGATAGTTTCTAAAAGTAATCACAGCTATATTGAAATTCATGTGATAGTGACCTCTGCCCCATGAAAAGATACAAAGACCATTCTTGGACATTTTTTGTCTTAATTCCATGATGCCACTTTTAGATTTTTTTTCCAAGGCCACATAAAGTTCCCATACTGGGTGGTCTTCAGTATGCCGAATGTCGGGAACCCGGCGCACAGTATACCGGTGCTGGGATCCCGGCATACCGACAGCTATTCTCCCTCGTGGGGGTCCACGACCCCCCTGGAGGGAGAATAAATAGCGTGGCGCGCGTATCGCGTCACCATGCCCGCAAGGGGCTCCTTTGCGCTCGCCACACTGTCGGTATGCCGGCGGTCGGGCTCCCGGCGCCGGTATGCTGGTCGCCGGGAGCCCGGCCGCCGGCATACCATACTACACCCCCCATACTACTTTAGGAAAACCTTTATATGCCTTGCTGTACTCCCCTTCATAAGCATCCTTCCCCTGCACCCACTTACCTATTATGCAGAGATTCAAGAAGGAGCTATTCTTGCCCTTAGTCAACTGGCTAGCAAGTTGGCTAAACAACTGAGGGAGCAGGATGGACAACCAAGTGTCCGGGATTGAAGACTTACGCTTCTTAAGGTTTGTCAACCAGAAGGGAGTGGTAAGGGATTTAGATGTGATAATAGAGGTCTTACCTATAACTTGCGCACTTGAATGTCATTATTTGAAAACTACGAGGGTTGACCATTTCGCTAGTTAGTTAACTGACCTGATGAAGATGGACTTCCTCCTACTGTGGGGTAACATAGATTCTCACTGAAGCCCTGTACAAGGAGAGGAAGCAGGTTTTCGTGGTTTAAGACATGAAGGACAGAATTGCCCAGCTTCATCCATATCAAACAATCAGATGCTGTATTGACATTGTTCTGACTAGGGGGGGGATATCCAATTAGCCCCGGTAATTTACTGGGGCTAATTGTCCCGCCGGGGGTCATCCTATTACCCCCAACAAGTCAGTTTGAGCGGTGGCTTATCGGGGGTTACCTGATGCTGCTCTGGGTACCAGCGCTGCTCCTCCGGCTCCCCTGATCACATGGGCGCTCCCCCATCATGTGACCACTGCTGGGGGCGGAGGAGAAGGGGAATGAGGTCACGGCGCTGCCCCAGATTCTCCGCCGGGGTTCACTGCGCCAAGGACAACTTCCGGGCCACAGTGCCATGCCTGCAGACCCAGCCTGCTGCAGCACGCATGGGACACTGCAGGTTGTCCTGGTCATCCGGGATTTTGTTTCGCCTGCCTCAGGCAGGCGAAACAAAATCCCCAGAAACATCCCCGTTTCCGTGCGAAGGGCATTTTTTTATAGGCTATCAATCTGGATAGCTTGTAAAAAAAAAAATCTGTGAAACATCGGACAAAATCACAAAAAACATACGTTTTTCGCCCCCGATGTTTTACAGGCCTAATAGGATATCCCCCTAGATAGTACAGAGCTAACAGCTGACTGGTTACTATAATACATCTGTGTCATTTGCAAATAAGCTTTTTAAGTCTATTAAACAAAGTATGATCTAATCGTCTCTCTTTATTTTAGCCTTTCCACGTCCTTCTCTTTGTCCTCCGTCCTGCCCCTGTGCTTTCCTTATCTTTCCCATCCTCATCCCTTCTTAGCTATTCTCACTTCCACTCAGAGAGTCACGGCTGCTATTGCCTTTGGCGTGTCACTAAGGCTCTGTAAGATTCAGCCTGTGGCAAGATAGACTGTGACCCTCAGTCTCTGACAGGTGGGATAAGGTTTCACCTGCAGAGATGAAACAGGGACACATATAGGGCTCTCATTTTTTGATGACTGTTCAGTTTGCTTCATTTTTCCCCCTCTTAATAAATCTGCCTTTGTTAACTTCAAAGAACTTCATTCTATACGCAGCTTTGTAAGCTTCTTCTCGTGGCATTGTATGTAATGAGCTGACGAGCAGTGGGGCTTTAAATGAATGTTGTGAGGACCTGCATTTGCAGAGCTATTTTTAGGAATACCCTAGTGAGTAAAAGAGTCCTAGGGAATTGCAATTTATCTCTGTAAACCCTGTCCAACTTTACTCAAATGTGCTGGCAATGCAATTTTTTTTATAACTGCAAGCAGGGCTAGTATCCCTGTGGTTTAGGGCTGTTACCGCTGGCGCCTGATGCAAAGACATGAGTGAATGATTTTTTTTATGTTGAACCGGAGCATAGTGATTTACTGTCGTAAGTCTAATAATAGTTTTATGTTAAATGCTACAGAATATATCAAAATCATTAATTATATTTAAATATATGTATATAGTTTATTAGTTTTAGGGGTCTATTTATTAACGTACAAACCACACAGAGAAATGATGGTTTCCGCATGGTTTAAGTATCACTGAAGTATATCAGAGATACCTTTTGGGCTAGGCTACTAAAGCTGCAGACCACAGTCCCCATTATTCTCAATGGGGACTGCGGTCTGTCCATATTAACGGGTTGGGTACAAAATCCTGGCAGTCACAATCCTGATGGTCAAAATCTCGACGAATCCTGCTATTTTAAGTTTACCCCTACCCCTATGCCTAACTCTTAATCCGCCTCTCCCAAGAGCCTAACTCTGTTTCCTCTCACAGCCTAACCCTAATCACTCCCTCCCTCCCACAGCCTAACCCTATCCTCCCCCACTGCAGCCTAATCCTACCCTTATTGCCTAATCCTAACCCCAATACTTACCATCAGCATTCTGTCCGTCGGGATTCCACTGTCGGCATTCTGACTTTCTAGATCCCGACTGCCAAGATCCTTACTGCATTCCATATTTTTCAAGCTCCTAAAATCTTAGCTTTTCAGAGCTTGCATACTTCACTGGTATGAGAAATCCACTGGGCTCATCAAAAGTTCTACAGTGGAAGAAAAAGAAAGATAAATAAATATAATTCAACCCTGCCTGAAGTAAAATAAAGTCAGAATCTGTGGGTTTTCTGGACCCGGAGCAGGAACCGAGGGTTGTGTGTGGTTGGAGGTCGAGTGTAGAAAACTTGCAAGGTTAATGGGGTTTCTCCTCATAGATGAAGTGGAACTTATTTATTGATGCTGGCACAGATACCGGTGGAGATTTGAAAGGACATAATATTACAATCACTGATTACTGGTTGAGATTGGAAAATCTATTTAGGACAGACAACTGCAGAGAGTGCCCAATGCAGGGCTGGCACAGAAAGTCTCTGTTTGTAGATGCAATAGCTGCAACACAAGAGGCAATCACTAATGCTCTGTGGGGAGGGTTTCAGAAGTAGCACGTGCATATAGGTCCTGCTATAGCTTTGCTGCATATAGCAGAGTGCTGTACATGATTACGATGTGTACACATCACGGCATGCCGCGAGTGTACGCATAGCACCAGGCCCATTAGTATAACCTACAAAATTCCTGGGAGCACCGCCAATCATTAGCAGTTCTAGATCTACTTAATAACTGCATGTATATTGGTATGTCATTGTTAACATTTATTTTGGTACGTTAGTAATATTGTTTAACTAGTGCGGTTCCACAAAAAACATGTTTTTCCATTACAATCAATGCATAGTGGACTGGAAGCATGCGTACTTATGTACGTACGTACGAACGTACGTACGTACGAACGTACGTACGTACGTACGTACGTACGTACGTGACCTGCTATGCCACAACTTATGTGCTAAGATGCATATACATCGCAGCCACAATGTAAGGGGTGGCCGCTGTAGTATACTGGAAACTGTGCAGAGTCACCAGCAATAATAACTGGTGCTGGATCACACTAAAAAATGTGTCCAGCAATGTTGATTGGCACTGAGGGTATCACAGGAGCACATTGGAAACGGAGGAGAGCTCCCAGTATCACAGGAACAGCTAGTACACTGGAATTGTGGAGCCAACTCTGGAATAACAACACTCAGGAAGCCAGATAGCAGACTACAGCAGAAGTTGTTCAGGCAAGAGTAATGGTCATGGAGAGTCTTACATATGTGCTTATCCTTATCCTAAATTCTATGTACTATGGCGGTCATTCCGAGTTGATAGCAGCCAGCAACTTTATGCTGCTGCTGCGATCAACTAGTACACGTCTATGGGGGGGTGTATTTTAGCTTAGCAGGGCTGCAATCGCTTGTGCAGCCCTGCTATGCTAAAAAAATTTCAAGCACAAGTAGACCAGCCCTGTACCTAGTTAGTACACTACTTACCCTGTGCTTACATCCGCCCTCCGTTCTTCTGGACACGCCTGTGTTTTCACAGCCACTCCCTGAAAACGGCTTGAAACGCTGCGGTGAAGCCCAGGTCCGCCTTCTTCCTGTCCATCTTCTTTGCGGTCCGCTCTGCGTCCGCTTCCATCTCAAGACGCGACGTAACCCGGTGACAGCAACGTCGCGCACGCGCAAAGCGGCCGCCGCGCATGTGCATTCCGCACCCGTTCACGCGAACGGGTCGGAATAATGACCCCCTTATATTCTATGTATTATGAGATTATATGTAGGATGAGCGGGGACCAATCTGTATGTTGTGCCAAAAAGGCACTGTAGTAATGTGCAGGAATCAGGTCAAGGATTGGCTGGGAAGTGATCAGCTGACTGTGGGCAGGATGTCCTGGTGGTGGTGGATTCCACATGTGAAGACAAACAGTATTTGGTGGCAGCACAGCATGGGACGGATTCAGTATTTGATCCCAAAGGTCGGGATCCCAAAGGTCTTAAGACCAACGTGGGAATTTCGACAGGAGCGATCCTGACGGCAAGCGCAGTGTGTCCCCTCACGGGCTCACTACGCTCTCCATGCTTCGGGCCCAGTGGCGAGCTTCCCTCGCCACACTAACATATTCCCCCTCAGGGGATGGTGTGGACCATCCCCAGATCGCAGCGTTTCCCTTGGCTGTTGGGATTCCCGCGTCAGTATCCTGACAGCCGGGATCCCAACAGCCAGGAAAGTAACTGCTTCCTCATGGGAGACGTTCGGGCAGCTTAAGAGAGAGTCCTAGATGCTGTTATATGTGTGCCAGTTTTGTACCTTACAGATTACAAGAACGTTATGTTCAGGACTATTCACATACAAGGAATGAGCCACAGAGGTTCATGTAAGTGGGGCAAGGGGGCATGCTATTGTCTCAAAAGCCGCAGTGATCATATGCACTTGGCATAATTTTGTGCCCTTCATAAATGACCAGCAGATGACCACCAGTAACTTCCTGGTAACATTGCATGAAGCTGCCATTTTGCCATTTGTTTGGGCCACTACTTTGTCTGAATACTAGGACAGGCTGCTGTACAACACACTATTGAATGAACTTGCACTTGATGAATAAAGATGAGAATTAAAAGCTAATGTGGCATCTGATATAGTTCTCTGAGTCCTAATATTATATTATTCTGCCTGAGACAGGAAGGGAGATGACACCATTGTCATCATTTACACAAACTGACATAACCATTAGTATTTGTGTTGTATACACAATTAGTGACACATACTGTAATTGTAATCATTAGCTCTGGCATCCATATAACAATAACTGATTTATTCTATGACAACAAGAAAAATGACATGTAACAAACTGTTTTTCAACCTTTTAGAGACCCCTAGTCCTGGTGTATGAGACAGCTGGATAACTGCGCCTCATTATACAGTAACTGCGCCTCATTATGGGGCCAACCCACAGTTTTTTGTCTTTTATTAGACATCCCTGCCACTATAGTTTGGCTGAGATGTAGATCATTCCAGTGACAGGCGGTAATACACAGTAGGCAGAAATGAAGCAGGGCTGACTTTAAGACAAACCATTTTTTTTATTTATCTTAATTATTAATTGTGTTGTGTTTTTTTACTGCTTTGTTTGAAAACTGATAGAAACAAATTCCTTTTAGCTATTAATATTAATGTTGATAATGTCTGGAATTCGCGGATGGATGATTCTTACTCTAGGGCTTTGAGGTTGCTCAGAGGTCATTGAGTAAATGGATAATGTATATAATTGATGCTAGTATGCATTTTTAAGAATGCATATGATATATTTTTAATAGTTAGATTAAGGCATACATTTCTAATATGCTAGTCCTTATTTGCTACTTTAAGTCACATTTCATTAACGTGTGATTGCTAATTGTATTCATACTTGCCTAGTCTCCCGGAGCAATGGACAAATCTCCTGGCCTCACGCCCCCCATCCGCAGTCCCCCTCAGTCATCGCTGTCTCACTCAGTCAGCTGGTAATACCCTAAATATACCTCATTCACAGTTCCACGAAAAGATGACTCTTAGTATTAGTCTGTGTAGGTGATTGAAGGGGTTACCATAAATTGCTGGAAGTACTCGACACAGGAGGTATCTGCGGTTTTATTTGTATTCCAATAGGGAAGCAAAAGTCCTTATCCAGATCAGTCTTAAATGGTAAAAAGTGCAAAAGTTCCTCAGCATAGGCATAGACTGTGCTTTATTCTGCTATTCAAGGAGGAGCGGATTTCCATTTAAGTCCTGGATCTTTTAAATTAATGGTATAGTTCCTATCAGCAAAATCTATCATTCTGACTATTTCAGAGCCATTTAGGATTAACTAATGTTTTTTGTATTTTATAATTTTATTTTTATGCTATTACCGACTATTCAGTAATTCTAGAATTGTTTTAATATATATACTTTTATTGTATATTAAAAAATAAGAATAAAGATACTAATTAACTGATCCAATTGTTTCTTATCAATACTTTGGTCAAACGACTCATAGCGCTCGTATTTTTGTTTATTTAACCCAGGAAAAGTGAATCTACTTTTAGCTCCAGCTAGACCAAGATGTGGTTTCCGCTGTCTTTCAGAACGTGTAACATTCAAGTAACTTTATGGTAAGGAAGAAGGTTCTGGGGATAACAGGAAGTGTTCCTCACCCCTGCCCACACTACATGATGGATGCATAGTTAAAAACATGCATGCCTTGTGCCCATTGTTTAAATGAAACATTCCAATCAATTCAGGTCCATCCATTAATTTACTCTGCAATTCTTAACTGCCATTAGACACTCATTAATTATGGCTGAACTGTGTACCTTTTGTATAGACAGGAATATTTGATTTTATGACCTTGTATTGTGTAATGAAGCTTAGCCTCCTATACACACAAAAGCTACCCATTTATTAGTACACTATTCCAATGACATTAAAAAATGTTTTGCACAGTATAAATGGTAAAGCTGAAAAGGAGATCTAATTCATCTAACTGAAGTCAAATAACCAACATTTCATTTAAATTGTTTATTCAGGACAGACTTGTACCATACATGTCGATTTTCTTCCCGGTAGGGGGGTGGCCAGGTTGGCAGAACTGGAGGCGTGGTTCAGGCATAGAGGGGCGGTCTGGGGGCGTAGAGAGGCAATCATGTAATCAAGGCCTCAGCCCCCGCTATACAATACCCACATTACCGACATCGTAAAGCGGGAGCGGGGCAAAGATTTGCCTCATCGCCCTACCCACTTTTCCTCAGTATGCAGAGACTGCGGGGTGAGTAGGCGGCTGCTGCAGGAAAAGATGGTTGGTGTAAGCTGGCTCTGGGGGACTTTCCTACTTTCCGGGTGGCCGGGAGTACCATACGATTTTCAGGAGCCTCCCGGCCATTCTGGGAGTGCAGTCAGGTAATAGTTGTATGCAATGTCGAATTAGTACTCAGTGGAGCAGTTTCTTGTCTAAACCACTGTGCATGTGCTGCGATGGTTTTGCGACAGCGGTCACAGACAGGATTTCTAATAATAATTATTGACAGTCAGGGACCATTTGTGCCAGACAATGTTAGATGGTTGCATGCAGAGTTGTTTTGAGGGCATGCTTAAGGCTGCGACTGCAATACAGTCTCTGCCGTCTTAATTCCTGTGACCATAGAGCTACGTAGAAGTTGGAATCAACTGATCTGCGATGACGCTGTGTCTTTTTACACAGCCTCTGGGATTAGCAAAGCCACCAGTCGGCATCTCAATACAAAACCAGGCAGTTGTGACATTAGCATATTTCGGCACAGCTGCTGCATACACATTTGCATACATCTCTGAATTATGCCAGTCAGTACAGTTAGTGTAATATGCATCCAAATACTGTAGAAATAATCAGCTCATCTCATGTTGGACACAGCAAGGGCATCTTTCATGGAGATCATTCACATCAATAGTAACTGTGCCTTTTAAAGCAAAACCTTCTGCCACTTATTTTCTTTACCTCTCAGTATAGCAGAACTTAAGGCCCATACACACTGGGTGATTTTGAGCTGTAAGCAGGTCACTTTTGGTGTGTTGAGCTGCTTTCAGCTCAAAGCCGCCCAGTGTGTATGAACAAGCGATGAGCACTGATGCGCGCTCCTGCTTCATCGCTGGCGGCCGCCGTATTACCAGTAGATGAACGGCGGGGTGAGCGGCTTTCCATAGCGTCCTGCTATGGAAATCCGCTCACCCCCGCTGACACCGCTGGGCAGGGGGGAAAAGCGCTCAGTGTGTATGCACCTTTAGGAGCCATATCATTCTTTGTAGGAAAAAAGACTCTTAAGTAAAAAGTGAAATGTTTACTCTTCCACCCTCTTTGTCTTTCACGTATGCATTGAACAATAATAGACTTTTTGCACGCAGAGCCTCTGCCCATTTAAAATCATTAGCAGCACGTGACAAAGCCTATCTACTAAACTACATGCGTAACTTTCTCTGTGAATTATTCTCGTCCGAATCTGGTTGCCACACTGAGGCTGGCGGGATGATTCAGGAAATGTGGGATGTCTTTAAATATATATGCCTGCTGATATATAGCCCCACCACCCACACACACACACACACACACACACACACACACACACACACACACACACGCTGATGTATATGAATGTGTATTATATGTAAATAAACTTATAATGCAGTAAACCATTTTACAGCTCTGATCTTCTCTTGGGGGCTAATGGTGCTGGAGCAGAGAAGTGACAGTGCTAAATGGAGCTGGGTATGAAATCCCAGTGGTTGGGATCCTGACGCTCAGAATGCTGACGGATCGCAGTGGATATTTGAACCCTAACTGTAACCCACTCCTCCCACAGAGCTGCAAGTCCTGTCCTGTGTGCTTTTGCCAGGTGGATTGCAGGGTTCGGTATGATAAACCGATGGACGGGATGCCGACTGTCAGTATACCGACAGCGGCATCCCATCCATCATAATCCCGACAGGCCCACATTTAGACCCCTAACCCTCATCTTTTTCCTACCCTAACCCTTTCCCGATCGTGACTAACCCTAACCCTCCCCGCTAAGTGCCTAACCCTAACCCTCCCTTCCCCGCTGCCTAAACTTAACCCTTCCCACTAGGTGCTTAACCCTAACCTCCCCTTCTATGTGCCTAAACCTAACCCTCCCGCCCCGGTCCCTAACCCTAACCTTCCCGTGCATTGACCCTAAGACTAACCCCCCTTCTGCCTAAACCTAACCCCCCGTGCGTGCGGTAGAACGGCAGCACGTCCCACTGTCAGAACAATCGCTATGCCGGCTGTCAGTATTTTGACGCCGTCATCCCATTTGGCAGCGGAATATTGATGCTGGGATTGTGTCCTGATGCTGGGATTGTGTCCTCCCTCGGGATCCTGGCGTCTGTATACTGACCGCCGGGATCCCGTTCTTCGGATTGCATTACTATGATAGGCACGATGCCAACAGACTGTCTGTGCCATTCAGCATGACATAAAACCATTGGCATTAATGAATATAAAGTTCCTCAATATTTTGTAGTTTGCCGTTCATCAAACCTGCTCACCCACACTTTTCCTGCAAAGTCTAGAGAGCAGAAAGTTGAATTAAAAGATAATTTTGGTGCAAAGGGCTTCTCAAAGTTTCCTGTGCAAGAAGTTCTGGATTTACTGCTAAATACAGGATGCTGAAAAAAGTTTAGTTTTTTTACAAATAATATATACCAGCAAAAAAAATAAAAGACAAAAAAAATAATTTGCAGCTGAAATGATTTAGTACAAGTACAGAAAGCAAAGGACCAAAAAGGACAGTGCAGTTGTGGTGTCTATTTATCATGTAGACTATATTAAATCCATACAGCCTGTGAGTGATTATCTATCACCTCTTCTCGTGCAAGAGTCCAGTGTTAGAAAATATAAAACTCGTCATATTGAGGACATAGTGCAGGTTGACGTCAGCTGAGATCAGACGATTTAATAGATGTAAAGTAGGGGAGAGTAAAAACAGATGTGACAGCTGATAGTATCTCTTACAGCCCAATATAACCACTCCCTGCAAGACTTGCAGACACAATAGAGATAACATCTTATATAATGTCATTTCATTGTTACACGGATATTATGTCATGGACAGCATTCCCTATAGAGAAAAGCCATGGAGCTTGATACAAAGCGATATAAAAGCCATGCAGAGTTCACTAACAGTTGGCTTGCTTCCTGGAATATAGTTAATTTAAATAATCACATAACATTAATGTTTTCCTACTGCATTATATATATATATGTGTAGTATGGTATGCCGGCTGTCGGGGTCCCAGCGCACAGCATACCGGCGCTGGAATCCCGACCGCCGGCATACCGACAGTATGGAGAGCGTATATGAGCCCCTTGCGGGCATGGTGGCATGCGCGCCACACTATCCTCCCTCCGGGGGTTCGCGGACCCCCAAGAGGGAGAAACGGTGTCAGTATGAGGGCTGTCGTGATTCCAGCACTGGCAAACTGAAGACCACTTATATATATATATATATATATATATATATATATATATATATATATATATATATATATATATATATATATATAAACAATAGGCAAGAACCCACAGCACTCTTACATCCGCGGTGCCAGTGGTATTGTGACCACACTATTTAAATAAAAAAATCATACAAATTCAGCACTCACCTAATATTAACACTTCAAACTGTAATTCATCTGAATTCAGGGAATGTTAGTTCCAAAATATTGCAATAGTTTGTTAAGCTGACCAGCCCCTTCACGGCCTTCCCATTTGGTCAGTCCCTACACTGACTTACACAAATCTGAGCAATGCTCACAGGCATCTTTTGGATTTTAAATGCACTGCATGCTTATATCATGTGTTTAGGCCCTGTCCCACTCTTTTAAAGAGACAGGAACCACACCCAAGCATATCAGTAAAAACACCTGGGGAATTTCTTAACATTTAATTTACATATGGACAATAGGGGTGCAAGAAAGAGTGTGACCACAAATTTTTTTTTTTATATAAACAATAGGCAAGAACCCACAGCACTCATACATCCGCGGTGCCAGTGGTATTGTGACCACACTATTTAAATAAAAAATCATACAAATTCAGCACTCACCTAATATTAACACTTCAAACTGTAATTCATCTGAATTCAGGGAATGTTAGTTCCAAAATATTGCAATAGTTTGTTAAGCTGACCAGCCCCTTCACGGCCTTCCCATTTGGTCAGTCCCTACACTGACTTACACAAATCTGAGCAATGCTCACAGGCATCTTTTGGATTTTAAATGCACTGCATGCTTATATCATGTGTTTAGGCCCTGTCCCACTCTTTTAAAGAGACAGGAACCACACCCAAGCATATCAGTAAAAACACCTGGGGAATTTCTTAACATTTAATTTACATATGGACAATAGGGGTGCAAGAAAGAGTGTGAAGGGATTCTGTTTGATTTGGTTGTTTATGTAGCATACGGGTTGGGTATTGCTGACCGGCGCCAGAGATTCCGGCTATCGGCATACCGACTGCGGGATCTCGGCAGCAGAATGCCGATACAGGGGGGAATAGTCCCTGCCAGTCGGCATGCCGACTGTCGGGTTTTAATGGGATCGTGATATATCCGACGGTATTGTGACCGGCGGTCAGGTCACATAACTACATCCATAGCATACATTTTCCCAGAACACTATGTCCTGTAACAAGCAAAGGTACAGCTCTTATAGTGTATACAAGTCATTCTTACCTCCAGCTGGTGCTGTCCTGTTTTCTGCACCAGCAGCTGAAAGTAAGAAGGGCTTGTATACCGTATAGGAGCTGGACTTTTGCTTTATTAACAGAGTTCTGGACATACAGTATATGCAACATACTTGGGAGATCTACATATGGATACTAATTTACCACTATACTGATACAGTGGATGACAAACTGGCCATATTTCACTAACTGAATGCAACTATTTGGAGACTGACAAATAAGTTCCTTTTACCTGGGAAGGAAAGCTCCATTTATCCAAGTTTATGCATGAACTGACTAATAAGTTTCATTGTGCTTCACCAATGTTTTATTAACTTGTGTTTTATTATTTATTTTATATATCTGTTAAACTGTTATATGAATTAGGAGAATTGCCAACCATTATATCATTTTTTTTCTCAATTAAAGAGATCGTTTATATTGATTAATTTTTTTATTATTATCTCTTAATTAGTTGAATAGCGCTTCCTTTTGGGGAACTTGTAGTTCTCCAGTCCTTTTTGTTTTCTGCACTTTGAGGTTAAGCAATTCCTTTTATTAGGAAGCTGCAGTCCAACAAATAGTTGCCACCAAGTAAGACCTGCGCCCTAGGTGTGTGTATTCTGTGTTGTTGATCACAAGCTGTTCCTACATGACCTGATTTGTATACTGATACCCTTTTTAGACAGATATGTCTGAAAATCCTGACATTTACCCGGAGTGCTGGGCAGTTTTGCCGGTCTCTGTCTGACACCCTTTTCACACAGACAAGCAAATTACTGGGTTAAGAATTTCTACACCGTAATACCGCTTTCACATCTCCAATGCCGGATCCCACCCGGGAATTGGAAATGAGTCCTTCCCGGGTGGGATCCAGCATTTGAGGCTGCTTGCTGGCTTCCCGACCCAACAATTTGCAGGGTTGGTTGCCATAGCAGTGGGGGCGGAGCCGGCAGTGGGGGCGGGGTTGGAGGCGGCGCTGGGATATGAGCTCATCTCCGCCCTGCCTTTCCCTATGCTGTGAATGGGTCCCGGGTTGCATCGACCCGGCAACCCATTCACATTGCGCATGACCCGGTATTAAACCCGGGAATAACCCATTTTATTACACGGGTTGAAGTACCGGGTCAGAATACCCGGGAATTCGGACATGGCCCTTTCACACCGCACACTGACCCGTGTCCACCCGGCAATATGCCGGGTCGATATGGGGTTATTTGTGCGATGTGAAAGGGGTATTGTCTGTGGATCAGCATGGGTATTTCGTCTGTGTGAAAGGGTCAATCCGAGTTGAAATTCCTGGGTCGTAGTCTCGGGAATTTCAACTCGGTTTGACTCTTTCACACAGAAAAAGGACCCGTGTTAATCGGTAAATTACTGCGTAGAACTGCTTCACCCAGTAATTTAACTTTCTGTCTGAAAAGGGTATTATTTAGTTAGGCTTGCCATATTATCCCTTTAAACCGGGACGCTCATGGATTACACAGGTACTGTGGCTGATTAAAACCAGAGGAAATGCAGGCTTGAAGTCAGCCAGCCACAGAACCTGTATAATTCATTAGTGCCCTGTTTTAAAGGGATAATATGGTAAGCCTATATTTGGTTTGACTTAATGAAATGATATTAGGGCAGACAATTATAGAGGGCTCAAACAGTGGTTGTAATTCAGACCTGATCACTGTGTTGCAAACTTTGTTGTCCTGTGTTCAGATAGTTCCGCCTCCAGGGGGAGTGTAAATTCGTCGTGCAAGTGTGCGATCCTATGTGCACAGCGAGCTGCAAAAATCCACCGTGTGCAGTCTCTGCGCAGCCCAGGACTTACTCCTACAGTGCGATCACATCAGGCTGATCGGGGCCGGAGCTGACGTCAGACACACTCCCTGAAATTGCTTGGGAACGCCTGCATTTTTCCGGACACTACCAATAAATGGCCAGTTACCACCCACAAACAGCTTCAACTTGTCAATCACCTTTTGAACGTCAGTTCGATCGGATTTTTCGCACCATCCTGTCGCTGACCGCTGATGCCCTTTGCTGCTGTCTGACGCGCGTGCACATTGCGGTGCATACGCATGCGCAGTTAGTACCTGATCGCCCGCTGTGTGAAAACGCACAGCAGTGATCCGGTCTGAATCCCCCCCCAGTGTTTGTACACTAATAAAGCACAGTTTTTAAGACTTTCCAATGCTTTACATTTACCTATTGCCTTAGCTTTGTTTAAATAAACATAACACACACTGGCAGAAGCCGATACAATCCAGTGACAGTTACCAAGCTGGTAAAAGCAAGTGACACCAGAAGATAGATGGAAACAGTGGGAGAGCGGAGAGCTCGCTCAGGGACTGGTAATGCAGAGATGCTCGGGAAAGGAACACCCAGCTAGTCAGGGCTGGTACAGAGCAGGCACTTTGAGTGAATCAGCCTGTGTTTGCATTTCCGTGTTGTGATGAGATGCAGCTCTTAATGAAGCAGAGAATGTAAGAGTCTTTAAATAACCCAGTTATGTCATAGACGCCAACTTTTGCTGGAGTGAGATAAATAATACAAAGGTCTTCTGGGGTTGGGAAAAGAGGGGGTAGATCCAGGAACACACAGTTGTGCTGCCATTTATCTGGTGTGCAAACAGACAGTACACAAAAAATTGCAGCACCCTAACACATCACATTGAAACCTATTCCTCATGTCGTTGTCACATCCCTGGATAGTTCTGTCAGCAAATAGAGAACCAGTATGAAAGTTATTTTAATCAGACATAGAACTATACAATTACAAATCAGGTCAGTGTCTGTTGTTTGCGTGCACCTGCAGTCAGTCAATGATAAAGGATGGCAGTCTTATTAGTGACTCCGCTGTTCTCTTCTCTGCAACACAGTAATCCCCAATTTATGGGGCAATGCTTGTTCTTCGTCTGCTAACAGGGAACATTGTCATCCATCTCGCTAGTAAAAACACTTTGCAATAATGTTAACACTTGTTCTAAAATGTAAGAGATGCTTTGGGAGTTGCCTATAATACTAAAACAGCAACTTTGGGCTCACGTAAGCTGGGTACACACTAGGCGATATGTCATCCAATCCGGCCAATCAGACGGACATATCGGCCACATCGTCTAGTGTGTACCCACTACTGCGCTCTCCCGTGGCCCGTTTGCTGGGCCATACTATTGGGCGTGCTGCACCCCTGACGGGATGACCTAGCACACTCACTAAACGATATGACATCCGATCCGGCAGATTGGACAGATATATCGGCTACATCGTCCAGTGTGTACCCAATTCTGCGTGCTCCCATGGGACGTTTGCTAAGCCATCCTGTTGGGCGCGCTGCACACCTGATTGGACGGCCAGGCAAATGACCCGCGGGAGTGCGCAGCAGATGATGTGCCCGATATGTCGGTTCAATCCGCCCGATAGGATGACATATCGCCTAGTATGCACCCAGCTTAAATGAGTCTCATAGTTGCCTTTCAGTTTCATATACTGCGATCGTGCAATATATTGTTCAGTGTGTATGGCACATCCGATATATCGTTCTATCGGCCGTGCTGTTGGCTGGGCACACAAATCGTTAAGTGTGCCCCCTGAACATTCTGTAAAAAGTGTGATTACCTGTGTGTTAGAATCATATGTTCACCTACATAACTGCAGTATTTTTGTGCCATATGTGCATCAGGTGTACAATTGTGTGTTTACTTTACATTGTTATTTGTAGAGATGAGCGCCTGAAATTTTTCGGGTTTTGTGTTTTGGTTTTGGGTTCGGTTCCGCGGCCGTGTTTTGGGTTCGAACGCGTTTTGGCAAAACCTCACCGAATTTTTTTTGTCGGATTCGGGTGTTTTTTTCAAAAAACACTAAAAAACAGCTTAAATCATAGAATTTGGGGGTCATTTTGATCCCAAAGTATTATTAACCTCAAAAACCATAATTTACACTCATTTTCAGTCTATTCTGAATACCTCACACCTCACAATATTATTTTTAGTCCTAAAATTTGCACCGAGGTCGCTGTGTGAGTAAGATAAGCGACCCTAGTGGCCGACACAAACACCGGGCCCATCTAGGAGTGGCACTGCAGTGTCACGCAGGATGTCCCTTCCAAAAAACCCTCCCCAAACAGCACATGACGCAAAGAAAAAAAGAGGCGCAATGAGGTAGCTGTGTGAGTAAGATTAGCGACCCTAGTGGCCGACACAAACACCGGGCCCATCTAGGAGTGGCACTGCAGTGTCACGCAGGATGGCCCTTCCAAAAAACCCTCCCCAAACAGCACATGACGCAAAGAAAAAAAGAGGCGCAATGAGGTAGCTGTGTGAGTAAGATTAGCGACCCTAGTGGCCGACACAAACACCGGGCCCATCTAGGAGTGGCACTGCAGTGTCACGCAGGATGTCCCTTCCAAAAAACCCTCCCCAAACAGCACATGACGCAAAGAAAAAAAGAGGCGCAATGAGGTAGCTGTGTGAGTAAGATTAGCGACCCTAGTGGCCGACACAAACATCGGGCCCATCTAGGAGTGGCACTGCAGTGTCACGCAGGACGTCCCTTCCAAAAAACCCTCCCCAAACAGCACATGACGCAAAGAAAAAAAGAGGCGCAATGAGGTAGCTGACTGTGTGAGTAAGATTAGCGACCCTAGTGGCCGACACAAACACCGGGCCCATCTAGGAGTGGCACTGCAGTGTCACGCAGGATGTCCCTTCCAAAAAACCCTCCCCAATCAGCACATGATGCAAAGAAAAAGAAAAGAAAAAAGAGGTGCAAGATGGAATTGTCCTTGGGCCCTCCCACCCACCCTTATGTTGTATAAACAAAACAGGACATGCACACTTTAACCAACCCATCATTTCAGTGACAGGGTCTGCCACACGACTGTGACTGATATGACGGGTTGGTTTGGACCCCCCCCAAAAAAGAAGCAATTAATCTCTCCTTGCACAAACTGGCTCTACAGAGGCAAGATGTCCACCTCATCTTCACCCTCCGATATATCACCGTGTACATCCCCCTCCTCACAGATTATCAATTCGTCCCCACTGGAATCCACCATCTCAGCTCCCTGTGTACTTTGTGGAGGCAATTGCTGCTGGTCAATGTCTCCGCGGAGGAATTGATTATAATTCATTTTAATGAACATCATCTTCTCCACATTTTCTGGATGTAACCTCGTACGCCGATTGCTGACAAGGTGAGCGGCGGCACTAAACACTCTTTCGGAGTACACACTTGTGGGAGGGCAACTTAGGTAGAATAAAGCCAGTTTGTGCAAGGGCCTCCAAATTGCCTCTTTTTCCTGCCAGTATAAGTACGGACTGTGTGACGTGCCTACTTGGATGCGGTCACTCATATAATCCTCCACCATTCTATCAATGTTGAGAGAATCATATGCAGTGACAGTAGACGACATGTCCGTAATCGTTGTCAGGTCCTTCAGTCCGGACCAGATGTCAGCATCAGCAGTCGCTCCAGACTGCCCTGCATCACCGCCAGCGGGTGGGCTCGGAATTCTGAGCCTTTTCCTCGCACCCCCAGTTGCGGGAGAATGTGAAGGAGGAGATGTTGACAGGTCGCGTTCCGCTTGACTTGACAATTTTGTCACCAGCAGGTCTTTCAACCCCAGCAGACTTGTGTCTGCCGGAAAGAGAGATCCAAGGTAGGCTTTAAATCTAGGATCGAGCACGGTGGCCAAAATGTAGTGCTCTGATTTCAACAGATTGACCACCCGTGAATCCTTGTTAAGCGAATTAAGGGCTGCATCCACAAGTCCCACATGCCTAGCGGAATCGCTCCCTTTTAGCTCCTTCTTCAATGCCTCCAGCTTCTTCTGCAAAAGCCTGATGAGGGGAATGACCTGACTCAGGCTGGCAGTGTCTGAACTGACTTCACGTGTGGCAAGTTCAAAGGGCATCAGAACCTTGCACAACGTTGAAATCATTCTCCACTGCACTTGAGACAGGTGCATTCCACCTCCTATATCGTGCTCAATTGTATAGGCTTGAATGGCCTTTTGCTGCTCCTCCAACCTCTGAAGCATATAGAGGGTTGAATTCCACCTCGTTACCACTTCTTGCTTCAGATGATGGCAGGGCAGGTTCAGTAGTTTTTGGTGGTGCTCCAGTCTTCTGTACGTGGTGCCTGTACGCCGAAAGTGTCCCGCAATTCTTCTGGCCACCGACAGCATCTCTTGCACGCCCCTGTCGTTTTTTTAAAAATTCTGCACCACCAAATTCAAGGTATGTGCAAAACATGGGACGTGCTGGAATTTGCCCATATTTAATGCACACACAATATTGCTGGCGTTGTCCGATGCCACAAATCCACAGGAGAGTCCAATTGGGGTAAGCCATTCCGCGATGATCTTCCTCAGTTGCCGTAAGAGGTTTTCAGCTGTGTGCGTATTCTGGAAAGCGGTGATACAAAGCGTAGCCTGCCTAGGAAAGAGTTGGCGTTTGCGAGATGCTGCTACTGGTGCCGCCGCTGCTGTTCTTGCGGCGGGAGTCCATACATCTACCCAGTGGGCTGTCACAGTCATATAGTCCTGACCCTGCCCTGCTCCACTTGTCCACATGTCCGTGGTTAAGTGGACATTGGGTACAACTGCATTTTTTAGGACACTGGTGAGTCTTTTTCTGACGTCCGTGTACATTCTCGGTATCGCCTGCCTAGAGAAGTGGAACCTAGATGGTATTTGGTAACGGGGGCACACTGCCTCAATAAATTGTCTAGTTCCCTGTGAACTAACGGCGGATACCGGACGCACGTCTAACACCAACATAGTTGTCAAGGCCTCAGTTATCCGCTTTGCAGTAGGATGACTGCTGTGATATTTCATCTTCCTCGCAAAGGACTGTTGAACAGTCAATTGCTTACTGGAAGTAGTACAAGTGGGCTTACGACTTCCCCTCTGGGATGACCATCGACTCCCAGCGGCAACAACAGCAGCGCCAGCAGCAGTAGGCGTTACACGCAAGGATGCATCGGAGGAATCCCAGGCAGGAGAGGACTCGTCAGAATTGCCAGTGACATGGCCTGCAGGACTATTGGCATTCCTGGGGAAGGAGGAAATTGACACTGAGGGAGTTGGTGGGGTGGTTTGCGTGAGCTTGGTTATAAGAGGAAGGGATTTACTGGTCAGTGGACTGCTTCCGCTGTCACCCAAAGTTTTTGAACTTGTCACTGACTTATTATGAATGCGCTGCAGGTGACGTATAAGGGAGGATGTTCCGAGGTGGTTAACGTCCTTACCCCTACTTATTACAGCTTGACAAAGGGAACACACGGCTTGACACCTGTTGTCCGCATTTCTGGTGAAATACCTCCACACCGAAGAGCTGATTTTTTTGGTATTTTCACCTGGCATGTCAACGGCCATATTCCTCCCACGGACAACAGGTGTCTCCCCGGGTGCCTGACTTAAACAAACCACCTCACCATCAGAATCCTCCTGGTCAATTTCCTCCCCAGCGCCAGCAACACCCATATCCTCCTCATCCTGGTGTACTTCAACACTGACATCTTCAATCTGACTATCAGGAACTGGACTGCGGGTGCTCCTTCCAGCACTTGCAGGGGGCGTGCAAATGGTGGAAGGCGCATGCTCTTCACGTCCAGTGTTGGGAAGGTCAGGCATCGCAACCGACACAATTGGACTCTCCTTGTGGATTTGGGATTTCGAAGAATGCACAGTTCTTTGCTGTGCTGCTTTTGCCAGCTTGAGTCTTTTCATTTTTCTAGCGAGAGGCTGAGTGCTTCCATCCTCATGTGAAGCTGAACCACTAGCCATGAACATAGGCCAGGGCCTCAGCCGTTCCTTGCCACTCCGTGTGGTAAATGGCATATTGGCAAGTTTACGCTTCTCCTCCGACAATTTTATTTTAGGTTTTGGAGTCCTTTTTTTTCTGATATTTGGTGTTTTGGATTTGACATGCTCTGTACTATGACATTGGGCATCGGCCTTGGCAGACGACGTTGCTGGCATTTCATCGTCTCGGCCATGACTAGTGGCAGCAGCTTCAGCACGAGGTGGAAGTGGATCTTGATCTTTCCCTAATTTTGGAACCTCAACATTTTTGTTCTCCATATTTTAATAGGCACAACTAAAAGGCACCTCAGGTAAACAATGGAGATGGATACTAGTATACAATTATGGACTGCCTGCCGACTGCAGACACAGAGGTAGCCACAGCCGTGAACTACCGTACTGTACTGTGTCTGCAGCTAATATAGACTGGTTGATAAAGAGAAGATGTCTATGTAACTATGTATGTATAAAGAAGACTGAAAAAAATCCACGGTTAGGTGGTATACAATTATGGACGGACTGCCTGCCGAGTGCAGACACAGAGGTAGCCACAGCCGTGAACTACCGTACTGTACTGTGTCTGCAGCTAATATAGACTGGTTGATAAAGAGAAGATGTCTATGTAACTATGTATGTATAAAGAAGAATGAAAAAAAACCACGGTTAGGTGGTATACAATTATGGACGGACTGCCTGCCGAGTGCAGACACAGAGGTAGCCACAGCCGTGAACTACCGTACTGTACTGTGTCTGCAGCTAATATAGACTGGTTGATAAAGAGAAGATGTCTATGTAACTATGTATGTATAAAGAAGAATGAAAAAAATCCACGGTTAGGTGGTATTACAATTATGGACGGACTGCCTGCCGAGTGCAGAGACACAGAGGTAGCCACAGCCGTGAACTACCGTACTGTGTCTGCTGCGACTGGATGATAAATGATATAAAAAATATATATATATCACTACTGCAGCCGGACAGGTATATATTATATATTATATAATGACGGACCTGCTGGACACTGTCTGTCAGCAGAATGAGTTTTATTTTTATAGAATAAAAAAAAAAAAAAACACACAAGTGAAGTCACACGACGAGTGTTTAACTTTTTCAGGCAATCACAATATAAGTATACTACTAACTATACTGGTGGTCAGTGTGGTCAGGTCACTGGTCAGTCACACTGGCAGTGGCACTCCTGCAGCAAAAGTGTGCACTGTTTAATTTTAATATAATATGTACTCCTGGCTCCTGCTATAACCTATAACTGGCACTGCAGTAGTGCTCCCCAGTCTCCCCCACAATTATAAGCTGTGTGAGCTGAGCAGTCAGACAGATATATAATATATATAGATGATGCAGCACACTGGCCTGAGCCTGAGCAGTGCACACAGATATGGTATGTGACTGACTGAGTCACTGTGTGTATCGCTTTTTTCAGGCAGAGAACGGATATATTAAATAAACTGCACTGTGTGTCTGGTGGTCACTCACTATATAATATATTATGTACTCCTGGCTCCTGCTATAACCTATAACTGGCACTGCAGTAGTGCTCCCCAGTCTCCCCCACAATTATAAGCTGTGTGAGCTGAGCAGTCAGACAGATATATATAATATTATATATAGATAATAGATGATGCAGCACACTGGCCTGAGCCTGAGCAGTGCACACAGATATGGTATGTGACTGACTGAGTCACTGTGTGTATCGCTTTTTTCAGGCAGAGAACGGATATATTAAATAAACTGCACTGTGTGTCTGGTGGTCACTCACTATATAATATATTATGTACTCCTGGCTCCTGCTATAACCTATAACTGGCACTGCAGTAGTGCTCCCCAGTCTCCCCCACAATTATAAGCTGTGTGAGCTGAGCAGTCAGACAGATATATATAATATTATATATAGATAATAGATGATGCAGCACACTGGCCTGAGCCTGAGCAGTGCACACAGATATGGTATGTGACTGACTGAGTCACTGTGTGTATCGCTTTTTTCAGGCAGAGAACGGATATATTAAATAAACTGCACTGTGTGTCTGGTGGTCACTCACTATATAATATATTATGTACTCCTGGCTCCTGCTATAACCTATAACTGGCACTGCAGTAGTGCTCCCCAGTCTCCCCCACAATTATAAGCTGTGTGAGCTGAGCAGTCAGACAGATATATATAATATTATATATAGATAATAGATGATGCAGCACACTGGCCTGAGCCTGAGCAGTGCACACAGATATGGTATGTGACTGAGTCACTGTGTGCTGTGTATCGCTTTTTTCAGGCAGAGAACGGATTATAAAGTAAACTGCACTGTCCTCACTAGTAAACTCTCTCCACTCAGTCTCTACACTTCTACAGTAACAGTACTCCTCCTAGTCAGCTCCAGTAAATCTCTCTCAGTCTCTTATAATCTAAATGGAGAGGACGCCAGCCACGTCCTCTCCCTATCAATCTCAATGCACGTGTGAAAATGGCGGCGACGCGCGGCTCCTTATATAGAATCCGAGTCTCGCGATAGAATCCGAGCCTCGCGAGAATCCGACAGCGTCATGATGACGTTCGGGCGCGCTCGGGTTAACCGAGCAAGGCGGGAAGATCCGAGTCGCTCGGACCCGTGAAAAAAAACATGAAGTTCTGGCGGGTTCGGATTCAGAGAAACCGAACCCGCTCATCTCTAGTTATTTGTAGGGGGAATTTACTAAAGGTCCATTTTGGTCAATTTAAAAGTGATGGAAATCGATAAAAAATCAATCTCAATCGATGTTGGGTTTCAGGGGCTGAAACACATTTGCTAACAGGTTATATTTTTTATATACATTTTTAAATATTAATAAGCGGTTGTTCGATTTTCATAGATAAATTAATAGATACATTTAAATCCATCAAAATCAAACTTTAGTAAATTTCCTCCTATCACTGAATAGGAGATAGTGAATGCACTAATCATTGAAAAGAGTGGCAAAGTGAGCCAGTGGAGAAATTGCCCATGGCAACCAATCAAGTGCTCCGTATAATTTTATAGTATGCAAATTATAAATGTTACTTCAATGCTGATTGGTTGCCATGGGCCACTTCGTCACAGGCTCACTTCTCCACTCTTTTAACTTGTTTAGTACATCTCCCCCTAAGTGTGAAAGTTGCATTACCCTGTTTGTACACAATGGGTCCTATGTACTAAGCCTTGGAGAGAGATAAAATGGATGGAGATAAAGTACCAGCCAATCAGCTCCTAACTGTCATTTTTTCAAACACAGCCTGTAACATGTCAGTTAGGAGATGATTAGCTGGTACTTTATCTCTGTGAAATGTATCACTTGTCAAGGCTTGTACATCTCCCCCAGTATACTGTAATAATAATAATGTAAGAAAGTGTCTATTCACAAGAGATAACAGTGCCTTGCCCTTGCCAGTATTATTAATAAATACGAAACCAGCATTTTCCATATAACATGTCATTAAATACAAAAAACACCCACATCCGATGTTTACAGCATTTACAACTAGAGTGCATGGGATTTGCCTCAGCTGTAGTCCAAATGGAAATGACAAACCAGTAATCAGAAAAGACTGCTGTGACTTGATAAAATATACACTGCTCAAAAAAATAAAGGAAACACTAAAATAACACATCCTAGATCTGCATGAATTAAATATTCTTATTAAATACTTTGTTCTTTACATAGTTGAATGTGCTGACAACAAAATGACACAAAAATGATCAATGGAAATCAAATTTATTAACCCATGGAGGTCTGGATTTGGAGTCACACTCAAAATTAAAGTGGAAAAACACACTACAGGCTGATCCAACTTTGATGTAATGTCCTTAAAACAAGTCAAAATGAGGCTCAGTAGTGTGTGTGCCTGTATGACCTCGCTACAACGCCTGAGCATGCTCCTGGACAGTCTGTGGTGCAATGTGGCGTTGGTGGATGGAGCTAGACATGATGTCCCAGATGTGCTCAATTGGATTCAGGTCTGGGGAATGGGCGGGCCAGTCCATAGCATCAATGCCTTCGTCTTGCAGGAACTGCTGACACACTCCAGCCATATGAGGTCTAGCATTGTCTTGCATTAGGAGGAACCCAGGGCCAACCGCACCAGCATATGGTCTCACAAGGGGTCTGAGGATCTCATCTTGGTACCTAATGGCAGTCAGCTACCTCTGGCGAGCACATGGAGGGCTGTGCGGCCCCCCAAAGAAATGCCACCCCACACCATTACTGACCCACTGCCAAACCGGTCATCCTGGAGGATGTTGCAGGCAGCAGAACGTTCTCCTTGGCGTCTCCAGACTCTGTCACGTCTGTCACATGTGCTCAGTGAGAACCTGCTTTCATCTGTGAAGAGCACAGGGCGTCAGTGGCGAATTTGCCAATCTTGGTGTTCTCTGGCAAATGCCAAACGTCCTGCACGGTGTTGGGCTGTAAGCACAACCCCCATCTGTGGACGTCGGGCCCTCATACCACCCTCATGGAGTCTGTTTCTGATCGTTTGAGTAGACACATGCACATTTGTGTCTTGCTGTAGGTCATTTTGCAGGGCTCTGGCAGTGCTCCTCCTGTTCCTCCTTGCACAAAGGCGGCTGGGTTGTTGCCCTCCTACGGCCTCCTCCACGTCTCCTGATGTACTGGCCTGTCTCCTAGTAGCGCCTCCATGCTCTGGACACTACGCTGACAGACACAGCAAACCTTCATGCCACAGCTCGCATTGATGTGCCATCCTGGATGAACTGCACTACCTGAGCCTCTTCTGTGGGTTGTAGACTCCGTCTCATGCTACCACTAGAGTGAAAGCACTGCCAGCTTTCAAAAGTGACCAAAACATCAGCCAGAAAGCATAGGAGCTGAGAAGCGGTCTGTGGTCACCACCTGCAGAGCAACTCCTTTATTGGGGGTGTCTTGCTAATTTCCAGCTGTCTATTCCATCTGCATGTGAAATTGATTGTCAATCAGTGTTGCTTCCTAAGTGGAAAGTTTGATTTCACAGAAGTGTGATTGACTTGGAGTTACATTGTGTTGTTTAAGTGTTCCCTTTATTTTTTTGAGCAGTGTAGTCGCCATTCTGATAAATGAAGTACAGTACTACTAGCCAGTGGCAGGGGCGTATTTAGAACGTTACGGGCTCCATAGAAATTTAGGAAGCCCCCCCCCCCCCCAAAGCTTCTAAAGTTTCTGCAGCGTGACCTCGGAATAGGCCTGCCTAGTGCTGCCCAGGGGGCGTGCTTACTGCTGCTTGTCATTTTTAATACAAACATTAAGCCAGACCTGCTTGAAAATGAATAACCCCATTAGTTCATATATGTACCTTATTATACCCCAAGGTACTAGCTAACTAATTGAACCCCTCCCAGCATTTCCAGTCCCCTCCAAGCACTCACTGTTCCCTTCCCATCATGCACTGCCCCCTCCTAGCACACCATGCACCTCTCCTCTTACTGGTCCGCTCTTTGCTCACACTGACCCCCTCCCAGCATGCAATGACCTCCTCTCTGCATGCACTGACCTCCTCCAAGCATGCACTGACCCCGTTAGCTCATTGCTCCCCCTCAGACAGTGTCAGCACCAGCACACTTACCTTTTTTTTTTTGATCTTGTCTCCTGTTGCATAAACAATCTAAGGCTGGTGGCACTGTCCTGTTGGCAGCGCTTCCACACCCGGCTCTGCGCTTGTTGAACTAAGGGAAACTAGGACCAGCCCTTGTTGGACAGCAAAGAGGGCTCTTATTTACACTGACACGCAGCATGTCATTATGTACTTACATCCAATCACTCCTCCAGTGCCTGCCAAGACAGTAGCACAGTGGAGGTGGAGATGCTCGACCTCCACATCTCCCCCCTTATTCTGATGCCACCACTGATCTCACATAACATCCCGTCATATATCTCCACCACAGTTCATGCAGGCGGGAGGCAATCAATTTGCTGGCTGTCGGTATCCCGGCGGCCAGGATACCGACTTTGGAATTCCGGCACCCGTTTAAATGCCGGCGGTCGGGTTACCGGAATCCCCACTTGGGTGGTGGTCCACGCTATTATCCACGGGGGAATAGATTCCACCGGACGTGAAGCGTGGCGAGCACAGCAAGCCTGCAAGGGGATACGCTGCGATCAACGCTGGTATTCCGGCTGTCGAGATTCCGGTGTTGGTCTGCCGATCGCCGGTATTTTGACAGCTGGGATATCATACTTATTCCCAGCTGGCAATTGTGTTCTATTCGGTGGTGTGACTGGGTGCAGGAGGAAGCAGGCCCTGGAGGCGGTACACCAATCAGAAGCAGTTAGATAGTGATACCAGTGGTGCTCATCAGTGCATATCTTTACACCAGCTGTCCAGTACCCTCAAGAGATATGACAAGTAAAAGGTGTATCAGGGATGAGTCAGTGTCTAATTATTATGTCACAGTTATGGAGGTGGGCTACACTTACCCACATGTCTCTGCTGTATTCAACTAATGCTTTCCTCCTCTCCAGGTATAAGGGGCTACAAATCTAATGGTGATATGGACGCTTTTGGTGTGCATGGGTAGCATGGCAATGTATATATTCATACCAGCAAAATGATTATGCACTAAGCTCTGAATGAGAACTTTATATTTTAACAAAGGTGTTAAAAATGGGTGGTCTTCTGTATGCCGGCGGTCGGGCTCCCGGCGCTCAGTATACCGGCGCCGGGAGCCCGACAACCGGCATACCGACACTTATTTTCCCTCGTGGGGGTCCACGACCCCCATAGAGGGAGAATAAAATAGTGTGGCACGCGTAGCGCGCCACCGTGCCCGTAGCGTGGCGAGCGCAGCGAGCCCGCAAGGGGCTCATTTGCGCTCGCCACGCTGTCGGTAAGCCGGCGGTCGGGCTCCCGGCGCCGGGATGCTGGTCGCCGGGAGCCCGACCGCCGGCCAGCCGTAGTGAACCCGTTAAAAATATGGTCAAGCCTCAGTCTGCCCATTAGAGCTGACTAATGATGACTGTGTTTTGATAAGACAAAAGTTCTGCATCTCAGCCTTAGTCAGATTTCACCCAGTATAATGTGCGTGACTGGGCTGCTGCCCGTTTGTTTTGCTTCTGAAAGTGTATGCATATTTGGATGCCTGCATGCATACGTAAATTAATGGAGTATATTTGCAAGCACATGTATGCAGGGGCATGCAAGTACTTATTCATTCATGAATGCTGGTCTCTTTATATGCATGAGCTGAGAATAGATCCTTAACAACAGCTGCATTCCATAAGCCAGGCGTTCCGGCTGTGAGTACAGAGAGGCTAGTTTGGATAGGATGGAACTCGTAGTTTAGTTGGTTACATGGCTAATAAATGCCTAATGCTGATGAAAGATCTCCTCCGACTAAAAGACCGTCTCCCCGGCCCACAGAGGGGGCACTGTCAATGTAAAAATGTGACGCTATCAATACAAGTGCTGCAATATTACCCCAAAAAAGCATGGAAAAGGTGTGGCTCAGCCAAATAATGCCAAGCTCTAATGAAACAAATAGTATATGTCAGACATGTAACATGTATGATCCATTATACAGTGTTAATGAGGCAGTAGGTAAAATAACTGTAATAGCAGAACAAAAAAAGACAATCCAGGGGGGTACCAACAATATCTGTGAAATATGTGCTTAAACTAATAACGTAAATTACAAATATTACAACTACAGGCACATGTTTCGTAATGCATATGATTACGCTACTAATAAAGTGTTAAAGTATTATGCAGCCTGGCCCGCATTGTAGAGAGTACAGTACATGACCGCACAGGTAAAACGTAATAACACAGGTCTTTAAATTAGGCATCAAACTCACACCTAACTCCAACCTGTATAATAAGAGGTGATATCTATACATATTACGATCCTAAATTCAAAGAGCCGAATAATACCTCATAGAACACTAATCATAAATCAGCAAATACAAAACTAATCAATGCCAGTTGCCTATGCAGAACAGAAACTTAAGTAAAACATTCCAGCTAAATTTCTAGGTTCAATAACTTGCCTCCCCTATCACTGCCCCTAAGAGAAGGTGATATATCAGCCAATGTCATTAAGGTCTATCTTCAGCGTAAAGAAGAACAAGAAGTCCAGGAAGTGATGATATGGCCCCCACAGAGCCCTGCAGGAAAATGTAATACCATCCATGCCTTGTAAGTGATTGCCCCTTTAAAAAAAAAGTCCTGCCGCTGATCTCAACATCATCGAGTCTGTCTGGGATTACATGAAGAGATCCGACCGAGTCCAGGTTCGGATTTTTACGCGGTTCGGAAACCGGATTTTAAATCTAAATTCAGGTTTTGGATTGTAAAAATTTACTTGATTTTACTTGTTTCAATCGATTTTTATCAATGATTATCATTTTTTTTAACCGATTTTAAAACTTACCTAAATTGGACTCCGAACCAAAACACTTAACGGTGGTTTTGCAAAACCAAAACATGAGGATGAAATTAGAACCAAAACCAAACCACGATACTCAGCACACATCTCTAAAATGAATGTTAAATTATTCAATTCAACTGAAGTGTTGGGTGTGTGGAACAAAAGACCTAGTCACTCGTCACGTTTTCTTAGTCGAAAACACGTGATGATTCCCAGTGGTTACCATGACTTGTGATCACTGGGAATCATAGGAACCACTGGGAATCACACCTTACCTTGTGCTTTCTTTTTCTTGTTTATCAGCACTGCTCATCTATGGAAAATGATGCAGTTATGGGCAAGCCGAAGATTAATAAGAGCCATCTGGATTACCTTCTTCTTTATGTATGGTTTGTACACAGATTCAGAACTCCCCCTAATGTATTTGTATGCCTGTACCTAACAATACATTAGTAAGAAACAAAATAAAGATAGGTACACACTATATAAATATCTGCCCAGTCTGGCTGTTGGAATGATAATCTGGTAATGTATGGGAGTAAGCGACAATCACTGTGAATCAAACAGATTTTACCAATTTGAGCGACTGTTTTTGTCCGCTTTCCAGTGTTTGGGAGCAAATGGTCAATTGTCATTTGCTCCCATACATTACTAGATTTTAATTACAACCAGCCAGATTGGGCAGATAATTGTACACTGTTTACCTAGCTTTAGAGAAGTAATATTTTGAGATGCTTTAATTATTATCATAAGCTTCTAAATCAGGGCACACACCAGTGCCGTTACAGGGTGGTTCACACTATGGCCCAGATTTATTAAGCCTTGGAGAGTGATAAATAGCATTATGATAAAGTACCAACCAATCGGCTTCTAACTGTCATTTTCCAAACACAGCCTGTAACATGGCAGTTAGGAGCTGACTGGCTGGTGCTTTTTCACTCTCCATTTTATCACTTTCCAAGTGATGATGCATCTAGCCATCAGTCTGTAACATGGAAGTTAGGAGCTGATTGGCTGGTACTTTATCACCGTGCTATTTATCACTCTCCAAGACTTGATAAATGGGGCCAATATCAGTAATCTGCCCAATTATCACATAAGCATGTATGCAGGAGCTTTTTTTTAGCCGATAAACAGCTTTAAAATGTTCTATCAGGAGGTTGCATCTTTCCTACTGTTTAAAAACTACAGTGCCTGTTTTAGTGATTGCCATGAAGAAAGCATACACCGAGCTAAATCTATTTCAGTCTGCACAGGTTACACACTGATCTGATAATCTCTCTGAGGATTGGAGTGTGTATGTGATCTCCAGACTTGTCTGCAAAGTGTGCAACCAACATGTCAGATGAAATTGGGCAGCAGTGGTGTATCTATAATTGGTGCAGGGGGGCTCACACCGCACACCCTGTACCCATTTCTTCAAAGGAAAATGGTGCAGTGGATATTTTCACAGCCTTTTGTGCATGCGCAGTAGAAATATCACCAGGAAAATGGCTGCTGCACCATTTTCTCATAGACTTGCACATGTGCAGTAGACTCTGGTAAAGCACCACAGTCTACACACAAATACGCTACCTGACTGCTGGATAGAGAGGAGAGGGCCTCAAGGGACACTGCACACGGGCCCCCTCCTCTGTTGATAAGCCACTGAATTGGAAATATAAACAGGTCTATCTGCACACTGTGATGAGGTGTCTCACACTATAAATTTCATTTACATTCCCTCTTGCATGATGGTGTTATACTGTCAGCATGACAGTTCTCTTACCACCTCCTAGAAGGAACCTGGGGGAGAGGAACCAGACCGTAGACAGATTCCTACAACACAACCAACCACAACTGCTGTCTGGCTTGTGAGTCAGCATATTAATCCTACCACTGCCAGAGGGGCCTTCTGTACAAGTCCTCGCAGAGCTTCTGCTAGGCTGAGGACAGTAGACAAATTTGCAATCCCGTGTATGTTTTTTTACGATCGTGACCCAGACTTTGCCAAACAGGTGAGATAACTTTAATCAGAAGCATATGTTTGTTAATGTGAAGCTGGACTGATAAATGTTTGACATTGATGCAAAAGCTCAATGAAAATTTTCCAAACATGCCCCTAAGGCAAAATTAAATATAAAATACACTGGAAAACATCCAAAGCACAGACCTCTAGTCTGCAAAACCGTGTACCTTGAAACACCCTTTATCACCTTGCCAATTTTCTGCTAGCGCCATTCCAATTCTTTTTTTCTCTCTTCAAACAAAATAACACATAGAAAGCATAAAAGCACTTCCACCAATACAGTGATATAAATGGATGGGTAACTTATGGTATACACAAGCTCATACGCATCATTTTAAGCTTACTGATTTTTCCCAAACTTACCCACCCCAACCCTTATAGTAATTGTGCTCTGATGCATCAGGTAAAAAGTAAAATGTGATGCTTCACAGTGGGGCAGATGTATTAAGCTTGGAGAATTGATAAAGAAGTGATAAAACAGTGATAAGCACAAGGTGATAATGCACCAGCCAATCAGCTCCTAACTGTCATATTTCAAACCCATTATGATTGGTTGGTGGGTTATCACCTTGCACTTATCACTGCTTTATCACTTCTTTATCCCTTCGCCAGGTTAATACATCTGTCCCAATATTAGATAAGATGATACTTATGGCTGGATTCTAAGCTGTCTTAGCCCCCAACTTAATGGCTGCCCCCTGGTTGGCACAGCACGCGGAGGGGTGTGTGGCAGAGGTGGGTGGCGCGGGGGAGGAATGCAATGGCACGATCTCGTCATTGTGGTCCCGCCCCACTACACAATGCTGACCTGACCGGTGTCATGTCATCGGGCAGCTCCAGGAGACTTGAATGCTCTTTTTGAATACTGGGTTTGCCACCCGAGGTTCAGGAGCCTCCCTGACTTTCTGAGAGAATAATCAAGTTTGTTTCCGCATTTAGTGGGACAGTTTCGCTGTCGCCACCAATGGGTCGCAGTGTATGTGTGGGGGGGGGGGGGGGCACTCACACCCCTGCTCTGCTCTGCAGAACAGCGGGTAAGCAGCGGGTGAATAGTTGCCGTGTGCACATGTCCATTCACAGTGTCGGGAGAGCCTGGGGGCAGCCCAGCATCTTGGAGAATGCTGGACACTGCCCCGCAATGACAGTAACGGGGGTGCAGTGAAGCCCCGCCCCCCTTCCACTGAGGCTCTACCCCATTTGCAGTGACGCGCACGTCTGTGGCACGCGCAGGGTCCTGCTCCCTGAACCACCATTGTTGAGAGGTATGGTTTTGTGTCGAACAATCCAAAAAGCAAAAGACATCTTGCAGATATTTGCAGATTCTGCATGTGCTGTAGAAAGTGATCGCCAACTCTGCATGCATCGCACCATGCATAGGCACCTGGACAGGGGCAGTTTAAGAGATTAAAGTGCCCATGTGCAGGCTCTGTGCAGGTCTTTTTGCCTGAGTCTACTGCACATGCGCAGGTCTCCAGGAACATGGCACCTGTGCTATGTTCCCAAGAAACATCTCTACTGCGCTTACACAAATTTCTGGGAAAATGGCCTTCATGCCATTTTCCTGGTGATTTACAATATGTTTGCATCGCAGGCCAATGCAGGACTCCAGAGAGGTAAGTAAAATGATATCGGTGCAGCGTCAAATCTCTACTGCGCATGCAAATCACCAGAAAAATGGCTGCTGTGCCATTTTCCCAGTGATTTCTGTTTGTACCGGCAGCCGATGTGGGACTCCAGAATGGTAAGTCGTTAAATATGGGTGCATGGTGCACGTTGTGGGTCCCCCAGGAGCCTGTGTGCACTACACCCACGCATGTGGGTTGTCGGGTGATTTCCATGCTTGTTTGAGGCATGCTTACAGAGTTAGAAAGTCTGCTTTTGAAGGACGTTTTGCTACACAACAAAGTGAGTGTAGGTTCCCATACTAATGACGATGATTGTGGCTGCAGACAGAAAAAGCAGTGGGTGGCCTGGCCTTCTGCTTGGAGGTGCATGGACTTGCATTAGCATAAGTTTGTAAATCTATCTGCCACGGAAGTCTGCACTTGCAGCCGCTTTACATCTGACTCAGAATTAGTATATAGCAGAAAGCAGTCATGGATTATGGGACTGGACGTGTTGGCGTCTCTTACAGTCACAGTAGATGCTATTTGTTGTCTCCTCATGCCTTTCCTATCTGCTCTCTGCTTTTCTGCTGCCAGGGTTACACTAGATTGGAGTTCCTCTTGCTGTTCATGCCTCTTGGGAAATATCTAGTTCATATGTAAACACGGATCACGATGCTGGAGCAACGTTTCAGAGGATACATTGTATATTCCAGAGAAGTGGAGTCGTTCTGACTGTATGCCATGGGAAGGTTATATGTTAAGCAAAATGACTGCCTCCTGCTGTTTCATTTCAGTACATTTGCTATTAAATATCAGACAATTGCAGCTGTACACTTCAAACCAAATGAAAGCAAAGAGAAATCATGTTATTTAAAGTCAATTAAGGTTCATTTACTGGTTTGAGTGTCTTTCCAGCCAAATGGGTGCTACCTACATTATCTTGTAAATATATGTTTCCTTTAAGTATAGTTCACAGATCAGGTCAGACAGGCTTTTATATTATCAGACAGTTTTGTTTATGGGTAATTGCAGCCATTAAACTCAATCCAAGCAAATAGCGCTTCTTTCTATGCTCCGGAAAATGTGTTTTTCACCCACAAGTTAGATCCAAGCACAATCTTAAGTGTTTGATTAATTATACCACCATCGTAATGTCTTTGCAGAGCCTAAAGTAACAATAGGTTTGATAAATAATATTTTACATACAATAATAAATGAAACACAATATTTTAAAATAACTTTTTTAATATTCATTTCAAATGGGAATATCAAATTGCTGTTTGGACGGTTTCAAATGGACTCACAAAACACTCATAAGTCTTATTGCAATCAGCAAATTATAAAATAATGATTTGTATTATTGACATATGCAAAATGCCTGCTATTAATCTGTTTTCATATACGGCAAAGAGGACACTTATTTTTGTTTTATAAAGAATACTGCAGAGCAGATCAGAGAGAGCCGTGCGCAGCTGTGAATATGGAAACAAGTTGCGACTAACCACAAATGCAAAATGCGCGGAAAACTGACCATGTCACATCATGTGTTTATGGCCAGATCTGTATAATGTTTATAGCTCCTTTTATTAATATGTATGATCACCTACCATCTGTAAAAAGGGGATTCGTTTAATTTGCCTGCTGTCGGGATCCCGGTGGTCAGGATACTGGCGCCGGAATGCCGCCAGCCAACAATGCCGCCAGCCAGATTCCCGGCAAAATAGGACTAGTCTCACTCGTGGGTGTCCACGATAGATATAGGGAGGGAATAGATCCTGTGACGAGTGCAGCGAGCCCGCGAGGGGACTCTTTCTGCTCACCCCGCTGCCAGCATTCTGGCGGGCAGGATGCCGCTGTTGGGATATGGACAGTCGGCATCCCATCCGCCGGTAAATCATACTAAATCCATAAACAGATAGCAGGGCGCTCTCAAGTAGCAGCAGAGAGGTGGGAATGACGGAGTTGGCAACGTGATTGCCCTCAGTATGTACTATGTAGCAACATGTCTCAGAGCTGGCAGTAAAGAGGTCATGACCTGCTTCCTGCCTCTCCACTGCTACTAAATCTGCAGCGCGGGTTTCTAGGTTCCTCACAGTGCACGGGTCACGCACTGCACTACTGGTAGCTGGGCTTCCACGGGGCCAAAGCTTGCTTTGGCTCAAATATGGCTGAATCTACTGGGCATATTCAATTTACCACACAGCTAATTGTTGGTTCTGCCCCATGCGCTAATTTCCAGGAAAGGGATATCTAAGAAACTCATTTATTGTGCAGTTTCCGCCGAATTAGTGGGTTAACGTGAGTTAACCCATAGTTTACAGCACAGGGAAAACGCAGTTTAATTCAATACCTTTTTCCTTGCACGGCATGGTCAATCAGCCTCGGGGTAAACTGAATAGTCCCCTATATCTTTATATTTTATTTTATTTTAATGTATTTTAAATGTGTATGCCAAATTTCCAGTTGGTACAAATATTCAAAAATCTTTTTATTACATTATTATCTTTACCCATGGTCAATTTTGCTGCACCGTCCCTATACTCGTTATCTTGTCCATAGCCTCGGCCTCCAACAAGGCCCTGAAATAAATGTTCTATACCAGTAATTACTGTGGATGCTTGATTTATCTGCAAGGCATGTACTGTATGTCTGAACACCTTGGTTCCCTTGCACGTACCAGAAGTATACATAAGCAGATATAATAAGTAATCCAGCGGTGAGATGATGAAACAGAGGGCAACCAAGCACTCCTGCAATTCTGCACAAGAAGAATCGCCTTCTTTTTATTTAAAAGTATTTTATTTTTTCCTTTTTTTTAACTAAGCTGCGATCATTACAGTGTTCTCAGTTCACCATTGAAATGTAACTTGAATGTGTTTGTGCCTGTTATCAATTTTAACTGAGGTTTTTAAATGCGAGAAAGTCAACAAAATTTTTATATTAGAACCAAATCACTGAAACGGTTTGAGAAACAGCATTAGACTGGTTTCAGCATCTCTAGCAGAAAAGTTGGACATTTCATGTTGCTGGATTTGGATGAGACATTTATATTGTACAACAGGGTTGTCTGATGTAACTTTTGAAAAGCAATAGAAATAATTAAAAACAAAGGGGGAGAGTTATTAAAACAGTAGTTGCCAACTGTAGGAGCCCCCGTTCGGCATAACTGGGGGCGTGGCTTGTTGTAGAGGGTGAGGAAGAGGCATGCTGCAGCAAAAGAGTCAGTGGGTGGGGGGCGTGGTTGCATATTCAGTGTAGCTGCAGCCCTCGCTGTACAATGCAGAGATTACTGGCATTGCATAGCAGGGGGCGTGGCTACGATGACACCATTCAGAGTAAATCGCGTCATCAGCCACCTAGTCTGAACACTTTACTTAGCATGTGGGTGGCTGGGTGGCGGGAGTAGCAGGCGGCTTCGGGAGACTTGCCCACTTTTCCGGGGGGCTGGAAGCGCCACCTGATTTTCAGGAGCCTCCTGGCCATTCCGGGACAGTAGGCAATTATGATTAAACCTTATAAAGACTGTAGATTTAAAGAAGTGTAAAAGTTGCCCATAACAACCCACCAGCCGCTGCCTTTCATTTTATAGAATGTACTTGATAGATATCACTTGGGAGTGAATGGGCTACTATGGGCTTCCATAGCCACTTTTCCACTTCTCCACTCTTTACAAGATTTGATACACTTCCCCTACTGTCATTAGAATGCTCCTAAATCACAAATGCTTAAATATCAGACTGTAACAGTGACTGTCCATACTAAATAATGAGACCTCAGGCAACATCTACATGGAAACCTTCATACAAGGCAAAGTGTGAATACTCACCATCTAGATACGAGAATCAGCTTATAAATAAAAACTGCATAAAATGTGGATAAAGATTCCTGCAATTCAGCAATGCATTGAGCCTTAACCCATAGACATTATTAGACTGGCATACACCATTAAACAAAAAAAAACAAAAAAAAATCATTGCATTCTTTTATAGCGTAAGTCGTGTCCAAGAATATCCTCTGCTATCTGCTGTATTTAAGACCCTGTTTTCCAGCATTTAAGCTCATCCGCGGCAACTTTCATTGCACAGAAGCCATTGCTGTCCGCACCAGCTACATTTTATTACACACTATTTCCAGCTCTTAGTATTTCATTGAGTGTCCACCTGGGACAGTTCCTGGGGTGGGCGTATGTCTTGAGTGCCAGCTCGTGGCAGATTAATGGCTCCCAAGACAGCAATGCCATTAAAGGAACAGTGTCTCTATCCCCATGGACCCACTGACTGTTTAACTTGACATCATTACTGCTAAATTCATTGTCAGAAACCTCCCCCGAGGTGGTCTGAACAATGCCTTATGATAACGCACGTATAGCTGCCCATCTATGTAGATACTAATCTTTACAAGCAGCGCTAAATTGATACAAGGGCTGTAGTGTGTGAACCAGGACATTCATAAATTGTCACTTTCACAAGGTCAGATGCATACAAGGAACTCATCTTTCTAGAGAACCCTTTCCATAAAGGCTTTCTCTCAGTATCCAGCGTCTATTACAGGTATGAGACATTTCCTGTAGCACCTGTCCTTTACCAAGCCCTTTCCCTTACTTTCATTATCTATATATAACACAAGGGTACTCTGTCTTCCCTGCAGGATCTCTAGCTTACAATTGGGCTCCCCCTGAAGCTGGTTATGTCTCCTGTGCAAGGACACTCATATATACAGAGAAGGTGGCATTATCTTCTTTATACAAAGCTGCCTGCTTGTATCTCATTTACAGACTGGCTCAAGTGGATTCCACTTTATGATCTATGAATATCGTCTGACTCACTACAGAAGGGGGCAGGACCATGGTACTGTACTGTACTGTATGTCCCACCCATTGACACTCTGCTGTGCCGGGGGGAGCAGGGGCAGTATAGGTAAACATTTTCATTTGATCTTATATATTTGATAAAATATATTGCATCACTCGCACATACCCTGAGAGATTTCTGTGCAATTTCATAAAAAATAATATTCCTTGTATTACCAAATTGTACCTGCAGGTAATCTTAGTGTCTGAGGAAGAAAAATTATACTGGAAGGAGGAATTAAACAACATTTTTGTATCCTTACATTTTAACACATTGGGGTTTATTTAATAATAAAAAAAATGATAGATTTTGGTTATTTTTTTGGCATTTTTTACTTCAGTTTTGCAAGAACCAAGTGGGCTAAAGGACCTCTGATAATGTTACAACCATGTGACCCTCCTCCTCAGGTTCAGTCAGGGCCGGATTAAAGCTTGTGGGGGCCCCAGGGCAACAAAGTTGTGGGTGGCCCGACCAATAAACGTAATACCCTGCCCCACAGTGCCCCCCCCCCCTCTCTGTGTGTGGGGGCCTCGGGATGACCGCCCCTGTTGCCCTTTCCTTAATCTGGCCCTGGATTCAGTGCACCGGTAGGATCAAGCACCCTGGGGGAAGTTAGGGTAAGGTTGGGCTAGACTGGGAGGATGCAGCACACTGGGTGTAAGTTAGGGTAAGATTAGGCTATGGAAGGGGAGGGTTAGGGTGAGGCAGGGGAGGGGACGGTTAGGGTTAGGCACTGGAGGGAGGGTTAGGCTGTGGGAGGACAGGGTTAGTATTAGGCTTTGGGGAACGGTTACAATTTAGACTCAACCATTTACAAAAGGTCAAACTGACAAAAAAACAGATGACCGGCTTTAGAACACAATAAAACATCGGCTGGTTTTTAGATAGAAGAATAGAAACCCCAGATTTAGTATCACGGCAGATTTAGACCCTGCCGCAATGCTGATGGTAAACCCACCCAAATAATAGACCTGACTCGCTAACAGGCAAGTTTATGTTACGCACTGCACAGATCACTATGGAGGTAATTCCAAGTTGATCGCAGCAGGATATTTTTTAGCAGTTGGGCAAAACCATGTGCACTGCAGGGGGGGCAGATATAACATTTGCAGAGAGAGTTAGATTTGGGTGGGTTATTTTGTTTCTGTGCAGGGTAAATACTGGCTGCTTTATTTTTACACTGCAATTTAGATTGCAGATTGAACTCACCACACCCAAATCTATCTCTCTCTGCACATGTTATATCTGCCCCCCCTGCAGTGCACATGGTTTTGCCCAACTAAATCTGCCCTGACCCCTAAATCCGCCCCTGGCTAAGTTTGATAAAATTTGTGTCGATATGAAGAAGTTCAAGTTTATTTGAGCTTACATGGTATTGTATTTTTTTATGCTTTTCCAGGCAAACGTCGAAGTTGAACACAGTTCTGCTTGCTGTACAAAGTAAAAATAAAAAATAAAATAAATAATAATAATAATAATAATAATAATAATAAAATAATATAAAATGTACTGTAATCATTTCAGTTCAGCCATACATTTTATTTAATGTTATTTTAACATCTTGTAACTTTCAATCGCCAGGACCAGGCCTACTAACCCTCTGGCAGAGAACATCAGTAGTGTCTGACAGGCCTACCCCTCAAGGTGAGCAGGGAGCACTAGGGGGGGAGAGCACCAAGGCCAGGCCCAGCAGGGTCATTTTCATCGGATTTTAGTATGCTCCCCACATTCTCATTCTCATACCCCCTTCCCTCCCCCGTACTGCTCCTATGAGACCAGGATAATTTCCCTCTTTTCGTTGTTTACCTGCAAAGGTTATCTCACCATGTGCTTTCTTTTTTTTTTTAAATATTTTTTTACTGAATACTTCCACCCCACCGTATGGTATTCCTGTGAAGTTTACCTCCACTGATTGTACACCCTGCCAGCAGCATCTAACACAGTGCACCCTAAATGGGGGCCTCTGATGGTTCCTCTGCGGGCAGGATGTGCCTCACGTGGATTGTTCATACAGGTTATATCATATGACTACACAAGTGCCCGTTTTCCCATGTATGCATTGGGCCAGTGTATGGCTAACCTCCCACAGTGTAACCTTCGTAGTGCACCCAACATGGCTACCTCATCTGGTACACTTGTGGATGAGATAAAAATACATGGACCTGATAGTTTTATTGGTACCCTGTTCTGAACGTTAGGACGCTGCAATCACACCCTTTTTGTGTCATCTCTTCTAGGGGTGGAAAATTCCACCCAGGGTAATCCTACGCAGTACACCCAAGATGGCTGCCGCATCTGGTACCCCGTGAGGGTGGAATACACAACCCATGGACGTTATTACCCAAAATGCCTACACCAATCCTGCATTATGATTACTCTATGCGTTCTAGGTTTTCATTTTTGTGTCTGTGTGGCCTGTGTATTGCTGTATTAATCTTCTGTGTTATGTTTATTGTTTTGATGTCTGTAAAGCACCTTGAGTCCTGTTTGGAGAAAGAGTGCTCTATAAATAAAATTATTATTGTTATTATTATTATTATTAACAGTTCAGTAATGATAAAAATCAACATGGTAATTGAGGCAAAAACTAATATTGATATTTTTGAGATTGGTTCTACCACTTATTTACGATCATCATGTTGCCTGGTTTGCTTAGATGTTGAATTACCTTGAATAGTTCGATCAGTTGTATCCATAACCCATTGAGCAGCAATGATATATGAAGTATTGAGCGACTACGTTATACAGATGTGCCCTCACACATAGAGCCTCAATACGCCATGCAGCGCGAGAAACCTGTTGTGAGTGATCCGCCAGGTCCCGTACAACTCTGCTAACATCAAGTGTCTTTTTTTGCACAAGGAGACTGTGCTGATTAATTTGATATATGACACATATATTGTATGTAACTGAGAGGTCTATTTACTAAGCCTTGAATGGAGATAAAGTAGACAGAGATAAGGTACCAGCTAATCAGTGTCAACTGCCATGTCACAGGCTGTGTTTGAAAAATGACAGTTAAGGGGGGTACTCACGGGAGAGATGTGTGCTGAGCGATCTTAACACAGACCGCTCAGCACACATCTCTCACCCCGCTCAGCACAGCGCGATGTGCTGAGCGAGGGGGAAAGCCGACGGGGGGCCGCTCACTTCACACAACGGTGAAGTGAGCGACTCGCTAGATTGAGCATGCATGCAGGCTCAATCTAGCATCGGCGATAGCGATGTGCGGGGCCGCGCATCGCTATCGCTGGAGGGCATACACACGGCAGATCCGTGCTTAAAATCTAAGCAATCTAGCAAGATTGCTTAGATTTTAAGCACGGATCTCTCCGTGTGTACCCCCCTTTAGGAGTGAATTGGCTGGTACGTTATCTTTGTCCACTTTATCGCCATCCACGACTTAGTAAATAGACCCCTAAGTCTGTATACGGAGCAGAACAGAACTTGTATTGTCGCATTGAATATACAAATTCAGAGACTCAGTCGAACACATATATACGAGTGTCATATATCAAATTAATCAGCACAGTCTCTTCATGCGCCATAGTCACATTGCATTGCGACTAAGCTGCATTTTTGGCAAAAAAGCAAATAGATGCCCAGCACTAGAAGACTCTCCCACGATGTTTGGCGTGACTGCAGCAAAGATGTATGCGGACACATCTGTACGTGCCATAATCCAATGAGCATCATTGCTCTGCATGCTGCCACTCACAAACAACAATCCTCTGTGCAGCTCTGCATTACTCAAACTCATGATCTAGCAATGCACCAAGGCTCTGCGCTTACACTGCACTGCAATTTATAATGCTCTGCACAACCTAAACAGAGAGCAACAACCACTCTGCACCGTTTACGTACTGCATAATTCCCCTTTTCTGTTATCAGCAAGAAAAAAAATGAGTAGCACTATTAACCAGAGGGAAGGTTAATTGGAAAAGTGAACCATAGCCAACACCCTTCACGCTACTCAGACAGGACTCCATAGCCACTGTGCACGTGCTGGAATACTTACGGAAAGTTACGCCACCATGCTGATAATTTACCTGGAGGCTGATAAGAAGCACTTGGAAATAACATCAAATTTATACATGAACCATTAATGTAAAGGCACATATTTTGTTTCAGTAATGGGAAAAGAATAGTGTCATTAAGTATTTTTTCGAAACATAGGAACCAGAAAATGATCTAGCGTTTACACTGTCATAAACTACATTTATAGTGATCATTTATCCTAATAGTAAACACATGTATTTAATGTGCAGGAGAGCCAGCACACGGTCTTGCATGCACATCAAAAGGTCTTAGTATGTACTGAGGACATGTTTAATATTGAGATCAGTAATCCATACTTGCCCACTTTAACAGTCTCCTCTCTTGGAAAAGCCCAGAGAGGAGACGCTGCAGGACACTTCAGGGGGCGGGACCTGCTCTCATGTCACTAAGTTCCGCCTCCACCATTGGACAAATGCCGCGACTCGTGGGTCCGCTGGGAGGGAACAGGGCTAACATGATGTGATTCATGTAATTTAGCCTCATCCCCGCCATATGGTGCCGCGATTACCGTGATAATATCCCCATCCTTCCCCCTTCACTAGTCTGCTGGCGGAAGGCACAAGATCTATTTACCATTTTAGGGGTGCGGGGGACTACCTGAAAATTCGAAAAACTTCGGGGAGAGTAGTATGCAGCAATTCCTATCATTATTGTAATTACCTAGGGCAGGGGTGGGGAACCTCAGGCCCGAGGGCCGTATAAGGCCCGCAGAGCCACTTGATCCGGCCTGGCCAGGCTCACCTAACCAGGCGCCAGGTGAGATTTTGTTACTAGTGGGCGCCTGGCTTCTTACCCTCAGTAGCAGCCGGAGGCAGGAGCTTACTCCTGAGCTCTGGCTTCCGGCTCTGGCAGTGTGCTGCTGTGCGGTGTTAAGGGAGAGATGTCATGACTTCTCTCCCATAGTTCTGAGGAGCGGGCAGCCAGGCGGAGGGCAACGGTCCGGAAGCAGGAGCGGGGCTGGTGAGTATTGTGTTTTTTTCTTTCTTTTAATGTGTGTGTGTGTAAATGTCGCTACTAGGGGGCATATCTAATGGGGCATAACAACTGACTGGTGGCATATCTAATGGGGCATAACAAGTGACTGGGGGCATACTTACTGGGGGCATATCTACTGGGGCATAACAGCTGACTGGGGGTAAATCTACTGGGGGCATAACTACTGACTGGGGGCATAACTACTGACTGGGGGCATATCTACTGGGGCATAACTACTGGGAGCATATCTACTGGGGGCAGGCTCATTTTTAAGTTGATCATTTTTGTATGGCCCCCAAGGATTTTATAAATATCCAAATGGCCCTTGGTAGAAAAAAGGTTCCCCACCCCTGACCTAGGGTGTCAGTAGTTAGTGGGTGGGGCTGACATGCTTAGTGCCCCCAGGCTTTGCACTGGGCTTGATAAGCTGTAACTGTAGATGATAGTACTGCAGGATATATGGTTAAATACCAGCGGCTAAATGTAATAGCCTCCGAGATACAATGCTGCGGGAATTTTGTGCGAGTCTGCCCATTTTTTAAAAACAGCATTAATTTACAAAAAATGGGCAGACTCGCACACAATTGCCGCACCGCCGGAATGCAGAGGCTATTACATTTAGCCGCCATTTCCATTACTTTTCCCATTTAGCGGTATATGTATAATGGGTATGCATCATATACCCAATCAATTTACCCAGAAGCAGGTATCTAGAATCCTTACTAATACTAATACACCACAAACACAGTGAAATGACAGGGGCCTAACCTAATTGCTAGCTATGTTAATAAAGCAGCTGACCCCTACCTCCAACATCTACGCTGGGCTGGGGCATGTAGTAAGCTGTATACAAAGTGCTTCCTTTAACAAAATAAAGAACATGAGGATCTAACATTAGGACATTGATCTAACCCCATTTTCAGTTGAGAATGAGCTGTCCTTATGCATTGGGTATGTGTGACCAGCGTCAGGAGGGAGCCGATCACAATACCGACGGCGGGATATCGGCTATCGGATGGCCGGCAGGGGGGCGAGCGGAACAAAGCCCCTTGCGGGTTCGGTTGCTCGCAGCGCTCGCCACAGGTTATATTTTCATTCTATAGGTGTCGTGGACACCCACGACTGGGAATAGTCCCTGTTGGTCGGCATGCCGACCATCGGGATTTTCAGATGCCGGGATCCCGGCGTCGGTAAAGTGACCGGCGTTCTCCTGACCGCCAGTCACATACAGTAAATGTAACCCGTCCTTACTCATCCTTCATCTACTTAGGTGGAGATATACTGTGCCAAACCTACAAGAGTCCATCACAACCATTACACTACTAGCTATCATTTATCTAGCACAATGTCTAAAATGACACTTTATCTCTCTTGAAGGTTGATACACCTCCCCCTTAGTCATCTATTTCATGATTGCTTGCTCTTAGGGCCCCTGCCCTTGTTGACTATCATATACAATATCTGTATATTTCTGGACAACCGCACAGTGACACTGCTGTATACTGTTTTCTCAGGTATTGTTCCTATTCTGTATATACTGTACTGGGGCCTTTCTGTAACTGTCAGAATCTGTTCTTATTTTATCCCTACTACAATGGTTCCTAGCAAAAACATGCAGCTGCCCTGACCTAGCAGAGGGTGCAGTTTGTAAGAGATTACGAGCTGTGAAAACAACAGCCCAAGGAAGGAAAGCATCACTCATAATAAGCAGGTAGTGTGTAGAGGCTACCGACAGTCAGACACAGGTCGGGGTCCCCAGGTGCATCCCCTCTGAGTTTATAAGGAAAATGTCTGATTTCTCACGTTGTCAGAGGTTGGTGTTTGTCAAGTAAGAGCTCTCTATGGACACCTCAGGACTGTGCTCTGAATTTATCTGATCACAGTGTAATGTTTCATAGCCAACAATTCTATTACCATTGATTGTCTGCGAGATAAGCATTAGACTAGCGTGAGGTCATCTAAAGCGCAGAGACATTGTGGAGCTGGCACTTGAGCTAAAGAACAGGCAGCTATTGTTTATTGTGTAGAATTCCCCTTGACCTACCGCGCAGTGTAATGTCTATAGCTCTTATCTGTTTATAGCTTGTTTATTGCATTATATGTGTTCTCAGTTGGTACCTTTTTGCCACATCTACAGTATTGCATTTTGCCTTCTGCTCTGTTCTCTATATTAGAGACAGGCAACCAGAGAGTATCCAAATACTATAGAACTACAAGTTACAGCATGCACTTCCTATGCTTCAATTCCACAACAGGTGACCAGCCAGAGGTTCCCTGCAGTGCATCTACAGCACCATGGGGGTCATTCCGAGTTGATCGCACGTAGCAATTTTTTGCTGCCTGTGCGATCAACTAGACGCCGCCTATGGGGGAGTGTATTTCTGCATAGCAGGGCTGCGAACGCTAGTGCAGCCCTGCTATGCAAAAAAAGTTTCCCGTAAAAGAAGACCAGGGTAAGAGTTACTTACCCTGTGAAATCGATCCAGTGATGCAGGTCCCGGAATTGATGTCAGACATCCCCGAAAACTGTAAGTTGACGCCCGGTTCTGCCTTCCTCCTGTCAATCCTCTTGTGGTCGCCGCTGCGACCGGTTTCTTCGATAGCAGTGTCGCTGCCTGGCGGCGGTCGCCACCGGGCAATGACACACCTGCGCATTGCGGTCGCCACGCATGCGCATTTCCGATCCAATCGCACGGCTGCGAGGAAATGCAGCTTGCAATCAGGTCGGAATGACCCCCCTAATCTTATTTAACAAGTTTGCTTTAGCAAAATGCATCCTTGTTCAGATTTTGACATATAGGAATTTTGGTAGCAGTTGGGCAAAACCATGTGCACTGCAGGGGGGCAGATATAACGTGCAGAAAGAGTTAGATTTGGGTGGGTTATTTTATTTCTGTGCAGGGTAAATACTGGCTGCTTTATTTTTACACTGCAAATTAGATTGCAGATTGAACACACCACACCCGAATCTAACTCTCTCTGCACATGTTATATCTGCCTCCCCTGCAGTGCACATGGGCCCTCATTCCGAGTTGTTCGCTCGCTAGCTGCTTTTAGCAGCATTGCACACGCTAAGCCGCTGCCCTCTGGGAGTGTATCTTAGCTTAGCAGAATTGCGAACGAAAGATTAGCAGAATTGCGAATAGAAATTTCTTAGCAGTTTCTGAGTAGCTCCAGACTTACTCTACCATTGCGATCAGTTCAGTCAGTTTCGTTCCTGGTTTGACGTCACAAACACACCCAGCGTTCGGCCAGACACTCCCCCGTTTCTTCAGACACTCCCGCGTTTTTCCCAGAAACGCCAGCGTTTTTTCGCACATGCCCAGAAAACGGCAAGTTTCCGCCCAGAAACACCCACTTCCTGTCAATCACTCTCCGATCACTTCAATGATGAAAAAACCTTGTTATGCCGTGAGTAAAATACCTAACTTTTGTGTAAAATAACTAAGCGCATGCGCTCTGCAAACCTTGCGCATGCGCAGTAAGCGACTTTTCGCATTATAGCGAAAATCGGCAACGAGCGAACAACTCGGAATGACCCCCATGGTTTTGCCCAACTGCTAACAAAAATCCTGCTGCGATCAACTTGGAATTACCCCCATGGTTTTGTCATTAACAAATTTGCTGCTGCGATCAGATCTGAATTAGGCCCTCTGTGTTATGACATCCACTAATAATGAGGACATGTAAGACACGAGGCCCCCATATGCGTGCTGCTTGCACCATTTTGTAATACAGACCGACCTGATAAGACAGAATTGCTGATCGGAATTGCTGGAAGACAAAACACAACTAATAATGTTACAGAAGAGGAACATGATGCTCCCAATTCTAATTGTAAGTGACATTAGCGATAGCATCTACTGCAAGCTCTAAAGAGAAATGGCAAACAAATTAGTTTATTAGGATGGTTCCTGTTTGCTGCTTGATAATAACGAACAGTTATCTGATGGCCTAGATTTGGAGCTAGGCCAAGCAGGCGTCATCACAGGGCAGTGGGAATAACACATCACGCTGCTAACATAACCAAGAAAATAAAACACAGCAAACTACAGTGCAGGGGGCTCATTCACTGATCTCTCTTAATGGACGCAAATGGTGAGTTCTTGCATGCCGCGTATGATGCGTATGATGCAAATTAACACACTGTTGCGATTGTCTGTTCTATTCTGAGTCTTATGCTACTTGGCCAGATATGTCTTTCTGTCAAATAGGGCTTTTCGGGGAAGGAACTGGACAGTGGCAAAGCGATCAAACGTAACCATCCTGACTTGTGGGAGTGTCATAGGAATATCATGGGTGTGTATCAAAAGCTCTGTGCAAATCTGAGTCAGTGTACAGGAAAGGGAAGTTTGTTTCAGCCGTATCACCTGCACCTAAATACAGCCACATCTTCTGGTGTAAAACATATACCACTAGTCACTACTTGCTGAACACTACTACTACTTACTACTACACACTACTCTTACAGCCAGCTCTGCAACCTAAGCAAAAAAGATTTTCTTACATTTTACAGCGGTGTTTATGGAGCAGATTGCATCCTACTCTACACTGGCTGCGATCAGGGACGGACTGGGGTTAAAAACCGTCCTAGCATTATTTACGTAAGGGAAAAGGGGCATGTCCATTCCAGTCACAGTGACCTGGACACACCTCATGCCACCATAGAAGCAAGGCGACTGAGCAGAGCTCAGGGAGGCGGGGCTGATTGACCTGGCCTTCAAACGGACGAACTGTCCCATCAAGCCATCGGCCCTTCTGGCATTTACCAAAATTGCCAGATGGTCAGTCCGGCCGCATCTCCAATGCAGTCATACATATTAATATGGCATATTCGTGCTCCTACTGTAATTATATTATTTAACTTTTTCTATCTTCTTGTTTTATGATAGGACACCACAGAATAATAATAGGCTTTATAAGGTAGTATTATGGTACATATTTTAGGATCCTATACAGATGTTGCCGCTGTTATCACACCCGCGTCTATTAGCAGGTGCGACTCGTTTGCTGCGACTGGGGTGCATGTTCACGGGAACGTGTGAATATATGCACCTGCTATCCATAGTAAATGCATTGTGCAATCACAGGTGTTACTATAGAAGTCATTGCTGTGATGCGTGCAAATGTTTATATGCATCGTGGCAACTATAAACATTATTACATCTGTCTGTCTGCGTTACCTCATTCCTGGTATTATATGCTGCAAGTTATCTCATTTTGTTTTTTTATTTTCTTTGATTTCAGATTCTTGGTGCATCAATATTAATAGAATTCATGAGAATTGTTTCTCTTACCTGTTTTACATTCTTTGGCAATCAGTAGGAAGCTCACAGTGGCTTTTATTGACTTACAGAACATTAGTTCACATGGTTTACTGTTGCAAAATTACAGGAGCCTATACTCAAAATAAATAGGAAAATATACCTTATAAAATCAGTATTATTCGTCATTCACGGTTACCATTTGCCAAGTCTGGAGTTTGTATTTTGCCATTTACGGCTCACAGTTTTCATTACAGGTTCTGAAATGATTATTACATTTTGCCTGTTTAGGCATTTGTATTTTTATTTTGTTTTCTAATTTGAACAGTAAAAACATGAATTTTATGGTGGAACTTCATGTTAAAATGTAGTTATTTAAGCTTAAACATGTTCAGCCTGGGTTTTCCATGTCTGAACTGGCTGGAACATGGTCAGGCCGTCTTTGAACTGGTGGAGCTTCCCTGGCTTTCTCCATTCAGCTCAACTTTATGTCTGGTGTTCTCTTATTGTGTCCAGTGTTCGGTGCTACTGGTTAGTCTTCTACCATGCTTTCCATATTGAATGCAGGCCGTGCATTATGAAAGAGGATGCTCAGCACTGAAAGGGATTTAATTTGTAATTGACCAGCTCAATTAAAGCTGCTCTGATCATAAATCTGGTTATAGTAGTAGGCTGGTTACTTGTGCTCCAGCATCCCTGTTTTCCTGTATCCTGATGTGCAGTCGCTGATCTGTTTTGACTTAGCCAGAGTCTGTTAATGTAACAGTCCTGGCTTGTCGGCCAATAGTTTCTTGTCTGGCATATCACATCTGGAGGCACAGCATAGGACCGTGACATGTGAGATATGTTAGAAATGATGTGAGTGCAGGTGTTGATATTGGGGGTGGTATTCATGTGACCGCCGGTCAGCTGACCGACAGTCACATGACCTCCTCCGTGAGCCCGACAGCTCACTATCCCGATGGTCGGCATGCCGACCAACAGGGACTATTTCCACTCGTGGGTGTCCACGACACCCACAGAGTGGGAATAGAACCCCGCAGCGTGGCGAGCGCAGCGAGCCCGCAAGGGGCTTGCTGCACTCGCCCCTCCCCGCCGGGATCCCGGCGTCGGCATGCTGCCGGGATCCCGGCGTCGGTAAGGTGACCGGCGGTCAGGAGACCGCCGGTCACCAGTACTACACCCGATATTGGAGAGTTATATAGGCACCCACCAGCGGATGATTTAAACTATGAACAGCCCAGTTATTTAATCAGTGGTGTTGGTTTATTGAAAGATAGCAGGTACAGCCGTACTCACTGTTACACATTGGTACTTATGGAGTGGAGCGCCAGCATAGTGGGGTGGGCACTGGGTAGTGGTGCAAGAACACTGGAACCGTCGTGTATTACAGGTAACTGCAGGTCTCTCTGGAGCTAGGCAGGAGACTACTGTCTCTCACAATATCACAATACAGTCTCATGTAGTAAAAGAAGATGGCCTCTGCACAGGCTCAGTAGACACCTCGGCCGCCATCTTAGCATAGGGCATGAAGCCTCCTTGTAGAACAAGTAGACTGGAGTCTGCACAGTAGCACAATCCTCTTTCAACAAGATCACCAGCAAAATAGACTCAAACTTTTGAAACAAAAAATTAAAGGGTCTCTATTTGTGAGAATGGCTTAGTACGGTTCTAGTCTTGTTGAGCTGCAAGATTAGAGGGAGAGAACAATAGTGACATGAGAGGAAGGTTCAGTGTGTCATATAAAACCACGGGTTGCTTCTGAAATGTAAGGAGTTCTCTAACTGTGCTAGATGTGAAGACGCTGTAGTGATAGAAGATTGGATTAACGCTAGAAATGAAAGATGTTTACTAGCAAAGTAGTTTATGTAGCTGTGTAGGTCGATGACAAAGCTACATCAGGATTTTTCGATAAGAGCGCCCTAGTCACGGTGGAGGCGTAGGAGAAATGTGAGGGCTGAAATACGAGAAGGTTTCAAGGTATCATGTTGGATAATATTTGTTTTAAAACATCAAGCTATTTAATGGATTAGCAATTGTGTACAGTTAAGGATGCACTGTAGACAACACTATTATTGTTAGTACAAAGAATGACATTTCCATGTCTGGTATTACGTAATGCTTGTTTCAGAATTTTTTAATACTTTTGTGATTGTTGCCACTTGGGAACAAATACATTTTACAATGCCTGTAGAAAAGGGTCTCCTAAAACAAAACAAAGGTCTGTTGCCTTACACTCTAGATGCATAGTAATTATGTTATCCATCATATTATACCTATTACAAACATTGAGTGGAATCCTCGTATAACCGACAGAAATATCTGCATATCTGCAGAGATCCTGTGACAACGACAGTATGCTTACTGTGGCAAATCGAACACCAGTTGTGTAGTTGTCTCAAGGGTCCTATCTATCTATCTATCTATCTATCTATCTATCTATCTATCTATCTATCTATCTATCTATCTATCCATTATATATATATATATATATATATATATATATATATATAAAAAAACAATAGTGAGGGAAAAATTTTTTGTTGCTTCTCTTATACAACCTTTTATATCTATATCTATATATGTCCATATATCTATATATATATATATATATCTATATATATATATGTGCCAATAGAGGAATGGGCGCACTTGGGTTGTTTTTCCACCCAATATTCAACGGGGAAAAACAGCAGTCTCCCTAAGATATTTACTCCTAATTTGTGAGCATAAAACCACATTTAACATGTTCCATGTAAAATTTATTACAACATAAAAGCAATGATACAAAACGGTATAGTATCTCTTCTTGCAGATAACACCATATAGTACAGAGGACCAGTTGAAATAACTTTGATAGATTCCTCCTTCTCCTTTGACAATTCGGAGATTTGATGTTTATGAACAAATAACCCGACGCGTTTCGTCTTACTCTAAGACTTCATCAGGGGTATGTCTCTAGTGCTTGATAAATACTGTTAGTGCATCAATAAAATGGCAATTACGTATTCTGGATACTTGAAAAAACCACACACCGGTGGGGTACACAGGTGAAAGTTAGATTAAGCCTTATGGTTAAGTGCTTGAATAACAAGTTCAAACGCATAGGCCTGAACGCAAGTTCAAATAGGTATGTGACCTTATGATTCAGGGATTTGGATAACAAGTTCAAATACACAGGTCTACCACAATTTCATATGCGTGTGTAACCTTGCCAGCAGCTACAATAGCTTCAAGTCACAACCAGTGTAATCTGGTTGTGACTTGAAGCTATTGTAGCTGCTGGCAAGGTTACACACGCATATGAAATTGTGGTAGACCTGTGTATTTGAACTTGTTATCCAAATCCCTGAATCATAAGGTCACATACCTATTTGAACTTGCGTTCAGGCCTATGCGTTTGAACTTGTTATTCAAGCACTTAACCATAAGGCTTAATCTAACTTTCACCTGTGTACCCCACCGGTGTGTGGTTTTTTCAAGTATCCAGAATACGTAATTGCCATTTTATTGATGCACTAACAGTATTTATCAAGCACTAGAGACATACCCCTGATGAAGTCTTAGAGTAAGACGAAACGCGTCGGGTTATTTGTTCATAAACATCAAATCTCCGAATTGTCAAAGGAGAAGGAGGAATCTATCAAAGTTATTTCAACTGGTCCTCTGTACTATATGGTGTTATCTGCAAGAAGAGATACTATACCGTTTTGTATCATTGCTTTTATGTTGTAATAAATTTTACATGGAACATGTTAAATGTGGTTTTATGCTCACAAATTAGGAGTAAATATCTTAGGGAGACTGCTGTTTTTCCCCGTTGAATATTGGGTGGAAAAACAACCCAAGTGCGCCCATTCCTCTATTGGCACATATTTGTATCTTTTTAGTCCCTCCTAACAAGGGACTTAGTGGAATTTGGCAGCCTTAACCCAATCCTTTCTCACTTTCTGTTTAATAGCGCAAAAGGGAGAGTATCTGTTTTGTATATCTATATATATATCTATATATATTCATATATCGCTACTTTAACTTATTTTTAATAGGCTGATTTTTTTGTTGTCTTAGTATACTTCAACCTACAGTTTGTTGAATTTTTTTGCTTTTTATATATTTTGTCCTAAATAAAGTGCTCATGTTACTTTTCAATTGAATATACTGTATTCTTTCTTGTTTAATTGTTTAATAGTACTGTAACGACACCATTGGTTGCTGATATCCCCATCATATCTGTTTACACGTATATAAGACAAAGTACGTTCCAGTACTTTGTCTTCCTGGGGGTAAATTTACTAAGGAGGGAGATTTTTAGAACTGGTGATGTTGCCCATAGCAACCAATCAGATTGTATCTATTATCTTCTAGAAGCAGCTAGACAAATGTTACGTAGAATCTGATTGGTTGCTATGGGCAACATCACCAGTTCTAAAAAACTCCCACCTTAGTAATTTTACCCCCTGGTGTCTGGTTGCTAGGTGATCCCGGACGCCCTGTACGTCACGGACGTTCACGTCATGACGCTGCACACTGGATGCTGGGACGGAAGTTGTTCCTGTTCCCGGGTCCCACTGTATCTCCCATTCGCGGGTCTTCTCTTTTATAAAGATATGTTTGGTTTATTCACACTTTGCATCACCTTGACAAAGAAACGCCACGACCCCGAATTGTTGGGATTGTTGTGATTACTTAAATACACTTTTTTCACATTAGCGATTGTGTACAGCCTCTGAGTGCCGCAGCTTGTCAGACGTGTGTGGTATATATTTATATATAAATATATATATATATATATATATATATATATATATATATATATATATTTCTATCTTGGTGTTTTTCCCCAAAATGAAAATAAGATAAAAGGAAAAGACAACCCCCCAACAACAACAAAACTCACAATGCTTTTAGGAGGTGATGGGCATTGTCGATGTACGAGTCTCAATAGCCATGAAAACCATCATTTTTATACATCAGTAGGCCAACAAAGGATTATTTCACCTGACAATTTTTCCTCCCACTTTTGCAATTTCTTGGAGACTGCACATCTGTGTCTGAGAGCAGGCATGAGAATTCTTTGCTGAAAGCTGTAATTTCCTGCGCTCTCATACATTTTCATTGTCATAATGTAAAAATACAAAAATCAATACTTCTGTAGGAGATGCTGGTTCTGTTACTTCAGGAAGATTCCTGGTGGCCCGCTTGTCAGCTGGGTATCAGGTGACAGGACTGTAAAGCAGGTGTTTAGGGAGACTTGCTGTTGGTCCCCGGGGGCCCTAAGCCTGTTAGTCTGGTGTTTGTGTGCTTGGCACTGCTTGCTGGCAGGGCGCTTCTATGACGGAGCCTATGAGGCACTGCACGTAAGTCTGGATAAGACTCTAAGCACAAATTGTAATACACATATGAAAACTTTTTGGACTGAAAGTTTTGCAGAGCAAAATAATTGCACAAGCCACACAATTATACAAAGGGAGCAGTGTGAACATAGACGGAATAAACTGGAAAAGTACCATTTAGCCAATGGGCATATTCCAGTTTAGGCAAGGGGGTTTGGTGAAAAGGAAAAAAGAACTGTTCACCTATATGGCGCAATGCTGCCCGTCCACTATAAACACCTACGTAAAATCACCGTTTTACATACACAAATTAAACTGACAAAGAAGGTGGTGTTTAAATATGTCCAAAGCGCATAAGAAACAAATAATACACGAAATAAAGCAAAAACTGGTACATTCCTTCCTTTTACTGGAGATAACCGATATTCTTCATAGGAGTTTCACTGATGTAGCTTTCCTCCTCAAGGTGTCATATAGTAGTCATGCAAATGAAAGAAGAAGGATATATGTGTAGACCAATTTTCACACAAATTTCAAGGATAATCTTCTATAGCATTAAGACAAAGGGGCGTACCCAACTCACACAGAGGCAAGTGAGTGGAAACCCATAAAGGTATCTTTAAGAAATTTCTTTCAATATGGACGTGAAAATTTCAGGCGTACCCAGAACTCACACAAATGGTAAGATGGAAAATCATATAAAGGTATCTTTCAGGTCTGTCGAGAGCGTAACCCAACTCTCACAGAATGGAAGTGAAATGCATAAATATACCAATATCTTTCTCAGCAAACAATTAAATGCGTACCACAACTCACTCAGGGTTGGGGTAGATGACTCCCATCAAGGTATCTTTGGCTTTCCAACACTTGATCTTTGCAAGGGGATATTACCCCAGAAAAATTCAGGACAAAACCAGAGAAAAAATTCCTCTTTGATAGTATAAAAAGGAGGATTTATTAACAGCAGTCCAGAATATATCAAAGTGCTTCCAAGTAAAAACAAGATGATAAAATCACAAACAGTAGATCCGCAAAAAAGTAAAATTTAAAAAAAGTTAAAAAAATCCTGGTTAGGTCATCCAGACTACTCACAGTACAGCTGTTCTACGCGTTTCGGTCCTTCCTGGACCTTTGTCAAGAACTGTCTGAACTGTGAGGAGTCTCCATATTTATGTTACAGATATCCAATCAATGAGTAGCAGGAAATTGTATTGTCAATTAAATATGCAAATGTTCTCCGTTTTAAACAGAACAAAAAACCCAAAATACATCCATGTTTATTTAACCTAAATGCAAAACCCTAAGGGAAAACAGCTCCAAACAACTTTTATTATTTAAATGCCTAGTGTAAACTCGAAAATACTTAAACGTAGCCAAGAATTATGGGAAATGTAGTTCCAGCTCGGAACTACTAATGTCCATATATGGAGGTTCCGCCGGAAGTTACACGTGGTCCGCACCAGCCAAGTTTCCCCGTTTTTTTCCTTCGGCAGCTTGGTTCCATACAGAGACGTGTATCCGGAAGTGACGGGACGCTTCTTCCGTTTTCATCCCCGAGGATCATGGGATTTGTAGTTTCCCGTCTTTATCTCCCTGCATCTGCGTTCCATATAGAAACGAATAACCGGAAGTGACGTGACGCGACTTCCGTTTTCGTCCCAAAGGATCAAGGGATTTGTGGTTTTTATTCATAGCGCTGGTATTGCTTCTTACAGCGCTATGCAGCATACATGGTTTTTGATAGAAGGCACCAGTTAGCATGTATGGAATTCAATCTTTCATTTCCCATGAGGAGTAACATATATAATGAAACACAAAAGAAACACAAAAATAAATAAATAAGAATAATATATAAGTTAGTCATTTTTAACAGGATAAAATCAGAGAAACCACTTAAGTTCGAAGTCACAATTTAACCCTTGTGGGTTTAGAGTACCAAGGGTAAAAATATATTGCATTTCAGTTCTAGCAAGTTGAGAGCTGAGGTCATTTGTTCGTTTGTTTCCCTTGATCTGTTTAATCCCGTAAAAACCTTTAATGTCAGAGATTAAACAGTTATGTTTAGACTTAAAATGTGCAGAGAGTGAATGGGTGAGCAGACCCTTTTTAATGTTTCTGACATGTTCGCGAACATGTCAGAAACATTAAAAAGGGTCTGCTCACCCATTCACTCTCTGCACATTTTAAGTCTAAACATAACTGTTTAATCTCTGACATTAAAGGTTTTTACGGGATTAAACAGATCAAGGGAAACAAACGAACAAATGACCTCAGCTCTCAACTTGCTAGAACTGAAATGCAATATATTTTTACCCTTGGTACTCTAAACCCACAAGGGTTAAATTGTGACTTCGAACTTAAGTGGTTTCTCTGATTTTATCCTGTTAAAAATGACTAACTTATATATTATTCTTATTTATTTATTTTTGTGTTTCTTTTGTGTTTCATTATATATGTTACTCCTCATGGGAAATGAAAGATTGAATTCCATACATGCTAACTGGTGCCTTCTATCAAAAACCATGTATGCTGCATAGCGCTGTAAGAAGCAATACCAGCGCTATGAATAAAAACCACAAATCCCTTGATCCTTTGGGACGAAAACGGAAGTCGCGTCACGTCACTTCCGGTTATTCGTTTCTATATGGAACGCAGATGCAGGGAGATAAAGACGGGAAACTACAAATCCCATGATCCTCGGGGATGAAAACGGAAGAAGCGTCCCGTCACTTCCGGATACACGTCTCTGTATGGAACCAAGCTGCCGAAGGAAAAAAACGGGGAAACTTGGCTGGTGCGGACCACGTGTAACTTCCGGCGGAACCTCCATATATGGACATTAGTAGTTCCGAGCTGGAACTACATTTCCCATAATTCTTGGCTACGTTTAAGTATTTTCGAGTTTACACTAGGCATTTAAATAATAAAAGTTGTTTGGAGCTGTTTTCCCTTAGGGTTTTGCATTTAGGTTAAATAAACATGGATGTATTTTGGGTTTTTTGTTCTGTTTAAAACGGAGAACATTTGCATATTTAATTGACAATACAATTTCCTGCTACTCATTGATTGGATATCTGTAACATAAATATGGAGACTCCTCACAGTTCAGACAGTTCTTGACAAAGGTCCAGGAAGGACCGAAACGCGTAGAACAGCTGTACTGTGAGTAGTCTGGATGACCTAACCAGGATTTTTTAAACTTTTTTTAAATTTTACTTTTTTGCGGATCTACTGTTTGTGATTTTATCATCTTGTTTTTACTTGGAAGCACTTTGATATATTCTGGACTGCTGTTAATAAATCCTCCTTTTTATACTATCAAAGAGGAATTTTTTCTCTGGTTTTGTCCTGAATTTTTCTGGGGTAATATCCCCTTGCAAAGATCAAGTGTTGGAAAGCCAAAGATACCTTGATGGGAGTCATCTACCCCAACCCTGAGTGAGTTGTGGTACGCATTTAATTGTTTGCTGAGAAAGATATTGGTATATTTATGCATTTCACTTCCATTCTGTGAGAGTTGGGTTACGCTCTCGACAGACCTGAAAGATACCTTTATATGATTTTCCATCTTACCATTTGTGTGAGTTCTGGGTACGCCTGAAATTTTCACGTCCATATTGAAAGAAATTTCTTAAAGATACCTTTATGGGTTTCCACTCACTTGCCTCTGTGTGAGTTGGGTACGCCCCTTTGTCTTAATGCTATAGAAGATTATCCTTGAAATTTGTGTGAAAATTGGTCTACACATATATCTTTCTTCTTTCATTTGCATGACTACTATATGACACCTTGAGGAGGAAAGCTACATCAGTGAAACTCCTATGAAGAATATCGGTTATCTCCAGTAAAAGGAAGGAATGTACCAGTTTTTGCTTTATTTCGTGTATTATTTGTTTCTTATGCGCTTTGGACATATTTAAACACCGCCTTCTTTGTCAGTTTAAGGGGGTTTGGTGGTTGTGTCCTACAGACATGACTCAACTCACCTTGGTTACTGTATGAAGTGGGGGAGTCCCTCTGAGACCTGGTCTTATGATTTAGGGCAATAACTTCTTGCTGAACATTTTCCACTTAATCTGGTTTGGGCACGGCATCCAGGATACTGTGATCAGGATTTTCCCTGGTATGTCCCTCCCATTAAAAGTGCCATTTTCTTAGTTTCTGAAGTTAATGTTCAGGGTAACAGTCTAAAGGGGTTGGTTATGGTTAAAAGAGGCTAGGTACAGTACATAGCAGGGCTGGCCAAACCAGTTTTCGAGATCTACCAACAGTTCACATTTTCCAGACCACCTAGCTAGTGCACAGATGTAGTCATTACTAATGAAGATGTGCTGCATTCATTCCTAACTGACAATTCTTCAGATCTCCAGGAGGCCTGGAAAACATGAACTGTTGGTAGATCTCGAGGACCGGTTTGGCCAGCCCTGGTACATAGGTACAGACACAATTTGTAGTGTATATTCCCCTCCTAAAAGTAATGTCATTCTGATGATAACAAATGTGTTTTTTTATCGATTAGGAAGCAGATTAAAATAATAATAATTGTTAATTATTATTATTACTACTACTACTATTATTGATGATAACAACAACAACAACAACAACAACAACAACAACAACAACAACAACAACAACAACAACAACTACTTATAATAACCCTTTCTGGATTTAGTACCTTTTATTTCACAGTTGATTTTTCATGGCCAGAAGTTTCCAGATGAGAGGGCTGAAAGTTTACAGTGTAACACGGCCATATGTGACATCATCCATCAAAGATCATTATTTGACAACTTTGGTTTCTTGCTAGAGAATTTTCAAGCATGGGTCCTATAATGAGCACCAACTCATGGGCAGTACACATTTTCCCTAAGCATCCATCCTGAATTAAAGTTGAAGTCTCCCTGCCGTCTGCACTGTTTCTTTCAGGTCAACTGTCAATTACTGACCCGGCTACATGTCTGATATGTAAATAATGTGAACTGCAGAGCAAACTTAACTGGGGATGTAATATAATGTGCACTGGTTTGTTCAAATATACTAACTGACTTACAAAAAAGATTTGCATCTGTAAATCATGACATGAGATTTTTATGTGAATATATGGTAAAGTGTTCTATATAGTGCAATTAACTAGTATTCTTGGGGATTTGGTCAGGGTTAATGGTGTCCTCAATGCTGAGAAATACAGGCAGGTACTTATCCATCATGCAGTTCTATCAGGGAGGCGTCTAATTGGCTCCAAATGTATTCTGCAGCAGGACAACGACCCCAAACATACATCCAATGTAATTTAAAACAATTTTCAGCGTAAAGAAGAACAAGGAGTCCTGAAATTGATGATATGTCCCCCACAGAGCCCTGATCTCAACATCATTGAGTCTGTCTGGGTTTACAGCCTCACAGACATACTCGATGGGATTACATGAAGAGAAGGATGTGAGCAAGCCTACATCCATAAAAGATCTGTGGTTCTCCAAACATTTTGGAACAACCTCCCTGCCGAGTTCCTTTAAAACTGTGCAAGTGTACCTAGAAGAATTGATGCTGCTTTGAAGGCATTGGGTGGTCACACCAAATATTGATTTGATTTCTCCTCTGTACATTCACTTTGCATATTGTTAACTGGCAAAAAAAATTGACACATCTATTTTTGAAAGCATTCTTACATTGCAGCATTTTTACCACACCTGCCTAAAACGTTTGCACAGTACTGTATGTATATATATATATATATATATAGTCAATACAGAAAGTCCATGCACACATCTATACAATTTAACACCAGCAGCTGGGGTTTATCCCACTGCGACCTCTTACAAGATCTATTATTTATTTATTAACAGTATCTTGTATAGTGCAGCATATTCTGTTGCATTTTACAATTGGAAAAAACTAATAACAGACAGACATGGAGGTAGGAATGCCCTGCTCACAAGCTTACAATCTGCAGATGTGTCCACATACACCTTTCCCCAATTTAAGCCATAAGGATGTGAAAGTAACAAAGAATAAACAAACATATGAGGATATGTGTGTACTGTGCAGAGGCACTGGCGTATTTACAATGGGTGCAGTGTGTGGGGTGTACACGGGCCCCTGGGGTCCATGGGAGCCCACACCGCACACCCTGCACCCCTTTTTTTAATACTCACCTCTCCGGAGTTCCCCACCAGCGGCTGCATCTCTAACAAAATCTCAGGTAAAATGGTGCAGTGGCCATTTTTCTGTAAATTTGCGCATGCGCAGTAAGGACATCTCTGGAAAAATGGCTGCCGCGCCATTTTCCCAGAGATCTGCACATGTGCACTAGACCCTGGGGAAGCGATAGGGTCCCAGCCAGAGTCTACAGCGCAGCCGCCTAGAGAGGAGGGGGGTCCAGACGGAGTCTGCACACAGGCCTCCTCCACTCTAGAAGCGCCCCTGGACAGAGGGGTTATAATTAGGTAGGGAAGATTATGTGGGCGGTTCCGGAACTTGATAAGCTTAGCTGAAAAGGTGAGTTTTCAGGGAATACTTGAAGGTTTAGAGACTTGAGGAGAGTGAAAGTCCTGCAATCCTGAACGGGAGAGAGTAATGACTGTGGATGAGAGACGTAGATCTTGTGCAGAGCGGACAGGTCAGAAGAAATTCTATACTGCTGCACCGGGTGGTCTTCAGTATGCCGAATGTCGGGATCTCGGCGCACATTATTCCGGCGCCGGAATCCCGACACCCGGCATACCGACAGCTATTCTCCCTCGTGAGGGTCCACGACCCCCCTGGAGGGAGAATAAAATAGTGTGGCGCGCGTATCGCGCCACCTTGCCCGCAGCGTGGCGAGCGCAGCGTGGCGAGCGCAGCGAGCCCACAAGGGGCTCCATAGCGCTCACCACGCTGTCGGTATGCCGACAGTCGGGCTCCCGGCGCCGGTATGCTGGTCGCCGGGAGCCCGTGCACCGGCATACCGTACTACACCCGCTGCACATGTGTATAATGCCTGCATGCACCCTTTGGTTCATACTGTATATTGTGTGTAAATCTGGCTCAGGTACAAGCCAGTGCCTCTTGATCCATTTACCTCACTGCATATGTCCCTATATATATATATATATATATATATATATATTCGGAAAGCTTGCCCCGTCACTCCTCAGAAATAGCTGGCTGTGGTGCCCTTCCTTGTGGACCAGCAGGCCCACCAGTATGCAGTCAAAGAAATCAGGTGGCACTCACAGACTTGTAATCAACGTGAAAACTCCGCAAGGAGATTTATTGTGCAAAACAAGTAACGTTTCGGGGACGTGTCCCCTTCCTCAGACAACAAAAACATGATATGTGCATTATATAAATAGTCTATATTGACCCCACTTACCCCCTTCATCATGACTCCCAGCTGCGTGGACCACGGCTTGCCTCGGCGTCTCCCGTCCCGCACTTCCGGTTTCGGCGTCACCGCTCAGCCGGAAGTGACGCAAGCGGGCTTCGCCGGTCACCATGGCGACGCGCCGGGAGCCCTGGCAATATAAAAACAACACAGAGCACAAATACTTAATAACAGTGAGAAACTGACACATAGAAAAACAGCGCTCAATCAGAGCTAGAGTGTCAGAAAATCAGATAACACATAAAATCACTTATTAAAACACAAACATTTTAAAACGAGAATAGTGTTAAAAAAGTGTTTATAACATTAAAAGGTGACAAATGGAGCAGGTGCTACACAATCTTAACTCCGGTACTCTTTTCTTCTAAAATATCTACCTGGGTGGCACAGAGCTAGAATGGCTCCTAATCTACAGGGCGATACACAGGTATAATAGGGTTACCCCACTAAAAAAGACTCTATCACTAACTGGCCATCCTCCATCACCGTAGTGATTCTTGGGTCGGTATCACTATTACCCCCAGGTTTGCCCCAAAATTGATTGCCACTAGTTTTAGCAGTATGGACTGGTTTATAGAAAGTTAATTAGTCCAAGGGACTCATTTAGCCCTTTGGGGGCTAAGCAATCCAGGCGGAAAATCCACCTGGATTCCAACTGCAACAGTTTCTTTCCTCTGTCACCACCTCTTAAAGAAGCTGGAACCTGATCGATGGCTCTATATCTCAGACTCGCCAGTGAGTGGTGCTTTATGGCAAAGTGTCTAGCCACCGGTTGGTCGCTAGTCCCTGAGGCCAGGGCTGCCCGTATGGCTGACCTGTGCTGAGTTAGTCTGACTTTTAATTGGCACTCCGTTTTGCCCACATAATAGAGTCCACATGGGCACACTATTATGTAAATGACAAAACGGGACGTGCAAGTGAGTGGCCACCCGATCTTCAATCTCTGGCCGGTGTGTGGATGGGGAAAAGACTCTCCCACTAGGAAAAATGAACACGTCGTGCACCCCAGGCATTTAAAGCATCCATTTTTCTTGCTCAAAAAATGCCTGGGTGCATCCTTGGCGTCAAAACCTGTAATGTCGGTCTTGACCACCAAGTCTTTCAGGTTTTTGCCCCTGGAGAAACTTGCCAACAGTTTACTCTTATGAAAGCATTTTAACTCTGGGTCCGTGGTGACCATCTGCCACATGTTCCTAACTTGTTTGACCAAGGTCGGGCTGTTGGCATTGTACTCGGTTACCCATGGAATGGTTTCTCTGGGCAGCGTTTTATTGCGATGTTTGGCCTGTTTTTGAAAGTTGGCCAATGCCCTGTCTCGTGCTTTCTTAAGCTCAGTTAAAGCATAACCACGCTCACTAAATTTAGTTATCATCTCCTCAAGCTGCATCTCACGTATGTTTGGATCTGTATTATTTCTGCAGACTCTGAGGAGTTGTGAGTAGGGTAAACTGCGGATCATCGCTTTGGGATGAGAGCTTTCGGCCCGGAGCACTGTGTTCCGGTCCGTAGGTTTTTTGTACAGGGATGTCACAACCTTTCCCTCGGCAAGCTGAATCCGGACATCGAGGTAACAGATATCTGTCTTACTTGATGTCCAGGTTAATTTGATGGGACTATTCGTGTCATTATGTTTCAAAATAATATCGATGAGTTTTTGTATATCATCATTCCATAAGACCAGGAGGTCATCAATATAGCGGAAATATAGGGAGATTTTGCTTGAGATGTTAGTGTCTACGAAAAAAAGGTCCCGTTCCACCTCCCACATGGAACTATTGGCGAATGCTGGGGCCACCGGTGACCCCATCGAGCAGCCCTGGAGTTGCCTATAAAACTTCCCATTGAACAAAAAGAAATTATGTGTCAATGTGAAATTCAGTAATTCAATAAACAGATCAATATCAGGGCCCGAATAGAGGCTATTGCCCGTGATCAGCCGTCTAACTGCCTCCAGCCCATCCTCGTGGGGGATACATGTATAGAGGCTGGTCACGTCCAATGTGACCATGCTTGTTTCACTGGGAACCTGTCCCAAGCCTATCAGTCTCTCTAACAGCATATTCGTGTCCTTCAAATACGTAAAAGTGGCCTGTACACAAGGCTGCAAGAACGTGTCTAAATACACCGCCACTGGTTCGCACAGAGACCCGCGGGCCGAGATGATAGGTCTCCCCGGTGGCCTCTGTGCGTCCTTATGGACTTTCGGCAAAGTGTAAAATATTGGCACAACCGGACATTTAGTAGTTAATTTGTCACATATTACCTGTGTTATCAACCCCTCTTCCACCGCTCTTTTTAGAATAGTATCAAGCTTTTGTTTAAACACCGGTGTGGGGTCTCGGTCAAGTTGACAATATGTTTTGCTGTCGCTAAGCAGCCTATCACATTCTGCAACGTAAAGTGTTGTGTCCTGAATGACGACTGAGCCACCCTTATCGGCGGCCCTGATCACAATATCAGTCCTCTGTTGCAGATTTTTCAATGCTTGCCGTTCATCTCTGGGTAGATTGTGTTTCACTGTTGATACTCCAGTTCCCGCGATGCCCTCCATTAATCTGTGGAAGGTTTTCAAGGTCGCATTATTTGACTGTGGGTCAAATCTGGAGTGGTTGCCCAGTTTAGAGATGCGGCTAGGTAGTGTCGGTTCAGGATTTGCCGTCGGGTGTTTGAAGAAATGTTCCTTAATGCGACCTTGAAAACCTTCCACAGACTAATGGAGGGCATCGCGGGAACTGGAGTATCAACAGTGAAACACAATCTACCCAGAGATGAACGGCAAGCATTGAAAAATCTGCAACAGAGGACTGATATTGTGATCAGGGCCGCCGATAAGGGTGGCTCAGTCGTCATTCAGGACACAACACTTTACGTTGCAGAATGTGATAGGCTGCTTAGCGACAGCAAAACATATTGTCAACTTGACCGAGACCCCACACCGGTGTTTAAACAAAAGCTTGATACTATTCTAAAAAGAGCGGTGGAAGAGGGGTTGATAACACAGGTAATATGTGACAAATTAACTACTAAATGTCCGGTTGTGCCAATATTTTACACTTTGCCGAAAGTCCATAAGGACGCACAGAGGCCACCGGGGAGACCTATCATCTCGGCCCGGGGGTCTCTGTGCGAACCAGTGGCGGTGTATTTAGACACGTTCTTGCAGCCTTGTGTACAGGCCACTTTTACGTATTTGAAGGACACGAATATGCTGTTAGAGAGACTGATAGGCTTGGGACAGGTTCCCAGTGAAACAAGCATGGTCACATTGGACGTGACCAGCCTCTATACATGTATCCCCCACGAGGATGGGCTGGAGGCAGTTAGACGGCTGATCACGGGCAATAGCCTCTATTCGGGCCCTGATATTGATCTGTTTATTGAATTACTGAATTTCACATTGACACATAATTTCTTTTTGTTCAATGGGAAGTTTTATAGGCAACTCCAGGGCTGCTCGATGGGGTCACCGGTGGCCCCAGCATTCGCCAATAGTTTCATGTGGGAGGTGGAACGGGACCTTTTTTTCGTAGACACTAACATCTCAAGCAAAATCTCCCTATATTTCCGCTATATTGATGACCTCCTGGTCTTATGGAATGATGATATACAAAAACTCATCGATATTATTTTGAAACATAATGACACGAATAGTCCCATCAAATTAACCTGGACATCAAGTAAGACAGATATCTGTTACCTCGATGTCCGGATTCAGCTTGCCGAGGGAAAGGTTGTGACATCCCTGTACAAAAAACCTACGGACCGGAACACAGTGCTCCGGGCCGAAAGCTCTCATCCCAAAGCGATGATCCGCAGTTTACCCTACTCACAACTCCTCAGAGTCTGCAGAAATAATACAGATCCAAACATACGTGAGATGCAGCTTGAGGAGATGATAACTAAATTTAGTGAGCGTGGTTATGCTTTAACTGAGCTTAAGAAAGCACGAGACAGGGCATTGGCCAACTTTCAAAAACAGGCCAAACATCGCAATAAAACGCTGCCCAGAGAAACCATTCCATGGGTAACCGAGTACAATGCCAACAGCCCGACCTTGGTCAAACAAGTTAGGAACATGTGGCAGATGGTCACCACGGACCCAGAGTTAAAATGCTTTCATAAGAGTAAACTGTTGGCAGGTTTCTCCAGGGGCAAAAACCTGAAAGACTTGGTGGTCAAGACCGACATTACAGGTTTTGACGCCAAGGATGCACCCAGGCATTTTTTGAGCAAGAAAAATGGATGCTTTAAATGCCTGGGGTGCACGACGTGTTCATTTTTCCTAGTGGGAGAGTCTTTTCCCCATCCACACACCGGCCAGAGATTGAAGATCGGGTGGCCACTCACTTGCACGTCCCGTTTTGTCATTTACATAATAGTGTGCCCATGTGGACTCTATTATGTGGGCAAAACGGAGTGCCAATTAAAAGTCAGACTAACTCAGCACAGGTCAGCCATACGGGCAGCCCTGGCCTCAGGGACTAGCGACCAACCAGTGGCTAGACACTTTGCCATAAAGCACCACTCACTGGCGAGTCTGAGATATAGAGCCATCGATCAGGTTCCAGCTTCTTTAAGAGGTGGTGACAGAGGAAAGAAACTGTTGCAGTTGGAATCCAGGTGGATTTTCCGCCTGGATTGCTTAGCCCCCAAAGGGCTAAATGAGTCCCTTGGACTAATTAACTTTCTATAAACCAGTCCATACTGCTAAAACTAGTGGCAATCAATTTTGGGGCAAACCTGGGGGTAATAGTGATACCGACCCAAGAATCACTACGGTGATGGAGGATGGCCAGTTAGTGATAGAGTCTTTTTTAGTGGGGTAACCCTATTATACCTGTGTATCGCCCTGTAGATTAGGAGCCATTCTAGCTCTGTGCCACCCAGGTAGATATTTTAGAAGAAAAGAGTACCGGAGTTAAGATTGTGTAGCACCTGCTCCATTTGTCACCTTTTAATGTTATAAACACTTTTTTAACACTATTCTCGTTTTAAAATGTTTGTGTTTTAATAAGTGATTTTATGTGTTATCTGATTTTCTGACACTCTAGCTCTGATTGAGCGCTGTTTTTCTATGTGTCAGTTTCTCACTGTTATTAAGTATTTGTGCTCTGTGTTGTTTTTATATTGCCAGGGCTCCCGGCGCGTCGCCATGGTGACCGGCGAAGCCCGCTTGCGTCACTTCCGGCTGAGCGGTGACGCCGAAACCGGAAGTGCGGGACGGGAGACGCCGAGGCAAGCCGTGGTCCACGCAGCTGGGAGTCATGATGAAGGGGGTAAGTGGGGTCAATATAGACTATTTATATAATGCACATATCATGTTTTTGTTGTCTGAGGAAGGGGACACGTCCCCGAAACGTTACTTGTTTTGCACAATAAATCTCCTTGCGGAGTTTTCACGTTGATTACAAGTCTGTGAGTGCCACCTGATTTCTTTGACTATATATATATATATATATACACACACACACACAAAATTATATAGCTCTTCATAATAAATAGTCATGCATGTTCAGAACCTGTCACTCAACCTACTGTTATGATAAAGTCACAGTTAGGTTGTTTGGAACAACAGCATCAGAATTTGAAAGTCACAGATGGCTTGGCTACCAATGTTTAAATGTGCAAAGAGCGTTTCTGCTAGAGGACTACAGATGAACAGTATTTTCAAAACTGTTCCACAAAATATTTGCCTCAATAAATGTTTAGTCGCAACATTTTGCAGGCACAGCACACTTTTGTGAAACGGACAGTTCCTACATAAAGCTAAGTTTGCATCAAGTATTGCTACAACATAATTTATCTCTAGTGTGATTCTTTTCCACTGTCTTGTATGAGGATGCATTTATATTCCTTATTGTCAGTATCTATGAGTAGATTAATGAACATTCCGTCAAACTGGTCGCAAACTTTATTGAAACTATACAATTTGTTATAGTGTTCATTCTAGCACCCTGCACCTTACACACCCCGTGCAATTTCTCTTTCCTGTCTGGAGTGTAGCTCTCTGCTCTGGTGCTTCTTGCACTTTTTGGTCTGTAACCTATAGCGGAGATGCAGACCAAAGTGTGTTAGAAGCACCAGAGCAGAGAGCGACACCCTGGGCAGGAAAGAGTTACTCCAAGGGTTGTGACAGGTGCAGGAATGAACACTAATAGAGATCTTTGAACTATGGGAGTGATTCAGACCTGATCGCTGGGCTGCTAAATTTGTTGTCCTGCGTTCAGATAGTCTCCGCCCAAGGGGAGTGTATATTTGCCGTGCAAGTGTGCGATCGCATGTGTACGCCATGCTAAAAATATCCCTCAGTCAGCGGACAGCTGAAAATCCGTTCGCACCACACTCACCATTGAATGTTTTTACCTGTGTGTGAAGTCTGTGCGCAGCCCAGGACTTACTCCTACAGTGCGATAAGAACAGGCTGATTGGGTCCGGAGCTGACATCACATATTCTCCCTGAAAACGCTTGGGAACGCCTGCGTTTTCCCTGACACTCCATGAAAATGGTCAGTTACCACCCACAAACGGCCTCTTCCTGTCAATCAGCATGCAAATGTCTGTGCGATTGAAATTTTCGCACCAGCCTGTCGCTGTTCGGCGATGCCTGTTGTTGTTTGTTGACACACATGCGCATTGCGATCCATACGCATGTGCAGTCTATCAATAATCGCCCGCTGTGCAAAAATGCGCCGCAACGATCAGGTCTGAAACGGGCCCTATATTCCATAAATAAAATATGCATTGAAGTCACTTCTATTCCAAGTTCTAAATCATGGCCCCAATCTGCGGTGCTGTATTCCACAGCATATCCTTTTTTAATATAACAAAAGAAAACTGGAGTACCTGTACTCTACATAACAGCCTATGGTTGCACAGCACAGTATAATTGTGTTGTTGAGCATTTTACGACTAGCAAGGTGTTGCCTCCAGGGGAAAGGTAGTTGGAATTAAAATATTTTCTCCTTTGCCCAATAAAGAGCTAATAGGTTTTCCTTACACAGAAGATAATGTTGCTGAAACTGTTCCTCACTACTCTAGAATGCACCCTCTCATTATAACCTTAAAACTGTAAATAGAATCGATCCTCTCTCAGAATTGCCTATTATCAGCCATTAGAACATTTCTTATTAGCCTACAAACCTACCTTACAACTTGTCCTCATCCATAGGAGCAGAAGGGAGAGAAGAAGGAAGGCGAACCGGGAGGAGTGGGAAAGAGAGAAGGATGACAGGGAGTGGAAGAGAGAAGAAAGTGGAAGGAGAGGGAGATGAAGGGAAAAAAATCTTTGACTAATAGCAAATAGAACAGGTGGCGGGTCCCTGTGACTGGGCCATCCACCAGAAATATTGTGAGGACAATAAGAATGATACTAGTGACAGGCAGCTAGCGAATGGCGTCCTCATTGTTCAGTCGCCTACGGAGGTAGTACATGCCGCCTTATTTTTAAGACAATTTCTCCATTCATATTTGTTGAATAATTCTTCAGCCATGCTCACTGGTCTTGCAAATACTGGTGGTAAAACAGCCATAATGCTTATACCATTCAACGCATTTCCATAAACAGTTTATTGTGACAGAGAAGGACAAGTCAGTTTACCTTTAAATATAAACAATCTGGTAATCTTTAAACACTTCATTATAGACCATGCTATGCAATTGTTGGCATGTTTATAAGCAGGGTCAGCACTACCATTAGATGGACACGGGTGACGTAATGTCACTCATCCATTGTTTTTTATGGGTTTTTATGCCGTAACTGGCTTTGGCCCAGGACTGAGGCTCTGGCTCCATCCTCCAAAGATGAGGCCCCTCTCAAATTAATTAGCACCACTTCCTCTTATGAGCCTTGTGTAAAGGCAGAAGACAGAGCTAGATGTCTTATGAGATAGATTCTTGTCTGAATTTTATTCTCTGTACGCTGCAGTATCCATTTATTCTATTCAGTTGCTATGAAATGGAGTCCTTAGGGCCTATTTATCAAGAGGTGACAGTAAGGATGATTTTTATCATTGGTTACCATGACGATAAAAAATACTTTATCATCACAATTTACTGAAGAAAAAAATGGTTGGTAGTTGGTCAACTGCCACGGTGATATTGGTCTGATATTGACCTGAAACAGTAAGGGTTAACTTACTGATCTGCCAAACCATCTCTGGCTATATATGCCTGCGTAAACCAGATAGCCAGCCTGAGCATGCACAGGGGATCTGAAAGTCCAAATTTGAGCTTTCAGTTAATATAATGCTAAAAAAAAAGCGCACTTTTGTATCAGTCCTATAGAAGATCCTTCTGATATCATTTTGATCTCTGCATAGTCCTACAGCCCTACACATCCAGGACATGCCTGCAGAACACTTATCCCACATGCGAATGCCCAGTTGTCACTCAGTTATACCCGCTTAGCCACAAGTGGCGATGAGACCCAGGGCTGATTTGTATTTGTATGTAAACCCAGTGGTTTACGTACAAATCTGATGGTTAGTGGTCTACGAGTTTGCAGAACGAGTCCTGCGATATAGCTTGTAGGCTATTTGATAAATAAACCCCTTGGTCCATTGGCTGGCTCTGAGACATCTACAACATAATACTGGGGGTTATAAAGGTGTGTTAGCAAACCAAAAAAGCAAACTAAAGGGCAAAACCATGTTGCATTTAGGGTTGCCACCTCATGCATCATCGATTCCTGGAGATCCACCCACCCCAATCCCAACCATCCCCCTACACCAAGCAATGTTCATGTAAATAAAATGATGTGCCATATTTATAAAATAGTAAATATGTATTTTATTAGAAATACTGTACACCAAATTTTGAAAAAACTACTTTCATATAGACAAAAGTCTAGAACAGTTTGGTACGTACCTTGGAATTTTCTATGGTCTTTCGACTAATGGAGACATACTATACCATCATTTTCTATTTTTGTTTATGATTCTCCACTACACCATGGAGTGATACTCCGCATCTTTAAAGAGACATTGCACAGCGTGTGAGGAACTAGACCTATACTTATGGCTATGACATAATGACACAGGAGGATGCCACACATAAATCAGAGGTGGACATGAAATTGGAACAGAAGAGAAAATAGCTGAAAATTGAGCACAACTTGCATAAGTGTGTGACAAACTGGTGTGATAACTTATAAGCAGCACATCCAGTGAATGCTAAATTGAGAAGCTCATGAGGAGCAGAATACAGATAGGAGCTCATGAGGAGCGGTATACAGCAGCTACAGAGCGGCTGTAACATACAGCCGTGCAGTGCCAGTGAGTGAGAGACGCCACTCAGTCTCAGAGCGTGCCTGTACTGCACATTCTGAGGGCTGACATGACGTGCGTCCCCTATGTGTGCACCGACTGCTGGCGCTGCCCCCCAGCTGTCCCTCCACAAGCACTGGTTTGCGAGGTGAAGGCGGAGCACTCCGCGCTAAGACTGACAGGTCTGTGTGTTTCCGGCCGGCCGCGTGCTGCGCCTGCGCTCTGCTCCCAGGGTCCCGTTCGTCCGGGAGAATCCCAGAATCCGGGTAAGGGGAAAAGCCTCCTGGAGGGTTGCCACCAAATCCTAGTTGCACTGCAGGTGGGGCAGAGAGATTTAGATTTGGGTGGGGTATATTGTTCCTGCATACCTCCCAACTGTCTCGTTTTTTGTGGAACAGTCCTGTTTTTTTGGGACTGTCCTGCTGTAACCCCCCCCCCTCCCGGCAGGCCGCAGTGTCCTGCACTGGGGCGGGGGAGGGGGGGCTGTTGGGAGGCTCCTGTCAGAGCAGTGGTGAATAGTACTGTGCACATGCGCAAAGCTTCTATTCATGGGAGACAGGGACTGGGGGCATGCCAGCAGCTCACAGAGCGCTCGGCATGCCCCCATCAGTGACGAAAATGGGGCGTGGCTCATGATTGCGGCACCCACCCCCGCATGAAGCCACACCACCTTTCAATAGGTCATACCCCCTTTTTGGTTGCACGCGGCTTGCCGTGCGAGGGTTTCCCTATTTTCAAGATAACAATATTGGGAGGTATGTTTCTGTGCAGGGTAAATACTGGCTTCATTATTTTTACACTGCAATTTAGATTTCAGTTCGAACGCACCTCAACCAAATCTAACTCTCTCTGCAGTGCAAAATGGTTTTGCCCATTAGTGTGCTTTTTTTTTGTTTGCTAACAACTCTGAATAAGGCCCATAATTGTCTAAGAGAACAGAGCTTTCACATTATGCAAGGCAAGGATACAAGCATCGACCTTTTACATTTCAGATTGGCAATGATGAATAGGCTACAGTATATGGATAATAATATAAGGCGACACAAGGTAGTATTTGTTCTGTAATATTGTCTGATGCTGCTTTGTGTGAACCCTTTATCAACAAAAGAACTGTAGTGCAGCGGTGGGAACACGTGCAATTATCTAGGACAATTAGCAGCCTGATTTACACAAAAATATGAACCCAGTGAACGGCAGAAATTGACGGACATTCTAGCAAATCACGCAGCCATTTGCTGGAGTGCCAATAAAACGTAGTGCCACAGCTCTCAGTAGCAGATGAGGCCACCTGTGTTAACCAAAGCCGCAATCTTCCCAAGGCTTCAACTTCAAAGGTTTAGTTTCATATCATTGCGCTAAAAAGAACGTTATGTGGGTATTGCAAATAAAAAAATAAATGAATAAATAGAAATAAAATAACACAGAAACTGTTGATTGTTATCTCTACCGTAGAGTAAATCTCATTGGTTCTGAAACGAGTCTGCATGTAAATATATTACGGAATCCTTTTATGTGGAGTACAAAGGGTGCCGCAGACACACCGTGCATAAACTGTAATACTGGCTTGTGTTACAAAATAAATCACACAAAACCTGCATACCCTTCAGCTGACAGGTGCTTCTTATATCAAGACCCGGCCTCCACACAGATCAAAGCACAACCTGCAGTGCCATCTCAGGCTTACTAGTGCTCATGGTAAAAGCAGGCTCTAAACTGTCTCAAAGCCGACCACTAGAGAAGATTCCACTAAATATTACGGGAGTCCAGACTGCTTCGGTTTTCACCCAATAACAATATTACTGTACCTGTGTTTCTCAGGTGGAATTTGCCCTCATTTTTCCCAGTCCTGCCCCAACCACAAACAGCAGTATGTATGGGGGTTGACATCCTAGTTCTATTCACAGGGGCTGATTTGCTTTAAGTGTATAATCCTGCAAGAATATCGCATGAGGACGCGCAACATTTCCAAATATTACGCAACTGTAATTATCAATGAGGTGTGAGCAAAAAGAAACAATATTTTAGCACTATAACATCCCACGGAGACACATCACATTGGGCCTAATTCATACCTGATCATAGCCATGCAAAATTTTGCAGTGCTATGATCAGTTTCACAGACATGCTGGGAGTCCGCCCTACATGTCTGGCTCTGTCCCCCCCCCCCCCCCCCCCCACACACACACACAGGTACAAAAGCATCACACGACAGCGATGCTTTTGTACCTGAGGAGAAGCTCCCTACCAGTGCAGCTCCTGCGCAATGGCAGGGTGCTACTCATCACTTCTTGGGTCGCAGCGGCTGCACGGTCCAGGCACGCCTGCGCTGCCCAGACCGCCTGCGCTGCCCGGACCGCGCCCCCAAAACGGCGGCCAAACGCTGCCGGCTCGCCCCCTCCCGCCCGGCGAGCACCTCTTCCGTTGATCTGGGCATGCACACTACAGATATCACTATAAAAAAGGTGCCCGTGTCTGTAGACTCCGGCACAGTGTCGGGATCTACTGGGGACACATGCTCTAAAGAAAGGAGGGAGCCCACAGGATGACCGCACGTGGGCCCTCATTCCAAGTTGTTCGCTCGCTAGCTGCTTTTAGCAGCAGTGCAAACGCTAAGCCGCCACCCTCTGGGAGTGTATCTTAGCTTAGCAGAAGTGCGAACGAAAGGATCGCAGAACTGCTACAAAAAAAAATTGTGCAGTTTCAGAGTAGCTCGAGACTTACTCCTAGCTAGCGATCACTTCAGACTGTTTAGTTCCTGTTTTGATGTCACGAACACGCCCTGCGTTCTGCCAGCCACGCCTGCGTTTTTCCAGGCATGCCCACGTTTTTATCTGTCACGCTTGCGTTTTTATACACACTCCCCGAAAACGGTCTGTAACCACCCAGAAATACCCACTTCCTGTCAATCACACGGCTGTCAGCAGTGCGACTGAAAAGCGTCGCTAGACCTTGTGTGAAACTGCAATGGCTTTTGTGAAAGTATGACGCGCGTGCGTAGTGCGCACCATATGCATGCGCAGAAATGCCGATTTTTAGCCTGATCGCTGCGCTGCGAACAACGGCAGCTAGCGATCAACTCGGAATGAGGGCCATGGTTCAACCCTCTCATGTCTCACCCCTGCTGTCAATTTTGAGAGTTATGCCCTTGATTTGTCATGTGCTCAATTTGAACAACATTTTATTTTTGAATGTTGGGTGGTATGTATGTTCATTGCGCCTTACGTTCTGTCTATTAACTTCAACCAGATAACCTGCAGAAAACAGACCTGAAAAATCCTGATCAATCTGCCTCAAGCCTAGATTTAAAACTTTTTGCCCCATAAGGCTGTGCTGTGCCACCCACAATGCCTCTCTCCGTCTCCTCCAGCATTCCTGGCCCCAGCTTTGGTCATTTTCCATAACCTTTGTATATTACAGAAAAAGGTGTATTCTGTCAGTTATCAGCTCAAGCTTACTTGGGCATTCTACAAATCCAGACTTGTCCAATTCAGTTTGAATAATGCAGAAAGCTTTGGATTTATTGTGGTAGTTTTCTGCTATTTGCATTGAGATAGGTACAGAAACAGCTGCCACTCCTTCGCAACAGCTGGGCATGTCAGCCGATGCCGCTCACAGCAATAGGATAGGAGCAGCTGGCACCATGCCATGTAATAGGTGATGTGACACCACCCTCCAGGAACATTCATTATGTTTCACACCTTCCAAAGCAAATCTGTTATTATTATAATTATTATTATTATTATTATTGTTATTAATATTAACACTCACAGGTTATGTGCAATAGATTCTTGTCCTATTTAAATCTTCCAGAATCTGTTTAATTGTTTTCTTTTTCTTTTTTTCTTTTTTTTTTTTGGGGGGGGGGGGGGTATTTCAATTGGGATGAAAATATATATTAGTGTTCTTCAGTGGTGCGGAAACATTGCTACTACTTGGGTATAAACACATTATAGGAAACATTTACATTTTCCTTGGGTGACATTAAAGTTATCAGCGTCATTGCTATTTACAGCTTTTTGTATCTTACACCCACATTTCAGCATCATCCGTGATATATAAATAATAAATATATTGGTGAGTATATTTAGTGTAAATGATTGCACAAATGTAACAAAAAGCAGTTGCTGTGAATATATTTACCTTCACCTATGTCGGATATTTCACCGGCTGCTAAACATCTGCTTGTTATGTTACATGTTACATAGCAGCTGGTTTATTAAAAGGCACAAAGCAACATATATATATATATATATATAAAGAGGGTTTTATACATACTTGCCTACTGTTGAAAAAGCATTTCAGAGAGATTTTGACAGTAACACCTATCAGCGCAGATGTGTACTGCTACATCTGAGAGGCGTGTCATGAACATGACTTATATATCCAAATGTAAATGAGTCCAAAAGTTAGTAAGATCTACATGTTGAAGAAAATATATTGAGATTTTTCAGGAATTGTTTGTGTATTGTGTTTTAAAAGATATTCCATATACTGTAACTGTGGCCACGAGAAACCTTATTTAAAATGCATGTAGCCACAGGGATCATTGTGCCTTAAGTTATAACCAATGCAGGGAAATGGCAGTGATGATCCCATTTAAATGTATGTACTGTATCTCTGATTTATTTTTTCCAACAAAAGAATAAAACAGCTTCATAGTGGGGATAAGGTGAAATCAGGGAGATTGCTGGTCTATTCAGGGAGTCAGGGAGATTGCTACTATTTCAGGGAGTCTCCTGCAGAATGAGGGAGGGTAGGCTACTGTGGTTTTATATATATATATATATATATATACACACACACACAGTATTTATATATATATATATATATATATATATATATATATATATATATATATATTTATTTCCATACAATAACAAGCAAGTTGTCACTTCACAGATAAATCACTGTTACTTTTCCTGGTGCCCTCCAGGTTCAAGGAGCACAATAATGAGCAATGTACATAGGCGGCACTCTCGGACCTTCACAGGAATGTACACAGGTCTATCAAGTCAGCTCAACGTTTCGGTGTTGCCATCTTTATCAAGAACATATATGCAAAGTGGCAAACGTACCTTATACACCAGATGAAAGAGTCACCAGTGAATCTCGTGTGCCAGGCCTGTGACATCATTAACATGTACTATTGATCTTGTCCTCACCATAAAAGAAAGAAAAATGTAATTGGTGGATATAATATAACATATAGGGGTACATTTACTAAGCAGTGATAAGAGCAGAGAATTGAGCCAGTGGAGATATTTCCCCATCAACCAATCAGCACTGAAGTAACATCTATAATTTGCATGCTATAAAATGATACAGAGCTACTGATTGGTTGATGGGGAAATATCTCCACTGGCTCACTTCTCCGCTCTTATCACTGCATAGTAAATGTACCCCATAGGGCCTGATTCATGTTTGTTTGCACATACCGACGCAGTTGCAAAATTTCAGACTACGGAACTGCTAAACATTGCGAGTGAATCAGTTGCCCAGAAAAGGACATAGACTCCCCACTGAGCCATCACAAAGTGCTCAGCAACTGCATACACATACCCAGGACTGAAGCAACAACGAGGAACATCGACTCCTAGGGAAGACCTATGGCTACGCAGACTAGACGCGGCAGAGATGCTGGCGCCATGTTTCCCAACGTACATGATCGCAGCTGATGGCAGATACACATCTCGAAAACGATTTTCTGTACTTTGCGCATGTGCAGGACCCATTCTGCGCTTGCACAAATGGATCCTGTCTCATAGGACACAGCCCAGCATGAGAATGTCTTTGATTGATATTCTGATGCCATTTCAGGGGCATGGAGTGGGCGGTGATGTACTCTGGGGGTAATTCAGACCTGATTGCTAGGCTGCGTTTTCTCACAGCCTATGATCAGGTCTGAACTGTGCATGCGTATGCACCACAATACGCAGGCGCGACCGACCGCAGCAACGGGGATCGGTGCATAGCGATGGGATGGTGCAAAAAAAAGAGATCGCACGGGCAATCGCAAGGTGACTAGCAGGAAGAGGGCGTTTGTGGGTGGCAACTGACCGTTTTCAAGGAGTGTCTGGAAAAACGCAGGCGTGTCCAAGCATTGGAAGGGTGGGTGTCTGACGTTAATTCCGGTCCCGGACAGGCTGATGTGATCGCAGCAGCTAAGTAAGTCCTGGGCTGCGCAGAGACTGCACAAAATCAGTTTGTACAGCTCTGCTACACATGCGATCCCACACTTGCACAGCTAACATACACTCCCCCAGTAGGCAGCGACTATCTGAACGCGGGGCTGCAAAAATCGCTGCCCAGTGATCAGGTCTGAATTAGGCCCTCTGTTTGTGAAAACGGAGGCGTGTCGCTGGCTTTATGGTGATGGGAAGAGGCTCCATTGTGGGATGAAGATTTCCTGGCCTCTGCGATGGGCGGCTAGTGCGGCACCATGGGTGCCATAAGCCGCCCTATGGTGGGTGGTTTGCAGAGCAGAAGGAGGCGTCTGCTTGCAATAGATGCCTCCTGCTGCATCTACATACAGCGGTATCACTGTTGCTTCCAAGGAAACAGCATTGATAGCTAAACCAACCACACATGAATGACCCCCCTAGTCTCCTAAATCCTATTCCATTGCCATTTTCCATAATAGCTTATTTATTATTACCACAATCTATGCATTCCTGTTTGTGTGTTTTGTGCACAGCGCATGCACTACACCAAGTGTACGCAAGTAAGGGCATCGGTATACAGTAGGGCTGATGCAGGTGCACCCTGATGATGATGACTAGTAACAAACTAAGGAGTCGAAACAATTAGGTGCAAATGGGATAAAGTGCCACTGCAGTGGTGGTAACCTCAGTCAGCAGTAACATACAAGGGAGTAGTTGCCATAGGTGCAGGCAGTACAGCTGATATGAGGCCCAGAGCTGAGAAGGGCCACATTCCCTGTCAAAGTTACATGTGTTATATACATTTTTTGCCATTGGGTGGTACGTAGGATGCCTTTCAACATTTTTCCTTGGGGCCTGCAACATATCTAGGTATGCCCCTGGATTTGCTCATTGTAGTGTGGTATAAAATTAACTGGAGGGATTTTTAATGTTATATAATGTGAACCGGGGCACTGTAATGTGGCACAATATGAACAGGGAGCACTATATATAAGGTCCATTAATAAAGGTTGGCATAATATGCAAGGCGCATTATGATTATAAGGACATTAATAATGTGTGTCATATGTGTAAGGGGCATTACTGTGTGGTATTATGTGATAAATGCATTACTAATATGTGGCATTATGTGTATAAGGTGCTCTACTGTGTGGCATGTTGTATAGAAAGGGCACCACAGTGTGGTCTAATGTGAATAAAGAGCATTATGATGTGATGTAATGTGAATACGGAGCAATTCAGTGTGATGTAATGTGAATATGGGGCACTACTGTGAGGAGTAATGTATATAAGGTAAAGTGGTACTACTGTGTGATGTAACATGAATTGGAGACACTATTGCATAATAAAATGTGAATAAAATTGCACTACTGTGTGGTGTAATTTGGATTGGGGGTACTATTGTGTGGCCATGCTCTTTCCCAGCAAGAACACCCCCCTTTTTGGGCTGTGCGCCGAATGTGCGCACTGTTCCTATTTAAAATATAGGGGGTCACTGACCACAGTAGAAATGATTACATTTTTAGGTTCTGCCTCAGCTGTGTTCCTGCGCATGTATGACTATGCATGACTATGGGTCAGCACGTGTGCCCAAAATGAATAGGAAGAAGAGGAGGGATATGAAGAGATCCCTCTATGCTCTCCGTTAGTTCTTCACATCAGATGGAGCTGCAAATACCATCTGCAGATGGCATTAGCGATCAGAGATAACTGTGGCATATGTATTAACACTTGGAGAGACATTAAATGTATAGAGATAAGGTACCAAGTCCAACCAATCACCTCCCACCTGCCATGTTACAGGCTGTGTTTGTAAAATGAAGGGAGCTGATTGCTTGGTATTATCTCCGTCCACTTTATCTCTCTCCAAGTGTTGATACATATGCCCCAAGGATCTGCTAAGTTAGGCTTGTTAAACTGGACGAGACTGTGGTTCCCATATAAGACTATGGTAATGGCGGCATTCAACATTACATGGGTTTAATCTACAATGTCTCCCATGTTAAATTTCTGTGATACTTGAATGTGAGCAATTCCTGCAGAAATATTTTCCTCATGCAGGCAAGGTCCGGTGGTGATTACCACATAAATGGGAAGATGGGAGGGGAACTTTCTCTGAATTAAATACATTGGTAGACAAACATGGCTATAAAGATAAATTAAGCAAACTTTCATGTCTGTTTAAGTAATTCTACTCATCCATCTCTTGACCTTGTAAGCGCACATATCATCTGACTGAAAATCAAGAAAGTTCTACTTGTTACTTATTAATAATATTGGAGTCAGGGGGCCATCCATCACAGGCGACAGAGCTGTGCTACAGCTCTTACACATTCCTGTGAATACCTCACATTCCCCTGCATGGTTATACTACAAATATGGCTGCCATCAAGGACTAATTTAGATGCAGAAAGTGCACACGAAAGAAGAGGACCTTAGACACGTAACGGACTGCTTAACCTTAAATGCAAATGGCTTATACGAGAGATCTTCAGATGATCAAAACGACAGATATTTAAAATAAAGTGTGTAGGGAGACATTATGCTATATTAGCCCAGATTTCCTGTGTATTCCCACTGAAGAACTGTGATTAGCCTTTTCTCATCCTGACACGCATGATCACATAGGATGGTGTCTTATAATAAACTGCTAAGCAATTGTAGCGCAGTGGTTTCCAAACTTTTGTGAATCAGGACACCCTAGAGGAGGGGTTCCCCAACGTGGTCCTCAAGGCACCCCAACAGTCCAGGTTTTAGGTATATCCATGGCTCAGCACAGATGGTTGAATCAAACTGACTAAGGTGCTAATTAAGTCACCTGTGGCCAAGCATGGATACATTTAAAACCAGGACCGTTGGGGTGCCTTGAGGACCGCGTTTGGGAACCTCTGTCCTAGATTATCAGCCCTTTATTCACGGCACTCTTAGGCCAACAATGTACCTCTTTCACAACGTACAAATAACCCGGTATCGACCTGGTATATTGCCGGCTCGACGCTGGTCGCTGTGCGGTGTAAAAGGAGTCACTCCCAAATTCCTGGGTCACCTGACCCGGTATTTCAACCCGGGAATAAAGCAAGGTTATTTTGGGGTTTATTACCGAGTCAGGTGCAGTGTGAATAGGTTGCCGAGTCGATGCGACCCGGGACCCGTTCACAGTATAGGCAGAGGCGGCATCGAGATGATCTAATCTCCCAGCGCCACCTCCTCACCCGCCCCCGATGTCACCTCTGTCACCGCCCCCGATGGCAACCCGACCTGGCATATTGCTGGGTCAGGAAGCCAGTCTGAAACGGTCCAATGCCAAGTCACACCCGGGACTGCGATGTGAAAGCAGTATTATTGAGCTACAGTATTCAGCAAAGATGATTAAAGTCAATAATTTGTGGTTAACTGGTTGTGCTTCTGTTTGTCCACATATTTTATGATAGGTAAAACCACTGCTGGTGGCTGCCAATCACAATGGCCATAAATTTGAATGGATACTGTACCATCTACCTATGGCGTCCTACAAGTGCCTTAAGGCACACAGTTTGTGAACCACTGCTGCAACAAACAACAAACAATCAGACATTATACAAATTGGGCGACTGATCTATTATTAATTATTGACTATTACGGTTTACCAGGAAATATTAATGTTTTCCAGAAAATATTCATAACTTACAGCATTGCAGATTTTTTTTTTTTAGCAACATATAGATCCAAAACCGAGATTCACTCAGTTATGACTTCATGTCATTAAAACTGTAGTAGTCCCGTCTTTTCTTCATAATATTGGGGCTATTGCAAAGCAGTAAGCATAACTTGCTCTGCCCAATAGGCACTGACTGGTAACTTTATCCTTTTTCGTAGAAGTCCCCAGATGAAGTCTGAGAGTGAGTATTGTATCAATACTACTAGCTGCAAGGTAAATATATAATATTCCGATAATGTACTTCATACAGTGGAGCCAGGGGTGCAGATAGGCACCGTTTCACCTGGAGCAAAGACTAAACTTGCTTCCCCCCACACAGCCTAAACACATTAATTCCTAAACTTGAGGAAATAAAAAAATCTAATGATTATCGTTTAGGACTTAAGGATAAAGAGTGCCTCCAGTGTCCAAATAATCAAGTGTAGTTTAATTATTTAGATTTTCACACAAACTATTTATAGAATTGTATTCCTTTGTTTACCATGAAAAGTAGCATATATACAGTATAAACAATTTATATGGGTGTAGTCACTCTCTGACCTTTATGCAGTGCTTTCTGTTTGCTCCTGTGCATGAGAGGAGATGCGCCACTGGTTGCATTACTCACTAGAAATTTGCTCCTCCATCTTCTTAGATGGTCTCTGTCTCTCTGAAACAGGTCTCTCTCTTTGTCCCAGGTCTCTGTCTCTATTTGCTCTAGGTGTCTCTCTGTCTCTGACCCAGGTCTCTCTTTCTCTGCCCCAGGTCTCTCTCTCTGCCCCTGGTCTCTCTTTCTCTGCCCCAGGTTTCTCTCTCTGCCCCATGTCTCTACCCCAGGCTCTCTCTGTCTTGCTGTCCCAGGTCCCCCTCTCTCTCTCTCTCTGTGCCTCAGGTCCCCCTCTCTCTCTCTGCCCAATTTCCCTCTCTCTCTCTCTCTGCCCCAGGTCTCTGTTTCTCGCTCTGCCCCAAGTCTCTGTCTATGCCCCAGATCTCTCTACCCCAGGTCCCTCTCTTTCTCTTGCTGTACCAGGTCCCCCTCTCTCTCTGTGCCCCAGGTCCCCCCCTTCTCTCTCTCTCTCTCTGCCCCAAGTCCCTCTCTCTCTGTCCCAGGTCTATCTTTCTCTCTCTGCCCAAATTCTCTCTCTCTCTCTCTCTCTCTCTCTCTGCCCCAGGTCTCTCTCTCGGTTTGCCTCAGTTTTCTCTCTATCTCTTCCTTTCCCATGTGTGCCCGTCTTTCACACTCTCTCTGTCCTGTGTCTCTTTGTCATCCCTGACTGGAGGCTCCTTGCTCTGTATTTCAGGGCTCTTAACAGGACTGACAATTGCACTGTGTCCTGGTGGGATGTCCTGGGTTCTGCACAGGGAAGGGCAGAGGCGGGAGGTGGGATGGGAAGGGGGGGGGGGTTGTCATCTGAGGAGGTAGGGGCACCATTTTCCCCCCGCTTAGCTGTGAAGCATGCACAGTGCTAAAAGACTCAAGATCTGTTCGCAGAGTTGTGTGACATTCGGAATTAGTCCCATAGTGGTTTTTTATGGATAGGTGACCAGAGTTACCACACATCCTGCCGTATCATGTCTAGTCATTGGTGGATGGTAATATCCACAGATGATCAGAAACATGAATCTAGAGAAAAAAAAAAGATTTCCTGGCTCTCAAAGCTGCAGAGCTGGAACAGAACACTGGCAATCACAGCAGGTAGTCAGGAGAAAAGAATAATTTCCATTATAAATTTCTGTTTTTTTTGTGTGTTTTTTGTACATTTATTGTCTAATTTTGAAAGCAGGGAATGTGACAAACAGTAATATAGGTCTTAGCTCATACATCAGCCATGCACGTCTGTGCCTCTGCAGCAATTGTACAGATATACAAATGGGCACTTAGATTGGCTTTTGCATCCATTAAGCCCCGTAGTCTAACACCATGGCCTGTCATTTTGCCTCCTTGCGAAAGGGGTTAACCTGCAGAGAAAATTGCCTCTTGGACTGGCCACCACAGGGTACACTCTCTGCAATTATCTGTCATTATATTCTGACATTTTTAAAGTCTTGCTGGTTGCACCGTAAAAGTATTTCATTGTGTTTTATATGAGTGGGGGGTATTGTAAAACATAAGTGAGGCTTGTCATGCTTGCATTGCCACAGACTTCACACTGAGAGAGAGAAAGAGAGAGAGAGAGAGAGCTTTTAGAGAAGGAGCCCAATACCTGAGAGTGATGGAACTTGATTAGGACAAAAATTAGGCAATGAGGCAGATCTTTCTGTTATGTCTTAGCTACAGCGAGTGTTAGGTGCTGTGTCCCCAGCCACATCCACTTGGTAACATGGCACATCTAACTGAATGAGGTTCAGGAGCACATAGAGGCTGGCTGCATCTGCATCATCTTATCTGATTTGCTCTGTTGCTCCACAGAGAGACAAAACCTGGTAGCAGCCGATGAATACCAAAGTAGCATTAGCTATCCTGTTTCCGTATCTGAATAATTGACCAATGTACAGCATTTAAGGAGTGATCTGTATCAAGTGCTTGTCATTAAAAAGCATGTAGTCCCTTGTTGGCTATTAAAATCAGTTCATTAACTGTTTTATAGCCATTCAACTTGAAAAGGATTTCACTGGCAGAGGAAGGGTCCAATGTGAGCATATTTACAGCACCGTAACCGGTTTCTTATAGGTACCTATATAGCGTATACCTATGCTGCACCTGCAAGGTCTCGATTCTTGTTTACAAACACAAAGGTAGGGAGAGAGACAAGAAGCTCTGGACACAAGTCCTTTGTAGATTATTCCTTGCAGCAGTGTCCTGCTTACACAATGTGTCATGTTTTGAATGTTAATGCCATCATCTGATTGTCTGCATATTGCCACAGAGCTGTGCCGCAGCATATATTGTCAAGTTACACAAAAATGATGACTGCTTCTGGCATATTTCTACAAATATTCCTTTAACCACACCCCGTGTTGCTTGCAGAAGCAGCCTAGAGGCATAGATGTATTCCTTGTAAGCAGTTGTTGTTACATACAGTATAAGTAAGATTATAAATGCATTTATGGTTGTTAAATGCGCAAGCTCTGTGACAATGACTATGAATGAATCACTTGAAAAGCTACTGTAGTTGCAATTATTGGAGTGAGTTTAGGCATCCAGCCGATGAAGTTATTTTTCTAATATTCCTCTACACTAGAGTCTTAAAACAACATCTTACTGTATGTTTATTTTTATTTTTTTATTTTTTTGGCTTGATGGTTGCCTGGGGAGGGAAACATAAAGTAAAATTGCACCAGACACTCTGGGGAACACTTAAAGAACCTGCAGTACAGGTGCTATCATCCATAAGAACAAAATGAATTCTGACATTTTTCTTGTACAGTTGTCAAAATTAAAGTGTATATGTGTTCAGTTGCTACGGGTTACAGCATTTTTTTGCAGTTACTTGTGCTCAGGCTTTCAGAATGTCCTTCAATGAATACAAATGTGTTGTAACACTGGCACTGGAGTATCCATGTGCTTTTCAGAATAAAGGCACAGGAGAAAGGGAATCTGCAATGATTGTGTTTGCAAATGATGTTTATCTGTAGAAGATGGGTCCATCATATCTGATCAAAAGTGCCGTGAATACCAATGACCTCTGAACTATAGTTGTGTCACCAATGGACTATGTACCATACAGTGGTAACCAGTGGTCTTTGTACTGCATAAGGGTCACCAGTGGACTCTGCAACATATAGTAGTCATTAATGGATGCTGCACCATATAGGGGTCAACAATAGACTCTGAACCACATAATGGTCACCGGTGGACTCTGCACTTGCCTGTGGTAACTAACCAATGGTCTCTGTGTTACATAGTGGTCAGCAGCAGACTCTGAACTATATAGTGGCCACCCCTTACTAGCCCCTGTGGCTTCTTCAAAATCGTGATCCCGGCGTCTGTGTTTAAAGTGCCGGGATACCATGCACTGGGATCTCATACTGATCCTGTCACAGCTGGCAGGGATATCCTAATAGGTTCTTAAATGCTCAATTTAATTGTAGGCAAACATTTACCCTATGACTATTAACCTTTTGTTTACTTTGTACAGTGGTGTGCAGGTTCATTTGGACAAAGAAAGTTTTGGGATTTTGAAGTTTTAAATGCAGGGACTAGATACATTTTAACGACTGTGATTTATATCTCCAACTCTACAGAAGACAGTAAATCTAGTGTTTCAAGGCTGCTTACAACTCACAGCAATATCTTTTACCGAAATAAAGATAAATGTAAAATACCCCAAACTGACAAACTAGTGATTATAAAAAGTGTTATTTGTACAGGTAAAACAAGTGAGGGCTTCCAAAGAGACTTAGCAGCTGGTGGTACTGTATATTGATTGATATTTCAACAGTGCAGCGCAGACTTCTAGAAGTGGGAAGCACTGCAAAAAGATCAATAGCAAAGCAACCCCTTACAATCAATAGGAGTTGCAAGCAAAAACAAGAATTATGGCCCTCATTCCGAGTTGATCGTTCGCAAGGCGATTTTAGCAGAGTTGCTCACGCTAAGCCGCCGCCTACTGGGAGTGTATCTTAGCATCTTAAAATTGCGAACGATGTATTCACAATATTGCGATTACAAACTACTTAGCAGTTTCAGAGTAGCTCCACACTTACTCGGCATCTGCGATCAGTTCAGTGCTTGTCGTTCCTGGTTTGACGTCACAAACACACCCAGCGTTCGCCCAGACACTCCTCCGTTTCCCCGGCCACTCCTGCGTTTTTTCCGGAAACGGTAGCGTTTTTTCCCGCACGCCCATAAAACGGCCTGTTTCCACCCAGTAACACCCATTTCCTGTCAATCACACTACGATCGCCGGAGCGATGAAAAAGCAGTGAGTAAAAATACTATCTCCATTGTAAAATTACTTGGCGCAGTCGCAGTGCGAATATTGCGCATGCGTACTAAGCGGAATTTCACTGCGATGCGATGAAAAATACCGAGCGAACGACTCGGAATGAGGGCCTATATTTCTCCCACTATTAACAGCAATGTGCACATGTGTCACATTTCAGGCAAGATTCTATTGGAACCTTGTGCTTATTTGTTTCTTCCCATATAGATAGTCACCTTCACCCCTACAGTGTTGAAGATTAATATCCTTTGCCTGGGTATCCGTTCACATGGTCGACCATGTTATGGTCGACAGTCATTAGGTCGACCACTATTGGTTGACATTGACATGGTCGACACATGAAAATGGTCGACACATGAAAAGGTCGACATGAGTTTTTTAACTTTTTTTTCTTTTGGGGAACTTTACCAATAGTGGTCGACCTAATGACTGTCGACCATAACATGGTCGACCATTCATACCGGAACCCTTTGCCTGTTCCCTATAAGGACATTTTATTAAATGCAGCTTTTTACCAACCATCAAATTCTTTTTAAGTGCATAGGTTGTGGCTATAAAGCATGTAAGCCTGAATTCTGCTCTCTCCAAACTTACCAGTTTACACGGGTTCACAAATTGAATGCTATCACCTCCTCTCGGTAGGGAAAACTAAAGATTGGATGAAGCACTGTTCTTTATTATTTGATATTTTCCCAAAGTGGTTGTACATTAATATTAATGCTGCATTTTTCTAATTTGTGAATGCTAATTTTTCTTCTTATAATTAAGTTATAATACTTGAGGGGAAAAAGGACATTTTCTTGTCAATTACTAGCCATGGTAATGTAACATTGAGGTTGTGCATTAATGATGATATTCTTCTGCCGGTTCACTTTTCCTACCTTATAGCTCTCATATACGGTCCCGTAGGTTATATTAAGAAACGATGTCAACATGTCGAGTGCTATGTAAACAAATATTCAGTTGCTGCAACAATTTATAATATTGAATAACTTGTTACACAGTTATTCTTTAATTCTAAGACAAATGGCATCACACAAGCAGTTTTATTACAAAAGAGTGGAGATAATGTTTGTTAGAACCCTCAGAGGCTTTTGGTTGTCATGGAAACTATACCATTTTCCAAAATTAAAAACATCAACTTATCTGATGTGTTTTACTTAGTGCCACTCATCTAACTGTAACAAATACTTTGTATCTGTGGCAGAATTTACTTTAAAGAATGGATTTCCTGTGCACCATATTAGGTGTTATAGCTACACTATTATATATTACTGGAATAAATGCTTTTAATCGGCAACTGAAGCAATTGAGTATTAATCTGTCAAACTAAAACTTAATTGGTTCATTCTTGTTTGGAGTTCGTGTTATCGCTTATAGTTAAAATCATTGGAGTAGTTATTGCACACAGGAATGGTTACAGACAGTCAAGGGTTTGCAGTGGCGTAAGTTCATATGAGGAGCCTGGAGGTGAAATAGAAGGGTGTGACCCCTAACCCCAGTGGCTTCGGTTTGCACATGTGTGCAGTAGCACAGCTGAGGGGGCAAAGGAGGAAGTAATGTAATCGCAATGCAATCACATTACTTCTCAGTGGTCACCAGGATTGGCTCCAATTACAGCCCGTCCCAACGACATTTTAATGGTACATCTGGGAGAATAAAGATTCCTATTGCAGCTAATTGCGGCAATAAGGAAGCTTTGGTTTTGGGTGCTGGCTGCAAATGATAATAAATAGAGCCCTGAGGAGAGGTTTTATCGAAGCTCAGAGAGAGATAAAATTGTGGGAGATAAAGTACCAGCCAATCAGCTTCTGCTTTACATTTTACAGGCTGTGTTTGAAAAATGACAGCTAAGAGCTGATTGGTTGGTACTTTATCGCTCACAATTTTATCTCAATCCAAGCTTTAATAAATACCCCTTTAAAAAGCTTTATTTAAACAATCAGTGTACATCCCTAAAACAACTTCTGTCCTTTCTTTTTTCATATACCGTAAAACACAGAAGCAGCGCTGTAGCTCACTATACTGTATACACACTACTTGTTTCAGCATTTAGCATCACTATGAAGTGAGTGAAGAGAAATCTGTCCTAGTTCAGCAGCCCCCCGGTTTTTTCTTCTTGGTACTCCTCTGACAGCTGGAGCCCGGAGGCTAGTGCTTTCACTGTCTCTGGGAGTTACACCACTGAGGATGTGGAGTGTCGTCAGCCTTGTGTGATACAATCAACTGGATCATATGACACTGACAACAGCTACATGGGACACAGGGTGTAGAAGTTTGCATTAGCTACTGGGATCTAGCTCCTAAAAGCTAAAGCTGTGTGCACACTATACAATATGATCCATGAGCAATATCATCAGTGTTTTCCCTTGAACTCCCAGGCAGACTATATCATCCATATACACTGAACGATATTACTAACAATATCGTTCAGTGACGTCACCCGGCCACCACCCTGAACATGCAGTTTTAGATGATATAGCCAAAATTGACCTGCATGTACAGACGTCAGAGAACCTTGATAAAGACCCACGAGAGCATGCTTCGTTAACGACATTGTGCATACACAATGGACAATATTACAAATGATCTCAAAGGGTCAAAATGAGCGATATTGCTTCAAATATCACCTAATGTGTACCCAGCCAAAGCTTTTTGGTAAATTTGATGAGACCACAGTCCCCATATACAGTGAGTACCCCATATATTGGAATAGATTAAAACTTAGTTGAAGAACAAGTAATAGCACTCTTAATAAATAAATACCAATGTATGTGTATTACTGCATTAAATAACATACCTGCAGCATTTTTACTTATCTAAATTTGACCAGAATAGAGATGGCAGAAATTGCTGCAACCAATGATGCGTCTCTATGTGGCAGGGAGTTTTTGTGGCTGAGTACTACTTACTGTAGTTAGGTGTATGCTTTGTTCAGGCTTTAGGTTGGTGGAATCAGACACAAAGATAAGGCACATATGTGGTCATTCCGAGTTGATCGTTTGCTAGCTGTTTTTAGCTATGCCGCCTATTTTAGCTTAGCAGAAGTGCGAACGAAAGGATCACAGAGCGGCTACAAAAAGAAATTGTGCAGTTTCAGAGTAGCTCCAGACCTCAGCGCTTGCGATCACTGCAGATTGTTCAGTTCCTGTTTTGACATCACAAACACGCCCTGCGTTTGCCCAGCCACGCCTGCGTTTTTCCTGGCACGCCTGCATTTTTTTCGAACACTCCCTGAAAACGGCCAGATAACACCCAGAAATGCCCTCTTGCTGTCAATCACTCTGCGGCCAGCAGTGCGATAGAAAAGCTTCGCTAGACCTTGTGTAAAACTGCATCGGCCGTTGTAAAAGTACGTTGCGTGTGCGCAATGCGCCGCATGCGCAGAAGTGCTGTTTTTTTGCTTCATCGCTGCACAGCGAGCATTTTCTGCTAGCGAACAACTCGGAATGACCACCATAATGTCACAACAAAATATAGCTGACATCTCATGCTTCAACATTTAAACTTTTTGTCTTACACCAGCCAAATCTTAAAACACTGTCGAAAAGTTTGTGGAAAATCTAGTGTTTGGGGACCAAGGGGGTTATTCCAAGTTGATCGCAGCAGGAATTTTGGTAGCAGTTGGGCAAAACCATGGTGGTCATTCCGAGTTGTTCGCTCGCAAGCTACTTTTAGCAGCTTTGCACACGCTAAGCCGCCGCCTACTGGGAGTGAATCTTAGCATAGTAAAATTGCGGACGAAAGATTAGCAGAATTGCGAATAGACACTTCTTAGCAGTTTCTGAGTAGCTCCACACTTACTCGGCAACTGCGATCAGTTCAGTCAGTTTCGTTCCTGGTTTGACGTCACAAACACACCCAGCGTTCGCACAGACACTCCCCCGTTTCTTCAGACACTCCCGCGTTTTTCCCCAGAAACGGCAGCGTTTTTTCATGCACACCCATAAAACGGCCAGTTTCCGCCCAGAAACACCCACTTCCTGTCAATCACATTACGATCACCAGAACGAAGAAAAAACCTCGTAATGCCGTGAGTAAAATACCTAACTGCATAGCAAATATACTTGGCGCAGTCGCAGTGCGAACATTGCGCATGCGCAATTAGCGGAAAATCGCTGCGATGCGAAGAAAATTACCGAGCGAACAACTCGGAATGAGGGCCCATGTGCACTGCAGGTGTGGCAGATATAACATGTGCAGAGAGAGTTAGATTTGGGTGGGTTATTTTGTTTCTGTGCAGGGTAAATACTGTCTGCTTTATTTTTACATTGCAAATTAGATTGCAGATTGAACACACCACACCCAAATCTAACTCTCTCTGCACATGTTATATCTGCCTCTCCTGCAGTGCACATGGTTTTGCCCAACTGCTAAAAAATTTCCTGCTGCGATCAACTTGGAATTACCCCCCAAGATAACTATTTCATACACTGATGATGCTCCTGTTGTAACTCTCATAATTAATGTAGCTAGCGTTTACCCCCACTGCAGGTAGGATCTGCGCTGCTGCCTCATAGACGTGCAGGGTGAAGGGGCACACAGTGGGTATAAACAGGGGGCCAGTGCTGACAAGATGGCAAGGGCTACATATTCGCATCAAGTACAGCAACACTTATGTAAAAACATATAATAATAATAATAATAATAATAATAATAATAATAAAAATAATTATATTTATATAACAGGGGAGGTTATAATGCACCAGGGGACAAATAAAAACAAGCAAATAGTTATCTGGAAATGGGGTATCCAGCTGTGCCCAAAATTAATCAAAATGCCATTTCTTGTGCCCCTGAAGTGGATTGTTTTTATATGTAAAAAAAATCCTAGCTTCTTCTACGAAGAATATAATCAAAATAAATTGTTATCGAATGTATTGTTAGTGTATATCAAACAAAATCTGAAAGAAATTATTTATCCAAAAGAAAAATGAAACCACTAAATAATAATGTAAAAATATAACATATTTAATTAACTCTAAGAGGCTATATAAGGCACAATTCAGATACAGTCAGAATAATAGAATTCTAAAAAATGTATTAATAATGACATATCATTAGTGGTACCATGTAATCGTTAAACATGCTAATAATATTAATATTCATGATACCCAAGCACATAAAAATCAATAAAAAAAACTATCTTAAAAACAATGAATATACAGTACTTTTAATATATATATCTATTGAAGAAAAAGTCATTAAGCCTCCAATATTGATCTTGATTTGAAAGTTTCCAAATTGTATCTGCAAGCAGTAGTATATTGATTGTAATCTTTAAAAGAGTTACAAAGTAGCAGTCAGAGCCTTTGAAATGATAGTGTTATGGCTGTGCACAGCATAGTTAAGCACTTAACTCCCTCTGAAGCGGCCCTTTCTCACTGGCTTCTGCCAGAGGTGCTATGCCTGTGGAGATCTCACAGGGTAAGGTAACTAACTCACTAGCATTCTAGATGCTTGTTTTTCGCTAATAAGTGCTCATATCAAGCACAGACAGGTTCAGTTCACATACAGTAGTTAACCAGAATTTGGAAGCTTTCGAATGCAGAAATGAATGGAAATGGTACAAATAGAATTCTTAAAAAAAAGCTACATGGCAAACACATGTAAAAAAAACACCAATGGGTATGAGGAACTAGGAACAATGATTTTAAGTAGGTTGTACAACAAAAATAATGAAATTTGAAAAAATAAATGTAAAACAGATTAAAGTAATTCCAGCGCATACTGTATATGCCCTAAGGTTGAGTACATACCGTCATGACCCACAGAGTGCCTGATACAGGTAAGCATATCCATTTACCGATCTGCCGCTCGATAGGTCAGTCCCTGTCATCCAGCTAGGTGGGCATTTGAGTTTGACTGCCCAGCTGTGATGTTAGCCCTCATAGCAAGTGGCCCCCATAGCAAGTGTATGGGCAGCCGATATATCGTCTAGTGTGTACCCAGCTTAAATCATGGGAATAAGCACCCATCTGGAGAATGTAGTGGCAAAGGCCCATGTTTAAAGGGTGTGGTCAGCCACCACTGGGAGTGTGACTGGCCACCACAATTCTTGGCTAACATTAGGCAAATCTCAGTGTAGTTGCTATAGAAACCAACCAAACACCCATGTTTATCAGTGGTTCGGCACAGTCTGGAACCTTTTACCTAGACAAGGTTGCGGGGCCCACTGGGGATTTCCCCTGAAGAATGCTGACTGCTTGTAGTTGTAGTGTAGTGCCTGTGAAGTACTAGAAGGAATTTGTTCTATTGCATATCGTGGTGTGCTTGGTACTCTTAGCTTTAATACAATACAATATCAGTGTGCGCTCTCCACAGGTTCTATTCCCACTCTATGGGTATTGTGGAATAGAGAATGTGGGTCGGCATTCCGACTGCTGGCATTTTGTTTCGAGTGGACTGTAAATGGGTAGGACTGCCCCTGTAAGGAGTCCTACTTAGTAAATATGCATACATAATTAAAAATTAAATTCAATTTCATAGTTAGTGACTTTTATATTATTATATTAAATTGCTAACCAGCAAATGAGAGCTTATAACCAATTAATAAAAATAAAACAATTAGGCAGAGAGGGGTAGTCGTTACTGCTGTGCCTCGGTGCACCATGATACCTAAATTCGCCCCTGGTCCTGTCCTTCTCAAGCTTTTTTTAAATTTTTTATTAAACGTCAATTAGTGAGAATATTTGATAATATAAGCTGTGTAGGGTTATTAGCACAGAGCAGGATATTAACTTGCTGCAGAAAGATTAGACCAAGTGACAAACTGTCACAGATTGCATCTTTTGTAGAAAAATGTAGGATTACACACTTAGGCTGTGGCAATAATTATGCCACTTAGCATTTTCCAGAATCGCTGGAGTGTCTGAAACTATCAGAGACAGAAAAATGGCTGCTCAGCTTCTGACAGCCTTCTAAACCTGCTTTGTAGGAAACAGTCACAGTCTGAAACTCTTGTGTACAATGGGGGTAATTCAGACCTGATCACTCGCTAGCGTTTTTTGCAACCCTGTGATCAGGTCAGAACTGCGCATGTGTATGCACCGCAATGCGCTGGTGCGTCGCACAGGTACAAAGCGGATCGCTGCTCAGCGATGGGTTTGTGCGAAGAATCCATTCGCACGGGCGATCGCAAGGAGATTGACAGGAAGAAGGCGTTTGTGGGTGGTAACTGACCGTTTTCTGGGAGTGGTTGGAAAAACGCAGGCGTGTCCATGCGTTTGCAGGGAGGGTTCCTGGCGTCAATTCCGGTCCCGGACAGGCTGAAGTGTTCGCAGTGGCTGAATAAGTCCTGGGCTACTCAGAGACTGCACAAGATCTGTTTGTACATCTCTGCTACACATGCATTCGCACACTTGCAAAGCAAAAATACACTCCCCTGTGGGCAGCAACTATCTGTTCGCAGCACAGCCAAAAAAACCCTAGCGAGCGATCAGGTCTAAATTAGGCCCAATGTCAGAAGGGATAAGCAGTGAGGGGTGGTCTTCAGTATGCCGGCTGTCGGGATCCCGGCACACAGTATACCGGCGCCGGAATCCCGACAGCCGGCATACCGACACTTATTCTCCCTCGTGGGGGTCCATGACCCCCCTGGAGGGAGAATAAAATAGTGTGGCGCGCGTAGCGTGCCACCGTGCCCGCAGCGTGGCGAGCGCAGCGAGCCCACAAGGGGCTCATTTGCGATTGCCACACTGTCGGTAAGCCGGCGGTCGGGCTCCCGGCGCCGGTATGCTGGTCGCCGGGAGCCCGACCGCCGGCATACCATACCACACCAGCAGTGAGGGGCCCAGCAAAATATGGAGGTGACTTAGCTACTCTCCTGAAATGTTTGGGATACACATAGGGGTCAATCCAATTAGATACAAAAGGTGCGAGTTGCTGTTGCCACTGTGTTTCAACACCGGCAACAGCACCTCATCTCGTACTCCTCACGGCCTGATTTCAGCCCGAATTTACAAGAAATGGGGGCTGGGAGAAGGTTTGTGTGAGTTAGGGCTGCTGTAAAGTGCTGTTGCCACACTAATTCACAATTGGATTGACTCCACTGTTTGAGGAGTTTTTCCAGACTGCCGGAAGAGCAAGGAACCTTCTGAATTGGCAGAGAGGGGTAGGGGCAGAGAGGGGTAGCTCAATGCTTCCCTGCTCTCTGTCCTGGCTCCGGCACTGGCCCCGCCCCCTGACTTCCCAGCAGCCACTGCGGCCTGTCGGGAGGTCAACAAGCGGCGTATGTGCAGGGTAACCCACTGGCTGACTCCGGAGAAGGGGACCGCCGGAGGAGACAGTGGAGTATATTCATAAAGCAGAGAAAAGTCCTGTTTTGCGTTAAACAGGGCTTTTCTCTGCTTTCCGCAATTTACAGAGTGGGTTACCATGGAGAAGTTCCTGACTTCTCCAGTGACCCCCCGCTCTGTGTCTTAATCACATCACCATACTTTTCCGCTTCTCCATGGTGTTCAATGCTTCCCTGCTTTTTGTCCGAGACCCGGCACTGGCCGGGCCCACCTGACCTCCCAGCAGCCACTGTGGCTTGCCGCAAGGGCAACAGGCGGTGCATGCACAGAGGGACCCGCCAGCTGACTCTGGACATTGCAGAAGGGGACCGTTGGAGGAGACAGTGGAGTCTAGTCATAAAGCAGAGAAAAGCATTGTTTTGCGTTAAACAGGGCTTTTCTCTGCTTACCATAATTCACAGATGGGTTACCATGGAGAAGTTCCTGACTTCTCCAGCGGCACCCCCGCTCCATGCAAAAAAAAGCATCACCATACTATAATATGGTGAGTGCGATTCATGAAGGAGCGGAAAGCTCAGCTTTACGCTTCTCCATGGAGTTCAGGTTCGCCATCTCAGGATTTTGCTATTGACAGTTTTTGCTATTGCATATTGCTAAGACAGTTTTTGCTATTGCATATTACTCACTAAGGCCCAGATTTATCAAGCCTTGGAGAGTGATAAATTGCACGGTGATAAAGTACCAACTAATCAGCTCCTAACTGTCACTTTTAGTTTTTAGTACTGTATCACCATGCAATTAATCACTCTCCAAGGCTTGATAAATCTGTGCCTAAACCTTATTACATACTAACATATGGCGCCCCTCATTGTATGAGTTGAGGAGGTACCGTCAGCCCCCCACCTCATTCACTTTCCCCAGCTGCACCATCTTCCAGATATCCCCAGCTCCTGACCCTGCCACATCTTGCCCCGCTGTCCTTTCATTCCGTCTCCCACATTGGTGCATGCCCCCCGACTACCACCGTGCATGATGGGAAAGACCAGAGAGTGCTATTATACACAGTAAATCTTTCATCGGGTAGGACATATACTGATGGAAGACATTTACAAGTAATACCAAATTTGTGGAAGAGAAGAGAATTAATGTGCCATCGTATTATCCTTTTATGTTGGTATTAATGTGCCATCGTATTATCCTTTTATGTTGGAATTAGTGTCCCATGTATGTGTCAGGTAAACATCATGCGCAGCAGCAACCTCTTTCCCCGCAATATGGTAAATGGATCAAACAATAAGCAAAAAGAGAATCTGATTTATTCAGTTCACGTTCACCCATCCAGCCGATTAGGAATGTAAGCCCATGATTGAATAACAGATTTCAAACAGCAGTTGTCCATGGTCTTCATAGTGAGATCTTTCCCGGTGGTGAGTGTCATCATGTGTTATAAAGGGAGCACTGACGGCATGGGTAACAGCAGAACTATTTATGATCACACTACTGTCTTTTAGCTCCAGACACTGAGCATTGGAATCTCCCAGGGCACCGCATCTCTCCCGGGGGTGATGCGAGCCCTGATGTTTACCTAAGTGGAGAGGCTGCTTTAGGGAGGAGACATGTGAAACACCTGTATCTGACAGCTTATGTAACAGAAGAGGGTGGGGGCAACAGCAGGGAAGACACAGTATCTGAGAGCCGCAGACATGAGAGGAAAAACACTGTCTAGTAATCCAGGTATGGCAAACTATATAACAAGGACAAAACTAGACGCAGGGGTGGTTTGAAGGAGACTGAGCAGGATGTTGGCATGGTAGGCCAGCTTATGTAATTAACATTGCTAACAGATGACATGGAAGGTGAGAGAAGAGAGAATGGCCATTTATTATTTTCTATGAACAACACGTCCTGACTAATTAAGGTTACAGTCTCATTTAGGTGCCTTGGAAAACAGGGTTTAAAATGACATCTCCTGGTTGAAAGGATCCCGCTATGGGATTCAGACCTGGGTCACCTGCAAATTTGTCAGCATGATAGTGTATTAGTGAACATTGAACCAGTTCCTTTGGAACAGCTGTGAAGCATTGACTGATGTTGTTCCTGTGTTTATATAGAACGTTTCCCTGACTGAGATTTCATCATTCTCAGTTAAGTTGTAGGTCTCTGTGTGGGTTAGGGTGAGCTACTCAGTAGTAACATATGGTGCAGTTACCTGCCTGCACACAGCAGTATTATGAGGATATATGAGGCAGCTGTATAAGGCAGAAAGTTATGGAAGATATTTCTACACATTATTAGAAAAGTACAGTTTTCTTAATGCAACGTGAGCAGCTTTTACCATGTTTTACGTTTAAAAATGACACAATTTGTCTTAACTCTTATCTAAGTTTATTGTACAATAAAAGGAGATAAGAATACTTACAGTACTTGCCAATTTTTTACCTGGGCTGACAAGGAAATGCCAGAGGGTGAGCACCAGGTGGCAGGTGCTAAGGGGCAGGGTCTGGTGCGTCATGACTGCCCCCACTCCACTGTACAGTGCTGTATGTTGCAACATTAGGCAGCAGGTAGGAGGGGATAGGGTCATTGTGACTGGCTACTTCCCTGGAGAACTGGCCAACTCTCTTAGGAGTGTGGGAGAGCTGCCCAAAATTTGGGAGTGAGGTAATTTTGTAAGCAGGATGTGACTTCAGATTGACTAATCCCATCCCCCATCCCTGCTCCCATGGAACACAAAGCTTTCTTTTCTAAAGCTGTAGACATATGACCAGAGTGTAAGCCAGTTTCTCTGCTCCGAACACTAATATTTAAGTAGTTTGTATCAGGGGAAACAGTATGTGGAGGGGAGACATGTGCAGCACCTATAATAGGTGTGAGGTGCAGATGGGCTCCTGGGACCAGAGGACCCCACAACTCACACCTAGCACTCATTCATAATACTTACCTCTCTGTTGGTGCTGTAGAAATCACTGGATACATGGCGCAGGTGACATGTTTCTGGATATCTGTGCATACACACAAAATAAATCACCAGGAAAATGGAGATTGGTGCATGGACGGTAGACTCTGGCAAGTGGCCCTATTCTGACTTGATTATTCGCCTCTAGAAGTACCCCCCATTTCTCTGGGCAGTGGGACCCCCGTTACCTTTTGCTAGTGACACCATCTTCCGTGTGATATTTTCAGAACATGGCAAATGTCCATGAGTCAAAAAAGACTCTGGCACATCTTTCAGAATATATTACATGAAAGATGGAGCATCCAGCAATAGGTAAAGGAGGAGCCACCAAAGGCAAACAGTTCTGGATACAGAGTGTGCAGTGGAAGCCAACCTTGACCCAGGGGTCCCTGTGCACCGTACACCCTGCACCCAGTGTCGGACTGGGGCATAAAGGGCCCACCAGGGAAATGCAGTGGTAGGGGCCCATGTTTAGAGGCTTGGCAAACCATTAGTGCAGGGTCTGGGCCCCTTGATAATATATATGTAGTAAATACTGCTAGTGTATACATAATAATGTGCCAGATTAATAACAGCAATGTACTGTAGTGAATAGACCATAGTCCTGTGCAGTATAAGGTAACCTATGTATAGTGTATAACTCAAGTGCTCAGTCTGGAACCAGATCCCTAGAGGAGGGGGTGGGGGTCCAGGCAGTGGGGCCCACCGGTGGTTTCACCTGTACCCCTGTGGGCCAGTCCAACCCTGCCTGCACCCATTATAGATATGGTAGTCCAACCCTGCCTGCACCCATTATAGATATGGTGGTGGTCCATGTATTAAGGTTAAAAGCATACAGAAATTGCAGTTTCCTCAAGGTTTAAGTATTGAGTGCTGTTTTAGGGAAGCTAACACGGCAGACTACAGTCCTCGTTAATCTTACTGGGGACCGTGGTCTGGGCCAATTTACCACGCATACCTTTTCAAACTTGGCCCCAAAATCTAACTCCATCTTCCTATGGGGAGAGCAACACCAGAGAGTGATCTTCTGATCCCTTCCCGGCACCATGCATGCTCTCCCCTTTGTCACATTTCTCTTCTGCGCGCATAACATCAGAGTAAAGCTTTCACTGTACTGCAGTCCTCTTCTTTCCTGGAATGGCTCCTATCGCAGTTCCTACAGTTCCGGAAAGGTGTTTTCTTCATGAATACAGCACAAAATTGTTTAAAGACAAGAAATTAAACTTTTCTGGGCCCCACTGCCACAAATGATAAATAGGGGAACATATACTAAGCAGTGTTAAAAGTTGAGAAGTGGCCCACGGCAACCAATCAGCTGCTCTGTATACTTTTAAAGTATGCTAATTATAACGATATGTCTATGCTGATTGGTTGCCATGGGCAACTTCTCCACTGGCTCACTTCTCCACTTTTATCACTGCTTAGTACATGTTCCCCCCTAAAATACAATGGGATACCCAGAGCAATGCATTCCCATCTCATTCTCGTCCTCTATGGCCAGACACTTGCACCAGTGCAAAATGTAGCCAGTTCTAAGACATCTTACCTTTTTAACTTGTCCTCACTACACATGAACTTTGATCTATAATTCCTATATTTACAAAGCGAATAAGTAGGTAATATGACATTGGACATATTGTACTGTACTTTATTTGTAAACCAGAATTTTTGGCTGTTGCCTGCATTGTCAGGACATCCCTCCTTTAAAGTAGATATAATTAGAACAAATGTGTATGATGTAATTTGTTTCTTTAGACAAATTCATTAAAATCATGCATGGGGACATTTTTTTTCAACTAATGAGACCATATATACAGTACACTATGAACCATGATTTAATTGTATTTGATATACATATTATGCAGAATGTATGAACTTTGCTGAACCTCCTGCACATAACTTATTATGATTGTATTTGTAATGTTCCTTAATTAATGGACTTAATTAAATGTAATATAGGGATTGTTTTCCCTAACACCCTGCTTGTATGATTACTTGCTGATTGCCTCATTGAATATTTACAAAACAATATTCTTTGTTGGAGAACATTGCGCCGTCCTGGTAAGCCCTTTCCTGCACATTCCATATATCATAACTAGATAATCCCAAGACACAGAATGAGGAATTAGAATGGATACAACAACTGCTTTGATATATTTTAGCAAATCTATAATTGTATATTTTAATTGCCGAAGATGAGTAGCGTAGTCTGGCTTCCTTCAAGAATTGCTTAGTCTGTAAGCCATGCTATTAACCAGTCTCACTCCATTGTATGGCTACAGCAATTTGCTAATAGTATCCAGCTGTCATGGGAGTTGGGTTTATTTCAGGTGTCATGTGTTTGCATGTGTTAATGTTTAGATTCCAGTGGTTATAATGTACTTGAAACTGGTCCTGTATGTTCCAAAAGGTGTCCTAATGTAATGGCCAACCTCCGGTACCTCCGAGGCATACATTCTGATATATTGGGGTCTATTTAATAAGCCCCTCGATAAAGTAGACGGAGATAAAGTACCAGCCTATCAGCTCTTAACTCATTTTTCAAACAAGCCTGTAACTGGCTGTTAGGAGCTGATTGGCTGGTACTTTATCTCCATCCACTTTAGCTCCACCCAAGGCTTAGTAAATAGACCCTACTTTAAACATTAACACATGCAAACATGGAATGTGCAGGAAAGGGCTTACCAGGATGGCGCAATGTTCTCCAACAAAGAATATTGTTTTGTAAATATTCAATGAGGCAATCAGCAAGTAATCATACAAGCAGGGTGTTAGGGAAAACATTCCCTATATTCATTTCTCACCACCTGGGAATCATAATTAGGATGTCCTGGAAGAAATTTGGTGCCCATGGAGTTGCAAAATGCAGCATAGCCAGGCCACAAGACGTGATTCAACACAAATTGCTTCTTCAAACATAGTCCGACCACTTCAATGGTAATGGGGAAGTCAACCAAGAGACTGATGCTACTCTCCTGGGAAACAGGATTCTCCCTGACATTCTGTCTCCACTTCTCTGCACATCTCATTTTCTTTCCGCACTGAGCTGAATGTAGTTCCCAGAGGTCTAGAATTTCAGATCATGTGTATGGCATTCTAGCTTTTCAGATTCCATGCAGTGAGGACAGTCACACAGCAAGGAGAGCATTAAGATTTCTGACCATAGACAATGCACTATTCTCTTCTAAGATACTAGAGCGGAGCAGAAAAGATGGCAGCTTTAGACCCCCTGTTTTCAGGTGGTGACTTCACAGGTTATCATTGCATGGCACTGCTATGCCTTGGCCCAGCCCCTTAATAGAGTCGGAAGTACCCTGGGTACCAGACACATTCTTAATTATGTCTGGAGCAATTCCAGGCTGCACGGTGTTCTTTCAAAGCCCGAGACAGGTACCATGATAGCAGTGATGGTGCCACCACTTCGACCTTGTTCTTTGGGTTTCGGCATAAACAGCACACCCCTTGTTACATCTTAGCTTCCATTTACAGACCCTGTAGCAGCTGCTTCCCCCGCTATTCCGGCCAGACAGTTACAGTAATGTCTAAGATCTGATGAAAAAACATGTGAGAACCACTGCATTAAGCATCTTGTAAATGTAGGAGCATTCATATCTTAGGCCATATACATGTCAGCATTAAATATATATCCTGCCCAATCTTACAGTCCCGTGAACAAGGAGAATTGGAAACCCGCAGTGTAATGTACAATAAAAATATCATTGCCTGAAATACTGAGATGTACAGTGGGGATAAGTCTTTTGAAACAGAGGTAATGGCTTTGGCATTTTCAGCATTATGATTTTTCATGATCCTTTAAATGCTAAGGAATCAGTGTACACAGATTGTGAGCGAAGGCAAATGCTGCGATAAAAGTCAGACACTAATGTCTAGAGATCCTCTATGGGCTTTAATGTGTCTTGAGGAGCAGAAGGCTTTCCCCAGGGGACCAGCAGCGGGAGGACTACACCAACATATTAAGTTGGGGTCACATAAGGCATTGCTGCAAGGTCTGGCTGGCAAAATTGCTCATGGATTAATACAGCGCAGCCTATAAAAAGGCAGAGCTTATTAATAATTTACCAGGAAAATATTCCACTCTTCATATGAGAACAAGAGGCAGAAATAGAAAACAGAACAACATCAATAACGTGATAATTCCTACTGTGAGAACATGGCTATAAACACATAATAATATCTTATTTTATGCATCCATTAACTAATGCCTGATTAATACGCAATTACAAATTAAGTGCTGGGAATAACAGTCAACAGTCCACGAGCTCTCTACAGCCGCCACTAACTCCCAGACATCGCTGACCTCAATGTGTTACATGGGAATGTCTAAAAATAGAGATATATGTACAAGTACTATACAAGCAAAAATAGCATTTTCTGCAGCAACACTGAAAGTGACAGGATTTAAAGTTCCTCCTATAATGCGGTCTAATAGAGTTATTTTAAAGGAATATATGACCTACTTATATATTGCATACATTTTACTTAAATATAGAGAGGGACAGTCATATATATATAAAAAAATCTGCACTGTTAATCCTTGCCAAAAAGGATGCAGGAAAGAAAAAAGAAAGTCCCATTTATAGTCTTGTGAGTGACGGATGCTTTGGGCTTTCACACAATAAACCTAAAAACACCACATATGTATAGTTACCTATGCCAACAATCCTTATTGCCCCTGGACAGTCCTGTTTTTTTGGGTGATCAAGGTCAGTGTTGCCTGTGCCAGAAAAGGATTTGTGTTCCTGCTCCGAATGGTAATATTATGGGAGGGTCAGCACATACTTATACCCCTTTCAGACCGCCTGAGGCGGATCGCACCCTGGAGCCTGACACGGGAGCTTCCAGGGTGTGACCCACCTCAGGCCTCCTGCCGCCGCTGTCTTCAACCCGGCATCAGTGCTTAAAGTGGTCCTAGAGAGGTGGTGGAACCCCCCCCCCTCCCACCCGGCGCCCATGAAATAAAGGGGCGTGGTCACACAATAGTAATAATGCCCACATAGCACCCCTAATACACATAATGCCGACAGTAGTAGCACCCCGTAATACACAATGCCCACAGCAGTAGCGCCCCTTTTACAATGCCCACAGTAGTAGTATGTAATGTCCACTGTACTGGTAGTACCCCTTATATAGAGCCCATAGTAGTGGTGCCCCTTATGCAATGCCCCCAGTAGTAGTGCCCCTTATGTCCCCAGGAGTTATGCCCCTTATGAAGTGCCCCCTTTACAATGCCCTCATTAGTAGTGCCCCCATTAGTAATGTTGCTTGTAGTAATGCCCCCAGTCATTTAGCCCATGTAGTTTTCCCCAAGTAGTAATGCCCCAGTAGTTTAGCCCCTGTAGTTATGCCCCCTTGTAGTTTAGCCCCCCTGTAGTTTAGCCCCCAATAGTTTAGCCCCCAATAGTTTAGCCCCCCTGTAGTTTAGTTCCCCTGTAGTAATGCTTCCTTGTAGTTATGCCCCCAGTAGTAATGCGCCCCTTTAGTTTGCCCCCAGTAGTAATGCGCCCCTGTAGTTTTCCCCCAGTAGTTTAACCCTGTAGTTTAGCCCCATGTAGTTTGCCCCCAGTAGTAATGCCCCCTTTTAGTTTGCCTCCTTGTAGTTTAACCCCCAGTAGTTTGCCCCCAGTGGTTAGCCCCCTGTAGCTTCCTCCCGGTAGTTTGCCCCAGTAGATTGCCACCAGTGGTTAGCCCCCCTGTAGCTTTCCCCCACTAGTTTGCCCCCAGTGGTTAGTCCCCTGTAGCCGCGCTGCTAATACACACATGTTTAAAAAAAAAAAAAAAAGACACCACCATACTTCCCAAGCCCCGCTCCCGACCGCTGTGATCTCCTGGCGTCCAGATCCCCAGCATTATGAGAGAGACGTCATGACGTCTCTCTCATAGCGCGCACTGACAGAGCTCAGTAGTGAGCTCCTGCCGCCGGCTTCAGCTGTGCAGGGAGAGCCGGGCGCCGCTTGTAACACAATCTCAGTGAGCGCCCAGCATCTCCCTGTGCGGTGCCGGCACACATCGTGTGAGGTGAGCCGGAGGAGGCGGAACTGCATTCCGTCTCCAAGTGGAACTGACGGAACACAGTTCCACCCCGTTCCGGCTCACTTTAACCCCTGCCCGGCATATAGTCCTCACAGAGTGAACGCGAAACGGGTAGAATGGACCCAGCTCCCGTTCAACTTCACACCACACAGCAAGCCAGGTTGAACACGAGTTCAACCCTGGTCGCTAACCGGGATATTTCCCCTGGCACCTTTCAGACCGCACATGAACATGGGTTATGCGCGCTCATATGCAATAAACCGTGTTCAAAGCTGGCGGTCTGAAAGGGGTATAATTGACTTTTCAAAATAATTTCGGGGAGATTGTGTAAGTATCACCTAGGCACACTTACAGAAGGGATGTGCCTGTTCTGTCTAAGGGGCATGTCTAGTCCACCCATTGGGGGAGGAAACTATCTGGGAGATAGAGGAGGCATGACCAAACATATGACATGTGACCAAACATATGCCCAGTCTAGAGAAAAAAAATAAAAAAATAATAATAATACAATTTACATTTCTCCTCCTCCTCTGCTGGCATAAGCCCCTGCTGAGCCCCTAAGGCTCAAGCTCGAGTAATTAGTACCCACTTACCCCCTCTCAGCTCCACTGGTCACTCGAGTGCATAAACTGTGGCAGGACACAACAGTTGGAGGGTCACATGTTGAGCATTATAGTACTGTGGCGCTGAATAAAAGATTATTTTTATTTTAACAATGCCAATGGTAAACAATCAGAGGAATTACTGAAGCACAGCTTGACAAATAATAAGCTTTCCCACTAGGAAGTATGGGGGCCCAATTTCTCTTTATATACACATATTGAACATATGTTAAAGTCCAAATGAACTGAGCTGCATCCTACTCTCCCTAAAACAAGTCTTGTTTTCCTTTGGACCTCTGCTTTCCACTTGCTTCATAATTTGTGCCTTTGTTTTTTCTTTTTTAGCTCCTTTTCCATAAAGAGGTTTTCTCTTACGTCCTAGAGGATACTGGGGTCCATTTAGTACCATGGGGTATAGACGGGTCCACTAGGAGCCTTGGGCACTTTAAGAAATCAATAGTGTGCGCTGGCTCCTCCCTCTATGCCCTTCCTACCAGCCTCAGTCTAGAAACTGTCCCAGAGGAGACGGACATACCTTGAGAGAAGGCTTTAAAGGACAGTGGTGAAATTTGAACCAGCACACACAAACAAGAGGAAAGTCATGCTAACCAAACTTGATGAGGGACAGCAACAGCTGAACCAACAACAATACTTAACCAAGTAACAGTGCAGGAACACACGAAGCACTGGGCGGGTGCCCAGTATACTCTACTACAAGAAAAGAAAGTGAGAGATTTTGGTAAAATTCTCCTGTTTTTTTAAAGTGCCAATCATTTACATGGCAAAACTAGGTTGATTTTGCCATGTAAATGATTGCAACTTTAAAAAAAACAGGAGAATTTTACCAAAATCTCTCACTTTCTGATTCACTTATTGATTCTCACACCCTATTACATTTCCCCCGAGGTCTCTGTCCCTTACGTGCTCAGTGCCCCTCTTCCTCCTGCAGCTGCTCCATCCCCACTTCCTCCTGAAGCTGCTCCATACCCACTTCCTCCTGCAGATGCTCCATGCACATTTCGTCCTGCAGCTGCTTCATCCTCACTTCCTCCTGCAGCTGCTTTGTCCCCACTTCCTCCTGAAGATGTTCCATGCCCACTTCGTCCTGCGGCTGCTCCATCCTCACTTCCTCCTGCAGCTGCTTCGTGCCCACTTCCTTCTGCAGCTGCTCTATCCTTACTTCCTCCTGCAGCTGCTTTGTGCCTACTTCCTCCTGCTGCTGCTCCATTATCACCCCTACTCCTGCAACTGCTCCATCCCCACTTCCTCCTGCAGATGCTCCATGCCCACTTAGTCTTGCAGCTGCTCCATCCTCACTTCCTCCTGCAGCTGCTCGATGCCCACTTCCTCCTGGCATTTCCTGTAGGACTCCTCTCCCAAACCCACAATTGGAACTGTTGGGCAGCATGTATACTGCCCGTCTCTCTGTCACTGTTCCACCAGGATGCTGCTGTCTGAGAGCCTAGCCTACATTACTGTGAAGTTTCCTAATATTCCGGAAGTCTCAGGGAAGTACCAGGAGATTAGGCAAATATGGGGTCAGGTGTGATTTGGGTAGATCGTGGTAACAGGTAGAATATGGACAGGTTTGCTTTTGATTTGCTAATTAATTACAATTGATGTGTCTGTGTGTTTTCTAATTTGTGTGTTTAAAGCCAAGTTGCCTACTCTCTCAGAACTTTTGGGAGACCCCCGAATCTCAAGTGTTTCTCCCAGATACCGTAGGCTGCCACCCTCTTCCTGAGTGAAGTGAACTCTCTGGGCAGCTTGATGATGGGATTCACCCTGAATCGCACCATTGTGGCGCTGCCCCTCAGTTTTCAATGTCAGAATTGTGGCATTGCATCTTGGGGTGGGGCCATGATAACACAATCACTGTGTCATGCTCTCACACCATCCACTTAGGCCCGACTTACATACTTTTGACCTGGCTCCCCATCCAAAAAGTTGGCAAGTATGTTTTAAGGGCCACATGGTTTTTAACCTGTATACTTTTAGTTAATATCAGAAGATACAGTTGACCTCATTCACAAGGCGTGTTGGATGCGCACTGCAAGGAGCCTACATAAATATTTGCAACATGGCATCTAGATGTTCTTCCCAGCACTCTTTGAGATGTGCTTTATCTCTTTCACTCCGAGGCGGTGAACTAAGGTGAATATCGGCAGTTGCCCTGGTGAAGTTTCCTTGCTCAACTGCAGCAATAACATATTTTCTATAGCCGCTAAAAGTGGCAAAATAGAATCATCGTTATCGCCACTTATGAATAAATAGAAGCCTTAGTCACCAGCGTACTTCCTAAGCTATGCGTCATAGAAATAAAAAAGAGTTACAGCAGATGTATTCAGAAATTCCAAACTCTTGTCCTGCATTTAAAGGCTTACTGTTTAACTGCACATTTTACAGGCTTTAAACTTTGTTTTAAAGCATGCCTGGCTTAAATCAAACATTACTGGTCTCCTTACTTTTTTGACACGAATTGTGAACACTTACCTATATATGTTGTTCTTTTGAAACTCATATTAACACAGCAATACTCATTGCTGTAGGGTTGTGCCAAACAAGAATCCTTTAGGATGCAGTAGTCAGAATCCCTGCATACCACTTCTCGGGGTGGGGTCAGGCTGTCAGTCACTAGGCCTGCCCCTAAATTTCAGTAATTCGTAGGTCTGCGGGAGGGGGGGCTAATGATGCAAAGTCACATCATTTAGCCCTGCCACCTTCATAAATCGCTAGGATTCCCCTGTTAATTTCCCGATTCTGCTCGCTTAACTAGGAAGTGGGCAGGATGATGCAGGTCTGCCCATTCTTCTGTGGGTGCCGAGGACTGCTCGAAAAATTGGGAGTCTCCCGACACTTGCGGGAGAGTAGGCAAGTATGCAGTAGCTTGTGAATGCAATGCTAATTTTCGGAGCACAAAATTTAGGGGGATTTTTATGAACTCTTGCAGAGAGATAAAGTGAAGATAGGTAAGGTACCACAGCCTGTAAATGAGACTTAGACACTGATTGGTTGGTAATTTACCTCTCTCCAATATTTGATAAATCTCCCCCTTAGGGACATATATTTTATGCCCACATTTGCATTGTGAAAATTTGTCATGTCAGGAGACGGATTCCGATAAAAGCCCATCCTGTAGCAGAGCTGGAAGCACTGTGATTGTGTAATGCTAACACACTGCTTCCTTGTTCATGTCCTGGTTGCCAATGCTTATTAGTATCCCAAGGGCTATGCCACATACAGTGCCTTGCTAAAGTATTCACCCCCTTTGCATTTTTCATGTTTTGTTGCCTCACAACCTGGAATTAAAATGGATTGTTTGAAGGTTTGCATCATTTCATTCACAGAACATGCCTACAACTTTGAATATTTTTTTTTTTATTATTGTGAAGCAAACAACAAATAGGACAAAATAACAGAAAATAAGAATTTACTCACCGGTAATTCTTTTTCTCGTAGTCCGTAGTGGATGCTGGGGACTCCGTAAGGACCATGGGGAATAGACGGGCTCCGCAGGAGACTGGGCACTCTAAAGAAAGATTCAGTACTATCTGGTGTGCACTGGCTCCTCCCTCTATGCCCCTCCTCCAGACCTCAGTTAAGGAAACTGTGCCCGGAAGAGCTGACATTACAAGGAAAGGATTTTGGAATCCAGGGTAAGACTCATACCAGCCACACCAATCACACTGTACAACTTGTGATAAACTTACCCAGTTAACAGTATGAACAACAACTGAGCATCACTCAACCGATGCTACATAACCATAACCCTTTGTTAAGCAATAACTATATACACGTATTGCAGAAAGTCCGCACTTGGGACGGGCGCCCAGCATCCACTACGGACTACGAGAAAAAGAATTACCGGTGAGTAAATTCTTATTTTCTCTAACGTCCTAGTGGATGCTGGGGACTCCGTAAGGACCATGGGGATTATACCAAAGCTCCCAAACGGGCGGGAGAGTGCGGATGACTCTGCAGCACCGAATGGGCAAACACCAGGTCCTCCTCAGCCAGGGTCTCAAACTTGTAGAATTTTGCAAAAGTGTTTGAACCCGACCAAGTAGCAGCTCGGCAAAGCTGTAATGCCGAGACCCCTCGGGCAGCCGCCCAAGAAGAGCCCACCTTCCTTGTGGAGTGGGCTTTCACTGATTTTGGATGCGGCAATCCAGCCGCAGAATGAGCCTGCTGAATCGTGTTATAGATCCAGTGAGCAATGGTTTGCTTTGAAGCAGGAGCACCCAGCTTGTTGGATGCATACAGGATAAACAGCGAGTCAGTTTTCCTGACTCCAGCTGTCCTGGCAACATAGATCTTCAAAGCCCTGACTACATCAAGCAACTTGGAATCCTCCAAGTCACGAGTAGCCGAAGGCACCACGATGGGTTGGTTCAAATGAAAAGATGACACCACCTTTGGCAGAAACTGCGGACGAGTCCGCAATTCGGCCCTATCCATATGGAAAACCAGATAGGGGCTTTTACATGACAAAGCCGCCAATTCTGACACACGCCTAGCTGATGCTAAGGCCAACAGCATGACCACTTTCCACGTGAGATACTTTAGCTCCACTGTCTTAAGTGGCTCAAACCAGTGGGATTTCAGGAAACGCAAGACCACGTTAAGATCCCAAGGTGCCACTGGTGGCACAAAAGGAGGCTGAATATGCAGCACTACCTTAACAAACGTCTGAACCTCAGGCAGTGAAGCCAGTTCTTTTTGAAAGAAAATGGATAGGGCCGAAATCTGGACCTTTATGGACCCTAATTTTAGGCCCATAGTCACACCTGACTGTAGGAAGTGCAGGAATCGACCCAGCTGGAATTCCTCTGTAGGGGCCTTCCTGGCCTCACACCAAGCAACATATTTTCGCCATATACGGTGATAATGTTTTGCTGTCACGTCCTTCCTAGCCTTTATCCGCGTAGGAATAACTGCATCCGGAATGCCCTTTTCCGCTAGGATCCGGCGTTCAACCGCCATGCCGTCAAACGCAGCCGCGGTAAGTCTTGGAACAGACAGGGCCCCTGTTGCAACAGGTCCTGTCTGAGAGGCAGAGGCCATGGGTCCTCTGTGAGCATTTCTTGCAGTTCCGGGTACCAAGTCCTTCTTGGCCAATCCGGAACAATGAGTATTGTTCTCACTCCTCTTTTTCTTACGATTCTCAGTACCCTGTATATGAGAGGAAGAGGAGGAAACACATAGACGACTGGAATACCCACGGTGTCACCAGCGCGTCCACAGCTATCGCCTGAGGGTCCCTTGACCTGGCGCAATACCTCTTTAATTTTTTGTTGAGGTGGGACGCCATCATGTCGACCTGTGGCAGCTCCCATCGATTTACAATCTGCGTGAAGACTTCTTGATGAAGTCCCCACTCTGCCGGGTGGAGATCGTGTCTGCTGAGGAAGTCTGCTTCCCAGTTGTCCACTCCCGGAATGAACACTGCTGACAGTGCTTGCACGTGATTCTCCGCCCAACGAAGAATCCTGGTGGCTTCCGCCATTGCCACCATGCTTCTAGTGCCGCCCTGGCGGTTTACATGAGCGACTACCGTGATGTTGTCTGACTGAATCAGCACTGGTTGGTCTCGAAGCAGAGGCTCCGCTTGACTCAGGGCGTTGTTTATGGCCCGTAGCTCCAGGATATTTATGTGCAGACAAGTCTCCTGACTTGACCACAACCCTTGGAAGTTTCTTCCTTGAGTGACTGCCCCCCACCCTCGGAGGCTTGCATCCGTGGTCACCAGGACCCAGTCCTGTATGCCGAATCTGCGGCCCTCGAGGAGGTGAGCACCTTGTAGCCACCACAGAAGAGACACCCTGGCCCTGGGGGACAGGGTGATCATCCGATGCATCTGAAGATGCGATCCGGACCACTTGTCCAGCAGATCCCACTGAAAGATCCTCACATGGAACCTGCCGAAGGGAATGGCTTCGTATGACGCCACCATCTTTCCCAGGACTCATGTGTAGTGATGCACTGACACCTGTTTTGGCTTTAGGAGGTCTCTGACCAGAGTCACGAGCTCCTGAGCCTTCTCCTCCGGGAGAAACACCTTCTTCTGGTCTGTGTCCAGAATCATGACCAGGAAGGGCAGACGCGTCGCAGGAATCAGCTGCGACTTTGGAATGTTCAGAATCCAGCCGTGCTGACGCAACACTTCCTGAGAGTGTGCTACGCTGATCAGCAACTGCTCCCTGGACCTCGCCTTTATGAGGAGATCGTCCAAGTATGGGATAATTGTAACCCCTTGCTTCCGAAGGAGCACCATCATTTCCGCCATCACCTTGGTAAAAACTCTCGGTGCCGTGGACAGGCCAAATGGCAACGTCTGGAATTGGTAATGACAGTCCCGTACCACAAACCTGAGGTACTCCTGATGAGGCGGATAAATGGGGACATGCAAGTAAGCATCCTTGATGTCCAGAGACACCATAAAATCCCCTTCCTCCAGGCTTGCAATGACCGCTCTGAGCAATTCCATTTTGAACTTGAATTTCTTCAGATAAATGTTCAGGGATTTTAAATTTAAAATGGGTCTGACCGAACCGTCCGGTTTCGTTACCACAAACATAGTGGAATAGTAGCCCCTTCCCCGTTGAAGGGGGGGGAACCTCTACCACCACCTGATGGAGAAAAAGTTTGTGAATTGCCGCCAACACTATCTCCCTTTCCATGGGGGAAGTTGGTAAGGCCGATTTTAGGTAACGGTGAGGGGGCATCACCTCGAATTCCAGCTTGTATCCCTCAGACACAATTTGTATAGACCAAGGATCCACCTGTGAGCGAACCCACTGGTGGCTGAAATGTCGGAGACGCGCCCCCACGGCTCCTGGCTCCGCCTGTGGAGCCCCAGCGTCATGCGGTGGATTTAGTGGAAGCCGGGGAAGACTTTTGTTCCTGGGAACTAGCTGCATGGTGCAGCTTTTTTCCTCTACCCCTGCCTCTGGCAAGAAAGGACGCACCTCTGACCTTCTTGCTCTTCTGAGAACGAAAGGACTGCATTTGGTAATACGGTGCTTTCTTAGGTTGTGGAGGGACATAGGGCAAGAAATTTGACTTCCCAGCCGTAGCTGTGGAAACTAGGTCCGAGAGACCGTCCCCAAACAATTCCTCACCCTTATAAGGTAAAACCTCCATGTGTTTTTGAGAGTCGGTATCCCCTGTCCATTGCCAAGTCCATAAGACCCTTCTGGCAGAAATGGACATTGCATTAACTCTAGAGCCCAGCAGGCAAATGTCCCTCTGGGCATCCCGCATATATAGGACCGCGTCCTTGATATGTGCCAGGGTCAGTAGAACAGTGTCCCTATCCAGGGTATCTATCTCCTCAGACAGAGTATCCGTCCATGCAGCTACCGCACTACACATCCAGGCCGAAGCAATTGCTGGCCTCAGCAGTGTGCCAGAATGTGTATAAACAGACTTCAGGATAGCTTCCTGCTTTCTATCCGCAGGATCCTTTAGGGCGGCCGTATCCGGAGACGGCAGGGCCACCTTCTTAGACAAGCGTGTCAACGCCATGTCTACCCTAGGGGAGGATTCCCAGCGTAACCTGTTCGTTGGCGGGAAAGGATACGCCATAAGTAATCTCTTGGAAATTATCACCTTCCTGTCAGGGGAATCCCACGCTTTTTCACATAATTCATTTAATTCATGTGAAGGGGGAAAAGTCACTTCATGCTTTTTCTCCCCGTACATATAAATCCTCTTGTCAGGGACAGGATTTTCCTCAGAAATGTGTAATACATCCTTCATTGCTACAATCATGTAGCGGATGGCTTTAGTCATTTTAGGCTGCAACTTTGCCTCATCGTCATCGACACTGGAGTCAACTATCTGGGATAGTGTGCGCTTTTGAGACCCTGACGGCCAGAGCCGGCCCTAAACAATATGATGCCCTAGGCAAGATTTTAGCTGGAGCCCCCTAGCACCACTGCTGGTTCCGCCTCTGACCTTGCACCTCTTTCCCAGCACCATCACCCCTCACCCATAGCAGTCCTTATTTTGATGTTTGTACCCCCTATATTTTAAATAGGATCAGCTTGCACATTTGGTGCACAGCCCAAAAAGGGGTGTGTTTTTGCTGGCAAGGGGCATGACCACACAATAGTCATTCCAATTACGCCACACAGTATTGCAACTTTATTAACATTTGATCATGCGATAGTGTCCATAATTCATATTACATCCCACAGTAGTATCACTTTACCTTATAAACGTTACTCCTCACAGTAGAGCCCCTTATTCACATTACATCACACTGAATTGCTCGTTATTCACATTACACCACACCCTATTGCTCTTTATTCACATTAGATGACACAGTAGTGCCCTTTCTATACGCAACGCCACATAGTAGAGCACCTTATACACATAATTCCACACATTAGTAATGCCTTTATACACATAATACCACATAGTAATGCCCCTTACACATATGAGACACATTATTAATGTCCTTATAAACATAATGCACCTTACATATTATGACAACCTTTATTAATGCCCTTTTACACATAATGTCCCTTACACATAATGACACAAATAGTGCCCCTACACATTTGCTGCACATTATTAGTGCCCCTATACACATAATGACACACATACAGTAGTACCCTGTTACACATATGCCGCACATTATTAATGCCCTTATACACATAATGACACACATAGTGCCCCTTTACTCATATGTTGCACATTATTAATGCATTTTTACATGACACACATAATGCTCCTTACACATATTCTGAACACTACTGCACAACCAACCCACTCACATGCACACCGCACTCACACTGCCACTAACACTGTGACCTCTGCCTCTGCTTGGATACAGATGTGTCCTCATAAATCTTGCCTCAATGCTAATGTCGGGCACTTTTTTTTATGAAAATGCATCTTATTTGCATTGCTATGTGGCTAGGGTGCACAAGCAGATTCTGCTGATTAAAATGATATGCAGCATGCCTATATACTGTGTGAGACTGTGGCTGTATCTGCATATGAAATGCTACATACAGAATATAGGCATGCCGCATATCATTTTAATCAGCAGAAGCTGCTGATGCCCCAAGGCATATCAAATGCCCTAGGCAATTGCCTAGTTTGCCTATGCCTATGGTCGGCTCTGCTGACGGCCTCTGCGCTGTAGGATCAGGCATGGGTTGAGACCCTGACTGTCCCAAGGTTACAGTTTTATCCAATCTGTTATGCAAGGAGTTTACATTATCATTTAACACCTTCCACATATCCATCCAATCAGGTGTCGGCACCGTCGGCGGCGACACCACACTCAGCTGCACTTGTTCTGCCTCCACGTATCCTTCCTCATCAAACATGTCGACACAGGCGTACCGACACACAGCACACACACAGGGAATGCTCTGACTGAGGACAGGACCCCACAAAGGCTTTTGGGGAGACAGAGAGAGAGTATGCCAGCACACACCCCAGCGCTATATAACCCAGGGATTACACTGTACCTTAGTGTTGTTTACCCTGTAGCTGCTGTTAAATATATCTCTGCGCCTAAATTTATGTGCCCCCCCTCTCTTTTTTACCCTCTAATGCACCTGTATACTGCAGGGGAGAGCCTGGGGAGCGTCCTTCCAGCGGAGCTGTGAAGAGAAAATGGCGCTGGTGTGCTGAGGAAGAAGGCCCCGCCCCCTCAGCAGCGGGCTTCTGTCCCGCTTTAATGTGTAAAAAATGGCGGGGGCTCGGGCATATATACAGTCCCAGACTGTATATATGTCTATTTTTGCCAAAAAGGTACTTAATTGCTGCCCAGGGCGCCCCCCCCCCCCTGCGCCCTGCACCCTACAGTGACCGGAGTGTGCGGTGTGCTGTGGGAGCAATGGGAGTCTTCAGCCGCCGATTTCGATGTCTTCATGCTTCTGCTGCTTCTGTTCTTCTGGCTCTGCGAGGGGGACGGTGGCGCGGCTCCGGGAACGGACGATCAAGGTTAGGTACCTGTGTTCGATCCCTCTGGAGCTAATGGTGTCCAGTAGCCTAAGAAGCGCTACCTAGCTGCCGTGAGTAGGTTTGCTTCTCTCCCCTCAGTCCCTCGTAGCAGAGAGTCTGTTGCCAGCAGAAGCTCTCTGAAAATAAAAAACCTGACAAAATACTTTCTTTTCTAGCAAGCTCAGGAGAGCCCACTAGGAGCACCCAGCTCTGGCCGGGCACAGATTCTAACTGAGGTCTGGAGGAGGGGCATAGAGGGAGGAGCCAGTGCACACCAGATAGTACTGAATCTTTCTTTAGAGTGCCCAGTCTCCTGTGGTGCCCGTCTATTCCCCATGGTCCTTACGGAGTCCCCAGCATCCACTAGGACGTTAGAGAAAACTTCAGCGTACATAACTATTCACCCCCCTAAAGTCAGTACGTTGTAGAGCCATCTTTTGCAGCAATTACAGCTGCAAGTCGCTTTGGATAAGTCTCTATGAGCTTGCTGCTCCAGCTCCTTCATGTTGGATGGTTTCCACTTGTGAACAGCAATCTTCAAGTCTGACCACAGATTCTCAATTGGACTGAGATCTGGGCTTTGACTAGGCCATTACAACACATTTAAATGTTTCCCCTTAAACCTCTCGAGTGTTGCTTTAGCAGTATGCTTCGGGTCATTGTCCTGCTGGAAGGTGAACCTCCGTCCCAGTCTGAAATCACAGTCAGACTGAAACAGGTCAAGAATATCCTTGTATTTAGCACCATCCATCTTTCCCTCGACTCGAAACAGTTTACCAGTCCCTGCTGCTGAAAAACATCCCCACAGCATGATGCTGCCACCACCATGTTTCACTGTGGGGATGGTGTTCTTGGGGTGATTGGATGTGTTGGGTTTGCGCCAGACATAGAGTTTTCCTTGGTGGCCGAAAAGTTAAATTTTAGTCTCATCTGACCAGAGCACCTTTCTCCACACATTTGGGGAATCATCCACATGCCTTTTGGCAAACTCAAAACGTGCCTTCTTATTTTGAACATTAGGTAATGGCTTTTTTCTGGCCACTCTTCCATAAAGCCCAGCTCTATGGAGTGTATGGCTTATTTTGGTCACATGCGCAGATACACCAGTCATTGCTCTGGAACTCTGCAGCTCCTTCAGGGTTACCTTTGGTCTCTGTGCTGCTTCTCTGATTAATGCCCTCCTTGCCCGGTCTTTGAGTTTTGGTGGCCGTCCCTCTCTTGACAGGTTTGTTGTGGTACCATGTTCTTTCGATTTGAAGATGATGGATTTGATGGTGCTCTGGGGGATCTTCAAAGATTTGGAAAAATTATTATAACCCAACCCTGACTTGTACTTCTCAACAACTTTGTCCCTGACTTGTTTGTAGAGCTCCTTGGTCTTCATGGTGTGATGCCTCTTGCTTAGTGGTGTTGCAGCCTCTGGGGCCTTTCAGAAAAGGTGTGTTTATACTAGAGATGAGCGGGTTCGGTTTCTCTGAATCCGAACCCGCCCGAACTTCATGTTTTTTTACACGGGTCCGAGCGACTCGGATCTTCCCGCCTTGCTCGGTTAACCCGAGCGCGCCCGAACGTCATCATCACGCTGTCGGATTCTCGCGAGGCTCGGATTCTATCGCGAGACTCGGATTCTATATAAGGAGCCGCGCGTCGCGGCCATTTTCACACGTGCATTGAGATTGATAGGGAGAGGACGTGGCTGGCGTCCTCTCCGTTTAGAAATTAAAATAGATAGGAGAGTGAGAGTGAGACACTTCATTTACTTACTGGAGCTTAGGAGGAGTTATACTAGTGACTGATGACCAGTGACCTGACCACCAGTGCAGTTTTATAATTTATTATTATTTAATAATCCGTTCTGTTCTTGTTCTCTGCCTGAAAAAAACGATACACAGTGACTCAGTCACACTCACATACCATATCTGTGCTCAGCCCAGTGTGCTGCATCATCTATGTATAATATCTGACTGTGCTCACACAGCTTAATTGTGGGGGAGACTGGGGAGCAGTTATAGGTTATAGCAGGAGCCAGGAGTACATATTAAACAGTGCACACTTTTGCTGCCAGAGTGCCACTGCCAGTGTGACTGACCACTGACCACTGTGACCAGTGACCTGACCACACTGACCACCAGTATAGTATATATATTGTGATTGAATGTCTGCCTGAAAAAGTACACTCGTCGTGTGACTTGTGTGGTGTTTTTTTATTCTATAAAAATTAAAAAACTCATTCTGCTGACAGACAGTGTCCAGCAGGTCCGTCATTATATAATATATACCTGTCCGGCTGCAGTAGTGATATATATATATTTTTTATATCATTATTTATCATCCAGTCTATACTAGCAGCAGACACAGTACGGTAGTTCACGGCTGTAGCTACCTCTGTGTCGGCACTCGGCAGTCCATCCATAAATGTATACCACCTACCCGTGGTTTTTTCTTTCTTTCTTCTTTATACATACTACATCTCATTATCATCCAGTCTATATTAGCAGCAGACACAGTACGGTAGTCCACGGCTGTAGCTACCTCTGTGTCGGCACTCGGCAGTCCATCCATAATTGTATACCACCTACCCGTGGTTTTTTTTTTCTTTCTTCTTTATACATACTACATCTCATTATCATCCAGTCTATATTAGCAGCAGACACAGTACAGTACGGTAGTCCACGGCTGTAGCTACCTCTGTGTCGGCACTCGGCAGTCCATCCATAATTGTATACCACCTACCCGTGGTTTTTTTTTTTCTTTCTTCTTTATACATACTACATCTCATTATCATCCAGTCTATATTAGCAGCAGACACAGTACAGTACGGTAGTCCACGGCTGTAGCTACCTCTGTGTCGGCACTCGGCAGTCCATCCATAATTGTATACCACCTACCCGTGGTTTTTTTTTTCTTTCTTCTTTATACATACTACATCTCATTATCAACCAGTCTATATTAGCAGCAGACACAGTACGGTAGTTCACGGCTGTAGCTACCTCTGTGTCGGCACTCGGCAGTCCATCCATAATTGTATACCACCTACCCGTGTTTTTTTTTTCTTTCTTCTTTATACATACTACATCTCATTATCATCCAGTCTATATTAGCAGCAGACACAGTACAGTACGGTAGTCCACGGCTGTAGCTATCTCTGTGTCGGCACTCGGCAGTCCATCCATAATTGTATACCACCTACCCATGGTTTTTTTTTTCTTTCTTCTTTATACATACTACATCTCATTATCAACCAGTCTATATTAGCAGCAGACACAGTACAGTACGGTAGTCCACGGCTGTAGCTACCTCTGTGTCGGCACTCGGCAGTCCATCCATAATTGTATACCACCTACCCGTGGTTTTTTTTTTCTTTCTTCTTTATACATACTACATCTCATTATCAACCAGTCTATATTAGCAGCAGACACAGTACAGTACGGTAGTCCACGGCTGTAGCTACCTCTGTGTCGGCACTCGGCAGTCCATCCATAATTGTATACTAGTATCCATCCATCTCCATTGTTTACCTGAGGTGCCTTTTAGTTGTGCCTATTAAAATATGGAGAACAAAAATGTTGAGGTTCCAAAATTAGGGAAAGATCAAGATCCACTTCCACCTCGTGCTGAAGCTGCTGCCACTAGTCATGGCCGAGACGATGAAATGCCAGCAACGTCGTCTGCCAAGGCCGATGCCCAATGTCATAGTACAGAGCATGTCAAATCCAAAACACCAAATATCAGTAAAAAAAGGACTCCAAAACCTAAAATAAAATTGTCGGAGGAGAAGCGTAAACTTGCCAATATGCCATTTACCACACGGAGTGGCAAGGAACGGCTGAGGCCCTGGCCTATGTTCATGGCTAGTGGTTCAGCTTCACATGAGGATGGAAGCACTCAGCCTCTCGCTAGAAAACTGAAAAGACTCAAGCTGGCAAAAGCACCGCAAAGAACTGTGCGTTCTTCGAAATCCCAAATCCACAAGGAGAGTCCAATTGTGTCGGTTGCGATGCCTGACCTTCCCAACACTGGACGTGAAGAGCATGCGCCTTCCACCATTTGCACGCCCCCTGCAAGTGCTGGAAGGAGCACCCGCAGTCCAGTTCCTGATAGTCAGATTGAAGATGTCAGTGTTGAAGTACACCAGGATGAGGAGGATATGGGTGTTGCTGGCGCTGGGGAGGAAATTGACCAGGAGGATTCTGATGGTGAGGTGGTTTGTTTAAGTCAGGCACCCGGGGAGACACCTGTTGTCCGTGGGAGGAATATGGCCGTTGACATGCCTGGTGAAAATACCAAAAAAATCAGCTCTTCAGTGTGGAGGTATTTCAACAGAAAAGCGGACAACAGGTGTCAAGCCGTGTGTTGCCTTTGTCAAGCTGTAATAAGTAGGGGTAAGGACGTTAACCACCTCGGAACATCCTCCCTTATACGTCACCTGCAGCGCATTCATAATAAGTCAGTGACAAGTTCAAAAACTTTGGGCGACAGCGGAAGCAGTCCACTGACCAGTAAATCCCTTCCTCTTGTAACCAAGCTCACGCAAACCACCCCACCAACTCCCTCAGTGTCAATTTCCTCCTTCCCCAGGAATGCCAATAGTCCTGCAGGCCATGTCACTGGCAATTCTGACGAGTCCTCTCCTGCCTGGGATTCCTCCGATGCATCCTTGCGTGTAACGCCTACTGCTGCTGGCGCTGCTGTTGTTGCTGCTGGGAGTCGATGGTCATCCCAGAGGGGAAGTCGTAAGCCCACTTGTACTACTTCCAGTAAGCAATTGACTGTCCAACAGTCCTTTGCGAGGAAGATGAAATATCACAGCAGTCATCCTGCTGCAAAGCGGATAACTGAGGCCTTGACAACTATGTTGGTGTTAGACGTGCGTCCGGTATCCGCCGTTAGTTCACAGAGAACTAGACAATTTATTGAGGCAGTGTGCCCCCGTTACCAAATACCATCTAGGTTCCACTTCTCTAGGCAGGCGATACCAAGAATGTACACGGACGTCAGAAAAAGACTCACCAGTGTCCTAAAAAATGCAGTTGTACCCAATGTCCACTTAACCACAGACATGTGGACAAGTGGAGCAGGGCAGGGTCAGGACTATATGACTGTGACAGCCCACTGGGTAGATGTATGGACTCCCGCCGCAAGAACAGCAGCGGCGGCACCAGTAGCAGCATCTCGCAAACGCCAACTCTTTCCTAGGCAGGCTACGCTTTGTATCACCGCTTTCCAGAATACGCACACAGCTGAAAACCTCTTACGGCAACTGAGGAAGATCATCGCGGAATGGCTTACCCCAATTGGACTCTCCTGTGGATTTGTGGCATCGGACAACGCCAGCAATATTGTGTGTGCATTAAATATGGGCAAATTCCAGCACGTCCCATGTTTTGCACATACCTTGAATTTGGTGGTGCAGAATTTTTTAAAAAACGACAGGGGCGTGCAAGAGATGCTGTCGGTGGCCAGAAGAATTGCGGGACACTTTCGGCGTACAGGCACCACGTACAGAAGACTGGAGCACCACCAAAAACTACTGAACCTGCCCTGCCATCATCTGAAGCAAGAAGTGGTAACGAGGTGGAATTCAACCCTCTATATGCTTCAGAGGTTGGAGGAGCAGCAAAAGGCCATTCAAGCCTATACAATTGAGCACGATATAGGAGGTGGAATGCACCTGTCTCAAGTGCAGTGGAGAATGATTTCAACGTTGTGCAAGGTTCTGATGCCCTTTGAACTTGCCACACGTGAAGTCAGTTCAGACACTGCCAGCCTGAGTCAGGTCATTCCCCTCATCAGGCTTTTGCAGAAGAAGCTGGAGACATTGAAGGAGGAGCTAACACGGAGCGATTCCGCTAGGCATGTGGGACTTGTGGATGGAGCCCTTAATTCGCTTAACAAGGATTCACGGGTGGTCAATCTGTTGAAATCAGAGTACTACATTTTGGCCACCGTGCTCGATCCTAGATTTAAAGCCTACCTTGGATCTCTCTTTCCGGCAGACACAAGTCTGCTGGGGTTGAAAGACCTGCTGGTGACAAAATTGTCAAGTCAAGCGGAACGCGACCTGTCAACATCTCCTCCTTCACATTCTCCCGCAACTGGGGGTGCGAGGAAAAGGCTCAGAATTCCGAGCCCACCCGCTGGCGGTGATGCAGGGCAGTCTGGAGCGACTGCTGGTCCGGACTGAAGGACCTGACAACGGCATATGATTCTCTCAACATTGAAAGAATGGTGGAGGATTATATGAGTAACCGCATCCAAGTAGGCACGTCACACAGTCCGTACTTATACTGGCAGGAAAAAGAGGCAATTTGGAGGCCCTTGCACAAACTGGCTTTATTCTACCTAAGTTGCCCTCCCACAAGTGTGTACTCCGAAAGAGTGTTTAGTGCCGCCGCTCACCTTGTCAGCAATCGGCGTACGAGGTTACATCCAGAAAATGTGGAGAAGATGATGTTCATTAAAATGAATTATAATCAATTCCTCCGCGGAGACATTGACCAGCAGCAATTGCCTCCACAAAGTACACAGGGAGCTGAGATGGTGGATTCCAGTGGGGACGAATTGATAATCTGTGAGGAGGGGGATGTACACGGTGATATATCGGAGGATGATGATGAGGTGGACATCTTGCCTCTGTAGAGCCAGTTTGTGCAAGGAGAGATTAATTGCTTCTTTTTTGGTGGGGGTCCAAACTAACCCGTCATATCAGTCACAGTCGTGTGGCAGACCCTGTCACTGAAATGATGGGTTGGTTAAAGTGTGCATGTCCTGTTTATACAACATAAGGGTGGGTGGGAGGGCCCAAGGACAATTCCATCTTGCACCTCTTTTTTCTTTAATTTTTCTTTGCGTCATGTGCTGTTTGGGGAGGGTTTTTTGGAAGGGACATCCTGCGTGACACTGCAGTGACACTCCTAGATGGGCCCGGTGTTTGTGTCGGCCACTAGGGTCGCTTATCTTACTCACACAGCTACCTCATTGCGCCTCTTTTTTTCTTTGCGTCATGTGCTGTTTGGGGAGGGTTTTTTGGAAGGGACATCCTGCGTGACACTGCAGTGCCACTCCTAGATGGGCCCGGTGTTTGTGTCGGCCACTAGGGTCGCTTATCTTACTCACACAGCTACCTCATTGCGCCTCTTTTTTTCTTTGCGTCATGTGCTGTTTGGGGAGGGTTTTTTGGAAGGGACATCCTGCGTGACACTGCAGTGACACTCCTAGATGGGCCCGGTGTTTGTGTCGGCCACTAGGGTCGCTTATCTTACTCACACAGCTACCTCATTGCGCCTCTTTTTTTCTTTGCGTCATGTGCTGTTTGGGGAGGGTTTTTTGGAAGGGACATCCTGCGTGACACTGCAGTGACACTCCTAGATGGGCCCGGTGTTTGTGTCGGCCACTAGGGTCGCTTATCTTACTCACACAGCTACCTCATTGCGCCTCTTTTTTTCTTTGCGTCATGTGCTGTTTGGGGAGGGTTTTTTGGAAGGGACATCCTGCGTGACACTGCAGTGCCACTCCTAGATGGGCCAGGTGTTTGTGTTGGCCACTAGGGTCGCTTAGCTTAGTCATCCAGCGACCTCGGTGCAAATTTTAGGACTAAAAATAATATTGTGAGGTGTGAGGTATTCAGAATAGACTGAAAATGAGTGGAAATGATGGTTTTTGAGGTTAATAATTCTTTGGGATCAAAATGACCCCCAAATTCTATGATTTAAGCTGTTTTTTAGGTTTTTTGGAAAAAAACACCCGAATCCAAAACACACCCGAATCCGACAAAAAAAATTCGGTTAGGTTTTGCCAAAACGCGGTCGAACCCAAAACACGGCCGCGGAACCGAACCCAAAACCAAAACACAAAACCCGAAAAATTTCCGGCGCTTATCTCTAGTTTATACTGACAGATTTTCACTTAGATTGCATACAGGTGGACTTCATTTCACTAATTATGTGACTTCTGAAGGTAATTGGTTGCACCAGAACTTTTGAGGGGCTTCATAGCAAAGGGGGTGCATACATATGCACATGCCAATTTAAAAAAAATTATTTATAAAAATTATTTCTCATTTCATTTCACCAACTTAAACTATTTTGCGCAGATCCATCACATAAAAATCAGATAAAAAATAAATAAAAATATGACAGGTTGTAATGTAACAAAATAGGTAAAAAGCCAAGGGGGTGAATACTTTAGCAAGGCACTGTAGTTGCCTACCCTCTTGCATTCTGCAGGAGACTCCCTGAATATACCAGCAATCTCCCTCACTGCACTTTGCCCCCCATTATGTAGCTGTTGGTTTTGCAGGTCCAATAGAAACCTATGGGGGTTGCGGATGCTGTCAGAAATGGAGACTTCAGCCAATATCTCCATAGAACATTCGGGGGATGCCTAAAATTTCCAGGTACCGTCCGAAAATGTCTGTTTTCAGAGAATATCCCACAAACATTTCATTGTAAATAGGCCCCTTAGTGAAAACTTTGCTTGTAAATACATATACAATTAATTTGATCTGAATTTTTACATTATTTTAGTCTAGAAGTATAAATTTAAAATTTGAATAGCATCTTTTACAGGACATAGTAGCATTTCCCAACCAATATGACAATGTTGATGAACATAATCATAATGTCAATGATTTGCATTTTAAATACATTTTATTATACAGTACTTTGTATGAACCAGCCATAGTAAACAAGTGAAATAGCTCCGTGCAGACAATATTCATGAAATAATTGATCCATTTAAAGAATCTGGGACTTACCATGGAACTTAGGCAGAACTAGCAACTCTGTTTTAATACTATGGAGCAAAGATTGAAGAAAATGGTATAAAGCGATCAAATGAAGAATATATTTAATCACAATGAGCAGCATCCTGGTATATTGTAGTGGAGATTCTAGGTGAATTTATTAGGAAAACGTGCAGAATCACATTGAACAGCACATTCTTAATGCAGCTATTCAGGGTGGAGTTCGAATTAGATTAAAGTCTTTCATCTCCAGCATTCACAATGTAGAAGATACAGATATTTAAAAAGTATATGTATATACCCAGTTCTAGAGCCATGGTGCTGCGGCAGCAAGGGACTGGGATGCTCTCGTGGGTAGTAGACAGCACAGTAGGAAGCTGTAGCAATAAAACATTAAATCATTACTAATTCATTTTCTCCTCGTTTCAATAACATGCCGATCGGGATGAGCAGACTGCTATCAGCGGATGCAATCTCGTGTTGCACAGACATTTCATTGAAAAGGGTTTTTGTGTCTCCTCTATCAATCTCTCTGCTCTCTCAAACCCTTCTCTCGTCAGCTGAATCACACAAGCAAAAGGGAAGGTTTTGATCTTGATGTTTGAATCTAAGGTGCTGATTTACCGTAAAGATGTGAAATGTGTTTCCCAGGAGTAGCGATGCGGTTCTATGCAGCTTTTTTTTTTAAATTCTTTTCATTACATTTAATTTGTGTGAGTCACTCTGAGTTTGTGTCTGTACTGCAGGACATACAGGAGTGGCGTGGCCTTGGAGATTGGGATTTGGTGTCTGAAGTGGGAGGAGGTGATTTACGTTGTGTATTTTAGGTGGTAACTCCGGTAATAGCAGTGCTATTCTTGGCTGCATTCCTTTAGAAAGATAGGGCGAAGTATTATAACTATTTAATAAAGAGAACCCTTTGTTAAGGCAAATCATCATGTGTAGTCTTTGGGGAAAGGAGACTATTGGCATTGCTGGGCATCACATGGATGATGGTCAGTACATAAAAAAAACAAACAAAAAAAAACAATCCTGGAGTTCTCCGGGTTTGAAAATGTTAAATGAAGCCGCACACTGCAATATCTGCCGTAATATCCGTTGAACTGATATTGCAGCATGCGTAGTTCCAAAACAAAGCAATACCGGATAATGCTTATATGAAAACCAATCACATCATTATTGGACATGGTAGTATTAAATGCAGTCCAAACATAATTGCTACTGGCCTATATTTTCAGTCATCCTCACAAACAGGCACCATTGAAGCTAGAAAAGGTCCATCTGCTTGGCTCAAGCACCAAAAGGCTGGATCCCATCCAATTTTCCACTTACAGGCTGAGTGACGCCATTGTACCGCATGTCGCCATCATTATGTACATAGTTGATGACATTTTAGAATAACGTCCACTTTGCTGCTGAGGCAGGGGATCCACAACAGTACAGCCATCATGTCATACTTGTCTGCCATTTAAATACTGCTTTTCAATTAATATAATCTTCTAATTCTTAGAGAAGAAGAATATATGGTTAAAAAAAAAATCATGTTACATGCAGATAAAATCGAATGTAATTATGTAGTTGGCAAATACTGAAAAGAAGTTGCGTTTTGCTACCTGTTCAATGTTTGCCCGCTGACGCAAAATAAGATCAAGGTGTAAATGTAATAATCTGCGACTTGCATATTGGCAAGTTCCTGTTATCATCATAATCAGCTCGTAAACTGAACCAGGGTTTCAGTACCAGCAATTTAGGTCTCCCCAAAAAGGCACAAATGCAACTTTTTGCTAGTCATCTTGGCATCCATATTGTATTTTTCCATGTCTACACGTGCTCTCTAACCCTGTACCTGACGCCCTTATCATACGGAGTGACAAATACAGGTTGCTTACAGAAAAACTTGTTTTAAAAAGATGCACATGCACCTTAGAGAAAGAGCAAATTGCCACAGAAGAAAGCCACAACTTGCTTTTATGTCCAACTCTGAATGAGATCCCCAGTGTCAACGCCTTAAAACCTGCTGGGCAGTGGCAAACGCAGGATTTGCATGGGGGGGGTTTCCAGAACTGGGCGGTGCCAATCACGGGGGGGTGGGGACTGAGGTGACCCAGTATATGCTGGGTCCGTAAAACTAGTGTGTGTGTGTGTGTGTGTGTGTGTATATATATATATATATCTACACACACATATTATATATATATATATATATATACATACATACATACATACATACATACATACATGCATGCATACATACACACACACATATACACGGGTGGTCTTCAGTATGCCGGCGGTCGGGCTCCCGGCGACCAGCATACCGGCGCCGGGAGCCTGACCGCCGGCATACCGACACTTATTCTCCCTCGTGGGGGTCCACAACCCCCCTGGAGGGAGAATAGAATAGTGTGGCGCGCGTAGCGTGGCGAGCGCAGCAAGCCCGCAAGGGGCTCATTTGCGCTCGCCACACTGTTGGTAATATACATAGCATATTAAACATGCATACACATTATATATATATATATATATACATACACACACACACACACACACACACATACATACAGTACACATATATATACACATGTATATATATATATATATATATCATATGTGTGTGTGTGTGTGTTTATATGTATGTATATACATGTGTATATATGTAGGCACATAGATATATATGTACTATAATTAAAATAAAGTAAACTTTTATTGCACTTGCAAGTGCCACCAGGAAGACAGCAGGCTGCAGAGGACGCTAGACAGTCATTAATAATACTCATGCAGTAAAAAAAAAAAAAAATTTTTTTTTTTTTTAGTGGAGGGGGGTTTCTGGGTACTCGGAAACCCCCCCTGGGTGCGCCACTGCTGGGACTGTAGTTTTATTCTTATTCTTATTACTATCCTTTATATAGACAGCACAAAACTATTATGTAGCCATTTTACAGAATTGTTTTAGTAATATTCAAGTCTAATAACTTACAGTACCATTTTTATTAGTACTGTATGGTCCATGCTGTAAATGTAAGCAGCAGAGGTTCCCTATTCAGAATCAGAATCAGAATCAGCTTTATTGGCCCGGTACACTTGCGTATACTAGGAATTTGTCTTCGGTTTGCTATATAACAGCCAAGTAGGTAACAGGTAAGCAGGTGTGTGTGTGTGTGTGTGGGGGGGGGTGGGGGGCAAGTAAAGTTACACAGATAGGTATACCGTAGGGACACAAGTTAGTTACATGTACGTCTAGTCAGTCAATGTTCAGGAGTTCAGCAGGCGGACCGCTTGGGGAAAAAAACTTTTGAGGCTTCTGGTGGATCTGGCGGGGACAGCCCTGTAACGCCTGCCTGAAGGAAGCAAGTTAAACATGCTGTGGCTAGGGTGTAGCTGGTCTTTTACTATCTTCATTGCCCGCTTTTTAGCTCTGGACAAGTACAGGTCCTGGACTGAGGGAAGGTCGGCCCCGATGATCTTCTCTGCGGTTCTGACCACCTTTTGGAGCCTGCATCTGTCCCTCGCGCTGGCGGAGCTGTACCATACTAGTATCAAGGAGCACAGTACCGACTCCACAATCGCGGAGTAGAAGAAGAGCAGAAGCTTCTGTGGGATGTTGAACTTCCTTAGTTGCCTGAGGAAGAACAACCTCTGCTGCGCTTTCCCAAAGTGGCGTCAGCGTTGGACCCCCATTTAAGGTCCCTGGAGATTGTGGTCCCTAGAAACTTGAAGGAGTCCACTAGCGATACCACACTGTCAGCAATCGTTAGCGGAGGTGCACTAGATGACTTCTTCCTGAAGTCCACTATCATCTCGACAGTTTTGAGGGGGTTGAGCTCAAGGTTGTTGTGGATGCACCACTGGGCCAGCCGGTCTACTTCCCGTATAGATAGGCCGATTCGTCCCCATCCTTGATGAGGCCGATGACGGTGGTGTCATCGGCGAATTTGATGATCCTTACTGTTTGCGCCTCTGAGGTACAGTCATTTGTGTACAGGGAGAAGAGCAGGGGTGAGAGGACACAGCCCTGAGGGGCCCCTATACTAATGGACCACGCTTGAGAGGTGAATTCCCCCGCTTTCACCACCTGTGTCCTATCTGTCAGGAAGTCTATTATCCAGGAACAGGTAGCTTCTGGGACCCCTAGGCGAAGTAATTTGGGGTGGAGGATGCTGGGGACGATTGTATTGAAGGCCGAGCTGAAATCGACAAACAGGACCCTCGCGTAGGTACCGGGAATGTCTAGGTGCTGTAGAATGTAGTGCAGGCCCAGGTTGACTGCATCCTCGACACACCGATTCGAGCAACAGGCGAACTGCAGGGGGTCCAGTTGGGGGCCAGTCACAGTTTTCAGGTGATTCAAAACCAGACGCTCGAACGTTTTCATGACCACAGACGTCAGTGCTATCGGCCTGTAGTCGTTCAGGTTCGTGATAGTGGGTTTCTTGGGGACCGGGACTATAGTAGACCTTTTGAGGCAGGAAGGGACTTTCTGTAGCTCCAGCGATTTATTGAAGATCTTGGTGAATATGGGGGCGAGCTGACCCGCACATGCTCTTAGGGCAGATGGTGACACTCCGTCAGGACCCGGAGCTTTCCTGGTTTTGGCCCTTTTGAACAATGCCTCCACCTCTTAACATAGAAACATAGAATTTGACGGCAGATAAGAACCACTTGGCCCATCTAGTCTGCCCCTTTTTTATTTTATCCTTTAGGCAATCTCAACCCTTTTTTAACCTTAATTCTTTGTAAGGATATTCTTGGGTGACTTGCAGTGCCTGGGGTTGGCCGTCGGTGTTCGGGGCATCGTAGAGGTGATTGTTTGGGTTGCAGGGGACTTCTTTTGCGAACCTGCAATAAAAGTGGTTCAGTTCATCTGCAAGGTCTTGGTGCATGGCGGTGGACTTTGATGTTTTCCTATAGTTGGTTATGGATTGCATTCCTTTCCATACAGATACGGGGTCATTGGTGGAGAGATCGTTTGTCAGCTTGTCCGAGAACCGCTTTTTTGCTAGCCTGATTCCTTTAGTCAGAGAGTTCCTAGTACGGTTGTATAGTGCTCTGTCACCGCTGCTATAGGCCTCCTCTTTGGCTCGACGAAGTTGCCTGAGCTGGGCATTGAACCAGGGCTTGTTGTTGTTGTAAATGCGGTAAGTCTTGGTAGGTACACACATGTCCTCACAGTAGCTGATGTAGGATGTGACAGTGTCTGTCAAGTCATTCAGATCGGTTGCCGAGGCTTCAAAGACCCCCCATTCCGTGCAGTCAAAGCAGGCCTGGAGTTTCATCTTGGCCTCATTGGTCCATTTCTTAACAGTCTTAACGACAGGCTTAACTGCTCTCAGCTTCTGTGTATAGGTAGGGAGTAGGTGGACGAGGCAGTGGTCAGATAGGCCGAGTGCAGCACGCGGGATAGACCGGAAGGCAGACTTGAGGGTAGTGTAGCAGTGATCAAGGGTGCGCCCTTCTCTAGTGGGACACGTGACTTGTTGTTTGTACTTAGGTAGCTCCTTGCTCAGGTTAGTTCTGTTGAAGTCACCCAGTACTATAAGCAGAGAGTCTGGGTGTTTTTGTTCTATGTCGGATATACATATGGCCAGGTGGTGCAGGGCTTTGTTCGCGCAGGCGAGGGGGGTGATGTACACTCCCACAAGGACAATTGAGGCAAATTCCCGGGGGGAATAGAAGGGGTTGCAGTTGATACTCAGCATCTCCAGGTGAGGGCTGCATGATTTGCCTATGATCGTGACATTGGTGCACCATCCGTCATTGATGTAGAAGAAGATGCCACCACCCTTCGTTTTTCCTGAGAGAACCTTGGAGCGATCGGCCCTGAAGAGACTGAAGCCCGGCAGAGACATCGGGTTGTCTGCAATATGGTCGTCCAGCCACGTCTCCGTAAAGCAGAGGACGGATGACCCTGTAATGCCTGACCCTGCGCTGCCCAGAAGGAGGGACAATTCGTCGAACTTGTTTGCCAGTGAGGGCACATTCGAAAGCAGGATCGCGGGAAGTGCAGACCGGTGCCCTCGCCACCTCCCTAGGGCGCCTGCACGACAGCCTCTCCTCTGAGTCCAGGTCCTTCTACTAGGGCCGACATGAGGGCCTCCGTCATTCTCTTTCCGGGGCCGGTTATCCATCCGCCAGTCGCCACCTGGGCTGCGGGGGGCGCGGCCGCTCGGTCATCCACTTCGGTGTCCACAACGTCTGCATCCTTCCCACACAGGGCAGCAAGGGCAGCGAGGGTTGCAAGGGCCGCTGATCCGCCCGCCGACGGGCCCGAATGTGTGGTAAGCACCTCGGGAGCGCTCCAACTTAGGAGGGCTTCCCTGCTGTATTTGGTCACCGGTGGGGTAGACTAGGGCAAGGGAAAACAAGGGGAAACAGGTATTTTGGCTGAGCTGCGTAGCTCCGAGGCAGCCATCTGCGGCGCCATCTTAGATTGTAATCGCTATAATCATTGTTGCTATAACCTATTGCTGCTCCTTAATACAATGGGTATATTTGAAACAAGTGATACTGTAAATAAAATAACTTCTTTTTCTGTTGCTGATTTAGTCAAAAGCAGACTTGTGGAGAGGTGTTAGAATCCAAGTCCTGTTGTGTAGGTGTGAAAGATCTCAGTGTGAGAGGCCTTTGAAGTAAATTTCTTTTGGGGTAGTGATAACATGTGTCCTTTGGAATGGCTCTTGCAAATTGAAGTGAGCAGTGACCCTGCAGTGATTCAGAGCCTGAATATGCTGTATATTAGTTGATTAATGCAAGAAGTCAGTTATTTTTTGCTCAGAGAACAGAGGTGAATGATGTCTAAGTGAGGGGCTGGATGGAGCCAAATATAGATTGTAGTTCACAGTACCTTGTCTGGGATGTCCAATGCAGAGCACAGTAGATTCCAAACTGAAGGACTTCTAAGTGGAGAGTTGCAGAGGTTTCAATCTAGTGTGTATCTCAGCGCAGGAATGCAATCCGTTGGTTTTGATCAGATGTCCGCGTAGAGTAGAACAAGTTAAAGGTAAGTCCTTGGATATTTACGATGATTTATAGGTCAGTTGTGGTGAATTTCAGCTGTTTTATGGAGATGATCAGGAGCATGCAAAAGGTGATGCAGCCATCTTGGTGTTAATAGCTTGGACATTAACATTTGTGTGAAACAGTTCTCAACAACTACCTGCATTAAGAAGCAATATAAAGCAAATACATTATGTAAATGAGGTGAGCATTTTGTTCCTGGAAACAAAAAATATATATAATACAGTTTGAAACTCCGGAGCCCTGTTATGGCACTGGTGGGTACTAATTACCAAGGCTTGGGCTTGTTCAAGGGGATCAGCTCCTTAACAGACATGAAGTGTCAGTACACACTGCACCCCCTTGACAGGTCAAATGCTCCCCTTTGCAGTGTGTACCGACGCTTCATGGCGACACAAATATTATTCTTTTATTGATGTTTATGGAGGTGGCATGGCAATGCCTTCCAGATTATGTCAAACCACTACGGTATCACCCAGGCCCATGGTATGTCTTGACAGCCCTACACATACATGATTGTAGCAGGACATGGATGACCACTTGCAAAAATGACTGTGCAATGCTACAGACATCACACACTTAAAACATACAATAATACATAGTCATCATAATTACTATATTGAGTTTAGGTATAAGACCGTTATCTCATATAAACAATCCCAGCAAATGAAAGAAACCAGAGCAGAGGGGCTGCGGTCAAAATGTGGGTTTAAGAATATATAAAATGGACAAACAAACTTGTGAATAAGAAATATAATAACCTAGTTGTTGTTTTTTCAAGTTCACATTTACATTATATAGGACATAATTCCTCATGTACAGTTCATCCTATTTTTAGCCAATCAATATGGTAAGGAGGTGAGCAGTTATTAAACCAACAGCAGTATTTCTCCGGGATAAGGTAATGCACCATTACCTGTGTTATCACACAGCTCATCAATATAATCGTTAGTAAATATTTAAATAAATGAAGTATACTTTTTACAGTACATGTAGGTCCTTCCCATTAACAATGCACAACAATCTCTTAAAAGCAAGGATTTTACAGTTATATTATTTTGGTGCAGTACTCCGATGGAAGTTATAAATGGAATTAAACATTTACAGTATATCATTCCATTTATAATGTGGTTAATAAGGTGGTTTATAAGGTGATGTCAATACTGGCAAATAATGCATAAATCTTCTCTAAAACTGGAAATCTAAATAATAAAAGCATGACTACGTTACAGTTGCCTAATAAGCATGACACGGTACAGTATGACATTTCTTTGGTTACTGTTTTTTATAAAGGCATTGTGTATACGTATGGGCGGGCTTTCAATTCCCTTGCACATGTGTGAATCTCCTAGCATTATCACATGTGTTACTCAGAGATGGTTGCATGCAACCATACTACTCACATGCTGGGGGCCGCCCAGCACAGGGCAAGGCTGCCCAGCATGTGTGGTGCTCCTCTGCTTTCCCAGCATTGCTGCGTAGGCAGGGGCACCACCGCCATGTTTCCTATCGCAGGAAATGCAGGCGATGTCATCGTTCGGCCTGAAAATGGCTATGACACGTCTGCGTTTCCAGTAGCCTCCCCCCCCCCTCCATGTTGCATCGCTGCCCCTGGACCCCCATCCTGCAATCACAGTCATCTTCTTAACCACTTGCCTGCCGGCCACACCAGACTGGGTTTTTTTCTGACATGGCCGCATCTGATGCAGTCAGTCAGAAAGACCACTGTGTGGCTGCTGAAATATTATTGGGCAGCCAGACAGCAACAGACAACCCCTCTCCCCGCGGCTGCAGACATTAGCAGCCGCAGGTGAAGTGTAATAGGAACCTTACCTTCCCTATGTGTTTCTTTCCTGTGTACCATCCTCCCCCAATCTGAAACGCTTGACAGCACCCCTCTCCAGCAGCCATCAACCATAGCCTGAAACACCCAATGGCCCCCCTCTCCAGCAGCCATCCTCCCCAGTCTGAAACACACGATGGTCGCCCTCTCCAGCAGCCATCTTCCCCACCCTGAAATACCCGATGGTCCCCCTCTCCAACAGCCATCAACCCAGCATGAAACACTGAACGGTCCCCCTCTCCAGCAGCCATCCGCCCTAGCCTGAAATACCCAATGGCCCCCATCTCCAACAGCCATCAACTCCAGCCTGAAACATCCGACTATTCCCCTACCAACAGCCATCTTCCCCTGTCTGAAACACCCGGCGGTCGCCTTCATCAGCAGTCATTCTACCCCAGCATGAAACACCCGGTGCTCCACCTCTCTAGCAGCCATCTGCTCACACAACGCACGGGTGGATACAGCTGCCCTACTACTGATAAGCCAAGGAGGGGTAGAGACGACTTAAGCATGTCGGGAAGCTGCTTCCAGAAGGTAAGAAATTATTGGATTAATTAATCTAACTGGAAACTTCCAATTACTTAATTATAACCCTTTTACACCAAATTCCCAGGTCTGACCCAGGACTTGCAACACAATTCCAAGCCATGTCAGACCTGGGACTCCCCTCTTTTATACCGCAGTGCCGTTCTGGGATATTCTCACATCGGCACCGTTTACACTGCACCTGTGTGCAGTGTCTTGTGGGCTGGTGCTTAGAGATAACTTCATCTCCAATCGCCGGGAAACCCTGCAGAACGGTGCTCCGAAGCATCACGCTGGGGGCAAGCCTAGCAATCTGGAAGCTGCTGTGCTGCCCCCAGCCGCTGGCGCTTCCAAGCACCAGACACGGCACTGCTGTCTGCATAGACAGCATGTGCCGTGTCCCCAGCCTCAGCTCCTGCATGGCTACTAGCACGGTGCTGCTGTCTGCATAGACAGCATGTGCCATGACCCCCAGCCTCCCGACCGCTGGACACTGCGGTACGGGAGGTCTGCCATGCTGTAAATGGGTGCTGGGTCATATGACCCAGCTTACCCATTTACACCGACTCCTACCCCGGGTCTTATCTGTGCACAACTCTGCTTGCAAGCCGGGTTGCACTCCTGTGAAAATGGACCCGGGGTTTAGGAGAAGGACTCTTTTACACCGCCTGCAGTCCCGGGATTTTTTGCGGCCCCGTGCAAAATCCTGGGATATTTCAGACTGTGTAAAAGGGGTATTAGTTACTAGGAGATTCTGGAGCAAGTCCCAACAAATTTTCCTTAAAATAAAAATGTTAGGAAAAATTGGACTGGCTCTGTGGCGACGAGAAAAAAAAATGCAGTCATTTCTTTAGAAATCACAGTGGCTCATTTCCTCTCATTCAAATGAATAGGGAAAACCATACTTGCCTACCTGACCCTCTCCATGAGGGAGAAAATGCTCTGTTCCTGACTTTCCTGGTAATGTATGATTGCCATCACCTGTGGTGAGCTAGTTAATTGATAAGAAAGGTGTTTCACCACAGGTGATGGTAATCATACATTACCAGGAAAGTCCAGGAACAGAGCATTTTCTCCCTCATGGAGAGGGTCAGGTAGGCAAGTATGGGGAAAACCCTGCGGATGCGGGAAAAACCCTGTGCCGCTGGGTTTTTAAAAAACATGTCTGCAGTTGAATGTGCCCCTAGTAGTGCATGTTTCCATATCTCCTTGCTGGAGCACAGGTGTATTCATTAATGACTAACACATTTTAAAAGCTATGCAATGGTTCTAATTATTTCACTTGCGATCCTGTGAATAGACCTGGAAAATATGCACTGTTAGGTGTATATTTATTAAAGTGCGGGTTTATAGCTGTGGTGATGTTGGCCATCGCAACCAATCAGATTCTACTTCTTTAACTAGCACCTTCTAGAAGATTTTAGAATATTTAGAATGTGATTGGTTGCTATGGGCAACATCTCAATTTCTATAAACCAACACTTTCGTGTCCCGAGGACAGGATTTGAGAAGCATTTCCCCAACCTCCCATATGTTTGTATTTATATTTGTTACAAATTTTTACTTTCTTCGTTTTCTACTTTTATCTAGCCCCAGTAATTGTGGATGGAGGCATATTACAAAATAGAGGTATCCAAAATTCATTAACAGGAACTGAAAAAAATATTCCAGTGGATCATGACATTTAGCAATCTCTTTGAATGAAATTCATTCAAATGAAAGAACTCATTCCTGCTGTGAACCCCGAACCTCTTAAATGAACTCTTCCATACACATAATTACACACATTTTCTAACCCATTGGTTCTCAAACTCGGTCCTCAGGACCCCATACAGTTTATGTTTTGCAGGTAACCCAGCAGGTGCACGGTGTATTAATTAATCACTGACACATTTTAAAAGGTCCTCAGGTGGAGTTAATTATGTCACTTGTGATTCTGTGAGGAGACCTGCAAAACATGCACTGTGTGGGGTCCTGAGGACCGAGTTTGAGAACCTGTGTTCTAACCCATTCAAGGAATGAGGATGCTGCACTTCACCTTCAGTGTTGGGTGTTACTGCTTCATCTGCTTTGGTAAAAACGGCTGAAAGTGTAGTAATTTAGTGGGCTGAACCTGTATTCCTCTGAAAGCAGCCTGTCATTTCACTGTGAACTAGGGACATTATTAAGGCATGAAGCACATAAATAAATATTAGTTTATCCAACAAAATGGCTGACTCCACTATTTGTCAAACATAGCAAGTAGTTTGGTTGCACTGAAGAAGGAAGGGTGAGGGAGCGTAGGGAATCCTGACCCATAACTGATATTATGAATTTGTACAAAAATCATATTGAAGGAAATCCCCATTAAATACATAATTCAGAAATGGAGGATACTACAAAATGTAAATTGGCAACAAAAATACTGTTTTCCTAAAAAAAAGAAAAATAAATTGATACAAATGTCAGAACGTTGTCATTTTTACTTAAAAGTGACTGTAGTTTGAAAAAAAAAAGTAATAAGCAAAAATGAAGCAATTAAAACTGACTTTAGAAAAATGTAAAAGAGGAAAGAGAAGTATTTAGCAGTATAATGAAGCTTTGATTAAATTCCGCTTTCATATTACAATTGTTGTGAGTTAAGACTCTCCATTTGATGACGTTGCAGACTGACATTTTCAGCAGCCATATGATGAGAAAGGTCATTTAAATCCTACATCTCAATTTTGTATGTCAGAAAAAATATGGTTTATTTTACTGGTTATTAATTAAAAAATCCATCTATATATTTATTTAGAAATGTAGATAGTGTGTTGTTTCTAAAGGGAGTGGCTGTGATGACAAGGGAGATGTATCATAACTTATAAAGAAGACACATGTGTTACCCATAGCAACCAATTAGATTTTATTTATGTTTTCTAGTACATTTTTAAAAATGATAGGCAAAATACAGTATGATTGGTTGCTGTGGGTAACATCTACTCTTTAAAAGGTTTGATACGTCTCCTCTTAGGCATCACATCTTGGGGTGGATGTATTAACTAGAGATGTGCACTTGAAATTTTTCGGGTTTTGTGTTTTGGTTTTGGGTTCGGTTCCGCGGCCGTGTTTTGGGTTCGACCGCGTTTTGGCAAAACCTCACCGAATTTTTTTTGTCGGATTCGGGTGTGTTTTGGATTCGGGTGTTTTTTTTTAAAAAACACTAAAAAACAGCTTAAATCATAGAATTTGGGGGTCATTTTGATCCCAAAGTATTATTAACCTCAAAAACCATAATTTCCACTCATTTTCAGTCTATTCTGAATACCTCACACCTCACAATATTATTTTTAGTCCTAAAATTTGCACCTAGGTCGCTGGATGACTAAGCTAAGCGACCCTAGTGGCCGACACAAACACCGTGCCCATCTAGGAGTGGCACTGCAGTGTCACGCAGGATGGCCCTTCCAAAAAACCCTCCCCAAACAGCACATGACGCAAAGAAAAAAAGAGGCGCAATGAGGTAGCTGTGTGAGTAAGATAAGCGACCCTAGTGGCCGACACAAACACCGGGCCCATCTAGGAGTGGCACTGCAGTGTCACGCAGGATGGCCCTTCCAAAAAACCCTCCCCAAACAGCACATGACGCAAAGAAAAAAAGAGGCGCAATGAGGTAGCTGTGTGAGTAAGATAAGCGACCCTAGTGGCCGACACAAACACCGGGCCCATCTAGGAGTGGCACTGCAGTGTCACGCAGGATGGCCCTTCCAAAAAACACTCCCCAAACAGCACATGACGCAAAGAAAAAAAGAGGCGCAATGAGGTAGCTGTGTGAGTAAGATAAGCGACCCTAGTGGCCGACACAAACACCGTGCCCATCTAGGAGTGGCACTGCAGTGTCACGCAGGATGGCCCTTCCAAAAAACCCTCCCCAAACAGCACATGACGCAAAGAAAAAAAGAGGCGCAATGAGGTAGCTGTGTGAGTAAGATAAGCGACCCTAGTGGCCGACACAAACACCGGGCCCATCTAGGAGTGTCACTGCAGTGTCACGCAGGATGGCCCTTCCAAAAAACCCTCCCCAAACAGCACATGACGCAAAGAAAAAAAGAGGCGCAATGAGGTAGCTGTGTGAGTAAGATAAGCGACCCTAGTGGCCGACACAAACACCGTGCCCATCTAGGAGTGGCACTGCAGTGTCACGCAGGATGGCCCTTCCAAAAAACCCTCCCCAAACAGCACATGACGCAAAGAAAAAAAGAGGCGCAATGAGGTAGCTGTGTGAGTAAGATAAGCGACCCTAGTGGCCGACACAAACACCGGGCCCATCTAGGAGTGGCACTGCAGTGTCACGCAGGATGGCCCTTCCAAAAAACTCTCCCCAAACAGCACAAGATGCAAAGAAAAAAAGAGGCGCAATGAGGTAGCTGTGTGAGTAAGATAAGCGACCCTAGTGGCCGACACAAACACCGGGCCCATCTAGGAGTGGCACTGCAGTGTCACGCAGAATGGCCCTTCCAAAAAACCCTCCCCAAACAGCACATGACGCAAAGAAAAAAAGAGGCGCAATGAGGTAGCTGTGTGAGTAAGATAAGCGACCCTAGTGGCCGACACAAACACCGTGCCCATCTAGGAGTGGCACTGCAGTGTCACGCAGGATGGCCCTCCCAAAAAACCCTCCCCAAACAGCACATGACGCAAAGAAAAAAAGAGGCGCAATGAGGTAGCTGTGTGAGTAAGATAAGCGACCCTAGTGGCCGACACAAACACCGGGCCCATCTAGGAGTGGCACTGCAGTGTCACGCAGGATGGCCCTTCCAAAAAACCCTCCCCAAACAGCACATGACGCAAAGAAAAAAAGAGGCGCAATGAGGTAGCTGTGTGAGTAAGATAAGCGACCCTAGTGGCCGACACAAACACCGGGCCCATCTAGGAGTGGCACTGCAGTGTCACGCAGAATGGCCCTTCCAAAAAACCCTCCCCAAACAGCACATGACGCAAAGAAAAAAAGAGGCGCAATGAGGTAGCTGTGTGAGTAAGATAAGCGACCTAGTGGCCGACACAAACACCGGGCCCATCTAGGAGTGGCACTGCAGTGTCACGCAGGATGGCCCTTCCAAAAAACATTCCACAAACAGCACATGACGCAAAGAAAAATTAAAGAAAAAAGAGGTGCAAGATGGAATTGTCCTTGGGCCCTCCCACCCACCCTTATGTTGTATAAACAGGACATGCACACTTTAACCAACCCATCATTTCAGTGACAGGGTCTGCCACACGACTGTGACTGAAATGACGGGTTGGTTTGGACCCCCACCAAAAAAGAAGCAATTAATCTCTCCTTGCACAAACTGGCTCTACAGAGGCAAGATGTCCACCTCATCATCATCCTCCGATATATCACCGTGTACATCCCCCTCCTCACAGATTATCAATTCGTCCCCACTGGAATCCACCATCTCAGCTCCCTGTGTACTTTGTGGAGGCAATTGCTGCTGGTCAATGTCTCCACGGAGGAATTTATTATAATTCATTTTAATGAACATCATCTTCTCCACATTTTCTGGATGTAACCTCGTACGCCGATTGCTGACAAGGTGAGCGGCGGCACTAAACACTCTTTCGGAGTACACACTTGTGGGAGGGCAACTTAGGTAGAATAAAGCCAGTTTGTGCAAGGGCCTCCAAATTGCCTCTTTTTCCTGCCAGTATAAGTACGGACTGTGTGACGTGCCTACTTGGATGCGGTCACTCATATAATCCTCCACCATTCTTTCAATGGTGAGAGAATCATATGCAGTGACAGTAGACGACATGTCCGTAATCGTTGTCAGGTCCTTCAGTCCGGACCAGATGTCAGCATCAGCAGTCGCTCCAGACTGCCCTGCATCACCGCCAGCGGGTGGGCTCGGAATTCTGAGCCTTTTCCTCGCACCCCCAGTTGCGGGAGAATGTGAAGGAGGAGATGTTGACAGGTCGCGTTCCGCTTGACTTGACAATTTTGTCACCAGCAGGTCTTTGAACCCCAGCAGACTTGTGTCTGCCGGAAAGAGAGATCCAAGGTAGGCTTTAAATCTAGGATCGAGCACGGTGGCCAAAATGTAGTGCTCTGATTTCAACAGATTGACCACCCGTGAATCCTTGTTAAGCGAATTAAGGGCTCCATCCACAAGTCCCACATGCCTAGCGGAATCGCTCCGTGTTAGCTCCTCCTTCAATGTCTCCAGCTTCTTCTGCAAAAGCCTGATGAGGGGAATGACCTGACTCAGGCTGGCAGTGTCTGAACTGACTTCACGTGTGGCAAGTTCAAAGGGCATCAGAACCTTGCACAACGTTGAAATCATTCTCCACTGCGCTTGAGACAGGTGCATTCCACCTCCTATATCGTGCTCAATTGTATAGGCTTGAATGGCCTTTTGCTGCTCCTCCAACCTCTGAAGCATATAGAGGGTTGAATTCCACCTCGTTACCACTTCTTGCTTCAGATGATGGCAGGGCAGGTTCAGTAGTTTTTGGTGGTGCTCCAGTCTTCTGTACGTGGTGCCTGTACGCCGAAAGTGTCCCGCAATTCTTCTGGCCACCGACAGCATCTCTTGCACGCCCCTGTCGTTTTTTTAAAAATTCTGCACCACCAAATTCAAGGTATGTGCAAAACATGGGACGTGCTGGAATTTGCCCATATTTAATGCACACACAATATTGCTGGCGTTGTCCGATGCCACAAATCCACTGGAGAGTCCAATTGGGGTAAGCCATTCCGCGATGATCTTCCTCAGTTGCCGTAAGAGGTTTTCAGCTGTGTGCGTATTCTGGAAAGCGGTGATACAAAGCGTAGCCTGCCTAGGAAAGAGTTGGCGTTTGCGAGATGCTGCTACTGGTGCCGCCGCTGCTGTTCTTGCGGCGGGAGTCCATACATCTACCCAGTGGGCTGTCACAGTCATATAGTCCTGACCCTGCCCTGCTCCACTTGTCCACATGTCCGTGGTTAAGTGGACATTGGGTACAACTGCATTTTTTAGGACACTGGTGAGTCTTTTTCTGACGTCCGTGTACATTCTCGGTATCGCCTGCCTAGAGAAGTGGAACCTAGATGGTATTTGGTAACGGGGGCACACTGCCTCAATAAATTGTCTAGTTCCCTGTGAACTAACGGCGGATACCGGACGCACGTCTAACACCAACATAGTTGTCAAGGCCTCAGTTATCCGCTTTGCAGCAGGATGACTGCTGTGATATTTCATCTTCCTCGCAAAGGACTGTTGGACAGTCAATTGCTTACTGGAAGTAGTACAAGTGGGCTTACAACTTCCCCTCTGGGATGACGATCGACTCCCAGCAGCAACAACAGCAGCGCCAGCAGCAGTAGGCATTACACTCAAGGATGCATCGGAGGAATCCCAGGCAGGAGAGGACTCGTCAGAATTGCCAGTGACATGGCCTGCAGGACTATTGGCATTCCTGGGGAAGGAGGAAATTGACACTGAGGGAGTTGGTGGGGTGGTTTGCGTGAGCTTGGTTACAAGAGGAAGGGATTTACTGGTCAGTGGACTGCTTCCGCTGTCACCCAAAGTTTTTGAACTTGTCACTGACTTATTATGAATGCGCTGCAGGTGACGTATAAGGGAGGATGTTCCGAGGTGGTTAACGTCCTTACCCCTACTTATTACAGCTTGACAAAGGCAACACACGGCTTGACAAATGTTGTCCGCATTTCTGGTGAAATACTTCCACACCGAAGAGCTGATTTTTTTTGTATTTTGACCAGGCATGTCAATGGCCCTATTCCTCCCACGGACAACAGGTGTCTCCCCGGGTGCCTGACTTAAACAAACCACCTCACCATCAGAATCCTCCTGGTCAATTTCCTCCCCAGCGCCAGCAACACCCATATCCTCCTCATCCTGGTGTACTTCAACACTGACATCTTCAATCTGACTATCAGGAACTGGACTGCGGGTGCTCCTTCCAGCACTTGCAGGGGGCGTGCAAATGGTGGAAGGCGCATGCTCTTCACGTCCAGTGTTAGGAAGGTCAGGCATCGCAACCGACACAATTGGACTCTCCTTGTGGATTTGGGATTTCGAAGAACGCACAGTTCTTTGCGGTGCTTTTGCCAGCTTGAGTCTTTTCAGTTTTCTAGCGAGAGGCTGAGTGCTTCCATCCTCATGTGAAGCTGAACCACTAGCCATGAACATAGGCCAGGGCCTCAGCCGTTCCTTGCCACTCCGTGTGGTAAATGGCATATTGGCAAGTTTACGCTTCTCCTCCGACAATTTTATTTTAGGTTTTGGAGTCCTTTTTTTACTGATATTTGGTGTTTTGGATTTGACATGCTCTGTACTATGACATTGGGCATCGGCCTTGGCAGACGACGTTGCTGGCATTTCATCGTCTCGGCCATGACTAGTGGCAGCAGCTACAGCACGAGGTGGAAGTGGATCTTGATCTTTCCCTAATTTTGGAACCTCAACATTTTTGTTCTCCATATTTTAATAGGCACAACTAAAAGGCACCTCAGGTAAACAATGGAGATAGATGGATACTAGTATACTTATGGATGGACTGCCGAGTGCCGACACAGAGGTAGCTACAGCCGTGGACTACCGTACTGTGTCTGCTGCTAATATAGACTGGATGATAATGAGATGAAATCAATATATATATATGTATGTATATATAATATCACTAGTACTGCAGCCGGACAGGTAGATAATATATTTATTAGGTAATGATGACTGATGACGGACCTGCTGGACACTGTCAGCTCAGCAGCACCGCAGACTGCTACAGTAAGCTACTATACTATAGTAGTATGTACAAAGAAGAAAGAAAAAAAAAAACCACGGGTAGGTGGTATACAATTATGGATGGACTGCCGAGTGCCGACACAGAGGTAGCTACAGCCGTGGACTACCGTACTGTGTCTGCTGCTAATATAGACTGGATGATAATGAGATGAAATCAATATATATATATGTATGTATATATAATATCACTAGTACTGCAGCCGGACAGGTAGATAATATATTTATTAGGTAATGATGACTGATGACGGACCTGCTGGACACTGTCAGCTCAGCAGCACCGCAGACTGCTACAGTAAGCTACTATACTCTATAGTAGTATGTACAAAGAAGAAAGAAAAAAAAAACCACGGGTAGGTGGTATACAATTATGGATGGACTGCCGAGTGCCGACACAGAGGTAGCTACAGCCGTGGACTACCGTACTGTGTCTGCTGCTAATATAGACTGGATGATAATGAGATGAAATCAATATATATATATGTATGTATATATAATATCACTAGTACTGCAGCCGGACAGGTAGATAATATATTTATTAGGTAATGATGACTGATGACGGACCTGCTGGACACTGTCAGCTCAGCAGCACCGCAGACTGCTACAGTAAGCTACTATACTATAGTAGTATGTACAAAGAAGAAAGAAAAAAAAAAAACCACGGGTAGGTGGTATACAATTATGGATGGACTGCCGAGTGCCGACACAGAGGTAGCTACAGCCGTGGACTAACGTACTGTGTCTGCTGCTAATATAGACTGGATGATTGATAATGAGATGAAATCAATATATATATGTATGTATATATAATATCACTAGTACTGCAGCCGGACAGGTAGATAATATATTTATTAGGTAATGATGACTGATGACGGACCTGCTGGACACTGTCAGCTCAGCAGCACCGCAGACTGCTACAGTAAGCTACTATACTCTATAGTAGTATGTACAAAGAAGAAAGAAAAAAAAAAAACACGGGTAGGTGGTATACAATTATGGATGGACTGCCGAGTGCCGACACAGAGGTAGCTACAGCCGTGGACTAACGTACTGTGTCTGCTGCTAATATAGAGTCTAGACTGGATGATAAATTATTGATAATGAGATGAAATCAATATAATATCACTAGTACTGCAGCCGGACAGGTACTATATATATTATTTATTATGTAATGACTGATGACGGACCTGCTGGACACTGTCAGGTCAGCACAGCACCGCAGACTGCTACAGTAAGCTACTATAGTAGTATGTATAAAGAAGAATGAAAAAAAAAAAAACCACGGGTAGGTGGTATACAATATTATATATATATATATATATATATATATATATATATATATTATATACAATTATATATATATATATATTAAACTGGTGGTGATTGATTATTAAACTGGTGGTCACTTCAGGTCATGTTGCAACTTGCAACTAGTACTCCGAGGCCTAAGCAGACAATCACAAAATATATTATTATACTGGTGTTCAGTGTGGTCACAACAATGGCAGTGTGGCACTGACTCTGGCAGCAAAAGTGTGCACTGTGACTGTACGTTATATGTACTCCTGAGTCCTGCTCTCAGACTCTAACTGCTCCCCACTGTCAGTGTCTCCCCCACAAGTCAGATAATACACTTACAGTCACACTATCTATTATCTAATCTAGTATAAATATCACTTCAGCAAGTAGTATAGTAGTATACAGTATAGTAGTACTCCTCCTAATAATGCTCCCCAAAATACTGTGTCTCTCTCTTCTCTAAACGGAGAGGACGCCAGCCACGTCCTCTCCCTATGACTCTCAATGCACGTGTGAAAATGGCGGCGACGCGCGGCTCCTTATATAGAATCCGAGTCTCGCGATAGAATCCGAGCCTCGCGAGAATCCGACAGCGTGATGATGACGTTCGGGCGCGCTCGGGTTAGCCGAGCAAGGCGGGAAGATCCGAGCCTGCTCGGACCCGTGTAAAAAACCTGAAGTTCGGGCGGGTTCGGATTCAGAGGAACCGAACCCGCTCATCTCTAGTATTAACCCATGCAGATCGATAACATGGAGAGAGATAAAATACCACCCGGTCATCTTCTAAATGTCATGTTTCATGCTGTGTTTGAAAAAAAATAAAAAAAAAAATGACAGGAGCTGATTGGTTAATACTTTATCTCTCTCCCCTGTATCTCTCTCCAAGGTTTAATACATCTCCCCACTATTCATGTAATGCCCTCTATAGACAGAAATACCCTCCTTAATAGCAGATTTTAGTGCATTCCCAACACCACCCTAACTATAGCACATAATGACCTATAATATTACATACTAGAGCTTTCATGACATTTGGTAAATACAACTGATTGAGCAATATTCAACATAGAATAATGGGCTACTATATGTCTTGAGGCACGGAACCAGATAGTTTCATAGAAGGGAGTGACCAGAATGAGAGAAATATACATTTTGCAGCAACTCTGGCATGCCTGATTATCCACATCCTCATACATACATTCAAAATGCGTAACTTTATTGATCCAAATGTGCAGGAACGTTTATACAAGATCTCTGGCTTCAGACATATCATAAGTGCTGAAGTGGTGCGTGATTGGCATGGCAATAAGGTACTTCAGGTTCAGTTTCATCAGATCACTGAATTGTAAAGAGACAAGCAAAAGCCACACTTTCCCTTCTCAGGAACTCCATTGCTAATTAGGATGTGGAAGAAGGGCTGAGAGGGTTAGGGATGTATTGATTTATATCAGGATCCCCGCAAGAAGGGGAGGGATGTGTTGTTTCAATGTACAAACACAAACCTCGTGAGACACCTTTGAATTTGTTGGAAAATCTCTGTAAAGATTACATTGTGTTGCATAGGTGTAGGCACGGACCATGTGGGATGAGTAGCTACAACCTTCTCAGACTCCGGGATTCAAACTTTTTCTGTGCAATCAAGCTAAGGTATTCCCAACTAAAGGTCAGCTGGCTTGTATGGGAGCTGGGGATTATAGGGGCTTTGTGTGACCCAGAAGAACAGGTGTACAACTCTTTTTCCCAGCATATATCAGTGTATGCAACACATTAACTCCTTCTTTGCTCAGGTTGCTCTAACATCAAGATTTCACCTTTTGATATATGGGAACTGTGAACCAGATACATCTGGCCCCATGGTCAATTATGGGAGCCCATTTATCAATGATGTTTATCATATGCAATGAGTTTTAAAACTCGTCACGTATGATAAATAGTGCTCCAGCCAATAAGCTTCCAACTGTCATTTCTCAAACACATCAGTTTGGAGCTGATCGGCTGGAGCACCATTTATCATACGCAACAAGTTTTAAAACTCGTTGCATATGATAAAACTCGTTGATAAATCATATCTCCCAACATGACCCTCTCCAGGAGGGACAGAATGCTCTGCTGCTGGACTTTCCTCTTAATTTATAATTGCCATCACCTGTGCTGAAACACCTTTCTTATCCATTAACCTGTTCAGCACAGGTGATGGCAATCATAAATTAAGAGAAAAGTCCAGAAGCAGAGCAGTGTGTCCCTCCTGGAGAGGGTAATGTTGGGACGTATGGATAAATGGGCCCCAAAGGGTGGAATTCAAGTGTTTGAAAAGTCGGTTGGGTGTTTGTTTTTTCTTGTCTATTAGATAGGAAAAAACAAGACTCCCAACTAACTTTTCAAACATTTGAATCTCCCCCTTAGTGTTCACTCCAGGGTGTATTGTTGTATGCGTGGAGGTAAAGGGAGCGTGGTCACTAAAAGGGAGTGAGTCCTTAAGAGGACTGGGGCAATTAAACTTGATCATAAAAATAAAATCTACTATTTTGGGGACTATTTACTATTCTGGAGACTATTTTTGGGGAAAATTTTGAAAAAAAAGAAGTGTTGTATACTTTAATAAAAGAAGAAAAAATTACTATGTTAGCGTAGCAGCGGGGACGGGTCTGTGACACAGCAGGATGTGGTTCCAATATACACACACACAGAGACAGATAGAGGCACAAACACACACACTTACACACAGAAACACACACACACACACACACACACACACACACACACACACACACACACCCCCCCCAACCTCTCACTCACACTCTCTTACTTGAGACTGCGCAGACAAGAAATGGTGCTACCACGCTGCCCAATTACTGCTGGCCACAGTGATCGGGACACAGGAGAGAGAAGCCGCGGCTGCTGTTTCCATTGTGTAGTCAAGCCGCCGGTTGTGTGTGTGTGTGAGTGGGGGGGAGGGTGTGCTGCGGGCTGCCTGATCACTATGGCCTGTGAAATAGCCTGTGTGCAGAGGCATCACTGGTCTTGGTGGAGACACCTGGTGCTTACTTTAGATCCCTCCCATGGCAAATATGCGTGGGTCCAAAATAGGTGTGTCCTATCCTAAAGGGGGTGTGGTCTTATAGGAAATCCTGCTTTCAATCAATCCAGGGGCGTGGCCTCTCTGAAAGGGGACACAGAAAACCCCCGTTGCATCACTCCAGAGATGTTGGCCTGCCCCAGGGGACTGCTTTCTATCTTGTTAAATAATAGTGATACTTAATTCTGTCTTGAAACATGTGAAAACAGTAATTTCATGGATAGAAGTAGCTTGATAAATGTTCCCCTAAATCCTCTTCTAGTGTGTAGGATCCCCTCTCCTACATGAGATAGTGTCCACCCAACTGCCAGTGGTGGGACTACCTTATTGGAAATGAGGTCCTGCTGCACATAGGAGTCGCCTGGTCCCCCCTTCCCCACCCCGTTGCCACTATCCAACCCAGCACCACGCCTCTGCCCCCCCCTCCCGGTCCCCGCATAGCAGAGAAAACTGTGCTAAATGCTGCATATTGCAGTGATGTCGTGGGTTTTTTTGACAATTTTTTTTGTTTCCTGAAAACTGCTCCAAAAGCCCTTTAATACATTTAAGTGATACTAAAATAATGTGAAGTGTGAACTTTTTTTACGTAAATATACAGTTAATAAATATACCCCATAATCTCTCACCACTGCTTCTATGTTCTCTGTCCATATAATGAGAAGGATTGAATGTCTGGACATAAGTAGCATGTGTACGTACATGGATATTTTGTGTTAGCAGTTGTCAGAGCGTCTTGTTACCTTCCTTGGGTGATTAGAAGGATTATGCTAAGACAGTTGCATTGTATTAGAGTATTAACAAATAATTCTGTACTTGAGTTATTTACCTGCTCTCGAGGGAGTAATCGGTTTAGAAATGATCACATTAGCCCGTCTGTGCATGTTATTTTATAAGCCAGAGAGGTAATTATAGGTGTTGTTATTTTTGCTATGTTTTTCCCTAATATTTCCCTTCTGTATATAAATGTGGTATTTTGATTATATTTGCTACCCATTATTTCTTTGTAGTAATGTTCAATATTTTATTAGTTTTACATTTTTAACAGAGCTGATTTGAACGATGTAAAAACAACTCTTAATTGCCGCAGAGTACAGTACCTTCTATCTTATGGAGCCTCCAGTCTGACAGTGTAATCATTCTCAGTAGCCTATATAAGCCTTAATAAGACTACACAACATACTGTACTTTCAAAGAGATACGTTTTATTGTACAGTATCCCCAGGAATCTTGGTATGATAAATTAAGCGTAAATGACTGTAATATATCATGATATTTGTTCTATTTTGTTGTTGTTGCGTGTATATGTATATTACAGTTTTCTATAGACTAAAATATAATCGTGGAAGGGGTAAACCAGGGCCAGATTGCAAAATGCCAGAATAGTTGTGGCAAAACACTCCTGGGCGATGACTGAGAGGTGGCCTGAAGTGAATGCAAAAAAGAGCCAGTCTCACGGGTGCATTATGGGAATGTCACAGGCATGTAGTGAACGCGTCTACAGATCCACAGCCACAGAGGGCATGATTCTAGGCATTTTTAGAAGATACTGTGCCTGCCGTAGGCTGGTGCAAGTGTCGATGGTGCACACGATGATACGCTGATGGTGGAGTGTTCAAAACCACTGGTGGAGTTGCACTGTCCAAGGGCACTGAAAGCGGGCATCACTGGCAGGGAAGGGGTCATAGATATGAAGAATCCCAAACATTAGCAGAATAAAACTTTTTTTATGCCAGGAATTGGACTTTTCTCTAATAATAGTTTGTTAGTACTAGAATACATGACTGCTGATGGTCTTTGATGCTGAATTGTCTCTCCTTCCATGGGTCACTCGTCCAGTACTTCACAAATTCTTTGAATTGGAGTGCATCATGAAAGTGCCTAGGGATATCATACCTCCTAACTGTCCCGATTTTTACCGGACAGTCACGTTTTTTGAGATTGTCCCACCCATGGGCAGCAGTGTCCCGCGGTGGAGGGTGGGGGGATGGCGGCACTTGGGAGGCTTCTGTCACTCGCTACTCTGGAGCCGTGAATACACACCGTATGCATGCGCACAGCGTCTATTCACGGGGGACAGAGGGACTAGGGGCATGTCAGCAGCTCACAGAGCACTGGGTGTGCCCCCTAAATGATGAAAACTAGAGGCGTGGCTCGCAATCATGAGCTCTCCCACAAGACACGCCACCTTTCGGGTGCGCTCATCTTCGTCACGTGAGGGGGTCCTGTTTTGGGAGCAGCTGATGTTGGGAGGTATGGGGTAAGGATAATTAGGTCACCCTAATAATGTTGACAGACAATAGGTCAACCCTATATAGTCGACATGGTCAAAAGGTCAACAGGGTCATTAGGTTGACAGGTAAAAGTTAGAAAGGTACTAAAGGTCACATGAAAAGGTCGACATGGAAAATGATCGGCACAGAAAAGGTTATGTTTTTGCCATCAAAGCACAGGGAACCCCAATTAGTGTACTTCATCCCCTCGTGCAGCAGAGGTTACTATTCCCAATCATAGTCCACGGGGATGATAAAGTATGTAAAAGTTGAAAAAATTGCAAGAAACCCTTAAAAAGTTGTCGACCATTGTCATGTCAACCATTTGAACCTGTCAATCTTTTGACCATGTCGTCCTAATGCATGTCGAACATTAGTAGTCGATCTATTAACTGTCAACCTACAGACTGGATACGGTGCCTAGAGGGGTAATGTGCATGTGTTATATTCCCATAGGTTATATTTCCATAGGGTGTGTTATATTCCCATAGAGGGGCTGATTCTGAGTTGGATCACAGCAGCGTCCATGTGTGTGCTTTTTCTGTAGTTGTGTCTGCAACTTTATGCTAATGCCAGTAATAGCCCTACTCTTGTGTACACCTGTATATAGGGATTGGGATTCTCACATTGTGGGTCTTCTCAGGCGCAACAATCCTGCTCGGTGTGTCTTTAGATGCAGCCATAGGAAGCACCATTGTAGCTTGCTGCAGATCCATGCTAGGTGCAGAGTCTCCGGCAGAGTATGCAGTGGATCATAAAAATGACCACAAGGAAGACCAAGCCTTGTGAAACGTACGTCAGGTCTTCTAGAGGGTGAGTCACGTGGTGCGCACACGTGACCCACCGGTCCGTCAGTGGAACAGCAGTGTGGCAGCTGGGAACGGAGGAGGTATCGGCCTGTCGCTGGCCAGAGCGGCCGCAGGAGAACGGGACGCCGCGCGGTGACAGACGGCGGGGATTATCCGCGAGTATAGCCGTCTACATGTGAAACTCTGGGGTGACATTTCCCCCTTTTCCTCCGCACCTTGTCCCGGGAGTGGTAATTATATTTACAGAGTGGTGGCCAGTGAAAAAATACAATTACAATTTATACGTGACAATTAAATTTCTTGTTTCCACCTTAAAAGATCAGGACAATAATTATGAGGATACAAATTGAGGTGTTATTTTGAAAATAGCTACATGTCTTTTGATAGATGTATCATACCATTTTGATACATATAACATTTCTGACAAGTATCAACATTAGCTACAAGCACTGGCAGTAGCAGCAATATTGCATCAGAGAAAACAGCTCATTATGACATGCTCATGAGCCTTTGGGAGTTACCCATTGCCATAATTAGCAAATGAGAACAGTGGTTACCTACACTGGCAGTAGCAGCAATACTGCATTAGAGAGAACAGCTGATTATTACATGACAAACGGTTTTTGTCAGGCATTGTGAAGATATTCATCCATTCATTTATAATTTTTTCCAATTGTTTCAATTTTCAATATTCTTTCTTGTGTCGGGGTATATATGGGAGGAGATTAGGGTAAAGAGAGAAGAAGTATATTATCATGCATCCTGGTTGATATTGACTAGAATTAATAGTAATTATAATTTCAATTGACCTTTCTGGAGTGTACCGCATCAGAGACAAATGTGCAGGTTTAAATCTCTGCACTACCTGTTATAAGGCACCAGGGAATACCTGCCTGAGTCTCTTTGCTTGATACCTCCTCTTTCTCTTCTTTCTGGCCAATTTGGATGCACCTACCCTCTCTCATTCCTCGTCCTATACCTGCTGGCAAGACGGGAGAACAGCAGAAGGGAGGTTTGCCTATACCTTGGCCACTCTTTTATACCTCTATGTGCTTAACATATCATGGTTATAAACTAGCGAGATGCACCAGTAGCTGCTGGTAAGACCAGAAGTTTTTGGGTCAGTGACCTCTGTCAAGTAATAAAATCATTTTTGACATTGATAAAAACTGAGGTATTGGTGCCTCATACCTCTGACATCTAACCACTTGGTATTAGTCAAAAAGAACTAAAACTTTGTATGCTGTACACCTCTGTCATGTATTTGAGATCATCTGATAACTTTTAAAAGGAATCGAGGGATTGGTGCCTCATACTTCCGTTTGGACATGGTTGTAAATAACAACTTTCTGTACTTCAGCATTTGAAATTATCAGTTTGTTGCTGAATTAACCATTTGATAGTCATTGACCAAATAACTGAGGCAATCGTGCCCCATACCTCTGTCAGGATTCTTGCTCAAAATTATGGGATATATGTGAAAGAAATCACGACAAGGAGATCTGGAGTGATACGTCCAGGGTTCTTCACAGAAAGGATTTGCCTCTGAGACATAGGAATACTCAGTTGTGGATAATTAAGGTAAATTTACTTTTGGAGAACCATTATCTAATTGTTAAGACAAAGCAATTTATCAATCAGACAATTGCCTGAGCGTTTCTGCCTCAACATCTCCTCTCTTAAATCCAGCAGGCGGATTGCCTGATAGATTGCTGGAATTGAAAGCCCATGCACCTCGTACCTCTATATAATAACCTATATGATCCTTTCTTAAGGTAATTTGATCTTTTCCCTCCTTGGGTGATTAACCTATAAACAACTGGGATAGAGTACACGGGGCAATTTGGTTATGATACGGGTGCCTTGTATTCTCTCATTATTTATGTAGGTGAATCAACATAAACCTTAACTCCTTGTCTCTTTATACAGGTGGTACCATTCTTTCTGTCCTATTGATGGAATGCCCTGATTTGTTATGTCTTGAAAGAAACCACTACACAGACACTTTCTCCACGTTAACTGGGCCACACGCTGATACATAAGTGACCCAACTCAAAACAATCCCTCCAGTGACCTATGATTCAAAACTACTGCCCTGAGAATTCATACATGGGCACATATATGATAAAGATGATGGTCACACTATCAAAATTTTGATATATTTTCTTATATTTATGAGAAGGGAATTATTACACAGACGGACTCAAATAGAATTAACTGTCTTTGACTGAGGTCATTTAGATCAGACCATACACATTTTTTTACATATTTTTGCAAGAAGATCACATATTTATTAGTTCATTCATATGGATGTTATATAAATTATTTTTAAGGTATACCAAATAAAATTTGTAATCTTAATATTTATAACAATTCTTCATCAGTATCTTTTTTTCAAAAAATCTTTGCTTCGTTACCTCAGACAAGAGTGCTTCCAACCAGGGTTTTTTTGGTCTTCCTTGTGGTCATTTTTATGATTTGTGTCTCTATACCCTTGGGAGCACCACTGACCGTCATAATTTATTGTAACCATTATACCAATAGGTTATAGGTATACAATTGATTAATAAAAGGGAAAGTAATATCCCAAGAGTGTCAGTTTCTCTGAGGTAATTATAATTTGTAAAACAATTTTTCCTGTGCGGCCTACATCCCCAGTCCCTTTTCCCCTCTTGTTTTTTAGAGTATGCAGTGGTGCAGAGTCTCCGGCAGAGTATGCAGTGGTGCAGAGTCTCCGGCAGAGTATGCAGTGGTGCAGAGTCTCCGGCAGAGTATGGCCTCCAGTGTGAGTGTTTAAGCGTCTCAGTTCACAACCATTTCTGTTAAAAGTCCGGGACATGCGCGTCTGAAACCTGCCACTCACTGCCCAGTGACACCCAATATAATTCCATGTCTCAATCTCTCCTGCGACTCTACGTGCAAACTGTGGGATGCATGTTTGTCACCATTTGCGGGAATATCAGTTTTGCATCCGACTCACAGTCAGCATAATACGCTGTACTTTGAAGTCTTTCTCTGCCTAAATTGTGTTTGTAGAATGGGTAATTATCAGCCTAGCATGCCAGACCGACCTCATACTCATACTAGTTCCAAATACTTTTATCCTTATACATAATTCTACTTCTCGTTTGTAGTTATTAACCCATGACTGTTTCAAGATTTTCTTTCTACCCCCATATTGCTACACTGGCTGCACATTAAATTCAACCCAGGAATAGAAGGGGCGTGGCTACAATGACATGTCATGGCCGCCTCACTCCTGCACTGCCCCTTATCTCCACCACGCCCAGTAGCGGATCTTGCCACGGGCAAGCAGGACTTTTGCCCGGGGTGCCATCTTCCGGAGGGTGCCGGCGCCATCCGGAGGGCGCCGCACCATGGCAAGATCCGCTACTGCTGTGCCCCCCGCTGCTCCCGCTGTGAAGGGAACTAGATGCTACGCGTCTAGTCTCCCTTTGTGAAGCTACTCTACAGGGGGTGTAACTGACCACGCCCCCTGTATGAAGCCACGCCCCTATTTCCTGCCCGGGGCACAAAAAGGGCTAGAACCGGCCCTGACCACGCCCCCTGTGACGCCATCACCATCATACCACCCCTTTCTCGCTGAGCCGACCTAACTGCTCTCTCCCACAGAGAGCAGCCAGGAAGTCAGCAATTATGTATTCTGTACATGGCTGATTATACTTCAGTGGAGTGGTAAACACTCATGACATACAGTACTTGCCAAATTTTGTGTCTCCAACCCGGAGAGGAGACGCTGTTAGCCACTTTAGGAGGCGTGTCCGGGTTCTTTTCTCACAAGGCCCCGCCCTCAGCAAGGAAAATACTGAGATTCTCAGCATTTAGCCCCACCTCCTCCATAGTGAGGATTATCTCATCATCCTATCCGCTTCACTAGCAAGCAGCAGAATGCAGGAGATCCGTCTACTACTGGAAAAATCTGAAATCTCCTGTAATTTCCGGCAGTGTAGGCAACTATGAACCATGAGTTTGTATGCTCAAAGAAGATCAGCTCTCCCCGCGATACCTATCACCATTACTTTTGAGCAGTGAAACTTAGTACTGTGAGCCTGACCCGACAGTTCTAGTGCGCAAGGGTAGTGTCGGACTGGGGCATGAAGGGCCCACCGGGGAGATCCAGTAGTAGGGGCCCATGTTTAGGGGTGTGGTCATCCACCCCAGAGATTTTGGCTAGCCATTAGAGAGTACATGTTCTGGGCCCCTTGATGAATATATATATAGTAAATACCACTAGTGCAAGCATGATAAACATATGTATAATTCAAGTGCATAGTCAGGAAGTTGATCCCTTGAGGAGAAGGTGGCCCACAGGCAGTGGGTCCTACCGGGGGTTTTCCCCTGTGGGACAGTCCGACCCTGCGCAGGGGTGACCTGGGGTTCATGCATGCACATGAAAAAGCCACATTAATAAGCGGAGGGAGTGGAATAGGGCCGGAGAGAGAAATTTTTGTAACACAGACTTCCTTCCTATACAAGGGAGTGGGGTCCGGAAATCACCTGAAGGTGGCGAAGGGTCCCGCTGTCAGGCACTAAACGTAGTTTTTCCAAGATTCATGGCCAGATCGGGACTGAAAGGTAAGCATGAGATATCCATGTTATCTCCTGTGCTACCTTTATAACGTATGGTCCCCAAACATCATTTCTATAGAAGTAGGTAAAAATGCAAATTTTAATTTTGTAGAAATTAAGCGATAATGAATAGACCCCTATATCCTTCCTAAAAAGCTAAACATACACTCAGGTCTGTACTTAACTTTTTATTTAGCTGTATTTCTTGTGATTATTACTTGCAGCCTTCAAGATCTGGTCGTAGTCTCATAAATTCTGGCAGCTCTGGTCGCAGCCTCATAAATCCTTGCAGTTCTGGTCGTAGTCTCATAAAACCTTGCAGCTCTGGCCACAGTCTCATATATCTTTGCAGCACTGTTTGCCGTCTCATAAATTCTGGCAGGTTTGGTCGCAGTCTCATAAATTCTTGTAGCACTGGTCGCAGTCTTATTAATCCTTGCAGCATGGGCCGCAGTCTGATAAATCCTTGCATCCTTGCAGTCTCATAAATCCTTGGTTTACATGTTGCAGTCTCATACTGTAAATGCTTGTAGCACGAGTCAGAGCATAAGAAACCCTTGCAGCAGATGCAGCTTTCCCTGGTCTCATCTCTGACCTGCTTGGCTGGCTACACAGTGCATTTGCAACAACTGGACACGAGTGATGCTCTCAGTCCTAGGGGCCGATTTATCACCATCCGCATCTGATGATGTGGATGACAGGTGATAATATCGGACAAACTCGCACTGCGATAATTGAGTACATCGCATGGATGTATCAATTATCGCATGCAGGGACAGAGTTCTGTCCCTGCGATGTCTCTCCACAGCATCATCGGGGTATTTTTTGTAAAAAATGCCCTGATGTCCTGCTGCGCATACGCCACCGCCAGGATCCCCCCCACCTGTCGCAACTGCCCGCGCACCGCAAAAGAGCCCCCCATGGATTTAAACTTACCAGTACCAGGAACCGGTGTCCGCTGCTCCAGGAGGCTGCCGGGTACTAGATCCTGCTGCTGTGTATGCACCCCCTGGTGCTGTAAAGTGAGCTGCTGCTTTGCAGCATCACTTTACTGCACAGGGGTCACAGCAGGAGGACCCGGTGCTCGGCAGCGCTCACCGTAGCACCAATCATCAGCTTCTGGGACAGGTAAGTATGTTTTTTAGGGTGATCAGCTTGTGTGTCATCAGACACACAGAGCTGATCACACTGGCCGGGTTCCGCACAACTAGCTTGCCCTTGAAGGACACTTTAGCAAGTCGCTATTTGCATGACTGTACCTCAGCACATCATCGCATATTGGAATACCATTTCTACTCAGGTACGGTCACACCGCAATGCGGGGGTATAAGACATTAACCATTGAGAGACTTTAACTACAGTATATGCTTTTTTCTGTGTGCTTGACTGAACTTCTGCACATTACTGCTCAATCACATCACTAGTCTCAATAACTCATTCAAATATGTATCATAGGTTCTCAAACTCGGTCCTCAAGACCCCAAACATGCAATGGCATGTTTCCAGCTAAAGATAGCGGCTTTGTCTTAAAATGCAGAGTCGCTGGCTTCGGTAGCCTACTTCCAGTGGACACTCTATGCAACCTATGGCTTGTTCAGATGTCTGATGCTCACCATGATGTTGGAGATGGTGATCCAATGCTGCGTCTGCTGACATAGGCAACAGATCAGAGAAGCCACCACCTTCAGCCTCACCATAACTTCTCTGCTCCGCTGTAGTCGAACACCACTTGCGCCCGCCTCTGAATAAGACCTTCTGTGCCTGCTGCGTAAGAGAAGCACCTACCTAACATGACAATTTGCAGGAGTAGAAAAACACTGTCTATTTACTAGCTCTCCAGCTACATTCTCCATATTATTCAGCTCAGTAACACATAAATGTCACATAATGGCGCTACATGCTCTTTCATGCCGGTCAGCAGAATTCTCCGGCAGACATTTGAAAACCAAATATAATATTATCGTTGTTCTTCCTAGGAAAAAAACAACATTATTCATAATAACATTTTTCAAATCATCTCATTATCAACTTGGAGATGTCAGTTTGCATTAAAAGCGAGTTCCACATATATTTTTTTTAATCACCTGAGAGGCTTATTGTTAACAGTACAGTTTACATGTTTATTCCCTTATTTGTCACTTGATGAAGTACTATTCCTGTGAGCCATACCATGTTTGGTATGAACTATGAAGTATCATTAGTGCAATTGGATTCAAGCAGAGACAGCCATGTTGAGAGAGAGAGAGAGAGAGAGAGAGAGAGAGAGAGAGAGAGAGAGAGAGGCTGGCAGATTAACATCATATCTTTTATTGGATCAACATGAAATTTCTGACCTGCTGCTTCTATGAATGCTATGATTATTCTATGGTGATCTGTGTACCATGGTTATTGATTCCGCATTGTACTAAACGCCACGGAGCCTGACAATTATTCAATAATGTCTCTTTTACTGAGCAGATCACATCTAATAAATGTTCTAACACTCTGGGTTTCTTTATTTGATACATTACACAGCACAATTGTAGATGACAGCAACCTTACAAGGAGCTCAGTGATTGATACCAGTTAACATGATGATACAGTGTTGACTTCGTACAGTGACTGTTGTAAATCCTCATCGGCTCCCCCTATTGCTGTCTCTCACAGTACACATTAACGTCTGTCTTTTTACTATTCAAATGCTTCATTTTAAGTGAAATATTACTTGACAATATATAGGAGATTGGCTCCAGAAAGTTTTATGACAACATCATAATGGAATTGTGCTAGTTTGACACAAAGGATTTCTATAACCAGAGAGTGCACTTGTTTCTGCAGTAACATGGACACAATCATACTGCACTGATGCAGCTTTAATGAGCTAACCGTGGTCTCAGCCGGGTGACATTGAAAACGTTTGAGGCTGCTTAACACAATTCATCAATGCACACTTAGCAAAGAAAGTAGTCTACTGCGGTAAATTCAGATCAGTTAGCCAATGCAGGCAGACGCAAAGTAATCACATTTTGAATGAATAAGCCATTTCATATACAGAACGGTCTACATTGTGAATAGCAAATAACCTCAAAAATGGAACAAAATTATATAGAAAGCATGAACGTAAGATGCAATATTTACTTTTAACCTGAAGCCGCTTCTCTGGGTACTTGTTAATTATAAGGCCTCCACTACTTTTAATATGGACTCCGTCAGGGGGATAACTAAAACTTTGTGGACCCCATAGCAAAATCTTGGAAAGTCTCTCCTGACCCGCCAGCCTTTGTCACTACAATGCCTCTTAAGGGGCGGAGAGAGAGGGGAGTGAGGGAGAAAGAGGGTTCCAGGGGGAGAGAGAGATAAAGAGAGAGAGGAGCAGCTTAGAGAGGGAGAGAGAGAGAGAGAAAGAAAGAGAGGCAGGGTTTTCATGGTAAAAGAGGGAATGAGAGAAAGAGGGAGAGACAGTGTCAGGGCTAGAGCGAAAGAGAGTAGTGATAGTGAGTGTTAGGGAGAGAGAGAGAGGGAGAAGGAGCGAGCTGGAGAGACACTACTTGACTACAGCAGAGGATGGTGTGTGGAGGCATAGACAGACAGATGATCAGGGGATGGACGGACGGGGGCATGGGCGGACAGACAGAGGGACAGAGCACCATATGGGGCATAGACGGACGTTGGCGGCATTAAAGGAAACATGGACAGATGGAGCACAATATAGAGGCATGGATGGACAGAGCACATATGGAGGTATAGACGGATGGACAGGAGGGGGCATACACAGATAAACGGACAGAGAGAGCACCATATGGGGGTATAGATGGATGGACGGGAGGGAGCATAGACGGACAGATGGGTTGTGACCTGTGCTAAGGTCACAACCCATCTCCCTAGGCTTCCTGATCAGTGTGACCCCCAGGAGGCTGGCCGATCACTTAGAGTCTTATTAGGACCTCTCAATAACAAAATCAAAACAATACAATCCAGCACTATTAATAATTACAGGTGGTAGTGGGAATAGGGATGGGGGATACATTAGTGTATATGTACTTGTAAATAGATATCAAAATGATACATACTGCAAATGGTAATGCGCTACCTTGTATTTCACATCAGAATTTGCTTTCACATAGGAATTAGAGATGAGCGCCTGAAATTTTTCGGGTTTTGTGTTTTGGTTTTGGGTTCGGTTCCGCGGCCGTGTTTTGGGTTCGAACGCGTTTTGGCAAAACCTCACCGAATTTTTTTTGTCGGATTCGGGTGTGTTTTGGATTCGGGTGTTTTTTTCAAAAAAACACTAAAAAACAGCTTAAATCATAGAATTTGGGGGTCATTTTGATCCCAAAGTATTATTAACCTCAAAAACCATAATTTACACTCATTTTCAGTCTATTCTGAATACCTCACACCTCACAATATTATTTTTAGTCCTAAAATTTGCACCGAGGTCGCTGTGTGAGTAAGATAAGCGACCCTAGTGGCCGACACAAACACCGGGCCCATCTAGGAGTGGCACTGCAGTGTCACGCAGGATGTCCCTTCCAAAAAACCCTCCCCAAACAGCACATGACGCAAAGAAAAAAAGAGGCGCAATGAGGTAGCTGTGTGAGTAAGATTAGCGACCCTAGTGGCCGACACAAACACCGGGCCCATCTAGGAGTGGCACTGCAGTGTCACGCAGGATGGCCCTTCCAAAAAACCCTCCCCAAACAGCACATGACGCAAAGAAAAAAAGAGGCGCAATGAGGTAGCTGTGTGAGTAAGATTAGCGACCCTAGTGGCCGACACAAACACCGGGCCCATCTAGGAGTGGCACTGCAGTGTCACGCAGGATGTCCCTTCCAAAAAACCCTCCCCAAACAGCACATGACGCAAAGAAAAAAAGAGGCGCAATGAGGTAGCTGTGTGAGTAAGATTAGCGACCCTAGTGGCCGACACAAACACCGGGCCCATCTAGGAGTGTCACTGCAGTGTCACGCAGGATGGCCCTTCCAAAAAACCCTCCCCAAACAGCACATGACGCAAAGAAAAAAAGAGGCGCAATGAGGTAGCTGTGTGAGTAAGATTAGCGACCCTAGTGGCCGACACAAACACCGGGCCCATCTAGGAGTGGCACTGCAGTGTCACGCAGGATGTCCCTTCCAAAAAACCCTCCCCAAACAGCACATGACGCAAAGAAAAAAAGAGGCGCAATGAGGTAGCTGTGTGAGTAAGATTAGCGACCCTAGTGGCCGACACAAACACCGGGCCCATCTAGGAGTGGCACTGCAGTGTCACGCAGGATGTCCCTTCCAAAAAACCCTCCCCAAACAGCACATGACGCAAAGAAAAAAAGAGGCGCAATGAGGTAGCTGACTGTGTGAGTAAGATTAGCGACCCTAGTGGCCGACACAAACACCGGGCCCATCTAGGAGTGGCACTGCAGTGTCACGCAGGATGTCCCTTCCAAAAAACCCTCCCCAATCAGCACATGATGCAAAGAAAAAGAAAAGAAAAAAGAGGTGCAAGATGGAATTGTCCTTGGGCCCTCCCACCCACCCTTATGTTGTATAAACAAAACAGGACATGCACACTTTAACCAACCCATCATTTCAGTGACAGGGTCTGCCACACGACTGTGACTGATATGACGGGTTGGTTTGGACCCCCCCCAAAAAAGAAGCAATTAATCTCTCCTTGCACAAACTGGCTCTACAGAGGCAAGATGTCCACCTCATCTTCACCCTCCGATATATCACCGTGTACATCCCCCTCCTCACAGATTATCAATTCGTCCCCACTGGAATCCACCATCTCAGCTCCCTGTGTACTTTGTGGAGGCAATTGCTGCTGGTCAATGTCTCCGCGGAGGAATTGATTATAATTCATTTTAATGAACATCATCTTCTCCACATTTTCTGGATGTAACCTCGTACGCCGATTGCTGACAAGGTGAGCGGCGGCACTAAACACTCTTTCGGAGTACACACTTGTGGGAGGGCAACTTAGGTAGAATAAAGCCAGTTTGTGCAAGGGCCTCCAAATTGCCTCTTTTTCCTGCCAGTATAAGTACGGACTGTGTGACGTGCCTACTTGGATGCGGTCACTCATATAATCCTCCACCATTCTATCAATGTTGAGAGAATCATATGCAGTGACAGTAGACGACATGTCCGTAATTGTTGTCAGGTCCTTCAGTCCGGACCAGATGTCAGCATCAGCAGTCGCTCCAGACTGCCCTGCATCACCGCCAGCGGGTGGGCTCGGAATTCTGAGCCTTTTCCTCGCACCCCCAGTTGCGGGAGAATGTGAAGGAGGAGATGTTGACAGGTCGCGTTCCGCTTGACTTGACAATTTTGTCACCAGCAGGTCTTTCAACCCCAGCAGACCTGTGTCTGCCGGAAAGAGAGATCCAAGGTAGGCTTTAAATCTAGGATCGAGCACGGTGGCCAAAATGTAGTGCTCTGATTTCAACAGATTGACCACCCGTGAATCCTTGTTAAGCGAATTAAGGGCTGCATCCACAAGTCCCACATGCCTAGCGGAATCGCTCCCTTTTAGCTCCTTCTTCAATGCCTCCAGCTTCTTCTGCAAAAGCCTGATGAGGGGAATGACCTGACTCAGGCTGGCAGTGTCTGAACTGACTTCACGTGTGGCAAGTTCAAAGGGCATCAGAACCTTGCACAACGTTGAAATCATTCTCCACTGCACTTGAGACAGGTGCATTCCACCTCCTATATCGTGCTCAATTGTATAGGCTTGAATGGCCTTTTGCTGCTCCTCCAACCTCTGAAGCATATAGAGGGTTGAATTCCACCTCGTTACCACTTCTTGCTTCAGATGATGGCAGGGCAGGTTCAGTAGTTTTTGGTGGTGCTCCAGTCTTCTGTACGTGGTGCCTGTACGCCGAAAGTGTCCCGCAATTTTTCTGGCCACCGACAGCATCTCTTGCACGCCCCTGTCGTTTTAAAAAAAATTCTGCACCACCAAATTCAAGGTATGTGCAAAACATGGGACGTGCTGGAATTTGCCCATATTTAGTGCACACACAATATTGCTGGCGTTGTCCGGTGCCACAAATCCACAGGAGAGTCCAATTGGGGTAAGCCATTCCGCGATGATCTTCCTCAGTTGCCGTAAGAGGTTTTCAGCTGTGTGCGTATTCTGGAAAGCGGTGATACAAAGCGTAGCCTGCCTAGGAAAGAGTTGGCGTTTGCGAGATGCTGCTACTGGTGCCGCCGCTGCTGTTCTTGCGGCGGGAGTCCATACATCTACCCAGTGGGCTGTCACAGTCATATAGTCCTGACCCTGCCCTGCTCCACTTGTCCACATGTCCGTGGTTAAGTGGACATTGGGTACAACTGCATTTTTTAGGACACTGGTGAGTCTTTTTCTGACGTCCGTGTACATTCTCGGTATCGCCTGCCTAGAGAAGTGGAACCTAGATGGTATTTGGTAACGGGGGCACACTGCCTCAATAAATTGTCTAGTTCCCTGTGAACTAACGGCGGATACCGGACGCACGTCTAACACCAACATAGTTGTCAAGGCCTCAGTTATCCGCTTTGCAGTAGGATGACTGCTGTGATATTTCATCTTCCTCGCAAAGGACTGTTGAACAGTCAATTGCTTACTGGAAGTAGTACAAGTGGGCTTACGACTTCCCCTCTGGGATGACCATCGACTCCCAGCGGCAACAACAGCAGCGCCAGCAGCAGTAGGCGTTACACGCAAGGATGCATCGGAGGAATCCCAGGCAGGAGAGGACTCGTCAGAATTGCCAGTGACATGGCCTGCAGGACTATTGGCATTCCTGGGGAAGGAGGAAATTGACACTGAGGGAGTTGGTGGGGTGGTTTGCGTGAGCTTGGTTACAAGAGGAAGGGATTTACTGGTCAGTGGACTGCTTCCGCTGTCACCCAAAGTTTTTGAACTTGTCACTGACTTATTATGAATGCGCTGCAGGTGACGTATAAGGGAGGATGTTCCGAGGTGGTTAACGTCCTTACCCCTACTTATTACAGCTTGACAAAGGGAACACACGGCTTGACACCTGTTGTCCGCATTTCTGGTGAAATACCTCCACACCGAAGAGCTGATTTTTTTGGTATTTTCACCTGGCATGTCAATGGCCATATTCCTCCCACGGACAACAGGTGTCTCCCCGGGTGCCTGACTTAAACAAACCACCTCACCATCAGAATCCTCCTGGTCAATTTCCTCCCCAGCGCCAGCAACACCCATATCCTCCTCATCCTGGTGTACTTCAACACTGACATCTTCAATCTGACTATCAGGAACTGGACTGCGGGTGCTCCTTCCAGCACTTGCAGGGGGCGTGCAAATGGTGGAAGGCGCATGCTCTTCACGTCCAGTGTTGGGAAGGTCAGGCATCGCAACCGACACAATTGGACTCTCCTTGTGGATTTGGGATTTCGAAGAATGCACAGTTCTTTGCTGTGCTGCTTTTGCCAGCTTGAGTCTTTTCATTTTTCTAGCGAGAGGCTGAGTGCTTCCATCCTCATGTGAAGCTGAACCACTAGCCATGAACATAGGCCAGGGCCTCAGCCGTTCCTTGCCACTCCGTGTGGTAAATGGCATATTGGCAAGTTTACGCTTCTCCTCCGACAATTTTATTTTAGGTTTTGGAGTCCTTTTTTTTCTGATATTTGGTGTTTTGGATTTGACATGCTCTGTACTATGACATTGGGCATCGGCCTTGGCAGACGACGTTGCTGGCATTTCATCGTCTCGGCCATGACTAGTGGCAGCAGCTTCAGCACGAGGTGGAAGTGGATCTTGATCTTTCCCTAATTTTGGAACCTCAACATTTTTGTTCTCCATATTTTAATAGGCACAACTAAAAGGCACCTCAGGTAAACAATGGAGATGGATACTAGTATACAATTATGGACTGCCTGCCGACTGCAGACACAGAGGTAGCCACAGCCGTGAACTACCGTACTGTACTGTGTCTGCAGCTAATATAGACTGGTTGATAAAGAGAAGATGTCTATGTAACTATGTATGTATAAAGAAGACTGAAAAAAATCCACGGTTAGGTGGTATACAATTATGGATGGACTGCCTGCCGAGTGCAGACACAGAGGTAGCCACAGCCGTGAACTACCGTACTGTACTGTGTCTGCAGCTAATATAGACTGGTTGATAAAGAGAAGATGTCTATGTAACTATGTATGTATAAAGAAGAATGAAAAAAATCCACGGTTAGGTGGTATTACAATTATGGACGGACTGCCTGCCGAGTGCAGAGACACAGAGGTAGCCACAGCCATGAACTACCGTACTGTGTCTGCTGCGACTGGATGATAAATGATATAAAAAATATATATATATCACTACTGCAGCCGGACAGGTATATATTATATATTATATAATGACGGACCTGCTGGACACTGTCTGTCAGCAGAATGAGTTTTATTTTTATAGAATAAAAAAAAAAAAAACACACAAGTGAAGTCACACGACGAGTGTTTAACTTTTTCAGGCAATCACAATATAAGTATACTACTAACTATACTGGTGGTCAGTGTGGTCAGGTCACTGGTCAGTCACACTGGCAGTGGCACTCCTGCAGCAAAAGTGTGCACTGTTTAATTTTAATATAATATGTACTCCTGGCTCCTGCTATAACCTATAACTGGCACTGCAGTAGTGCTCCCCAGTCTCCCCCACAATTATAAGCTGTGTGAGCTGAGCAGTCAGACAGATATATAATATATATAGATGATGCAGCACACTGGCCTGAGCCTGAGCAGTGCACACAGATATGGTATGTGACTGACTGAGTCACTGTGTGTATCGCTTTTTTCAGGCAGAGAACGGATATATTAAATAAACTGCACTGTGTGTCTGGTGGTCACTCACTATATAATATATTATGTACTCCTGGCTCCTGCTATAACCTATAACTGGCACTGCAGTAGTGCTCCCCAGTCTCCCCCACAATTATAAGCTGTGTGAGCTGAGCAGTCAGACAGATATATATAATATTATATATAGATGATAGATGATGCAGCACACTGGCCTGAGCCTGAGCAGTGCACACAGATATGGTATGTGACTGACTGAGTCACTGTGTGTATCGCTTTTTTCAGGCAGAGAACGGATATATTAAATAAACTGCACTGTGTGTCTGGTGGTCACTCACTATATAATATATTATGTACTCCTGGCTCCTGCTATAACCTATAACTGGCACTGCAGTAGTGCTCCCCAGTCTCCCCCACAATTATAAGCTGTGTGAGCTGAGCAGTCAGACAGATATATATAATATTATATATAGATAATAGATGATGCAGCACACTGGCCTGAGCCTGAGCAGTGCACACAGATATGGTATGTGACTGAGTCACTGTGTGCTGTGTATCGCTTTTTTCAGGCAGAGAACGGATTATAAAGTAAACTGCACTGTCCTCACTAGTAAACTCTCTCCACTCAGTCTCTACACTTCTACAGTAACAGTACTCCTCCTAGTCAGCTCCAGTAAATCTCTCTCAGTCTCTTATAATCTAAATGGAGAGGACGCCAGCCACGTCCTCTCCCTATCAATCTCAATGCACGTGTGAAAATGGCGGCGACGCGCGGCTCCTTATATAGAATCCGAGTCTCGCGATAGAATCCGAGCCTCGCGAGAATCCGACAGCGTCATGATGACGTTCGGGCGCGCTCGGGTTAACCGAGCAAGGCGGGAAGATCCGAGTCGCTCGGACCCGTGAAAAAAAACATGAAGTTCTGGCGGGTTCGGATTCAGAGAAACCGAACCCGCTCATCTCTAATAGGAATGATCCAAGAATAGCTTTGTGTTGCGTCCTCCTGGGCTGTTTTATCTTGATTGCAGTCTGACTCCAGAGTGTCATTTTATTCAACATCCTCTGTACTCTTATGATTGGAAAATCTAGAGCTCTGCCAAGTTTTAATCAGGTTATGACCGAGGAGCATAAAATCTATGTATCTTATGCTAAATTACAGAAATCATTACATTGCATGTGGATTTACAAGCACACCATCAAACTGTATGTGGAGGTAGCAATGTTTTCTCACACTACTGCATTTTATCCAGCCTAACATGCAGAGACTCCTGGATAACGTAGAGAGAGAGAGGAAAAATGTCAATGATTCCTTAATGCTGTAGTGCTTCAGATACTAACATCTACAGAGAGCAAGCATACAGGAAAATGAAGCTTGCGTATATGGGTCAATCAAATACTTTTAAGTAGTGATATTCAATATGTAACTTGGAGGACACATAGAGCTGTTAAGGGGGCTCATTTAATCCACACAGTGCCCTGAACAGCAAAAAATAGATTAGCAAATGCACTCAAATTGCATACTTAAAACTAAAGAACATTAGGATGTAGATTTTTGAGAGTAATATCATTGCTAAAGTGGTTCTCTTTCAGTTACAGGGATTGAATGAAATTGCTTCAGAGAATACAACATATCAGCTAATTTATTGTGTTCTCTAGGGCGATGGTGTCATGATCCAGAAGTAGGGTAACTAAAACAGGACAGTTCTTGTGGGGGACAAGTGGCTTGTGAATTATAGTTCATTAATTGACCTGGAAGTTTCTACATCAGTTTGATCTGTAATTATCTTCTGCCACAATGACACACAGAGGTACAAAAGTACATTTATTTTATTGCAGTACCTAAGCCGATTGGATTAGCTTGTGCTATTCTGAAGATAATTATCATTCGTACTTTAATAATCACTCTAGTGATCTGCAGGGGCCCTATCTCTGTAATGATAAATGTTTGCTCTTTTACCGCACCAGATGACTGGCCATCCCGAAGGCAGCCTTAAGTGCCAGCATGCCGCATCACAAGTGGCTGATGATATCTTTGATCTGCAGCTGCAGACATTGGGTGATTGACAGTCCTTATCCATTTGGGATCATGGAGGGGTACTGTTTTAGAAAACAAGGGCATGTCGCCCCCATTTATGAGGCATGTCCTGAGGCCAGTGACTGCGTGTTATGACACAGGTTCACTGGCCTAGGCAGTGCAGTTGTGGCAAGCATTCTGAGCAACTTTAGGATTGCTCAATTGCCCAATGGCCAGATCCATTGTTGCTATGGTAATCCAATACCGCATCATCGGCCGAATGCAGTGGATCTGAGATGGGACAGTTGCGCGCCTAAATTCAAAAGACAACGCCTGCATCATTTACATACCTTCTCATTACTTAGAGAGTAGAAATAACATCGACAAAGATAGTTGGATTTAAAACACAACTCAGGCTTTTTAAAATAAAGTAACTGGTTCACTCAGGGTATATACTGAAATGACAAGTTCCAGAGGTTTCGCCGTACAGCAATCAGGGCCGGCTCGAGGCATGTTCGACTCGAGCGGCCGCGCAGGGAGCCACCCTTAAAGGGCGCCGCGCGCTGGCACCGCCATGTCGGAGCCTGGAGCCGGCCCTGATCTCCCCTGCTGTCCTCCCGCTTGTTAGTGAGCTGTGTGCGCTATGCGGCGCCGGCGTCTGATGTCAGACACTGGCGCCGCACAGCGCGCACAGTTCTGTGTCAGACAGCGGCGCGCACAGCAGCACTCCCCCTCCCTCGGCACGGCAGGTACTGGGGGCATATGTGGCACTGTGGGGGGCATTTATCTGGCACTGTGGGGGGCATTTATCTGGCACAGTGGGGGCATTAATGTATCTGGCACTGTGGGGGGCATTCATTTATCTGGCACTGTGGGGGGGGGCATTTATCTGGCACTGTGGGGGCATTTATCTGTGCACTGTGAGGGGGCATTAATGTATCTGGCACTGTGGGGGCATTTCTGGCACTGTGGGGTCATGTATCTATCTGGGACTGTGGGGGCATATCTGGCACTGGGGGGGCATTAATGTATCTGGCACTGTGGGGGACATTTATCTGGCACTGTGGGGGGCATTTATCTGGCACTGTGGGGGGCATTTATCTGGCACTGTGGGGGGCATTCATTTATCTGGCACTGTGGGGGGGCATTAATGTATCTGGCACTGTGGGGGGGCATTTATTTGTGCACTGTGAGGGGGCATTAATGTATCTGGCACTGTGGGGGCATTTCTGGCACTGTGGGGTCATGTATCTATCTGGGTCTGTGGGGGCATATCTGGCACTGGGGGGGGCATTGATGTATCTGGCACTGTGGTGGAATTTATCTGGCACTGTGATCGGGCATTAATGTATCTGGCACTGTGGGGGCATTTATCTGGCACTATGAGGGGGAATTAATGTATCTGGCACTGTGGGGTTATTTATCTATCTGGGACTGTGGGGGCATATCTGGCACTGTGGGGGGCATTTATATATCTGGCACTGTGGGGGGTATTTATGTATTTGGCACTGTGGGGGGGGCATTTATGTATCTGGCACTGTGGGGGGCATTTATGTATCTGGCACTGTGGGGGGCATTTATGTATCTGGCACTATGGGGGGCATTTATGTATCTGGCACTGTGGGGGGCATTTATGTATCTGGCACTGTGGGGGCAATTATGTTTCTCGCACTGCTGGGGGGGCATGTCATGTGCATTTGGCATTGCTGGGGGGGCATGTCATGTGCATTTGGCACTGCTGGGGGGCATGTCATGTGCATCTGGCACGGCTGGGGGGCATGTCGTGTCTAGCTGGCACGGCTGGGGGGCATATCATGTAGTGTTCCCATGTCTCAGTGCAATACCTGGCGCAAAGTGTCTAACATGCTCTGCCTGGCGCAAAGTGTCTAACGTGCTCTGCCTGGCACAAAGTGTCTTAACGTGCTCTACCTGTCGCAGTGTGTATAGGAGGTTCTACCTGGTGCAATGTGTATTAGCTGCACTACTGTGTGGTGTAATGCGAATTGCCACTATTATGTGGCCGCGCCCCTTCCCCACGAAGCAACGCACCATGATTTTGAACGGAGCAACAAGCATTACAGTATGTACATAATTTTGCCCTTCTAACTTAAATATGTGCCCTCCCAAATGCAAAATGTGCCCTCCCCGTGATCAGCACCCCTGCCCTAAAAAAATCCTAGAGTGAACACTATCATGTGTAGCTGGCACTGCTGGGGGGCATATCATGTGTAGCTGGCACTGCAGCAGGGCATGTCCTGTCTATCTGGCACTGCTGGGGGGTATATCATGTCTGTCTGGCACTGCTGGGGGGCATGTCATGTGTAGCTGGCACTGCTGGGGGCATGTCATGTGTAGCTGGCACTGCTGCGGGGCATGTCATGTCTATCTGGCACTGCACTACTGTAGACATTATGTGTAGCTGGCACTATACTGGAGACATTGTGTGTAAGGAACACTACTGTAGCTGTTATGTGTAATGCTGCTAATTGTGTGCGTAGAGGGGGTGTGAAAATATATTTATTTATTTGTAGTGTGATAATATGAAGTTGTGAGACCCAGCCCACTTTTTCAGGAGGCCACACCCACTTTTCAAGGAGCGCGCGCGCATAGAGTACGGGAGGGGGCGCTTTTACATTTTCTCGCACAGGGTGCTAGTAGGCCTGGAGCCGGCCCTGAGCAGCCTACTAAAAAGTCTTACCTACAGTAAAGGGATATTTCCTCCACGTTCTCCTGGAGTGTTGTCCTGGCTGCTTAGCCACACTCTTCACTCCGCAAGGTAGAGACAAAGGGGGTAATTCAGGCCTGATCACAGCGAGCGTTCAGGTCTGAACTGCGCATGTGTATGCAATGCAATACACAGGCGCGATGGACTGCAGCAACGGGGATCGCCGGTCAGCAACGGAATGGTGCGAAAGATCCGATCGCACAGGCGTTTGCAAGGAGATTGTCAGGAAGAATGTGTTTGTGGGTGGCAACTAACCATTTTCTATGCGTGTCTGGAAAAACGCAGGCATGTCCAAGTGTTGGAAGGGAGGGTGTCTGACGTCAAATCCGGTCCCGGACAGGCTGAAGTGATCTCAGCGGCTGAGTAAGTCCTGGGCTGCGCAGAGACGGCACAAAATCAGTTTGTGCAGTTCTGCTACACATGCGATCGCACACTTGCACAGTAAAAATACACTCCTCCTGTAGGCTGCGACTATCTGATCGCAGCAGTGCAAAATTTGCTTCCTAGCAATCAGGTCTGAATTACCCTCAAAAAGTCTGGTGCTCATCTGCTTCCATAGAGGCTTTGATGATCCACTTCCCCAATACGAATCCCAGTTGAGCAGCTGTAACTCTTAGTCCAAACCTTACCAGAGATAAGATCTCATGTTGGCACAATGCCATCCTTTTAAATCTTGTTTTTTTCCTGGAATTTGGTGATCTTTCCAGAATAACTGGTATTTCTGGCAAAAACATGGCCGACCGCTACTACAGGAAGTGTTGCAAGTCCCTGATAGCGGTCGGTGTAACTTGCTGCTCAGTGAGCAGCACGACTGTGATGATAGCTACTGAAGATGACATGTTAGGTACTCTATCCATACCTAAAAAGACCTTACCTGGCATCATTTAAGGATTGTATATGAACATACAGGTATTGCATAAATCTAACAGAACCGACATGATTGCATCAACCATATATAGTTTATGGTGAGAGGGGATTATTTTTTTATTCTGCTTGTGCAGCAACCTACAGTATACTGTATTTGCTATATAAATATACAGTATCGTTATTGTCCTCAGAACATCTCACATTTAGAAACCTGCAAAATACCTAATAAAACTACAGTATTTTAGCCACTTGAAATTATAATATAGTAATTCTCAAACCAGTTTCCCATTAATCACATACCGGTACTGGGCCTTCAATAAAACCCCGTCCGATGACTATAATTCTCTGTAGTGCTTTCACTGCTTGCATTTATCAACAGTAATAGAATGAGCTCCCGGGTCAGCAATGGATGCACATAGACACATTAATTATTAGGTGTGGGGGGAGGGGGGTGGGCGACGTCTAACCTGCTGGGGAGATATCAGAAGACCCACCTCCGGCAGAGCTTTAGCTATAGATTACACCGGCCAACACCATCCTCAGATAGGGTAAGCAATCAGAGACAAGCTCTGACTGGTGAAGCTTTTCAGGATTTTGATAAATAACGCGACATCGCAAATCTTACTGAGAATTATGGGTACTGCAGCATTCCTCATTAAGCTGTTATTAAATAGTCCTGTTAATTCTAACTGCCTTAATCTGATGGAAATAATTTCTGCATGATTTATTTATTATTTAAGGCTTGGTAAGTAGGCCTCTTACTCACGTATACCCAGCTGAAGCACAAACACACATACATTGTTCTTCCTTAATGTACATACAGTACATTAAGGAAGAACAAGTTAAAAAAAGATATTGAAATATTGGAAATCTATGGACAGCCAGGCACACCTGCAGTTCTGTTCCTTCGCCCGGACTTTCCATAAATCCAGACCTTGGGTGAATATATGGAAGTGAGAAAAATAAACAAGAATAAATTGACCATACGTTTTAGGTTTACAAGACTTGCTTATGCATGCACCATGGAGATATCACTTCATTGTAGATTCTGCACATGTCCCCAAGTGCTGCTCATACAGGAACCCTACTGATGTCATCACCCATTGTAGAAATAGGACTAGCTACACATTCATTATAAAACATATATATTTCCCTATTGAAGATGAATTTACACTGAAGAAATGTATGTGCAAATTGTGGCAAATTTCTGATTTATACTTCCATGGTGTATAATGAAACAATATCCATGAGCTTGACAGAATAACTCCTTATCCTGTGAAGGTGATATGTGTATTAATAATCTAAAATCAGTGGTAGGGAAATTAAAGGTACAATGAAGCCTTGTTTTGCTTTTGTACACAGTATAAACATGCCTTACTTTTCCATGGGCAACCTTATTTTAATGGGTGATATAGAGTAGGAGCTAAGAGCTAAAGTGACCCCTCCTTACCTTCCGTACAGTATGTCTGCACTTTTAAAACTACCTACCCCTCCCAATAAATAGCAACCACAACAGATTTTCTATTGCTGCCATAAGTGGCAATAAGAAATCATTCTAATCACCAGTTTTCATTATGTAAGTCAGCAAATGAGGTGTTAATGAACATCCCTACAAGGGAAACGTCCAACTTTTGATACAGTATATTAAAAAACCTGGAAGAATTACAAACTGTTAGTATAAAGATATCAAGTAAAGCAACATGTTAGTGTATCTAATACTGAAGGGAAATTATAGCGAAAATATACAAAACCCAATATAAAAACTCTACGGGCTTACACATTCTGCAGTGTGTGCTATAATCCCTACCAATGGGTTGGGGCTGGGAGACAGGTTCTCGGGATCCCGGAGGTCATCATATTGACCCCGGGATCCCGGCAGCAGAATGCCGGCAGGGGGCGAGCGTAACAAAGCCCCTGGAAGGATGCAGCCGCAAGATGATTGACAGCTGTGGGCGTTTGGTGGGGTGGCAACGCAGTGTTTTGCAGGCCTGGCGGGCCGAATAGGGGCATGCCAGGAGCGTTCTCACGGCAGCTGTGTGATGTCACATGCAGCCACTCCGATAAAAAAAAAAATGGCGGCAGACCAGGCTTCGCTGGCAGGCGTCAACCTTAATTCAATTTGGCGCCACATACATGCTGGGCGCCCCCAGGGAGATGGATGCAGATCTTGCTGCGTATGCAGTGATCTACTGTCATCTCTGAATAACCCCCTAAGTGAGGTACTCTCTCTTTCCTGAATAAGATTCTATGGAACTCATTTAGTATAAGATGGAATTTGCATTTACACTGCATGTACATAATGCACCCCAAAAAAGGTCATTTTTTGGGGTGTATCATACGTAAGATTCATCCCTCTCATCTGGGGTACCATATGTGCCTCATTATTACTGTGGACCAATTGTAATAAAGTGAGTAGTTTGAAGCACAACATTACAAAAGTATTAGCATAAAGTGGAGCACTCATTCCGTCAGTCACAAGCTGACATTGTTATCATCACCAACTTGCATATTTTGTGGCATTGTAAATGTGTATGGCCTTTGTAAATTTGTGTAGCCTATGCTATGTTAACAACAGTTTATATCCTATCTCAATGCAAGCTGTTGTCTTCCTCTGATAGCTGTGTGAGGCCAAGCTGGACCTACTGTAGATATGGTCACTTGAACCGAACGGACAGACCTACCCATGTACAGTATGTGCTTCTTTACAACCTAGGAAAATGCATTTTGTTTGATGAAAACCATATCTATAATATCTTCAGTTCTCATTCACTAACAAAACTTTTCCATATTTAACTGTGAGTGGCTGATCTGTATAAAGCAACTTCCTTTTAATCAGGAAGGAAAATCCATCTGATTGCACCACCTCATTCAGTGCTACTACTGTACGTCTTCCCAACTATAAAAACAAAACAAAAACAAAGAGTTCTGGGAGGGTACAGGAGAGAGCAGACAGATGGGCAGTATGGGACTATGGTACTATTATCGCAATATTGCGGTCTCGCCCATCACTTTACAAAGACGTGATAGCCGGTTCGGTAAAGGAAAGATTGTGCCCGAATGACACGATTCAGTGCAAATCACATCATCAAGCCACGAGGCCACCCGTTTCACAAGTAAAGTGAGTGGTAAGCAGGCAGCAGCAGCAGCAGCTTTTACTCCATTGCTTGGTAGTCACTGGGTTTCATTCTATACTTTGAATGGGACATATCTACTCATTATAGACCTGATGCCCCCCCAGTCATAAAAGGCTACACAAAAATCACACTTACCTACTTTGCTGCCCCCTCCTCCGGGAGGAGGCAGCGTTGTAGTTGCATGGAGGCGTGGCCGGCAGCAGGATGGGTGATCCGGGGCGTGGCCGACAGGGAAGTGGACAGTCCGGGGGCATGGCATCAGGATCGCATCATCGTGGCTCCACCCCCGCTATGCAGTTCAGAGAAAAGATGCACTGTATAGCGGGGCGGAGCTACGATGACGTGATTCAGCACGAATCGCGTCATCGGACCCCCCCGGACCGCCCACTTGTTCTCTGCTGCAGGCGGCCGAGGAGAGTCGTGGAGGGGCTGCAGGGAAAGCGGGAGGCTTGCCCACCTTTCCGGGGGGGCTGGGAGGGGGGGGGCGGGATTTTCGGGAGCCTCCCGGCCATTCCGGGAGGGTAGGCAAGTATGACAAAAATATAAGTTTATTCTTTTTAATAAAAAAATTCTAATGTGGTAGGGTTAGCCTTAATATGACATTTATACAGTACTTTTGCTCAGTGAACCTCAAGATGTTTCTCCTCCCGCACACATAATGTAAGTACACTTCTAAGGCTTTTCCCAATAGTGAAAAATAGTCAAGCACCATGATATACACTAGGTGAATTATCTAGGCCATGCAGTGCCAGTGGCATCAGCAGGGGTGTGTGGCCCGCACTCAGGTGTGGTGACACCAAAATTCCGGCTCCTCCGCATTGTCAGAAGCCGGGTGCTGCAGTGTGATATTCTCCTGTCATAGAGGAGGAGCCGGCACTACATACAGCCCAGTCTTCCGGGCCAGCCCAGCATCTCCCGGGATGTTTGGCAGCCCCTTGAGTGATGTCATTGGGATTTCCACAAGGCTACGCCCTTCTGCGCCAAGGGATACAGAGTGTCACCAGATCGGGTGTCTCTGCAAATGATAAATGAGGTCTAGTGAAGGCAAATTTTACTTTTATCTTCTCACACTGACAACCAGTGATAACTTGTTCAGTTTGTGATCAATACAGTAATAATCTGCTATGTATGTAGATCATATTCCCGGTTTTTAATTTCTTTTAAATACTGCAAGATAATGAGACAGAGTTAAAAAAAAAAGAAAAAAATGGCATTAAATGACCTTTGGAATCGAAGTCCATGATCTTTCAAACACATAATCTATTTTTAATGGGCGCTTCATTATTTAAAATGTCCTTAACCACTATTCTGCAATAACACAGACATACACTGATCTGGCAATTTTAAAAGTGTTAAAAATACAGATGGCTTTGAAAGAAGAATGTTTTATATAACAAAACAAAATGTGCATCCTTGAAGTGTGACTGTAATTATAAAAGATCAAAATTTTTTAATTTCTCCTAATTACACTCTAAAATACAGATTGCATGAGTGGCTTACGTGTAGCTTGTTATGTACTTAATAATTTAGTGTGATTCCATATATTTTATTCTAAACCAGGAATCTTTGCAATTGACTCTTGACAAGGGATTAAAAAATGGAAAGCTAAAAAAGCTGCAGATTCCTGCACTTATAAGCACTTTAAATAAATATGGGGGAAATAAAACATTTATATGTCAGAGCACTAGTACAACCTTATTACCCTCTACTTTTGTTTGATCGGATTTACTGGAGGTTTTTTTGGCCGATGTGCTGCAAAATTTGGGACTGGGTCCTGTCTTCTTTCAACACATCCTTTCCCTCTTTCGTTCCCCCTTAACCAGGATTAGAGTTAATGGTTCCTTCTCCAGGGGTGGTCTTCAGGTTGCCGACTGTCGGCATCCCGGCGCACAGTATACCGGCGCCGGAATCCCGACAGCCGGCATACCGACAGTTTTTCTTCCTCGTGGGGGTCCACGACCCCCCTGGAGGGAGAATAAATAGCGCGCCACCGTGCCCGCAGGGTGGTGAGTGCAGCGAGCCAGCAAGGGGCTCATTTGCGCTCGCCACGCTGTCGGTATGCCGGCGGTCGGGCTTCCGGTGCCGGTATGCTGGCCGCCGGCATACCATACCATACCCCTTCTCCAGACCCTTCACTGTTAATAACGGTACACAGCAAGACTGCCCACTGTCACCCTTGATCTGTATCCATTGTATGGAGTCCTTGGCATAGTCTATAAGATTAAACCCTAATATTTCTGGCTATGTTCTACAAGATAAGGAATATAAATTGACTGGTATTTATTTGCTACTATCACTTCTCCGATTACCTCCCTACCTAATCTGCTGGAAGAGTTTAGGTTGTTTAGAGACCTTTCTAACTTCAAGGTGAATTATACTGAATCGGTTGCCCTAAATACTACAGCACCACCTCAGCAGAACTTAAAACTGCATTTTCTTTTGCCTGGCATGCTTCTCAATTAAAATACCTTGGAGTTGTCATCAAAGGACATTTGTATGAAGCTAATTTTACCCACCAAACTATGCTCAGATTTACGGTCTTGCTGAGCTAGACCTTATTCATGGTTCGGGAGGCTGGGTATATTAAAAATGAATTCCCTTCGTAAGTTTTTGGATCTTCTACAAACTTTACCTATCAGTATACCCCCGCAATGGTTTCTAGATAGGCCTTTATTAGAGATTTTGTGTGGGGAGATCTTGCCTAAAACTAGACCTCATGTATAAGACACCACATAGAGGGGGGTCTTCAGCTCCCAAATATTCGGGGGTACTACCATGCATGTCTCATCACTAGAATCCTGGAATGGTCTAGAGCTGATATGATGAAGCAATGGGTGCAGATTGAAAAGCAGACATTAACTGTCTTCATAGCTGGCTTCCCATCCCTCCCAGCTTTTCCCATCCTACCATTGAGCCTACGTTATTTTGTTGGAGATCTCTTCTTAAGAATCCCTCCATTTCATCTAAGACCTTTCCATATTTGGAATGTTTATCAAATGTTTACTGTACCATTGGGTTGGACGTTAGAGCTTTTTGATGTTGGTTACATGGGGACCATTATCGAGTCGGACGGCTGGTGAGTGGGGGCATAATTGAATAATTTACCAACATACTAGGCAGCTGGAATTTATCTCAGGGGAAATATTGGCAATACAGGTTTGTGACTGCCTCCACTTTCTGGGTCCCCCTGGCATCCTTCATGTAGCTCTAACGCCTTATGGGCTCCTGTGTTTCTTGGCCCTTTCTCATACTATATCTTTGATATATAACCTTCTTTTGGTGGATACAAGTCTCCTTCTTCCACATGTTACTAAAACATGGGGCCTGGAGTTGGGTGAGGAAGTGGGGGAGGCCAACTGGCCTAAAATATTTCGCTTGGCACATGCTTGCTCTCCTAGTGTTGGTGTCCGAAAAACCCAGTATCAGTATACCGTAGGTGTCCAGATGCTCTCTCTAAGATGGGGCTTATCGTGCCCTATATGTGCTGCCAGTGCTTAAAATTACCCCTGGCAACCCATTTCACATATGGTGGCAATGGTGGCACCCACCTGCATCCGGGCTTGCTCAGAAGTGCTTAAAATTTCTGCTATAATTATAGGAGAACTGGTTATGGTTGCTTCACCTATCCCCGCACCTATTTCGAGATAAAAAAAATCCCTGTTGTGCCGTTTGAATAATGCTGCTAAGTCAGTTATCACAGTAAGGTGGTGCTCCTCCTCTCAACCAACAATTAGAGACTGGTTCAGTAAGTTCGATTTGTATCCTTTAAGGATACATGGCTCCGAAGGATGGACTTCAAGGACTCTAAAGCCTATAAGGACATTAGTGCATCTCACCATCCTAAACCTCCTTATAGTCTGTGAGACCTTCTGGGTCCATGACCCCTGCTCCCCCCCCGGTTTTGACACTCATTTGGTTTTCTTAAATTTGGCTTTCCTTTAGAATTGATTGAGCGGAGGTCATCCCTCTTTTGCCTCTGTAGGCTCCGGAGCTGTTCTTTCTCCTCACTGCCTTCTTTTTTTCTGCACTTTTTTCACCATTTCTTTCACTCCCTTAACTTCCCTAGTTTTTTTTTCTTTCCTTTTTAGTTTTATCTGTACTATGAGGATTTCTTGATATTGTTCTGATTTACATTGAGATTGTCCTGTGTGTCTTTTCTATGGCTATTTTATATTATGTTGTCTTCTCAATCTTCATGTGTATGTAGACTATGTGATTTACATATCTAAAAATTTAGCTTTGTTTACTCATTTATTGTAAAGCAAAAAAAGATCATTTGCATTACCCTCTACTTTTGAATCAAAATTAAATTCACTAATAAGAAGAATGGTTGAAAAGCATCTTGGAGCAGCCATATCTGCACCCATTGTAGTACCACTAAATAGTAATTCACTTACAAAACTTCATACAGTGTTGCATTATATTTACATTCATTTAGATATATATGTTTACATAGTATTTTTCCCAATTTTTTTTTACAAATGATTAATTTTTTCTTCTTCTTTCTTTACAGGGTGTCACTTGGATTTATTTCTGGTTCTTTTCGGACTGCAGTTGCCTTTCATTTCACTATGCCCCATAAATTGTGTATGTTATCCTTCACCAATGACTGTCAGCTGCCAGGCTCACAACTTTGGGGCTGTGCCTGAGGGGATCCCAGAAATCAGTGAGAGGATATTTTTACAGAACAATCAAATAACCATGCTCTTACGAGGACATTTCAGCCCTTCCTTAGTCACCTTGTGGCTTTATGGCAACAATATTACCTTCATAGATCCAAACACATTTGAAGGGTTTGACAACCTTGAAGAACTGGATCTGGGGGATAATCGCTATTTGAGGGCTTTGGCAGCAGAAACATTTGAAGGTTTGTCTAGACTTCATACCTTGAACCTATACAAATGTGGCCTCAGTTCCTTGCCTAGTGGGATATTTAGTGGACTGCACAGTTTGCAATTCCTCTACCTTCAAAATAACCACATTGAGTTTCTACAAGATGACATCTTCATAGATCTAGTCAATCTGAGCCATCTTTTTTTGCATGGAAACAAGCTTTGGAGCCTCCATCAGAATACATTTAGGGGTCTGGTCAACCTGGATCGTCTTCTTATTCACCAGAATCAACTTCAATTTATTCATAAAAATGCATTTCATGATCTTAAGAGGCTGACCACACTTTTCCTCTTTAACAACAGCATATCAGAACTGCAAGGGGAGTGTTTGGCTCATTTGTCTGCTCTGGAGTTTCTTAGGCTTAATGATAACCCTTGGGACTGTGGTTGCAAGGCTAGATCTCTTTGGGAATGGTTACGGAAGTTTAGAGGGACAAGTTCAAATGTTATATGTGAGTCACCTGAGGTGATGCAAGGTAAGGACCTCAAAACTTTGAGAGCAGATGATTACATGCACTGCTTAGGCTCGGAATCGCTTCACCAAATTAAGACACATACTTACAGCACCACACACCAGATATCACATAAAGGACACCACTCACACCATTCCTCCAAGGAAAAAGGAAAAGATTTGCACCAAAACGAGCCAGCTGCCCATCCAGACCCACGTCCAGGAACTAAAAAATCTGGGAAGAACTGTACCAGTCACAAGAACAAAAACCGTTTTTCAAAACCCTTATCTGGAAAGGGCACACACGATGTACAGGATTATGTGCCGGATTACCAGCTCAAATTCAATTTTGACAATATGCCCACTGCGTCAACAAAGCGAAAGACTAAATGCACACGTAGGACGCCCATGAGGATACCCAGTGGAGTGCAGCAGGCAGCAGGCAACGGGTGTCATGGGGTTAGGGTGTCACTGTTGCTCTTCCTTCTGGTGCTAGCTGTCATTGTGCGCTGATCTCCTGTGGAAGGAACTGTAGCCACTGCCACCACTTTCTAAAGGACCAGCAATTCTTTCTGTTATTCTTCTTTATTTGTGTATGGAGGATTTGACATGGAGGATGAATGAAAGTGGCTTTGAGTGATCTCTTGGCTTGTGTTGTTGGATTATAAATGTGAACTGGAAGCAACAGGCATTATGGGAACAGCATTATCACAAGCCAACCACATGCAGCTCCAACTTTGCACGTTAAAAGGGCAACATCATTGAAATTGCAGAGAATTCATTACTCATGTTACCAACTAGACATGCAAAATGGGGCATTCTTACTAACAGTTCCTGATGTTGTTTTTTTGTTTTTGTTTTTTTCTTTTTTTTGAATATAAATATATTGTTTGATCTTTAAGTGGGAACAGAATTGTTTTTTTTTTTTAAATAATAACCCACAAGCATTGTAAGTCAGACCTCCAACACATGCAAAAGACACTGTGTGAGTAATGTCTCCACCCGGTTCTGATGGCCTATTCAGATGTTATTGGTCATTGGGCCAATACTGCTCGGAAGACAATCTATAATTCCTGAACAAACTCAGGCATATTATCTCTATATAGCAGGGCTCAGCTGCCATGCTACCAAAGGAAGGTTGCAAGCATACAATAGGACTTGTTAAAAATAAAATAGAAACGAGATTCCTGCAGGCAGCCTGTTTATTTTGTATCTGTATCCACATAGTTATTTAATGACACAGCCCTTTCCCTGCCCCCCTTTCGTCCAAATATTCATAAGTGTGTCTATAAATGTTTCTATGGTTATATCTGATAGGAAAAAAAAAATATGAAAAAGAAAACCATGCTGTTTGTTTTATAGCAAATAGACATTATTGGCTTTGAGCTTTGAAAACATTGGCAACTTTGCTTAGTTATTGGGGGGTTGGGTGGGGGTATTTATGAATCCACAGCTGTCAGTGGTAGTGAGTACAACATGGTGTTTATGTTGAAAAAGCTGCAGATTATGTCCAGTTTGGGCCCATCATTAAGGGTAAAACTACTCTATAACTTAACACATTAACATGCTGTACGCAGAGGCATCAGAGTGGATTAGCAACAAGTGGAATCTAAAAGTACATGCTATGTTGGTTCATCATTCCTCAGCCATAGAAGTCAGTGTCCGGTTGGGGAGCAGAAGGTGAAAGTGGAATATCTCTATAAACATTGAGACATTCTAACTAAGGGAAGGGAAATGGGTTACTCCCATCAGTGTTAGTTGACCGTGAGCCTTATAGCTGGTCTAGGGGTATTCACAGCATAGGTGTAAGTCCCAGCCATTGTCCATGCCCATGTCACTCTTATCTAAAAACTTTATTCGACATGGGCAATCTCCTGAATTAGCTTATTTCTATGACACAGAAACTCTCTAAGTGGTCTTCAGAAACTCATGAAAAATACTATAAGATTGGAAAAAAATAAGTCAATCAAAAAATAGGGTTGATGTTTATCAGAAGACTATTGATATGTATTTAGGGAAATCTACCTGTGCCTATTTTTACTTGCAGAGTACGCTGTGTTCTAACACACTATCTTCAAAGGCTAGCATGGAAACATCATAGGACAAATTGTCTTGGGATTAGCTATACAGTATCTGCAGAACTATGGGGGACTATAAAGTGATGTCACTCAAGTTTTACCAAGAGCAAAAAAAAATAAAAAATAAAAAATATATATATATCATATAATGAAGATACTAAATATTTTAAAATAACTATTTATTTTTTTTGCCCTGGAAAGCTGGAGTACACATGGTGATAGATGTCCCCGCTGCCGGTAACAGTAGCAGTGTTAATCAGATATAGATAACGAATCTAGTGACTACACACAAAATAAGAAAAAAAAATGTTATTTCCTTGTAAGAGAACTTGTGTGACCAGAAGAGAACACTGAAATAAACTAAAATAAAAAATAGCCTTGGGTATAAAAAAAACCTCTCTGCTCGCTTTTTTCCCCCCCACACAGTTTGATGTGACGAGAATACACTGGTTTCAGGCTGTTTCTATTCATTCCCTTGGCTCATTGTTTTTGAAGGCAAAGCATATTTGTATGCACTGGTTATGCTGTCTTATTACCATATTTTAATGTGCTGACCACTGTTTATTATAGTAGTAATGGTCCCTAACATTGTATTCTTAATGTGATATACTACATCCATGGAGCCTCAGTGTGTCTATTATTGAATCAAGGAGGAAAGCAAGTGGCAGGCGAATTGGGTTCCGTTCATTCTTTGCAAAGATGGAAGAGTTCAGGGCTTAGCGGAAGGTGCAGCACATGCTATTTCAGCCATACCAAAGACTGGTAACTTCTGTTATCTTAATAATCAGGCTCTACAATGCAATCAAATTACAAAAACAGTATTTTATTTTTATATCAAAGTTCATCTCAGGTTTGCTTCTGCTAGAAAAAAAAAAAATATATATACAATAATTCACTTTCTATCAGATAATAAACCTGTTATTTTTGTAAATTTCTAAAGCATTGCTATGTAAGCATTCCAGTTTTACTGGTATGTCCAAAGCAAGACAACGGTTTAAGCGATGGCAATTTCAGGCCCAGGACCATGTTCTGCTTTGCCATCACCCTGTGATGGATCTAAAACAGAGGCTGCTATGAAGTTTCCAAGGATATCTGTCTGCAATTGGTCTGATCGGTGCAGAAGACGTTTCTTACATATATCACCGGCAAACCTACTGACATGCATGTCACATGATCCCCTCAGTCCTGACGGCATACTACACCTCCACCTCAACCCCGCCTCAAATGTTTACATTAAAAACTATTAAGGGAAGAAATGCATAGATGGCAAATGAAAATGAACCGAAGAGCAATTTTTGCTATAAAGTAATAATGTTACAGTATATGAATTTAAGCGTGTGTGTGACTACCGGAATAGGCGTGTGTGGGAGCCGAGACAGGGGGTGTGGCAACAGGACCTCCCCTGCTGCTGGGTCATGGACTTCCCCTATGGAGTAGTCCATGACTCAACTGATCTCCCGTTGTGGCACCCTCTGTCTTGGCTCCTGCGTATGACTACTGGTACTGTATGTTCAGTGAAACCAGTCACATCAATAGAGCTCCCTCTTTCTCTCAATAGAATGGACAAATGGTACTTGCCCCCTGCCAGCACTTTCCTGTGGCATTGGTAGTGCCTAGGAATACCGGAGATTAACAGTGTGGTCAAATTTACTAATGAGTCACAGCAGATTGGAAAAGTAATGCTTCTCTGAGGCCCCACATTCATCTGGACCAAATTTTGTAGATGCCATATGTATGGTTTGGCTTAAGTTTAGATACCATATGGTTACATTTATGATATGCATATACGATCCAGTGCATATTTATATCCAAGTTGGCCATAATTGCTCTGCCATTGCTTGCACGAAAATAAATGCACATATTTGCCCATATGCAAATTTCTGTGCATCTCTAAAAACGGACCGCCTCTATTTTAACGTTTGGTTTCATAAATGCCATCATTATCAGTGCACACTTCTACCTGTCCTATCCTTGGTACCAAAGATCCATCTGAAAATAGGCATAACTATGGGTATGCACAACTCTGCTTAGCTCACGTTTCCATCAACATGTCCTCTGTGAATTTAGACTGTGTGCAAATGCTATGTTACTGGCCAGTTCTGCCACTATAGCCACAAGGGGAGACGCAAATCATTTGCACATGACTCCCCATCACCCATAGCTGCATATGCTCGGCTCCATGAGAAGGACCATGCAAACACATGCAAGATGGGCCTACAAAAAACAACTTGGATTAAACTCTGCATTAGTCCCAGATTCCTTTCAGGAGCATTGAAATGAATTATCTTGTATTAACATCTCTCTTGGGGTGAAATGTGTCAAACCAGTGAAGAGAAATAACGTTCCAACCAATCAGCTTCTACCTGTCATTATACAGGCAGTGTTTTAAAAAACTACAGGAGCTGATTGGTTGTTACTTTAACTCTCCAAGGTTTGATGCTTCTCCCCTATAGGCTGCAAATTACACCCAAGGCCAATCCAAGGGGTCTGGTATTTTCCTGATACAGGTTGAGTATCCCATATCCAAATATTCCGAAATACGGAATATTCCGAAATACAGACTTTTTTGAGTGAGAGTGAAATAGTGAAACCTTTGTTTTTTGATGGCTCAATGTACAGAAACTTTGTTTAATACACAAACTTATTAAAAATATTGTATTAAATGACCTTCAGGCTGTGTGTATAAGGTGTATATGAAACATAAATGAATTGTGTGAATGTACACACACTTTGTTTAATGCACAAAGTTATAAAAAATATTGGCTAAAATAACCTTCAGGCTGTGTGTATAAGGTGTATGTGAAACATAAATGCATTCTGTGCTTAGATTTAGGTCCCATCACCATGATATCTCATTATGGTATGCAATTATTCCAAAATACGGAAAAATCCCATATCCAAAATACCTCTGGTCCCAAGCATTTTGGATAAGGGATACTCAACCTGTATAGCTAAAGGGGGGTACTCACGGAGCGATATTCTAAGCAATCTGACTAGATTGCTTAGAATATCGGCAGGATCGCTCCGTGTGTAGCCCCCTCGGCGATAGCGATGCGCGGCCCCGCACATCGCTATCGCCGCTGCTAGATTGGCCTGCATGCAGGCCAATCTAGCGGGTCGCTCACTTCACCCGCTGGGTGAAGTGAGCGGCCCCCCCGTCTCCCCCCGCACGCTCAGCACAGATCGCGCTGTGCTGAGCGGCAGGAGAGATGTGTGCTGAGCGGTTCGCTCAGCACGCATCTCTCCTTGATCGGCCCGTGAGTACTGGGCTTTAGTCTATGAGGTTTCTCAATAGACTAAAATAGACAATAGACAATAGATGTTGTTTACATGGAATAATTCTGTTTCATGTCCCGAATAGATGTTGTTTACATGGAATAATTCTGTTTCATGTCCCGAATAGATGTTGTTTACATGGAATAATTCTGTTTCATGTCCCGAATAGATGTTGTTTACATGGAATAATTCTGTTTCATGTCCCGAATAGATGTTGTTTACATGGAATAATTCTGTTTCATGTCCCGAATCTGAACCCATTTTCAAACAATGATGTTACACCAGCGGGTGGGACCACCGGGGAGGGTTAGGTTTAGGCACCCACAACGGAGGGTTAGGGTTAGGGTAGGTAGCAGGGGAGGGTCAGGGTACTTTAAAGGAGGCTGTCGGGATTCTGATGGTCAGGATGCCGCTGTCGATATTCTGACCGCCGGCATCCCGTTAATCGGGTAATCATACTGAACCCGTTAACATACAGTTTAACACTTGGGTACAAACATAATCAGAAAACAAAACTGTGTATTAACAGACAAAGCGGTGGGAGAGTCCTGACCACAAGCAGTCCCGTAACAGGGCGCCAATGTGCCCGGTGCTTCACCCACCGCCTGAGCGGCGCTTAAGCCGTTGTAAATAACTAATCAACCCCATAGGCAGCAGGGTGGGTCCATTGATCGTCTCACTTCCTGCTGGTCAGATCATCTTACAGACACTCCAAGCAGCAGCACAGCTTCCACAGCACTAGGTGAGAAGACACAGCGTCTCTCCCCACACAGAGCAGGAGCCGCGAGCCGGAGGAGGGATTGGAATGCAGCAGAGGGCAGGTACGGTTGGTTCCGCCTCCAGGCTGTCTCGTCCAGTGCAACCGCACCGCCCGCACACTCCTTCTTACGACCCTGCTCGCAAGCTTACAAACTAAAGGAATTATCATCAAAGTGCAGCAAGTGGCCCTGATCATTGATAAAGAAAAAAAAAAGGTTCAACTGTATTTGAATAAAATAAATACAGGTTGAGTATCCCATATCCAAATATCCGAAATACGGAATATTCCGAAATACGGACTTTTTTGAGTGAGAGTGAGATAGTGAAACCTTTGTTTTCTGATGGCTCAGTGTACACAAACTTTGTTTAATACACAAAGATATAAAAAATATTGTATTAAATGACCTTCAGGCTGTGTGTATAAGGTGTATATGAAACATAAATGAATTGTGTGAATGTAGACACACTTTGTTTAATGCACAAAGTTATAAAAAATACTGGCTATAATGACCTTCAGGCTGTGTGTATAAGGTGTATATGTAACATAAATGCATTCTGTGCTTAGACTTAGGTCCGATCACCATGATATCTCATTATGGTGTGCAATTATTCCAAAATACGGAAAAATCCCATATCCAAAATACCTCTGGTCCCAAGCATTTTGGATAAGGGATACTCAACCTGTAGCAATTTTTTCTTCACCTTTCCAATAATTTGCAGCGAACTAAATCTGAAAAAAAGAAAATCTATTAACTCCAATCTTAATTCTAAAGAATGCTGCTGCCTATTTTTTTTTTACTAAGAAGTGCATCTCATCTATGTAAATGAGCCAGAACAGATGCTTCATTAGCCTGGGGTCATAACTGCAAGGGGCCCAAAATAGCTTCACACTAATAGTACAAGTACAGTGCTCCTTCTTTGTGCTGCCAGCTTAAAACACCGGCCTAAACTGGCATTATTAGCAGACTGGCATTATATAGAGGGTGAGTTTATAATATACCCAGTACATTTAGTATACAGAGTCACCTGCTTGTATACATTTAATGCAGAGTCACCTGCTTGTATGGGACAATGACAATATAATGGGGGTGCTGTATAATAAAAGAACACTGAACCCACTGAAACTGTTGGTGAGCGAATACCCATAGCCCAGGTTTTTGCCATGACCTGTCTCTTCACTCAGGTTGGTCTGTCAGATGGCTTTTTATTCCTCACAAATGTTGTCACATCATATTTGTTCAGCAAACACAGCTTCTCTGACCACTAGCTAAGCCCAAACTGGCCTCTCTGTCATATATATATATATTTATTAACAGTGCTCGAAGTGACCCTGTACACAGCGGTATGGCATACCGGCACTTAGACTGCACTGACCCTGAAGTTGCGATTTCCGTAGAAGCGAGCGACTGTATAGTCGGGGAATGGCTTGCGGCATACAGCATGTGGGACAGCCGCACACTCCGGAGCCCTGCAGTGCCGCCTACCCCCCTGCCTGACTGTCCAACTCTGTGTCCCTCTTCAAATCCCTCCCCACACGGAGCACATAAGTGTCTTATTCCCGCACTCCCGGGAGCACACAACCGCCAGCACCCAGCACCGCACTTCACCGGGAAGAAAGCAGCAGCAGCAGAGAAGCGCAGCCAGGAGAACAGGACTCACATAGATGAGGTAAAGAGGGAGGTGCTGCAGTGAGACAACAGAAAAGCAAGCACCTATTCCATAAGAGGCACTCTATATGATAAAGAGCAACTGGTCCTGAAGGCAGGCTACAGACTACAGTATTTCATCTTCCACACCACCACAGGGACATAGCACCTGCCATGAGTCTGTATAACCTATGTCCCTCCCTGTGTGCTGCAGTCTGTATTCCTATGTCCCTAACTGTGTGCCCCAGTCTGTATTCCTATGTCTTCCCTGTGTGCCCTAGGCTGTGTCCATATGTCTCTTCCTGTATGCCACATTATGTATTCCTATGTCACTTCCTCTGTGCCCCAGGCTGTATTCCTATGTGTCACCCTGCGTGTCCCAGTATGTATTCCTATGTCCCTCCCTTTGTGCTCCAGTATGTATTCCTATGTCCCTCCCTGTGTGCTCCAGTATGTATTCCTATGTCCCTCCCTGTGTGCTCCAGTATGGATTCCTATGTCCCTCCCTGTGTGCTCCAGTATGGATTCCTATGTCCCTCCCTGTGTGCCCATGGCTGTATTCCTATGTCTCGCCCTGTGTGCCCCATAAACATCTTAGTGATATTTGGTGGACCCCTTTCTTTGAAAGTAAAGCATTCATAACCATAACCAGAAATAACGACACTGAGACTTGAATTTTGGCAGAAAATTGCTAGCTATTTATTTGTCCCTAACCATTATGAAACCTGTAATAAAGAGATTAATTTAATATGCCGCTCCAGCTGGCATATGGTGGCGGCCCGAAAGAACGGCTCACTTAATCTAAATTAAACTTAAATAACTCAACCCTATAAATTTACTAAAAGCTTACCATAAACCGGTAATAGGTGACAACTCAACCCCCACAGTGACTACCCACCGCTCCTGGGTGCCCTGCCGCTGCCTTCCCGGATGGGTGGTCAAGCGGCCATAAGTCGATGGAGGTGAGTGCACCTAAACCACAACCAACTGTAAAACACTACAGTTTTCTCTACAATACGAAACTGCCGTTCTTTTCCGCCAACAGCGAAAGACTCATCCCCACAGTCTTTCGCACCGCCACCATAAACCTACCCTAACTCCTGCAAAGCGAAACCTAGATCCTCCAGAAAAAACATCATCCCCTCATCGGATAGATGTACTCCATCGCGCCGGAAAAGGTGGCTGTCTCTGAACCGTATCCTCGGGTGGCGAACCACCCTCCCACCGTGGGACAGCACCCACTTTGCCACCGCTCCATTCACCTTTTTCCGGGCCTCATCAATCTGGCGACCATCCGCCACACCCCTCCAACACAATCTCGGCACCATCATGGAAAAAACCAACACACAATTGGTCCATTGCGTGGTCACACTTGCCAGATCCTGTATCATGGCCCACCGCAGCTCCAAGGATGTCCTCTTCCCCAAGTCGTTGCCACCTAGATGGACAACCAAAACCTTAGGGACTCCATGCTTGCTGGCCTGACTCACTAACCTACTCCTCAGCTCACCCCACATCATTCCGCGCCAGCCAAGCCATCTGACACCCTGTATTCCAAACAATGCCTGAGACCCTTCCGAGGCCACAAACCTGGCCGCCCAGTAAATGTAAGAGTGGCCAACCACCCAAATGGTCAAATTGTCTTCCAACCATCCTGAAGGGAAAAAGAGGGGTAGAATTGATTACTAAGAGGCTTATTCATTGTTTATACTGAAGGATCTGCCAAAAAAGAAAACTTTAGGACTCGCTATTGCAGCAGTCACGGCTTAGCCGACTGCCCCATGTTTCGTTGCCAATTTAGAAGTGCAATTAAAGACACAAAGGGGGAAGATCAAATAAAATTAAACGAAATAAAAACAGGGGGGGGGGGGGTATAAAATGGGAAACACATGTAATAACTCAGCTGGAGGTGAAACGTAAAGACCTGCTGAGGGACTCTGATTAGACCAAATTAGCCGAATTATGGATTAGAATTCAGTCCGTCAAGTCAGGCAAAAAATCGCAAAAAAAAAGACCCCCGCTGCCGACTCATGCCAGCAACGGCGAGTAGCTAATCCCTGAGTAGGAGAAAAAGGGGGTAACACCAACAGACGCACAACATCATAAATTCACAGAACTGTAACAACATAAATACATTGCCATCTAAACAAAGCACCAAGCGCAAACCGACCTCTCATGTGACGGGGTGAATATATCGTCTATAACTTGATGATTTCCATCGCCCCACCGCCTGTATTTCAGTTCTGGAGCAACCCGCCGCAGCAGCCGACGTCGCTGCGCCTATGCGAAAAGAATGGGTACCAAAAGCAGTGGGTGGGAGGCCCAGGCCCGCCAAACAGCGACTCAGCATCCATTGAAACTGGTATTTCGTGACTGGCAGCCCATCATAATGCAACAGCCAAGACCCCTCCTTAACGGGTCGCACCACCACGTATTGCATTGCTAGCCTCACCGGGCAAACGCTCTCCTCCAGCGCTGTAACCATTGTAACCCAGCGCCCTCTCCCCACTTGATCCGTTTTGGAGCGTCGTAACCTGCACAGCAAGGACCTCTCACCCACTACTACGTCCTCGACCCGCATACGCGAATCTGCTCTCTTGGAAGGCGCTACCAACTCAGAAACTCGAAAGGCTCCGTGGAAAGCCATTGAGAAAGCCAAGCTAAACAAAAGCGTCTCAAACCTGGACAACGCAACTCGCCCTACCGCCTCGATGACGGCCGGCAACAACGCCGCATCGATGGGCCGCCTCCTATCTGGTGGCGACGGCGCAACTCGCTCCCACCCTTTCATTGCCTTCCGCAGAACTTCGCTTTTTGTTACGTCAGGGACGCCTCGCAGCTTGCAGAAAAACGAAATGCCTGCTAAATACCGAGAAACCACTGCTCGTGACCTACCGGAGACGTAAAGCTGCCACATAAAAGAAAGCATCAGCCGATGCCTGCTCTTACCTTGATGCTGACGCCCCCGGACAAACTCCTCCCATTCACTCCAAGCTTGTCCGTACGCCTTGAGCGTGGCCGGCGCGACTGACCGCAACGCTAAACCCTCCAGTCCGGTCCGATCACCTGCCAAACATAACCGGGACAGTGAAAACCTTGTTCTTCAGCCTCAGGTGCCAAACCCCAAAATCTCTCCCACTGTCCACGCGACAACGCGTCTGCGATTTCGTTTTCCAACCCGGGCACGTGCTGCGCCCGGAACCATAGGTTCCTACGCAAGCAAGTCAACAGCAATTGTCCAAGAACCCGTAGTACCACCAGCGATTTCGCCCTTTGGTTATTAATCGCATGCACCACGCCCAGATTATCGCACCTGAACACTATGCTGCGGTTAGCCAACCGATCGCCCCAAACTTCCAGCGCTACCATAATGGGAAAAAGCTCCAGCAGCACCAGATCCCTTGTAAGACCTTCGCTATGCCAATTCGCCGGCCAAGATGCCGCACACCACGATCCTTCCAGAAAACAGCCGAATCCAGAGGAACCCGCAGCATCGGTAAAAAGCTGCAAACTCTCGCTGTCAACGGCTGGCGCTTGCCATATGTTCACCCCGTTGAAATCCTCCAGGAATGAAGCCCAGACGGCCAAATCCCTTTTTAACTCAGAGGACAATCGAACGAAATGATGCGGCCTGGCACACCCCGCTGTTGCCCTTTCGAGCTTCCGGCAGAAAACCCTGCCCATCGGTATCACCCGACAAGCAAAGTTCAGCATGCCCAGCAAGGACTGAGCTTGCCGCAGCGTGACTTTACGCAAGCCGTTGAAACGGCAAATAGTTTCGCGGAGCTTTGACACTTTGTCCTGGGGCAGGCGACATTCTCCCGCTACGGTGTCAATTTCAATCCCCAAAAATGATAGACAGGAGGCCGGACCCTCCGTTTTATCCCTGGCTACCGGAACACCGAAGTGGTAAAAAAGGGCTTGTGTGCTAAACAGCAAGTCGCCGCATCTTGTGCCAGTAGCCGGCCCCGCGCAAAGGAAATCATCGAGGTAATGCGCAACCCCGTGCCCGCCTGACGCAGACTCCACGCACCAATGAAGAAAAGTGCTAAAGCGCTCGAAAAACGAGCATGAAACAGAACATCCCATCGGCAGACATTTGTCGATGAAATACTCCGCCCCAATCCGGAAACCCATAAAACGAAATGAGTCCGGATGCAATGGCAGTAATCTAAAAGCTGACTCAACATCAATCTTAGCCATGAGGGCCCCGCTCCCGTAGCTGCGGACCATCCCTAGCGCCTCGTCAAATGACTGATACGCCACCGAGCAATGAGCCGGTGGTATTGCGTCGTTGACCGATGCCCCTGGCGGGTAAGAAAGATGCTGAATGAGCCGGAAGGCGCCCGGAGTCTTCTTTGGTACCACCCCGACCGGGGAGATGACCAAGTCATCCACCGGGGGTGACCTAAACGGCCCCTCCATCCTGCCCAACCTGACCTCCTTATCCACTTTTTCCCGTAACACAGTCGGCAAGGCTCGGGCGGATTGAAGGTTCCTGTGCGCACGCACGGACACTTCGCTTGCAACAGGCAAGCGGAAACCGAACTTAAAACCGTCTAACAAAAACTTTGCATCCCTTTTATTAGGATAAAAACCCAACCATTTACCCATGGTTTCCAACTTAACTGGCGTTGGTGCTCTGCTGAGCGGTCCCGCTCGCGGCCTGCTTAGGGTAGGGTTGTTTCCCCCGATTGCCTTGTCGTCCCCCTTTGAAACAAGAGGAGGCTGGGTGGGTTCCACCGCACTGCTGGCAAGAGTGGCGAAAACGGCACTGTTTGCCAAATGAACATGTTCCGCTGTTAAAAGCGAAGCATTTCCCCCGAGGGGCAGACCGCCCGCCCGTGCGAACGGCCAATCCGCCTGTCTTGGCAATTCCCCCGTCCGCGCCCGTTCCCAGCGCTGACGACCCCCCGCGGCGCCCCCCCGTTCCCTGTTTCTGGGTCTCTTCCTCCCGCTGGGATGCCCGGGTCACTTTGAGCCAGACCTCCACGTCCTTGAACCCAAAGTCCATGACCCGTAACCCGTCCTGCTTCTCCCGAAACTCTTGGTCATATCTCCGCCATTCCGAACCCGAGGATGTGCGCTGCATGTCGTGCACGAGATGAAGGTACCGGATGATATTCATGTGCTCCTCCAGCCTGTCCTCCAAATAGCAAGCCGCAAACACCCAAAATCCGGCCAGCCAGTTATCAAACGACCTGAAAGCTTCCGCCCCCATGCCCTTCGTAGCGGCCGCCGCTTTGTAATCCTTCTTCATGGCCTTAGTCAAACCAAATAAGTCTACAAAGTCACCCCTACGTATCTTTTTGCGGCAGCTATCTCGCAGGCCCCGCATAACTGCGGTGTACTCGCAGCGCACTACCCCCGGCAGATCTCGCCTCTTCTTAGCCCTACGCTCCTCTTTACTAATTCGCCTGCGCCGCTTACGCCTCTTCTGTTGCTTTGCCGCTCTTTTGGCAAGTTTCTCGGCCTCCTTCCTTGCCCTAGCAGTACTATCAGCGTCGGACGCTTGCGACGCCAAAGAGGAGGATGAGGAGGAGGACGAAGAGCTACGTGAACTCGAGCTCGCGGTGGAATTTGATAAAGACTGCACCAACTCACCGGATGCCGTCGACCTCTCCGACTCGGATTGTTCGTCGTCTTCATTCCAATCATCGTCCACCGCGAAGTCTGCCGAGTCCCTTTCACCTTGGTCCTCTGTGGAAGACAAAACAAAAGAGGGCCCGGCCCGCGCATGCGGCGCACGCCGGGCACCCCGTGTGGAATGCGCAGTGGCCGATCCTCCCTGCCGCTCACGGTCTGATCCAAGCTCCAGCTCCGCCGCGGCAGCCCCCAGCTCTCGGCAGGCTCGTGCCACTCGCCGCGCCGCTGATGACCTGACATTGCCTGACCCCCTGCGTCCCGCAGCTTGGCCGGAATCCGCCGTTGCCCTGGGGGAGGCCACTGCAGCTAATGGCCCAAGAGCCTGCACCACCGTGGCCAGCGCCGACGCTACGGCCCCAGGAGGATCCCATGCGGCACGACCCCCGGAAACGCCGCCCAAAGGACGACCGGTCCTTGGTTGGGCGCGAGCCCGCGCCCCCTGACCGCCCGACGCGCCCCGGGGGTCCCGCCCCTCATGTTCCAACCCGAAGGCAAGAGCCCCCCGGCCGGCCCAGTGGCTCTCCCTCTCCGATCCTTCCCCTTCCCTATCCAGGGAAGGAGAAGAATCCCCTGAACCTGGGGAGGACCTGCTGACGCGCGCAGCGGCCCGGGCCGCTGACCCATTCCCTGTCACCCCTCCTGCCGCGGGCCCCGCTGCGTCCTGTGACGGTGACAGGGACCTGCTGCCCCCCCGCGCGTGCTCCCCCGCGTGTCACCTGACCAGCGGAGGGTGCACCCGCATGTTGCTGGCGGCCACCCCTTGCCGGTCCTGCTGTACCCCCATCATTTATAGTGCTAACCATGCTCCCAGCGCTGCCTCCCCGAGGCACACGCTGCACCCCCCTCAACCTGTCTCTCCCCCTGCCGAACTCCGGCATCCGGGGAGAAGAAGAGGTTGATCCGTGCACTGCTGGCGCCGCTGCGCGCGCCCGTGCGCGGCCAGCGGCGCCCGGAGCGAGCGTGGGCGCGCGCGCACCTCGAGCGCGCGCCCCACGTCCACCCGCCAACGGCCTCCCGGACTGCTCCTCCTGTTCGCCCGCCGCGCGAGGCTCCTGAATGGACCCCGCACGGCGACCGCCAGCTCCCTGAAAGCTCCTCTCCCCCCGCCCGGCCCGAACAGCCGACCGCGGCGGGGAAGGAGAGACTGCGCCTGCTGCACACTGGCGCCCCCCGCGACGCGCACGCGCGCGCCCGCGGGCGCCCGCCATGAACCCGGGCTCTGCGGCTCCCGGCGGGGACGGCCGCCGCCCGCCGACACTCGAGCGGCCTGCAGGGACCCCTGGTCCCCCACGCCGCCCTCGTCTGGCCGGAGTGCCCGACTCGGCACCCGGCGGCGAGTCCGCCCGGGCCCCGCCAGCGCTGCCTGTGGGCGCATCTGATGAGGCCCTAAGGGACGGAGCCCCGTCCCCCACACCGCCCACCGCCGCCTCAGGGCCCGCTCGGCCGTCCGACCCACGGAACCGAGCCGGGGCCCTTAGCACGCGCTGGGGGCGAGCGGACATATCGGCAGCCACAATACTTTAGTTTCAATTAAACAGTAAGGGACACCCTGGGATACTGGAGAGGAGAGTACAAAAGAGAGGGGACAGTAAATCCTGGTGACACAGCAAGAATACCCAATAAACAAGATTTGCTGGCACTGCAGCACTCACCAAAACCAAATCACCAAGAGACTTAAGATGGCTTCGCCTTCCCTATATATATCAAGCCCTCCCCTTAAAGAAGGCTGTACTTTCCTCACAGCTAGGTCCACCCCTCCCCAGATGTTTAACTCTTTTCTCTCCTATGCAGTCAATACTCTCTTCGTCTGTTCCTCCCCATTTGCCACAGTCTGTCCCTCCCCGTGTGCCCCAGGCTGTATTCCTATGTCTCTCCCTGTGTGCCACGGTATGTATTCCTATGTCACTTCCTCTGTGCCCCAGGCTGTATTCCTATGTCTCACCCTGTGTGCCCAGTATGTATTCCTATGTCCATCCATGTGTGCTTCAGCATGTATTCCTATGTCCCTCCCTGTGTGCCCAGTATGCATTCCCATGTTCCTCCCTGTGTGCCACAGTCTGTATTCCTATGTCCCTCCCTGTGTGCCCAGTCTGTATTCCTATGTCCCTCCCTGCGTGTCCCAGTATGTATTCCTAATCTATGTCCCTCCCTGTGTGATCCACGCTGTATTCCTATGTCCATCCATGTGTGTCCAGTATGTATTCCTATGTCCATCCATGTGTGCCCAGTATGTATTCCTATGTCCCTCCCTGTGTGATCCACGCTGTATTCCTATGTCTCTCCCTGTGTGCCCAGTCTGTATTCTTATGTCCATCCATGTGTGCCCAGTATGTATTCCTATGTCCCTCCCTGTGTGATCCACGCTGTATTCCTATGTCCCTCCCCGTGTGCTCCAGTCTGTATTCCTATGTCTCTCCCTCTGTGCCACAATCTGTCCCTCCCTGTGTAACCTAGTCTGTATTCCCATGTCTCTCCCTCTGTGCCACAATCTGTCCCTTCCCGTGTGCCCCAGTCTGTATTCCTATGTCCCTCCCTCTGTGCAGGTCTATATTCATTATGGATAAACAGTCAGTAAAAAACAAAAGAGTATTATACGTCAGCTTCTATTCACATATTCAGCAGAGCACACAGCTTAGTGTCAGACTCTGCCACCCATTGCCTTCCACTGTCTCTCTTTGTCCCCCACTGCCTATCCCGGTCACCATATGCCTCACCCCTGTCACCCACTGCCTCTGGCATTCACCCTCTGTTCCCCCATCTGCAACCCTCTGGCTCCTGCTGTCACCCACTGACAAGCTCAGCCTCCCCAGTCACTCTCAGCCTCCTGCTGTCACCTACTACCTCCTGCTGTCATGCACTGCCTCCTGATGTCACCTTCTGCTCCAACAAGCCCTCATCTGCTTCCTACTGTCACAAACAGACACCCTCAGCCTCCCCATCACCAGGGCCGGTGCAAGGTAATTTGGCACCCTAGTCAAAACTTATGCCTCCTATCCCCCATCCCCCTCTTAAATGAAAGCACAGGGGAGCGGTAGTGCATCGGATCAGTATGCAAATGGCCGTGCAGGTGTGGTCTGGCATTATTACATCGGAGACAAGTGAAGTTGCACCGATGAGAGGAATTATTTATTAAAAGAACTCTGTTTAGGACACGCGGGCACTCGCTGAGCCTGGAGGAGAGAAAATTCTGCACGCAACGAAGGAAAGGGTTCTTCACTGTTAGGGCAATAAGGATTTGGAATTCCTTGCCAGGCCAGGGAAGGTGGTAATGTGGACACTGTAAATGTATTTAAAAGGGGATTGGATGAATTTCTTATTGAAAAGGATATCCAAGGTTACAACACTTAAAATATTGAAGTTGTTAATCCGGGTGATTTGTAGTTGTTAACTAGTCATAAAACATTCTTCAGTAGGTACATTAAAATCAACTCAACTTAATACAATAAACAGGTTGAACGCGATGGGCATTTTGCCTCTTTTCGAATACTATGTTACTATGTTACTCAGGCCCGGCGGTACCCGCTCAGCAAAGGGATGCAGTGCAGGTAGGCGCCGGGCAGGAGAGGCGCTCTACCTCTACTGCATCCCCGCTGCTGTACGAGTACGACTGATGCTGCCGGCTGCACCTGTCATACTGTATTACAGGCAGCGGCACCGGCAGCTGTGTAGAAACTGTGGATTAAAGTGCGGCCTCTCTTCGGCACTACAATGGAGTGATCCAGGAGGCAGCATAACCCCCCACCCCCTTCCCCGGAGCATGTGGCACGCCGGTAAGCTCCGTCCCCTTATGCCCTGCAACGCGTCATCATACTGCTGTTGCGACCCGCCTTGCCCCCACAGTCCCACTCCCTTGTCAGCAGCGCATATAAAGAAGAAGCGCGCTCTCCTGGACCCCAGTCACAGCAGCGCCGGAGCCAGTAAGTCAGCATCCTGAGTGCGTGGACGCAGCTCTGAGCTGTGCAGCACTTCAGGTCACTGGGCTGGGGGTGGGCACGGGGGTGCAAGGATTAGCATAACCACTGAGACTCTCATCAGTGGTCTTTATGTTCTTTCACTGTTTCAAACACCCCCCTCCCGTATTCTGTCCTAGCGATTATGTAAAACCCACCCCGTGTTCTGTACTATTCCATCACCCCCTGTTCAGTCCCAGACATTGTGTCACCCGCCCCATGTTCAGTCCCAGCCATTGTGTCACCCCCCCTCCCCCACGTACTACAGGAAATGCGGTCTCGTGGCCACCGTGCACACAGACAGGAGCCAGATACGCAGCATCCCCCCTCCTGTGTCCTGTCACTATGTCACCCCCCCTCCCGTATCCTGTCACTGTGTCACCCCCCTCCTGTGTCCTGTCACTGTGTCACCCCCCCCTCCCGTATCCTATCACTGTGTCACCCCCCCCTCCTGTGTCCTGTCACTGTGTCACCCCCTCCCGTGTCCTGTCACTGTGTCAACCCCCTCCTGTGTCCTGTCACTGTGTCACCCCCTCCCGTGTCCTGTCACTGTGTCAACCCCCTCCCGTGTCCTGTCACTGTATCAACCCCCTCCCGTGTCCTGTCACTGTGTCACCCCCCTCCCGTCACTGTGTCACCCCAGTGTCCCGTCACTGTGTCACCCCAGTGTCCCTTCACTGTGTCACCCCCCGGTGTCCCGTCACTGTGTCACCCACCCACGTGTCCCGTCACTGTGTCACCCCCCCATGTCCCATCACTGTGTCACCCCAGTGTACCATCACTCTGTCACCCAAGTGTACCGTCACTCTGTCACCCCCCATGTCTTGTCACTGTGTCACCCCCTGTGTTCTGTCACTGTGTTAGCCCCCCTACGTCCTGTCACTATGTCATCCCCCTCCCGGGTTCTGTGTCACCCCCTGGTGTTCTGTCACTGTGTTACAACCCCCCCCCCCCCGTGTCCAGTCACTCTGTCACCCCCCATGTCTTATCACTGTGTCACAACCCCCCCTCTGTGTTTTGTCCCAGCTATTGCCTCACCCCTACCCTCTTCTGTCCCAGACTAATAACATGAATAAGGGGCAACATGAATAACATGAATAAGGGGCATTATTGTGTGGTGTAATGTGAATAAGGGGCACTACCATGTGATGTAACGTGAATAAGGGCCACTACTGTGTGGTGTAATGTAACTAAGGGGCACTACTGTGTGGCATAATTTGAATTGGTTGTACTAATTTATGGCCACGCCCCTTTCTTGTGAGACCATACCCTTTTTTGTGTCATGAAGTATGGGAGGGAAGGTGCAAATTTATAGTTTGCAGGGGGGGCACCGAACACCCTAGCTCCGGCCCTGATGTTACTATGAGTATTGCTCATGGATCTTGTCCCTGCTGCAGAAGCATGACTGTCAGACCATTCTGGATGTCTCCTGTGGTACAGGGTGAGCTCAGTGGGGAAGTGTGACTTGTTCCCAGGGGAGAGGACAGCTTCACCATCACTGCTACAGACTGAGAGCCAAGTCCCATCTGTATTAACTAGTAATAGCCCGGTCCCATCCATAACACACAGAGCAGTCAAACATTTACATGGCATGGTAGTGTCCCTTATTCACGTTCCGACACACAGTAGTGCTCCTTCTACACGTTATCATGCTAGTATTGTTGTCTGCACGTTTCAGGTACACAATCAGCCCGGTGATTAAGATTCACCAAATAGAGTGTGAAAATAGTTTTGCAAACATGCTGCCAACTTGTACCCAGGGCCGGCAACAGAAATCTTGGGGCCCCATACACTGATATCTCTGGGGCCCCCCACCCCCTCAGTCTGTAAATGCACTGTCACACACCTGTGCCCAACACTGGCAGGAGGCTTGGCTGGTTCAGGCATGCTCCTCAATGGCAAGAGACATGGAAGGCGATGCAGCGTCATAGCCATGATGTCGTGACGGCTGCATGCACCACTGGGACGGGACCAAGTGAGGGGGGAAGGGAGGACTCTGCGGCCAGACACTTTAGCCCCATACACACTAGACGAGAAAGTGAGAGATCTCGCTCAGAAGGGCTGATTTGAGCAAGATCTTTCACAATATCGCCTAGTGTGTACACTCAATGTCGCTATCGATGCGCACATCGTTAACGCCCCCCCTCCCTCGTCTGAACTTGTAGACGAGGAAGGTCCTCGTTAACGACAGTCATGCTGCCGTTGTTCCCCCCGCCATCGCTCCCTTCCTCACCGGCATCGGCAAGTGTGTATGCACTTGCCAATGCCGGCACCCGGCCGGGTCCCCGCCGCCGCAAATGTCGACGGGGATCGCCTAGTGTGTACTAGGCTTTAGTTAACTAAATTGGTGACAGACAGGCAGTTGGTTGTAAGTACTAAAAGTACTCTGACCGTCGGGGCACGGTAAGGGTGTCCCCTTTGACCACCCCCCTTTCGCCAGGCCTGCATTCATGCATCTATGACATGTGCCCAAACCCAAAGCCCCAAAATCCAGAAGAGCGCACACTTACCAGCACACAGCCGCCGCTATTCAGACCAGTCTCCCCACAAGCTGCTAGCCTGCCTGCCTCAGGCTGTTTCATTCTGTATATTCGCCAGCCTGGCAGTCATTTTAATTGCAGTCCTGCTTCTGCAGACTGCACGGCCGCTCCTCTCAGGTAGTTGCCACACCAGAGACAGGGCGGGCCGGGAGGAGAGCGACGTCATTCCACAGCTGACCTTGGGGCAGAGGGGGGTTACCACATGGGTACCGCTGCTCTTAGTGCTGGCTAATTATATACATTGCGGCAATGCGATGCCGCGCCAGCCGCCTGCTGTATAGTTAATAGCAGCATCATGCTGCTATTAACTGCACAGCGGGTGGCCGGTGCGGCAGCTCATTGCTGCGATGTATATAATTACTTCCATCCATGATGAGCTTGCAGCCGCCACACTGCCGCAGCCGGACCTCGGGGCCCCTCACAACGTTGGGGCCCGGGACGATTGTCCCCTTTGACCCCCCCTGTCGCCGGGCCTGCTTGTACCCCCTACCACACCCACACTACCAGTCTGCTACCCTGTACCCCTTAGCACACTCATACCACCAGCCTGCCACCCTGTACCACCTAACACACCCACTCCACCAGCCTGCCACCCTGTACCACCTAACACACCCACTCCACCAGCCTCCCACCCTGTTCCTCCTAACACCTTCACTCCACCAGCCTGCTGCCCTGTACCACCTAACACACCCACTCCACCAGTCTGCCACCCTGTACCCCCTAGCACACACACACCACCAGCCTGCCATCTTGTACCACCTAACACACCCACTCCACCAGCCTGCCACCTACTACCTAACACACCCACTCCACAAGCCTGCCACCCTCTTCCACCTAACACACCCACTCCACCAGCCTGCCGCCCTGTACTACCTAACACCTTCACTCCACCAGCCTACCACCCTGTTCCTCCTAACACCTTCACTCCACCAGCCTGCAGCCCTGTACCACCTAACAAACCCACTCCACCAGTCTACCATCTTGTACCACCTAACACACCCACTCCACCAGCCTGCCACCTACCACCTAACACACCCTCACCACCAGCCTGCCACCCTGTACCACCTAACACACCCACTCCACCAGCCTGCCACCCTGTACCACCTAACACCTTCACCAGCCTACCACCCTGTACCACCTAACACACCCACTCCACCAGCCTGCCACCCTATACCCTCTATCACCTTCACTCCACCAGCCTGCCACCATGTACCACCTAACACACCCACTCCACCAGCCTACCACCCTGTACCACCTAACATACCCACTCCACCAGCCTGCCAACCTGTACCACCTAACACACCCACTCCACCAGCCTGCCATCCTGTACCACCTAACACACCCACTCCACCAGCCTGCCTCCCAGCACCATCTAACACCTTCACCCCACCAGCCTACCACCCTGTACCCCCTAGCACACCCACACCACCAGCCTGCCACCCTGTACCACCTAACACACCCACTCCACCAGCCTGCCACCTACCACCTAATACACCCACTCCACCAGCCTACCACCCTGTACCACCTAACACACCCACTCCAGTAGCCTGCCATCCTGTACCACCTAACACACCCACTCCACCAGCCTGCTTCCCAGCACCACCTAACACTTTCACCCCACCAGCCTACCACCCTGTACCCCCTAGCACACCCACACCACCAGCCTGCCACCCTGTACCACCTAACACACCCACTCCACCAGCCTGCCACCTACCACCTAATACACCCACTCCACCAGCCTACCACCCTGTACCACCTAACACACCCACTCCACCAGCCTGCCATCCTGTACCACCTAACACACCCACTCCACCAGCCTGCTTCCCAGCACCACCTAACACTTTCACCCCACCAGCCTGCCACCCTGTACCCCCTAGCACACCCACACCACCAGCCTGCCATCTTGTACCACCTAACACACCCACTCCACCAGCCTGCCACCTACTACCTAACACACCCACTCCACAAGCCTGCCACCCTGTACCACCTAACACACCCACTCCACCAGCCTGCCGCCCTGTACTACCTAACACCTTCACTCCACCAGCCTACCACCCTGTTCCTCCTAACACCTTCACTCCACCAGCCTGCAGCCCTGTACCACCTAACAAACCCACTCCACCAGTCTACCACCCTGTACCACCTAGCACACCCACACCACCAGCCTGCCACCCTGTACCACCTAACACACCCACTCCACCAGCCTACCACCCTGTACCACCTAGCACACCCACTCCATCAGCCTGCCACCCGGTACCACCTAACACCTTCACTCCACCAGCCTACCACCCTGTACCCCCTAGCACACCCACACCACCAGCCTGCCATCTTGTACCACCTAACACACCCACTCCACCAGCCTGCCACCTACCACCTAACACACCCAATCCACCAGCCTGCCACCCTGTACCACCTAACACACCCACTCCACCAGCCTGCCGCCCTGTACTACTTAAAACCTTCACTCCACCAGCCTACCACCCTGTACCACCTAACACACCCACTCCACCAGCCTACCACCCTATATCACCTAGCACACCCACACCACCAGCCTGCCACCCTGTACCACCTAACACACCCACTCCACCAGCCTGCCACCCGGTACCACCTAACACACCTTCACTCCACCAGCCTACCACCCTGTACCACCTAACACAACCACTCCACCAGCCTACCACCTAACACACCCACTCCACCAGCCTGCCACCCTGTACCATCTAGCACACCCACTTCAACAGCCTGCCACCCTGTACCCCCTAGCACACCCACTCCACCAGCCTGCCATCCTGTACCACCTAACACACCCACTCCACCAGCCTGCCATCCTGTACCACCTAACACACCCACTCCACCAGCCTGCCTCCCAGCACCACCTAACACCTTCACCCCACCAGCCTACCACCCTGTACCCCCTAGCACACCCACACCACCTAACACACCCACTCCACCAGCCTGCCACCTACCACCTAATACACCCACTCCACCAGCCTACCACCCTGTACCACCTAACACACCCACTCCACCAGCCTGCCATCCTGTACCACCTAACACACCCACTCCACCAGCCTGCCTCCCAGCACCACCTAACAACTTCACCCCACCAGCCTACCACCCTGTACCCCCTAGCACACCCACACCACCAGCCTGCCATCTTGTACCACCTAACACACCCACTCCACCAGCCTGCCACACCTACCACCTAACACTCCCACTCCACCAGCCTGCCACCCTGTACCACCTAAAACACCCACTCCACCAGCTTGCCGCCCTGTACTACCTAACACCGTCACTCCACCAGCCTACCACCCTGTACCACCTAACACACCCACTCCACCAGCCTACCACCCTGTATCACCTAGCACACCCACACCACCAGCCTGCCACCCTGTACCACCTAACACACCCACTTCACCAGCCTGCCACCCTGTACCACCTAACACACCTTCACTCCACAAGCCTACCACCCTGTACCACCTAACACAACCACTCCACCAGCCTACCACCTAACACACCCACTCCACCAGCCTGCACCCTGTACCATCTAGCACACCCACTCCAACAGCCTGCCAACCTGTACCCCCTAGCACACCCACTCCACCAGCCTGCCATCCTGTATCACCTAACACACCCAATCCACCAGCCTGCCACCCTGTACCACCTAACACACCCACTCCACCAGCCTACCACCCTGTACCACCTAGCACACCCACTCCACCTGTCTGCCACCCGGTACCACCTAACACCTTCACTCCACCAGCCTACCACCCTGTACCCCCTAGCACACCCACACCACCAGCCTGCCATCTTGTACCATCTAACACACCCACTCCACCAGCCTGCCACCTACCACCTAACACACCCACTCCACCAGCCTGCCACCCTGTACCAACTAACACACCCACACCACCAGCCTGCCATCTTGTGCCACCTAACACACCCACTCCACCAGCCTGCCACCTACCACTTAACACACCCACACCACCAGCCTGCCACCCTGTAACACCTAACACACCCACTCCACCAGCCTGCCGCCTACCACCTAATACACCCACTCCACCAGCCTGCCACCCTGTACCACCTAACACACCTTCACTCCACCAGCCTACCACCCTGTACCACCTAACACAGCCACTCCACCAGCCTACCACCTAACACACCCACTCCACCAGCCTGCCACCCTGTACCATCTAGCACACCCACTCCACCAGCCTGCCACCCTGTAGCCCATAGCACACCCACTCCACCAGCCTGCCATCCTGTATTACCTAACACACCCAATCCACCAGACTGCCACCCTGTACCACCCAACACACCCACTCCACCAGCCTACCACCCTGTATCACCTAACACACCCTCACCACCAGCCTGCCACCATGTACCACCTAACACACCCACTCCACCAGCCTGCCGCCCTGTACCACCTAACACCTTCACTCCACCAGCCTACCACCCTGTACCACCTAACACACCCACTCCACCAGCCTGCCACCCTATACCCTCTATCACCTTCACTCCACCAGCCTGCCACCCTGTACCACCTAACATACCCACTCCACCAGCCTGCCAACCTGTGCCACCTAACACCCCCACTCCACCAGCCTGCCATCCTGTACCACCTAACACACCCACTCCACCAGCCTGCCAGCACCACCTAACACCTTCACTCCACCAGCCTGCCACCCTGTACCAACTAACACACCCACACCACCAGCCTGCCATCTTGTACCACCTAACACACCCACTCCACCAGCCTGCCACCTACCACCTAACACACCCACACCACCAGCCTGCCACCCTGTACCACCTAACACACCCACTCCACCAGCCTGCCGCCTACCACCTAATACACCCACTCCACCAGCCTGCCACCCTGTACCACCTAACACACCCACTCCACCAGCCTGCCGCCTACCACCTAATACACCCACTCCACCAGCCTGCCACCCTGTACCACCTAACACACCTTCACTCCACCAGCCTACCACCCTGTACCACCTAACACAGCCACTCCACCAGCCTACCACCTAACACACCCACTCCACCAGCCTGCCACCCTGTACCATCTAGCACACCCACTCCACCAGCCTGCCACCCTGTAGCCCATAGCACACCCACTCCACCAGCCTGCCATCCTGTATTACCTAACACACCCAATCCACCAGCCTGCCACCCTGTACCACCCAACACACCCACTCCACCAGCCTACCACCCTGTATCACCTAACACACCCTCACCACCAGCCTGCCACCATGTACCACCTAACACACCCACTCCACCAGCCTGCCGCCCTGTACCACCTAACACCTTCACTCCACCAGCCTGCCACCCTGTACCACCTAACATACCCACTCCACCAGCCTGCCAACCTGTGCCACCTAACACACCCACTCCACCAGCCTGCCATCCTGTACCACCTAACACACCCACTCCACCAGCCTGCCAGCACCACCTAACACCTTCACCCCACCAGCCTACCACCCTGTACCCCCTAGCACACCCACACCACCAGCCTACCACCCTGTACCACCTAACACACCCACTCCACCAGCCTGCCACCCTATACCATCTATCACCTTCACTCCACCAGCCTGCCACCCTGTACCACCTAACATACCCACTCCACCAGCCTGCCAACCTGTGCCACCTAACACACCCACTCCACCAGCCTGCCATCCTGTACCACCTAACACACCCACTCCACCAGCCTGCCAGCACCACCTAACACCTTCACCCCACCAGCCTACCACCCTGCACCCCCTAGCACACCCACACCACCAGCCTGCCACCCTGTACTACCTAACACACCCACTCCACCAGCCTGCCACCTACCACCTAATACACCCACTCCGCCAGCCTACCACCCTGTACCACCTAACACACCCACTCCACCAGCCTGCCGCCCTGTACCACCTAACACACCCACTCCACCAGCCTACCACCCTGTACCACCTAACACACCCTCACCACCAGCCTGCCACCCTGTACCACCTAACACACACACACACACACACACACACACACACACACACACACACACACACACACACACACACACACACACACACACTCCAGCAGCCTGCCACCCTGTACCACATAACACTTTCACTCCACCAGCCTACCACCCAGTACTCCCTAGCACACCCACACCACCAGCCTGCCACCCTGTACCACCTAACACACTCACTCCACCAGCCTGCCACCTACCACACCCACTCCACCAGCCTGCCACCCTGTACCATCAAACACACCCACTCCAACAGCCTGCCACCCTGTACCACCTAACACACCCACTCCACCAGCCTGCCATCCTGTACCACCTAACTCACCCACTCCACCAGCCTGCCACCCTGTACCACCTAACACCTTCACCCCACCAGCCTACCACCCTGTACCCCCTAGCACACCCACACCACCAGCCTGCCACCTAACACACCCACCCCACCAGCCTGCCACCCTGTACCACCTAACACAGCCACTCCACCAGCCTGCCACCTAACACACCCACCCCACCCGCCTACCACCCTGTACCATCTAACACACCCACTTCAACAGCCTGCCACCCTGTACCACCTAACACACCCACTCCACCAGCCTGCCACCCTCTGCCCCCTAGCACACCCACACCACCAGCCTGCCACCCTGTACCCCCAGCACACAGCCAGCCTGCCACCCTGTACCGCCTAGCACACCCACAACGCCAACCTGCCACCCTATACCCCTTAGCACACCCATGGCACCACCCTGTCACCTTGTACCCCTTAGCACACCTACACAACCAGCCTGTCACCACACTGTATACCCTAGCACACTCAATCCACCAGCCTGCGACCATGTACCCCCTAGCACACCCACACAACCAGCCTGTCACCACATTGTATACCCTAGCACACTCAATCCACCAGCCTGCGACCCTGTTCCCCTTAGCACCCCCACACCACCAGCCTGCCACCCTGTACCCCCTAACACACCCACACAACCAGCCTATCACCACATTGTATACCCTAAAACACTCAATCCACCAGCCTGCGACCCTGTTCCCCTTAGCACCCCCACACCACCAGCCTGCCACCCTGTACCCCCTAACACACCCACACAACCAGCCTGTCACCACACTGTATACCCTAGCACACTCAATCCACCAGCCTGCGACCCTGTACCCCTTAGCACCCCCACACCACCAGCCTGCCACCCTGTACCACCTAACACATCCACACTACCAGGCATTCATTACCACCAGCCTGCTATCCTCTATCCCAGTACAGAAATGATTACCCAGACTCACCAGTATCCACAAGACACCAGTCACACTCTAACAGCATGTTCCACAGGGCAGCCGCCCAAAGCACTGAATCACATCCTCACTATCCAGGTGCAGCACAACAGGGCGCTTTTGATGGCGGTGGTGGTTAAACTTCCGTGCAGACAGGAGGAGGGGTGCAGCTCAGCACAAGTCAGCCGCCGATAGCACCGAATCACATCCCCACTATCTTGCTGCAGCACAGCAGGGCGCTTTACGTGACTGCGATCTTGGAGTAATGGTCGGGATGGCCCTGAATACACTGCAACGGGGCAGCCTCAGCAGGCTGCACCTTCAGATCCCCCGACTATAGGCATCTGCCTAAAGCTGATAGTGAAAGCGCCGGCCCTGCCCATCACCCACTACCTGCTCCTCTGTGCCTCACCATGCCAGTCTGCCTTATCGCCCCAGTACTCTTAAGCATGTCACTATATCTATCTATCTTTCTATCTATCTATCTATTAGAGATGAGCGGGTTCGGTTCCTCTGAATCCGAACCCGCCCGAACTTCATGTTTTTTTTCACGGGTCTGAGCGACTCGGATCTTCCCGCCTTGCTCGGTTAACCCGAGCGCGCCCGAACGTCATCATCCCGCTGTCGGATTCTCGCGAGACTCGGATTCTATATAAGGAGCCGCGCGTCGCCGCCATTTTCACACGTGCATTGAGAGTCATAGGGAGAGGACGTGGCTGGTGTCCTCTCCGTTTAGAGAAGAGAGAGACACAGTAGAGACGAGAGAGACACAGTAGTAGTAATTTTGGGGAGCATTATTAGGAGGAGTACTACTATACTACTATACTACTTGCTGAAGTGATATAGATTAGATAGTGTGACTGTAAGTGTATTGTATTATCTGACTTGTGGGGGAGACACTGACAGTGGGGAGCAGTTAGAGTCTGAGAGCAGGACTCAGGAGTACATATAACGTACAGTGCACACTTTTGCTGCCAGAGTCAGTGCCACACTGCCATTGTTGTGACCACACTGACCACCAGTATAATAATATATTTTGTGATTGTCTGCTTAGGACTCGGAGTACTAGTTGCGAGTTGCAACGTGAGTGACCTGACCACCAGTTTAATAATCAATCACCACCAGTTTAATATATATATATATATATATATATATATATATATAAATGTATATAATATATATATATATATATATATAATATTGTATACCACCTACCCGTGGTTTTTTTTTTTTTCATTCTTCTTTATACATACTACTATAGTAGCTTACTGTAGCAGTCTGCGGTGCTGCTGACCTGACAGTGTCCAGCAGGTCCGTCATCAGTCATTACATAATAAATATATATAGTACCTGTCCGGCTGCAGTACTAGTGATATTATATTGATTTCATCTCATTATCAATCATTTATCATCCAGTCTAGACTCTATATTAGCAGCAGACACAGTACGTTAGTCCACGGCTGTAGCTACCTCTGTGTCGGCACTCGGCAGTCCATCCATAATTGTATACCACCTACCCGTGGTTTTTTTTTTTCTTTCTTCTTTGTACATACTACTATAGTATAGTAGCTTACTGTAGCAGTCTGCGGTGCTGCTGAGCTGACAGTGTCCAGCAGGTCCGTCATCAGTCATCATTACCTAATAAATATATTATCTACCTGTCCGGCTGCAGTACTAGTGATATTATATATACATACATATATATATTGATTTCATATCATTATCATCCAGTCTATATTAGCAGCAGACACAGTACGGTAGTCCACGGCTGTAGCTACCTCTGTGTCGGCACTCGGCAGTCCATCCATAATTGTATACCACCTACCCGTGTTTTTTTTTTTCTTTCTTCTTTGTACATACTACTATAGTATAGTAGCTTACTGTAGCAGTCTGCGGTGCTGCTGAGCTGACAGTGTCCAGCAGGTCCGTCATCAGTCATCATTACCTAATAAATATATTATCTACCTGTCCGGCTGCAGTACTAGTGATATTATATATACATACATATATATATTGATTTCATATCATTATCATCCAGTCTATATTAGCAGCAGACACAGTACGGTAGTCCACGGCTGTAGCTACCTCTGTGTCGGCACTCGGCAGTCCATCCATAATTGTATACCACCTACCCGTGGTTTTTTGTTTTTTCTTTCTTCTTTGTACATACTACTATAGTATAGTAGCTTACTGTAGCAGTCTGCGGTGCTGCTGAGCTGACAGTGTCCAGCAGGTCCGTCATCAGTCATCATTACCTAATAAATATATTATCTACCTGTCCGGCTGCAGTACTAGTGATATTATATATACATACATATATATATTGATTTCATATCATTATCATCCAGTCTATATTAGCAGCAGACACAGTACGGTAGTCCACGGCTGTAGCTACCTCTGTGTCGGCACTCGGCAGTCCATCCATAATTGTATACCACCTACCCGTGGTTTTTTTTTTTCTTTCTTCTTTGTACATACTACTATAGTATAGTAGCTTACTGTAGCAGTCTGCGGTGCTGCTGAGCTGACAGTGTCCAGCAGGTCCGTCATCAGTCATCATTACCTAATAAATATATTATCTACCTGTCCGGCTGCAGTACTAGTGATATTATATATACATACATATATATATTGATTTCATATCATTATCATCCAGTCTATATTAGCAGCAGACACAGTACGGTAGTCCACGGCTGTAGCTACCTCTGTGTCGGCACTCGGCAGTCCATCCATAATTGTATACCACCTACCCGTGGTTTTTTGTTTTTTCTTTCTTCTTTGTACATACTACTATAGTATAGTAGCTTACTGTAGCAGTCTGCGGTGCTGCTGAGCTGACAGTGTCCAGCAGGTCCGTCATCAGTCATCATTACCTAATAAATATATTATCTACCTGTCCAGCTGCAGTACTAGTGATATTATATATACATACATATATATATTGATTTCATATCATTATCATCCAGTCTATATTAGCAGCAGACACAGTACGGTAGTCCACGGCTGTAGCTACCTCTGTGTCGGCACTCGGCAGTCCATCCATAATTGTATACCACCTACCCGTGGTTTTTTGTTTTTTCTTTCTTCTTTGTACATACTACTATAGTATAGTAGCTTACTGTAGCAGTCTGCGGTGCTGCTGAGCTGACAGTGTCCAGCAGGTCCGTCATCAGTCATCATTACCTAATAAATATATTATCTACCTGTCCGGCTGCAGTACTAGTGATATTATATATACATACATATATATATTGATTTCATATCATTATCATCCAGTCTATATTAGCAGCAGACACAGTACGGTAGTCCACGGCTGTAGCTACCTCTGTGTCGGCACTCGGCAGTCCATCCATAATTGTATACCACCTACCCGTGGTTTTTTGTTTTTTCTTTCTTCTTTGTACATACTACTATAGTATAGTAGCTTACTGTAGCAGTCTGCGGTGCTGCTGAGCTGACAGTGTCCAGCAGGTCCGTCATCAGTCATCATTACCTAATAAATATATTATCTACCTGTCCGGCTGCAGTACTAGTGATATTATATATACATACATATATATATTGATTTCATATCATTATCATCCAGTCTATATTAGCAGCAGACACAGTACGGTAGTCCACGGCTGTAGCTACCTCTGTGTCGGCACTCGGCAGTCCATCCATAAGTATACTAGTATCCATCCATCTCCATTGTTTACCTGAGGTGCCTTTTAGTTGTGCCTATTAAAATATGGAGAACAAAAATGTTGAGGTTCCAAAATTAGGGAAAGATCAAGATCCACTTCCACCTCGTGCTGAAGCTGCTGCCACTAGTCATGGCCGAGACGATGAAATGCCAGCAACGTCGTCTGCCAAGGCCGATGCCCAATGTCATAGTACAGAGCATGTCAAATCCAAAACACCAAATATCAGTAAAAAAAGGACTCCAAAACCGAAAATAAAATTGTCGGAGGAGAAGCGTATACTTGCCAATATGCCATTTACCGCACGGAGTGGCAAGGAACGGCTGAGGCCCTGGCCTATGTTCATGGCTAGTGGTTCAGCTTCACATGAGGATGGAAGCACTCAGCCTCTCGCTAGAAAAATGAAAAGACTCAAGCTGGCAAAAGCAGTAGCACCGCAAAGAACTGTGCGTTCTTCGAAATCCCAAATCCACAAGGAGAGTCCGACTCCAATTGTGTCGGTTGCGATGCCTGACCTTCCCAACACTGGACGTGAAGAGCATGCGCCTTCCACCATTTGCACGCCCCCTGCAAGTGCTGGAAGGAGCACCCGCAGTCCAGTTCCTGATAGTCAGATTGAAGATGTCAGTGTTGAAGTACACCAGGATGAGGAGGATATGGGTGTTGCTGGCGCTGGGGAGGAAATTGACCAGGAGGATTCTGATGGTGAGGTGGTTTGTTTAAGTCAGGCACCCGGGGAGACACCTGTTGTCCGTGGGAGGAATATGGCCACTGACATGCCTGGTGAAAATACCAAAAAAATCAGCTCTTCGGTGTGGAAGTATTTCAACAGAAATGCGGACAACAGGTGTCAAGCCGTGTGTTGCCTTTGTCAAGCTGTAATAAGTAGGGGTAAGGACGTTAACCACCTCGGAACATCCTCCCTTATACGTCACCTGCAGCGCATTCATAATAAGTCAGTGACAAGTTCAAAAACTTTGGGTGACAGCGGAAGCAGTCCACTGACCAGTAAATACATTCCTCTTGTAACCAAGCTCACGCAAACCACCCCACCAACTCCCTCAGTGTCAATTTCCTCCTTCCCCAGGAATGCCAATAGTCCTGCAGGCCATGTCACTGGCAATTCTGACGTTTCCTCTCCTGCCTGGGATTCCTCCGATGCATCCTTGCGTGTAACGCCTACTGATGCTGGCGCTGCTGTTGTTGCTGCTGGGAGTCGATGGTCATCCCAGAGGGGAAGTCGTAAGACCACTTTTACTACTTCCACCAAGCAATTGACTGTCCAACAGTCCTTTGCGAGGAAGATGAAATATCACAGCAGTCATCCTACTGCAAAGCGGATAACTGAGGCCTTGGCATCCTGGGTGGTGAGAAACGTGGTTCCGGTATCCATCATTACTGCAGAGCCAACTAGAGACTTGTTGGAGGTACTGTGTCCCCGGTACCAAATACCATCTAGGTTCCATTTCTCTAGGCAGGCGATACCGAAAATGTACACAGACCTCAGAAAAAGAGTCACCAGTGTCCTAAAAAATGCAGCTGTACCCAATGTCCACTTAACCACGGACATGTGGACAAGTGGAGCAGGGCAGGGTCAGGACTATATGACTGTGACAGCCCACTGGGTAGATGTATGGACTCCCGCCGCAAGAACAGCAGCGGCGGCACCAGTAGCAGCATCTCGCAAACGCCAACTCTTTCCTAGGCAGGCTACGCTTTGTATCACCGGTTTCCAGAATACGCACACAGCTGAAAACCTCTTACGGCAACTGAGGAAGATCATCGCGGAATGGCTTACCCCAATTGGACTCTCCTGTGGATTTGTGGCATCGGACAACGCCAGCAATATTGTGTGTGCATTAAATATGGGCAAATTCCAGCACGTCCCATGTTTTGCACATACCTTGAATTTGGTGGTGCAGAATTATTTAAAAAACGACAGGGGCGTGCAAGAGATGCTGTCGGTGGCCAGAAGAATTGCGGGACACTTTCGGCGTACAGGCACCACGTACAGAAGACTGGAGCACCACCAAAAACTACTGAACCTGCCCTGCCATCATCTGAAGCAAGAAGTGGTAACGAGGTGGAATTCAACCCTCTATATGCTTCAGAGGTTGGAGGAGCAGCAAAAGGCCATTCAAGCCTATACAATTGAGCACGATATAGGAGGTGGAATGCACCTGTCTCAAGCGCAGTGGAGAATGATTTCAACGTTGTGCGAGGTTCTGATGCCCTTTGAACTTGCCACACGTGAAGTCAGTTCAGACACTGCCAGCCTGAGTCAGGTCATTCCCCTCATCAGGCTTTTGCAGAAGAAGCTGGAGACATTGAAGGAGGAGCTAACACGGAGCGATTCCGCTAGGCATGTGGGACTTGTGGATGGAGCCCTTAATTCGCTTAACAAGGATTCACGGGTGGTCAATCTGTTGAAATCAGAGCACTACATTTTGGCCACCGTGCTCGATCCTAGATTTAAAGCCTACCTTGGATCTCTCTTTCCGGCAGACACAAGTCTGCTGGGGTTGAAAGACCTGCTGGTGAGAAAATTGTCAAGTCAAGCAGAACGCGACCTGTCAACATCTCCTCCTTCACATTCTCCCGCAACTGGGGGTGCGAGGAAAAGGCTCAGAATTCCGAGCCCACCCGCTGGCGGTGATGCAGGGCAGTCTGGAGCGACTGCTGATGCTGACATCTGGTCCGGACTGAAGGACCTGACAACGATTACGGACATGTCGTCTACTGTCACTGCATATGATTCTCTCAACATTGAAAGAATGGTGGAGGATTATATGAGTGACCGCATCCAAGTAGGCACGTCACACAGTCCGTACTTATACTGGCAGGAAAAAGAGGCAATTTGGAGGCCCTTGCACAAACTGGCTTTATTCTACCTAAGTTGCCCTCCCACAAGTGTGTACTCCGAAAGAGTGTTTAGTGCCGCCGCTCACCTTGTCAGCAATCGGCGTACGAGGTTACATCCAGAAAATGTGGAGAAGATGATGTTCATTAAAATGAATTATAATCAATTCCTCCGTGGAGACATTGACCAGCAGCAATTGCCTCCACAAAGTACACAGGGAGCTGAGATGGTGGATTCCAGTGGGGACGAATTGATAATCTGTGAGGAGGGGGATGTACACGGTGATATATCGGAGGATGATGATGAGGTGGACATCTTGCCTCTGTAGAGCCAGTTTGTGCAAGGAGAGATTAATTGCTTCTTTTTTGGTGGGGGTCCAAACCAACCCGTCATTTCAGTCACAGTCGTGTGGCAGACCCTGTCACTGAAATGATGGGTTGGTTAAAGTGTGCATGTCCTGTTTATACAACATAAGGGTGGGTGGGAGGGCCCAAGGACAATTCCATCTTGCACCTCTTTTTTCTTTAATTTTCCTTTGCGTCATGTGCTGTTTGTGGAATGTTTTTTGGAAGGGCCATCCTGCGTGACACTGCAGTGCCACTCCTAGATGGGCCCGGTGTTTGTGTCGGCCACTAGGGTCGCTTATCTTACTCACACAGCTACCTCATTGCGCCTCTTTTTTTATTTGCGTCATGTGCTATTTGGGGAGGGTTTTTTGGAAGGGCCATCCTGCTTGACACTGCAGTGCCACTCCTAGATGGGCCCGGTGTTTGTGTCGGCCACTAGGGTCGCTTATCTTACTCACACAGCTACCTCATTGCGCCTCTTTTTTTCTTTGCGTCATGTGCTGTTTGGGGAGGGTTTTTTGGAAGGGACATCCTGCGTGACACTGCAGTGCCACTCCTAGATGGGCCCGGTGTTTGTGTCGGACACTAGGGTCGCTTATCTTACTCACACAGCTACCTCATGGCGCCTCTTTTTTTCTTTGCGTCATGTGCTGTTTGGGGAGGGTTTTTTGGAAGGGCCATCCTGTGTGACACTGCAGTGCCACTCCTAGATGGGCCCGGTGTTTGTGTCGGCCACTAGGGTCGCTTATCTTACTCACACAGCTACCTCATTGCGCCTCTTTTTTTCTTTGCGTCATGTGCTATTTGGGGAGGGTTTTTTGGAAGGGCCATCCTGCGTGACACTGCAGTGCCACTCCTAGATGGGCCCGGTGTTTGTGTCGGCCACTAGGGTCGCTTATCTTACTCACACAGCTACCTCATTGCGCCTCTTTTTTTCTTTGCGTCATGTGCTGTTTGGGGAGGGTTTTTTGGAAGGGATATCCTGCGTGACACTGCAGTGCCACTCCTAGATGGGCCCGGTGTTTGTGTCGGCCACTAGGGTCGCTTATCTTACTCACACAGCTACCTCATTGCGCCTCTTTTTTTCTTTGCGTCATGTGCTGTTTGGGGAGGGTTTTTTGGAAGGGACATCCTGCGTGACACTGCAGTGCCACTCCTAGATGGGCCCGGTGTTTGTGTCGGCCACTAGGGTCGCTTAGCTTAGTCATCCAGCGACCTAGGTGCAAATTTTAGGACTAAAAATAATATTGTGAGGTGTGAGGTATTCAGAATAGACTGAAAATGAGTGTAAATTATGGTTTCTGAGGTTAATAATACTTTGGGATCAAAATGACCCCCAAATTCTATGATTTAAGCAGTTTTTTAGTGTTTTTTAAAAAAAACACCCGAATCCAAAACACACCCGAATCCGACAAAAAAAATTCGGTGGGGTTTTGCCAAAACGCGGTCGAACCCAAAACACGGCCGTGGAACCGAACCCAAAACCAAAACACAAAACCCGAAAAATTTCAAGTGCACATCTCTATTATCTATCTATCTATCTATCTATCTATCTATCTATCTATCTATCTATCTATCTATCTATCTATCTATCTATCTATCTATCTATGTATCTATCTATCTATCTATCTATCTATCTATCTATCTATCTATCTATCTATCTGTGACATGTGGTGAGGTCAATCGCTGGAGAGATACTGGCTAGTATTAGAGCCAGATTTCCTCCATATACCACCCTATATATACTCCATCCTATCTGCAAGCAGCACAGCAATCAGCAGCAATCACAGTCCTGAGATGAGATGACATTACATGACTCCTCACAGATCACACTGCCTCCACACAGCCCCCCTCCTCACAGATCACACTGCCTCCCCCCCCCCCCCCTCCTCACAGATCATACTGCCTTCACACAGCGCCCCCTCCACACAGATCACACTACCTCCACACAGCCCCCCTCCTCACAGATCACACTGCTTCCACACTGCCCCCCCCCTCCTCACAGATCACACTGCCTCCACACAGCCCCCCTCCTCACAGATCACACTGCCACCACACAGCCCCCTCTCCTCACAGATCACACTGCCTCCACACAGCTCCCCCTCCTCACAGATCACACTGCCTCCACACAGCCTCCCCTCCTCACAAATCACACTGCCTCCATACAGCTCCCTCTCCTCACAGATCACACTGCTTCCACACAGCCCCCCTCCTCACAGATCACACTGCCACCACACAGCCCCACTCCTCACACATCACACTACCTCCACACAGCTCCCACTCCTCACAGATCGCACTGCCTCCACACAGTTCTCCCTCCACACAGATCACATTGCCTCCACACAGCCCCCCCTCCTCACAGATCACACTGCCTCCACACAGCCCCCCTCCTCACAGATCACACTGCATCCACACAGCCACCCTCCTCACAGATCACACTGCCTCCTCACAGCCCCTCTCCTCACAGATCACACTGCCTCCACACAGCCCCCCCTCCTCACAGATCACACTGCCTCCACACAGCCCCCCTCCTCACAGATCACACTGCATCCACACAGCCACCCTCCTCACAGATCACACTGTCTCCACACAGCTCCCCCTCCTCACAGATCACACTGCCTCCACATAGCCCCCCTCCTCACAGATCACACTGCCTCCACACAGTCCCCCTTCACAGATCACACTGCCCCCCCTCCTCACAAATCACACTGCCTCCACACAGCCCCCCCTCCTCACAGATCACACTGCTTCCACACAGCTTCTCCTCCTCACAGAACACACTGCTTCCACGCAGCTCCCCCTCCTCACAGATCACACTGCCTCCACACAGCCCTCCCTCCTCACAGATCACACTGCCTCCACACAGTCCCTCACCTCACAGATCACACTGCCTCCACACAGCCCCCTCCTCACAGATCACACTGCCACCACACAGCCCCCTCTCCTCACAGATCACACTGCCTCCACACAGCTCCCCCTCCTCACAGATCACACTGCCTCCACACAGCCTCCCCTCCTCACAGATCACACTGCCTCCACACAGCTCCCTCTCCTCACAGATCACACTGCCCCCACACAGCTCCCTCTCCTCACAGATCACACTGCTTCCACACAGCCCCCCTTCTCACAGATCACACTGCCTCCACACAGCCCCCCTCCTCACAGATCACACTGCCTCCACACAGCTCCCACTCCTCACAGATCACACTGCCTCCACACAGTTCTCCCTCCACACAGATCACATTGCCTCCACACAGCCCCCCCTCCTCACAGATCACACTGCCTCCACACAGCCCCCCTCCTCACAGATCACACTGCATCCACACAGCCACCCTCCTCACAGATCACACTGCCTCCTCACAGCCCCTCTCCTCACAGATCACACTGCCTCCACACAGCCCCCCTCCTCACAGATCACACTGCATCCACACAGCCACCCTCCTCTCAGATCACACTGTCTCCACACAGCTCCCCCTCCTCACAGATCACACTGCCTCCACACAGCCCCCCTCCTCACAGATCACACTGCCTCCTCACAGCCCCCTCCTCACAGATCACACTGCCTCCACACAGCCCCCCTCCTCACAGATCACACTGCCTCCACACAGCCCCCCTCCTCACAGATCACACTGCCTCCACACATCCCCACTCCTCACACATCACACTACCTCCACACAGCTCCCCCTCCTCACAGATCACACTGCCTCCACACAGTTCTCCCTCCTCACAGATAACACTGCCTCCACACAGCCCCCCTCCTCAAAGATCACACTGCCTGCACACAGCCCCCCCTCCTCACAGATCACACTGCCTCCTCACAGCCCACCTCCTCACAGATCACACTGCCTCCACACAGTCCCCCTTCACAGATCACACTGCCCCCCCTCCTCACAAATCACACTGCCTCCACACAGCCCCCCCCCCTCCTCACAGATCACACTGCTTCCACACAGCTTCTCCTCCTCACAGATCACACTGCTTCCACGCAGCTCCCCCTCCTCACAGATCACACTGCCTCCACACAGCCCTCCCTCCTCACAGATCACACTGCCTCCACACAGCCCCTCTCCTCACAGATCACACTGCCTCCACACAGCCCCCCTCCTCACAGATCACACTGCCTCCACACAGCCCCCTCTCCTCACAGATCACACTGCCTCCACACAGCTCCCCCTCCTCACAGATCACACTGCCACCACACAGCCCCCCCTCCTCACAGATCACACTGCCTCCACACAGCCCCCCTCCTCACAAATCACACTGCCACCACACAGCCCCCTCTCCTCACAGATCACACTGCCTCCACACAGCTCCCCCTCCTCACAGATCACACTGCCTCCACACAGCCCCCCTCCTCACAGATCACACTGCCTCCACACAGCTCCCCCTCCTCACAGATCACACTGCCTCCTCACAGCCCCCCTCCTCACAGATCACACTGCCTCCACACAGCCCCCCTCCTCACAGATCACACTGCTTCCACACAGCCCCCCTCCTCACAGATCACACTGCCTCCACACATCCCCACTCCTCACACATCACACTACCTCCACACAGCTCCCCCTCCTCACAGATTACACTGCCTCCACACAGTTCTCCCTCCTCACAGATCACACTGCCTCCACACAGCGCCCCTCCTCACAGATCACACTGCCTCCTCACAGCCCACCTCCTCACAGATCACACTGTCTCCACACAGCTCCCCCTTCTCACAGATCACACTGCCTCCACACAGATCCCCCTCCTCACAGATCACACTGCCACCACACAGCCCCCCCTCCTCACAGATCACACTGCCTCCACACAGCCCCCCTCCTCACAAATCACACTGCCACCACACAGCCCCCTCTCCTCACAGATCACACTGCCTCCACACAGCTCCCCCTCCTCACAGATCACACTGCCTTCACACAGTTCTCCCTCCTCACAGATCACACTGCCTCCTCACAGCCCACCTCCTCACAGATCACACTTTCTCCACACAGCTCCCCCTCCTCACAGATCACACTGCCTCCACACAGCTCCCCCTCCTCACAGATCACACTGCCACCACACAGCCCCCCCTCCTCACAGATCACACTGCCTCCACACAGCCCCCCTCCTCATAAATCACACTGCCACCACACAGCCCCCTCTCCTCACAGATCACACTTCCTCCACACAGCTCCCCCTCCTCACAGATCACACTGCCTTCACACAGCTCCCCCTCCTCACAGATCACACTGCTTCCACACAGCCCCCCTCCTCACAGATAACACTGCCTCCACACAGCCCCCCTCCTCACAGATCACACTGCCTCCACACACCCCCACTCCTCACACATCACACTACCTCCACACAGCTCCCCCTCCTCACAGATCACACTGCCTCCACACAGTTCTCCCTCCTCACAGATCACACTGCTTCCACACTGCCCCCCATCCTCACAGATCACACTGCCTCCACACAGCCCCCCCTCCTCACAGATCACACTGCCTCCTCACAGCCCACCTCCTCACAGATCACACTGCCTCCACACAGCCCCTCTCCTCAAAGATCACACTGCCTGCACACAGCCCCCCCTCCTCACAGATCACACTGCCTCCTCACAGCCCACCTCCTCACAGATCACACTGTCTCCACACAGCTCCCCCTCCTCACAGATCACACTGCCTCCACACAGCACCCCTCCTCACAGATCACACTGCCTCCACACAGCCCCCCTCCTCACAGATCACACTGCCCCCCCTCCTCACAAGTCACACTGCCTCCACACAGCCCCCCCTCCTCACAGATCACACTGCCTCCACACAGCTTCCCCCTCTTCACAGATCACACTGCCTCCACACAGTTCCCCCTCCTTACAGATCACACTGCTTCCACACAGCTCCCACTCCTCACAGATCACACTGCCTCCACACAGCGCCCTCTCCTCACAGATCACACTGCCTCTACACAGCTCCCCCTCCTCACAGATCACACTGCCTCCACACAGCTCCCCCTCCTCACAGATCACACTGCCTCCACACAGCCCCCTCTCCTCACAGATTACACTGCCTCCACACAGCTCCCCCTCCTCACAGATCACACTGCCTCCACACAGCCCCCCTCCTCACAGATCACACTGCCTCCACACAGTCCCCCCCTCACAAATCACACTGCCCCCCCTCCTCACAAATCACACTGCCTCCACACAGCCCCCCCTCCTCATAGATCACACTGCCTCCACACAGCTTCCCCCTCTTCACAGATCACACTGCCTCCACACAGTTCCCCCTCCTTACAGATCACACTGCTTCCACACAGCTCCCACTCCTCACAGATCACACTGCCTCCACACAGCGCCCTCTCCTCACAGATCACACTGCTTCCACACAGCCCCCCTCCTCACAGATCACACTGCCTCCACATAGTCCCCCCTCACAGATCACACTGCCTCCACACAGCTCCCCCTCCTCACAGATCACACTGCCTCCACACAGTCCCCTCTCCTCACAGATCACACTGCCTCCACACAGCTCCCCCTCCTCACAGATCACACTGCCTCCACACAGCCCCCCTCCTCACAGATCACACTGCCTCCACACAGCCCCCCTCACAGATCACACAGCCCCTCCTCCTCACAAATCACACTGCCTCCACACAGCCCCCCCTCCTCACAGATCACACTGCCTCCACACAGCTCCCCCTCCTCACAGATCACACTGCCTCCACACAGCCCCCCTCCTCACAGATCACACTGCCTCCACACAGCCCCCCTCCTCACAGATCACACTGCCTCCACACAGCCCCCCCTCCTCACAGATCACACTGCCTCCACACAGCTCCCCTTCCTCATAGATCACACTGCCTCCACACAGCGCCCCCTGCTCACAGATCACACTGCTTCCACACAGCACCCCCTCCTCACAGATCACACTGCCTCCACACAGCCCTCCCTCCTCACAGATCACACTGCCTCCACACAGCCCCTCTCCTCACAGATCACACTGCCTCCACACAGCTCCCCTTCCTCACAGATCACACTGCCTCCACACAGCCCCCCCCTCCTCACAGATCACACTGCCTCCACACAGCCCCCCTCCTCACAGATCACACTGCCTCCACACAGCCCCCCTCCTCACAGATCACACTGCCTCCACACAGCCCCCCTCCTCACAGATCACATTGCCTCCACACAGCCCCCCCTCCTCACAGATCACACTGCCTCCACACAGCTCCCCTTCCTCATAGATCACACTGCCTCCACACAGCGCCCCCTCCTCACAGATCACACTGCCTCCACACAGTCCCCCCCCCCTCCTCACAGATCACACTGCCTCCAGTGTACCACAGGGTAATACATAGCACAGAGGGAGCACAGGGTAATACATAGAATAGGGCACAGGGTAATATATAGCATGGGGGGCACATGGTAAAAAATGGCACAGTGAGGCAACACATGGCATATGTGCCGGGGGCACAGGGTAATGGATGGCACAAGGTGGTACAGGTTAACACATAGCACAGGTTAATGCATACCAAACCGTGGCAAAGGGTAACATATAGGAAAGGGGACACAGAGTAACGCATGGCATAGGGTAAAACATGACACAGGGGGCACAGGCTAACAGATAGCACAAGGGGAACAGGGTAACACATGGCACGGGGACACAGTTTAATACATAGCAGAGGGGGCACAGGGTAACACATAGCATAGGGTGGCACAAGGTAATGTATATCACAGAGTAATGCATAGCACAGGGGTACACAAAGTAACAGATAACAAAGGGGGATACAGGTTAATAGGTAGGACAGGGGACACAGGGTAATGCAGGGCACAGGGGGGCACAGGCTTATACATAGCACATGGTAATACATGGCACAAGGGGGAACAAGGTAACACGTGGCACAAGGTAACATTAGGTAACACATGGCAAGGAGGGCACAGGGTAAGACAAGGCACAGGGGGCATAGGTTAACAGATGGCATTAGGGGCACAGGGTAACACATGGCACGGGGGGCATAGGATAACACATGGCACAGGTTAACATAGCAGAGGGCGGCACAGGTTAACACATCCATGGCATAAGGAGTACAGAGTACAGAGCCCACCTCCTCACAGATCACACTGCCTGCACACAGCCCCCCCTCCTCACAGATCACACTGCCTCCTCACAGCCCACCTCCTCACAGATCACACTGTCTCCACACAGCTCCCCCTCCTCACAGATCACACTGCCTCCACACAGCCCCCCTCCTCACAGATCACACTGCCTCCACACAGTCCCCCCTCACAGGTCACACTGCCCCCCCCTCCTCACAAATCACACTGCCTCCACACAGCCCCCCCTCCTCACAGATCACACTGCCTCCACACAGCTTCCCCCTCTTCACAGATCACACTGCCTCCACACAGTTCCCCCTCCTTACAGATCACACTGCTTCCACACAGCTCCCACTCCGCACAGATCACACTGCCTCCACACAGCGCCCTCTCCTCACAGATCACACTGCCTCCACACAGCGCCCTCTCCTCACAGATCACACTGCCTCCACACAGCTCCCCTCCTCACAGATCACACTGCCTCCACACAGCTCCCCCTCCTCACAGATCACACTGCCTCCACACAGCCCCCTCTCCTCACAGATTACACTGCCTCCACACAGCTCCCCCTCCTCACAGATCACACTGCCTCCACACAGCCCCCCTCCTCACAGATCACACTGCCTCCACACAGTCCCCCCTCACAGATCACACTGCCCCCCCTCCTCACAAATCACACTGCCTCCACACAGCCCCCCCTCCTCACAGATCACACTGCCTCCACACAGCTTCCCCCTCTTCACAGATCACACTGCCTCCACACAGTTCCCCCTCCTTACAGATCACACTGCTTCCACACAGCTCCCACTCCTCACAGATCACACTGCCTCCACACAGCGCCCTCTCCTCACAGATCACACTGCTTCCACACAGCCCCCCTCCTCACAGATCACACTGCCTCCAGACAGTCCCCCCTCACAGATCACACTGCCTCCACACAGCTCCCCCTCCTCACAGATCACACTGCCTCCACACAGTCCCCTCTCCTCACAGATCACACTGCCTCCACACAGCTCCCCCTCCTCACAGATCACACTGCCTCCACACAGCTCCCCCTCCTCACAGATCACACCGCCTCCACACAGCCCCCTCTCCTCACAGATTACACTGCCTCCACACAGCTCCCCCTCCTCACAGATCACACTGCCTCCACACAGCCCCACTCCTCACACATCACACTACCTCCACACAGCTCCCCCTCCTCACAGATCACACTGCCTCCACACAGTTCTCCCTCCTCACAGATCACACTGCCTCCACACAGCCCCCCTCCTCACAGATCACACTGCCTCTACACAGCCCCCCTCCTCACAGATCACACTGCCTCCACACAGCCCCCCCTCCTCACAGATCACACTGCCTCCTCACAGCCCCCCTCCTCACAGATCACACTGTCTCCACACAGCTCCCCCTCCTCACAGATCACACTGCCTCCACACAGCCCCCCTCCTCACAGATCACACTGCCTCCACACAGCCCCCCTCACAGATCACACAGCCCCTCCTCCTCACAAATCACACTGCCTCCACACAGCCCCCCCTCCTTACAGATCACACTGCCTCCACACAGCTCCCCCTCCTCACAGATCACACTGCCTCCACACAGCCCCCCTCCTCACAGATCACACTGCCTCCACACAGCCCCCCTCCTCACAGATCACACTGCCTCCACACAGCCCCCCCTCCTCACAGATCACACTGCCTCCACACAGCTCCCCTTCCTCACAGATCACACTGCCTCCACACAGCGCCCCCTCCTCACAGATCACACTGCTTCCACACAGCACCCCCTCCTCACAGATCACACTGCCTCCACACAGCCCTCCCTCCTCACAGATCACACTGCCTCCACACAGCCCCTCTCCTCACAGATCACACTGCCTCCACACAGCTCCCCCTCCTCACAGATCACACTGCCTCCACACACCCCCCCTCCTCACAGATCACACTGCCTCCACACAGCCCCCCCCTCCTCACAGATCGCACTGCCTCCACACAGCGCCCCCTCCTCACAGATCACACTGCCTCCACACAGTCCCCCCCCCCCCTCCTCACAGATCACACTGCCTCCAGTGTACCACAGGGTAATACATAGCACAGAGGGAGCACAGGGTAATACATAGAATAGGGCACAGGGTAATATATAGCATGGGGGGCACATGGTAAAACATGGCACAGTGGGGCAACACATGGCATATGTGCCGGGGGCACAGGGTAATGGATGGCACAAGGTGGTACAGGTTAACACATAGCACAGGTTAATGCATACCAAACCGTGGCAAAGGGTAACATATAGGAAAGGGGACACAGAGTAACGCATGGCATAGGGTAAAACATGACACAGGGGGCACAGGCTAACAGATAGCACAAGGGGAACAGGGTAACACATGGCACGGGGACACAGTTTAATACATAGCAGAGGGGGCACAGGGTAACGCATAGCATAGGGTGGCACAAGGTAATGTATATCACAGAGTAATGCATAGCACAGGGGTACACAAAGTAACAGATAACAAAGGGGGATACAGGTTAATAGGTAGGACAGGGGACACAGGGTAATGCAGGGCACAGGGGGGCACAGGCTTATACATAGCACACGGTAATACATGGCACAAGGGGGAACAAGGTAACACGTGGCACAAGGTAACATTAGGTAACACATGGCAAGGAGGGCACAGGGTAAGACAAGGCACAGGGGGCATAGGTTAACAGATGGCATTAGGGGCACAGGGTAACACATGGCACGGGGGGCATAGGATAACACATGGCACAGGTTAACATAGCAGAGGGCGGCACAGGTTAACGCATCCATGGCATAAGGAGTACAGAGTAACACATGGCACAGGGGGTCATAGGATAACACATGGCACAGTGTAACATGGCAAGGGGGGTACAGGTTACTATAAGGCATAGGGGGCACAGGGTAATGCATGGTACATGGGGGCATAAGTTAATACACTGCGCCAGGGGCACATGGTAACACATGGCACAGGGGACCACAGGGTAACACATGGCATGGGGGACAGGATAACACATGGCACAGAGGGGGTACTGATAGGGCACTTTGTGGAGAGAGAGGAGGAGGGGAAGGATGGGCATAGTACCTGGTGGTAGCTGGCTGAGTGGTTACACCATGGTCTGCAGGAGTACTGGGAGCACATACTGCTGACTCCTGTCACAGGTTCCTAGCGGATCCTCAGCTGCTGCTGCTCCTGGATCCTCGGCTGCTGCTGCTGGGTCCTCCCCCACTGACAATGATGCTGGGCTTTCCACAGGGCCAGCTCTTCCATCGGCAGCATGGGAAGGGGGCAGAGAGCACAGGGGAGAGAGGTTGCTGATACTTTGCTGCTAGACAGAGAAGTGTGAGCACAGGCTACACTCCTCCTCAGGCAGATCTGATAGAGCAGACATGTCAAACATGCGGCCAAGGGCGTAGCTACCATACGTGCAGGGTACTTTCAAACTTTTTCCTTGGGGCCTGCAATATATCTAGGTATGCCCCCGGACCTGCTCATTACAGTATGGTATAAAATGAACTGGAGGGCATTTTAATGTTATATAATATGAACCGAGGCACTGTAATGTGGCACAATATGAACAAGGAGCACTACAGTATATATATCATAATGTGAATTGGGGGTACTGTGCGGCATAATGTGTACTGGCAGCTCTGAAACGTGACATAGGGTGAACTTCTGCGATTCATAAAAGAAACTAGGGCACTACTATGGGGCATAACATTAAATAAGGCTCTACTGTGGTTCAGAAAATGAACTAGGTCACTATTATAGGGCATAAAATTAACAGCTGCTGCAGAGAAGGGTCTCTCTAGAAGCATTGAGTCCCTTCAAAATGTTGCTATGGGGCCCACAAAGTTCTGGCTACACCCCTGCATGCGGCCCAAACACACATTTTATGCGGTGTGGGCCAAAATGCACATATTATGCGGCCCAGTGCTGCAATTGTAGCAGTTCACTCCAGCTTAGCGTACCATTAGAAATCTGCCCACCAATACGCTGTACCCCCACTCACTTTATAGCAGCCATTACCACTGTAAAACTCCACCGCCAAGCTCCATGGTCTTGCTCTGTGGCACCTCCTCCATTTACAGGGCTGCTGGGAGTGTGGTGACATCATCACGCTCCCGCAGCTGGCGCAAAGAGGACCTCGGGGGCTCGAAAGCGTGAGCGCACTATGCTCCTCAGCTCCTGCCTGCTCCGAGAAAATCTCACCAATTATGTTGACAGAGGCTGGCCCAGGCTAGAACCCTGTGTTAGATAGTGCTGCAGCATGATTGGCTGTAGCAGGGCCCCGCCCCCCAGCTCCAGGCACTTCCTGACATACGGAGAGGAGGTAGAGCCGGTCACTGCTTCCCCCTGTGTCCTCTCCCTGCAGAAACTATGAAAATTAGTAGAATACTACAAAAGCTCTGCCTCCTCTGACTGCAAATTCATAGAATGTGCAGATAGTGCATATAATTGTTGAAAGGGAATACATATGTATTCCCGGCGGACGGGATGCCGGCTTTCTGTATCCTGACAGCGGCATACCACCTGCCAGAATACCGGCAGCGGGGCTAGCATTATGAGTCTCCTTGCGGGCTCGGTGGCTCGCTGCGCTCGTCACAGGATCTATTCCCTCTCTATGGGTGTCGTGGACACCCACAAGTGGGAAATGAATAGCCCCTGTGAGCCGGTATTCCGGCTGTTGTCATTGTCGGCTGTTGGGATTCCGACGTCGATATCCTAACCGCCGGAATCCAGACAGACAGCAAATTGATTGCCTCCCATTGGAAGATGCATGGGTATTAAAATGTGAATATGTACAGCTTCTCTAGAGGTTATACTATTTAAGATCTCAATTTAAGATGTCTGTCTCCTTAAATGATGGTTAACTCGCATGACATCAGGAAAAAAAAAATCTGACAGTGTAATATTGTGAAAAGAAATTACAGTATATATGTATTGTATGCCTGTTTAACAAAAAATATACAGTATTAACAGTTAAGTTTTCTGGAAATTGCCATCCTAAGTACAGATGTGCGGTTCGGATATACTTTGATTTACTAGGTTTTACTCGGATATCAAAAACGGCATCTTATTGGTTATCCATCTATCATGTGTTTTGGATAGCCAATAAGAAAAGTCTGATTAAATTCAGTAGTTTGGCATTAAGAACTGACTAAATCCGAACCCACGCATCTCTAATTATAAGAGATCCTCTATACTTTTCAGTCCCAGTCCATTTTAGGTCCATATAAGAAAAACAGAAAGAGAACAATATAGTATAGTATGTAACAGTAATTTATTAAAAATGAAAAACATATGTATATTAAACAGCAAGAAAAGTGTTTATCTGGTGTTCATTATACAGTAATGTCTCCGTATTGGGCATGACGGATAATCCAGGTCCAGGCTTCAAATCTGAAATTAGCTTCACAATGAGAAAGTGCATCCTAAATAAATTAGTAGTGAAGTGAAGCTCAGAGTCCTCATAATGAGAATACAGTATACAAAATAAGAGTTCTACACGTTTTGTTTTTTAAGAATAATGGGCTTCCTCAGGATTTACAGACTTGAAGAAAGCCCTGAGATTCTCCAACAAATAATGGGGCAGATGTATTAAGCCAGAGAAGGCATAAGGAAGTGATAAAGCAGTGATAAGCGGAAGGTGATAACGCACCAGCCAGTCAGCTCCAGTCATTTTTCAAATAATTTATCACTGCTTTATCACTTCTTAATCCCTTCTCCAGATTAATGCTAGAGATGAGCGGGTTCGGTTTCTCTGAAACCGAACCCGCACGAACTTCATGTTTTTTTCACGGGTCCGAGCAGACTCGGATCCTCCCGCCTTGCTCGGTTAACCCGAGCGCGCCCGAACGTCATCATGACGCTGTCGGATTCTCGCGAGACTCGGATTCTATATAAGGAGCCGCGCGTCGCCGCCATTTTCACACGTGCATTGAGATTGATAGGGAGAGGACGTGGCTGGCGTCCTCTCCATTAGAAATTAGATTAGAAGAGAGAGAGAGATTGTGCAGAGTCAGACAGAGTTTACCACAGTGACCAGTGCAGTTGTTGTTAGTTAACTTTTATTTATTTTAATATAATATATCCGTTCTCTGCTATATCCGTTCTCTGCCTGAAAAAAAACGATACACAGCAGCAGCCAGTCACACAGTGTGACTCAGTCTGTGTGCACTCAGCTCAGCCCAGTGTGCTGCACATCAATGTATAAAAGGCAAAGCTTATAATAATTGTGGGGGAGACTGGGGAGCACTGCAGGTTGTTATAGCAGGAGCCCCCAGGAGTACATAATATTATATTAATTTAAAATTAAACAGTGCACACTTTTGCTGCAGGAGTGCCACTGCCAGTGTGACTAGTGGTGACCAGTGCCTGACCACCAGTATAGTAGTATATTGTTGTATGTATTGTATACTATCTCTTTATCAACCAGTCTATATTAGCAGCAGACACAGTACAGTGCGGTAGTTCACGGCTGTGGCTACCTCTGTGTCGGCAGTCGGAACTCGGCAGGCAGTCCGTCCATCCATAATTGTATTACAATATATACCACCTAACCGTGGTATTTTTTTTTCTTTCTTTATACCGTCGTCATAGTGTCATACTAGTTGTTACGAGTATACTACTATCTCTTTATCAACCAGTGTACAGTGCGGTAGTTCACGGCTGTGGCTACCTCTGTGTCGGCAGTCGGCAGGCAGTCCGTCCATCCATAATTGTATTATTATTATAATATATACCACCTAACCGTGTTTTTTTTTTCATTCTTTATACCGTCATAGTGTCATACTAGTTGTTACGAGTATACTACTATCTCTTTATCAACCAGTGTACAGTGCGGTAGTTCACGGCTGTGGCTACCTCTGTGTCGGCAGTCGGCAGGCAGTCCGTCCATCCATAATTGTATTATTATTATAATATATACCACCTAACTGTGGTATTTTTTTTTCTTTCTTTATACCGTCGTCATAGTGTCATACTAGTTGTTACGAGTATACTACTATCTCTTTATCAACCAGTGTACAGTGCGGTAGTTCACGGCTGTGGCTACCTCTGTGTCGGCAGTCGGCAGGCAGTCCGTCCATCCATAATTGTATTATTATTATAATATATACCACCTAACCGTGGTTTTTTTTCATTCTTTATACCGTCGTCATAGTGTCATACTAGTTGTTACGAGTATACTACTATCTCTTTATCAACCAGTGTACAGTGCGGTAGTTCACGGCTGTGGCTACCTCTGTGTCGGAACTCGGCAGGCAGTCCGTCCATCCATAATTGTATTATTATTATAATATATACCACCTAACCGTGTTTTTTTTTTCATTCTTTATACCGTCGTCATAGTGTCATACTAGTTGTTACGAGTATACTACTATCTCTTTATCAACCAGTGTACAGTGCGGTAGTTCACGGCTGTGGCTACCTCTGTGTCGGCAGTCGGCAGGCAGTCCGTCCATCCATAATTGTATTATTATTATAATATATACCACCTAACCGTGGTTTTTTTTTCATTCTTTATACCGTCGTCATAGTGTCATACTAGTTGTTACGAGTATACTACTATCTCTTTATCAACCAGTGTACAGTGCGGTAGTTCACGGCTGTGGCTACCTCTGTGTCGGCAGTCGGCAGGCAGTCCGTCCATCCATAATTGTATTATTATTATAATATATACCACCTAACCGTGGTTTTTTTTTCATTCTTTATACCGTCGTCATAGTGTCATACTAGTTGTTACGAGTATACTACTATCTCTTTATCAACCAGTGTACAGTGCGGTAGTTCACGGCTGTGGCTACCTCTGTGTCGGCAGTCGGCAGGCAGTCCGTCCATCCATAATTGTATTATTATTATAATATATACCACCTAACCGTGGTTTTTTTTTCATTCTTTATACCGTCGTCATAGTGTCATACTAGTTGTTACGAGTATACTACTATCTCTTTATCAACCAGTGTACAGTGCGGTAGTTCACGGCTGTGGCTACCTCTGTGTCGGCAGTCGGCAGGCAGTCCGTCCATCCATAATTGTATTATTATTATAATATATACCACCTAACCGTGGTTTTTTTTTCATTCTTTATACCGTCGTCATAGTGTCATACTAGTTGTTACGAGTATACTACTATCTCTTTATCAACCAGTGTACAGTGCGGTAGTTCACGGCTGTGGCTACCTCTGTGTCGGAACTCGGCAGGCAGTCCGTCCATCCATAATTGTATTATATACCACCTAACCGTGGTTTTTTTATACCACCTAACCGTGGCAGTCCGTCCATAATTGTATACTAGTATCCAATCCATCCATCTCCATTGTTTACCTGAGGTGCCTTTTAGTTCTGCCTATAAAATATGGAGAACAAAAAAGTTGAGGTTCCAAAATTAGGGAAAGATCAAGATCCACTTCCACCTCGTGCTGAAGCTGCTGCCACTAGTCATGGCCGAGACGATGAAATGCCAGCAACGTCGTCTGCCAAGGCCGATGCCCAATGTCATAGTACAGAGCATGTCAAATCCAAAACACCAAATATCAGAAAAAAAAGGACTCCAAAACCTAAAATAAAATTGTCGGAGGAGAAGCGTAAACTTGCCAATATGCCATTTACCACACGGAGTGGCAAGGAACGGCTGAGGCCCTGGCCTATGTTCATGGCTAGTGGTTCAGCTTCACATGAGGATGGAAGCACTCAGCCTCTCGCTAGAAAAATGAAAAGACTCAAGCTGGCAAAAGCAGCACAGCAAAGAACTGTGCATTCTTCGAAATCCCAAATCCGAATTCCGAGCCCACCCGCTGGCGGTGATGCAGGGCAGTCTGGAGCGACTGCTGATGCTGACATCTGGTCCGGACTGAAGGACCTGACAACCATTACGGACATGTCGTCTACTGTCACTGCATATGATTCTCTCACCATTGATAGAATGGTGGAGGATTATATGAGTGACCGCATCCAAGTAGGCACGTCACACAGTCCGTACTTATACTGGCAGGAAAAAGAGGCAATTTGGAGGCCCTTGCACAAACTGGCTTTATTCTACCTAAGTTGCCCTCCCACAAGTGTGTACTCCGAAAGAGTGTTTAGTGCCGCCGCTCACCTTGTCAGCAATCGGCGTACGAGGTTACATCCAGAAAATGTGGAGAAGATGATGTTCATTAAAATGAATTATAATCAATTCCTCCGCGGAGACATTGACCAGCAGCAATTGCCTCCACAAAGTACACAGGGAGCTGACATGGTGGATTCCAGTGGGGACGAATTGATAATCTGTGAGGAGGGGGATGTACACGGTGATATATCGGAGGATGATGATGAGGTGGACATCTTGCCTCTGTAGAGCCAGTTTGTGCAAGGAGAGATTAATTGCTTCTTTTTTGGTGGGGGTCCAAACCAACCTGTCATTTCAGTCACAGTCGTGTGGCAGACCCTGTCACTGAAATGATGGGTTGGTTAAAGTGTGCATGTCCTGTTTTGTTTATACAACATAAGGGTGGGTGGGAAGGGCCCAAGGACAATTCCATCTTGCACCTCTTTTTTCTTTTATTTTTCTTTGCGTCATGTGCTGTTTGGGGAGGGTTTTTTGGAAGGGACATCCTGCGTGACACTGCAGTGCCACTCCTAGATGGGCCCGGTGTATGTGTCGGCCACTAGGGTCGCTTATCTTTCTCACACAGTCAGCTACCTCATTGCGCCTCTTTTTTTCTTTGCGTCATGTGCTGTTTGGGGAGGGTTTTTTGGAAGGGACATCCTGCGTGACACTGCAGTGCCACTCCTAGATGGGCCCGGTGTTTGTGTCGGCCACTAGGGTCGCTTATCTTTCTCACACAGTCAGCTACCTCATTGCGCCTCTTTTTTTCTTTGCGTCATGTGCTGTTTGGGGAGGGTTTTTTGGAAGGGACATCCTGCGTGACACTGCAGTGCCACTCCTAGATGGGCCAGGTGTTTGTGTCGGCCACTAGGGTCGCTAATCTTACTCACACAGCTACCTCATTGCGCCTCTTTTTTTCTTTGCGTCATGTGCTGTTTGGGGAGGGTTTTTTGGAAGGGACATCCTGCGTGACACTGCAGTGCCACTCCTAGATGGGCCCGGTGTTTGTGTCGGCCACTAGGGTCGCTTATCTTTCTCACACAGTCAGCTACCTCATTGCGCCTCTTTTTTTCTTTGCGTCATGTGCTGTTTGGGGAGGGTTTTTTGGAAGGGACATCCTGCGTGACACTGCAGTGCCACTCCTAGATGGGCCCGGTGTTTGTGTCGGCCACTAGGGTCGCTAATCTTACTCACACAGTCAGCTACCTCATTGCGCCTCTTTTTTTCTTTGCGTCATGTGCTGTTTGGGGAGGGTTTTTTGGAAGGGACATCCTGCGTGACACTGCAGTGCCACTCCTAGATGGGCCCGGTGTTTGTGTCGGCCACTAGGGTCGCTGAGCTTAGTCATCCAGCGACCTCGGTGCAAATTTTAGGACTAAAAATAATATTGTGAGGTGTAAGGTGTTCAGAATAGACTGAAAATGAGTGTTAATTATGGTTATTGAGGTTAATAATACTATGGGATCAAAATGACCCCCAAATTCAATGTTTTAAGATGTTTTTTAGGGTTTTTTGAAAAAACCACCCGAATCCAAAACACACCCGAATCCGACAAAAAAAATTCGGTGAGGTTTTGCCAAAACGCGGTCGAACCCAAAACACGGCCGCGGAACCGAACCCAAAACCAAAACACAAAACCCGAAAAATTTCAGGCGCTCATCTCTAATTAATACATCTGCCCAAATAATTTGTAGCTAACATTAGAATCATTGATCATATGGTACGTAATATCCACAAGCTATCCATACAGGTTGGGTACGTTATGCCGGCTGCCGGGATCCCAGCGGTCAGCATACCGACACCAGGATCCAAGCAGCAGAATGCTCGCTGCGCTCACCGCAGGTTCTATTCCCACTCTATGGGTGCCGTGGACAACTGCCGGCATTTTTAGTGTTCGGGATCCCGAGCGCCGGTAACATAACCGCATCCCATCCATACATATACTGTTTATATATATATATATATATATATATATATATATACACACACACTAAACCACTAAACTAAACCAGTATAAGTGACTGTGATCTATTTTAAGTCACTATTTTATTGGCCTGATTTTGCACATGTCACTTTTTTATTTAGAAATGTAGCTGTTGGGAATATATGCTACAGCTGGCCAGCCTGACCTTGTGTTTGGGATCATTGTCCTTCTGAAAGATGAACTGTCACCCAAGCTTCAGATTTTTAGAAAAATGAAAAAAGGTTCACTTGCAGCAATTCCCTGTATTTTGCACCATCCATTTTTCCTTTTATTTATGAATACAGTAAACCTATTCCCTGTAGCCCTAGAGCAAGCTACCATTTCACCAGGGCAACGATCATGGGGGAACTGGAGTCCCGGGACCTTAAGAGAGGGGGAACCCACCCCAGGCTTCTACAGGCCAATACCAGGAGAGCAGCACAGGCAGTGGAACAACAGTGGGCTGATGCACAGGGAGGACTTGAAACAAGCCTTCCCTGCGCATCCACTCCGTAAATTGTTCCTGCAGGTCCGCAATGCTCCACCTATATGTAACGTCATGATGTGTGACATGACATAGGGGTGGAGTGGTGTGGCAGAATCCTTTTTTTTTTGTTCGGGGGGTGCTGTCTATTTTGTCAGTCCTGACTCACAATTTCCGATGACAGCCCTGTAGGAAATATGTGCTTTGAGGTGTTGGTAATGTTACACTTGCACCTTGCATTTTGCTTTGAACAGTGGCCAAAAATCTCCATCCGAATCTCAATTTACAGAAACTTTTCTTACATCACAATTGGGTGACTGTAATATTTTTGTTGTTATTGCAAACTCTAGGTTTTTCATGGTTCATTCTGAGTTTTGTGTTCCACTCTCCTATATACTTATGTTATACAGAGCTCCTGATGTGGCTGACTGGTGCACGTTTTTCTGTTTTCAGATACTCAAATTCTTTAACTCCTGCAAAGTGATGTTTGGCCGTTCTGTGACTTCTGTCACAAGTCACTCCAATTGCACTATGAGTTTTGAAGCACAACCTTCTCTAGGCAGCATCAGGTTGGTTTGATGTACAGTACAGTAGCTTCAACCTCCTGTTAACTGAACTAACAGTTCCTACTGGGACATACAAACACTTGAGTATTATTTTGTTCCTTTCTCCTAATTTTTTGCATTAGTATTATTTTATCTCTAACTTCCTTGTGATGCTTTTAGTTTTCATTTTCACAGCTGTCCTTCACATTCACTGGCTGAATAATGATCCTTTAATGGTCAGATTTTGATAGAGAAAACAAGGTTGTTATTTTAATGGTGGAGACCAACTAAAATGTATTTCACCGGTGTAAATGTAGAGATTCAGAAATAGGATATTTTGGGTAGGATTAGACAATGTCACATTGAAAACTAATATTGGTGATTTGAAACGGAAATAATTGAAGAGAAGAAAATTTCTACATAGGATGTTGTATTTAGTAAAAGAGCCCTATAAATAGCTCTATATTTTATTCTAAAATATAAATATGTACAGTATATATAATGATATATTTTATTTTATTATAAAATATAAATATAGACGAGTATATATATATATATATATATATATATATATATATATATATATATATATATACACTGCTCAAAAAAATAAAGGGAACACTAAAATAACACATCCTAGATCTGAATGAATGAAATATTCTTATTAAATACTTTGTTCTTTACATAGTTGAATGTGTTGACAACAAAATCACACAAAAATTATCAATGGAAATCAAATTTATTGACCCATGGAGGTCTGGATTTGGAGTCACACTCAAAATTAAAGTGGAAAAACACACTACAGGCTGATCCAACTTTGATGTAATGTCCTTAAAACAAGCCAAAATGAGACTCAGTAGTGTGTGTGACCTCCATGTGCCTGTATGACCTCCCTACAACACCTGGGCATGCTCCTGATGAGGTGGCGGATGGTCTCCTGAGGGATCTCCTCCCAGACCTGGACTAAAGCATCCGCCAACTCCTGGACAGTCTGTGGTGCAACGTGGTGGATGGAGCGAGACATGATGTCCCAGATGTGCTCAATTGGATTCAGGTCTGGGGAATGGGCGGGTCAGTCCATAGCATCAATGCCTTCGTCTTGCAGGAACTGCTGACACACTCCAGCCACATGAGGTCTAGCATTGTCTTGCATTAGGAGGAACCCAGGGCCAACCGCACCAGCATATGGTCTCACAAGGGGTCTGAGGATCTCATCTCGGTACCTAATGGCTGTCAGGCTACCTCTGGTGAGCACATGGAGGGCTGTGCGGCCCCCCAAAGAAATGCCACCCCACACCATTACTGACCCGCTGCCAAACCGGTCATGCTGGAGGATGTTGCAGGCAGCAGAACGTTCTCCTTGGCGTCTCCAGACTCTGTCACGTCTGTCACATGTGCTCAGTGAGAACCTGCTTTCATCTGTGAAGAGCACGGGGCGCCAGTGGCGAATTTGCCAATCTTGGTGTTCTCTGGCAAATGCAAAACGTCCTGCACGGTGTTGGGCTGTAAGCACAACCCCCACCTGTGGATGTCGGGCCCTCATACCACCCTCATGGAGTCTGTTTCTAATCATTTGAGTAGACACATGCACATTTGTGGCTTGCTGGAGGTCATTATGCAGGGCTCTGGCAGTGCTCCTCCTGTTCCTCCTTGCACAAAGGCGGAGGTAGCGGTCCTGCTGCTGGGTTATTGCCCTCCTACGGCCTCCTCCACGTCTCCTGATCTACTGGCCTGTCTCCTGGTAGCGCCTCCATGCTCTGGACACTACGCTGACAGACACAGCAAACATTCTTGCCACAGCTCGCATTGATGTGCCATCCTGGATGAGCTGCACTACCTGAGACACTTGTGTGGGTTGTAGACTCTGTCTCATGCTACCACTAGAGTGAAAGCACCACCAGCTTTCAAAAGTGACAAAAACATCAGCCAGAAAGCATAGGAGCTGAGAAGTGTGACCTGCAGAACAACTCCTTTATTGGGGGTGTCTTGCTAATTGCCTATAATTTCCACCTTTTGTCTATTCCATTTGCACAACAGCATGTGAAATTGATTGTCAATCAGTGTTGCTTCCTAAGTGGACAGTTTGATTTCACAGAAGTGTGATTGACTTGGAGTTACATTGTGTTGTTTAAGGGTTCCCTTTATTTTTTTGAGCAGTGTATGAGACACGGATCACATTATTTCTCCACAGCTTCCAAGACAGGCAAACTTTAGCAGAATGTCAGCAGGTTGCAGGCAAGTCACAGGTTATAGCACAGGTCACAGAAAGTCGTACAAACAGCAGATCCAGGATTTGTGCTGTCCCTGTCACACTTCTCCCTTAGCTTCAACCACCTTGGTGAAGCTACCAACTCTTCAGTTGAAGGTCTTACCTTGCCTTCCTTTATTCCTGCTACCCATCTAGGAATAAGCATCTTCTCCACCTCATTCCTGACTGCTGAGCATCTCCACACTCCCCTCTTACTCCTCCCCTAGCGTCACCATAGGGTTGACTGGAAGTTCGGAAGCAGGGCCGGCTCCGGGGCTTGTGGCGCCCCGGGCGGCTTCAGGGGGCGTGGCTTTGTACAGGGGGCGTGGTCATCTACGCCCCCTGTACAGCTGATTTGATGTGCGGTGCGCGATGACGTCATCGCGCACCGCACAGCAAAGGTCCTCTCCACGAAGGGAAACTAGACGCGTAGCGTCTAGTTCCCTTCGTGGAGAGGACCTTTTCTGTGCGGTGCGCGATGACGTCATCGCGCACCGCACAGTAAAGGACCTCTCCAGGAAGGGAAACTAGACTAGTTTCCCTTCCCAGCGGTAGCGGCCGGGGGCAGCGGGCAGCAGGGGGCACACACCAGCAGCGGATCTTGCCCTGGTGCGGCGCCCTCCGGAAGGCGGCGCCCCGGGCAAAAGTACTGCTTGCCCATGGCAAGATCCGCTACTGTTCGGAAGGTATACATTTCCTGGAAAGAGTATCTGTATTGAGGTGGAGCTTTCCAAGGCAATGTTGAACCAAAAATTTGAAGGGCTGTAAGGCCAAATCCAGCGGGTCACCCAAGCATTCACCTCTTTGTTAGTGTGCAGTAATCAATAGACACGCTCTTCCCAACAATTAATACCTTAGGTATTCTACTGCCCACTTAATTAATCCTTAAGGCTTCTGTAAAAGCATTCAACCAGGCTGTATGTCTGCAGGTAGTAAAATAAAGTGATAATGCAATCCTTTTGCCAGTTGAACCCTGGGAGGCTCAGACGAGTTCAGTTGCCACTCATGAAACTCCTGGGCTTTGCTGGGCCCATCACCCCAACCCTGCTGAGTATAGCCTCCTTCAAATGAGGAAAGGAGCTGGCCTCACATACCATTAAATCAATATAGGCTCTCTGCAACTCCCCTGTGAGAAAGGTAGCTAACCTGGCAGTCCACTCTTCCTCTAGCCATATTAACCGAACAGCAGTGCGTTCAAAGGTGCACAAAAATACTTTAATATCATCTGATGGTGGAAGATTTTGTAACACCTCCTGCTAATGACCACCTTTTCTTATTTCCATTAATTCAGCATGCTACAATGGAATCTGAGTTTGCTAACATGCAGCCACTTCAGCAAACATTTTTATCACTGCCTCCATTTTACCCAGCTTTTCCAACTGAAAGCAGGCTTAATTAACTCTCTCTGGTGTGCCAGTTTTACTTTTTACAAAACAAATTAACAAACCAACGTTTTGTGTGGACTTTACCTCTCACTGGCCACCCTACCACAAATAAACTCACTTAGTAATCTTGGCTTCCAAGCCACATACACAGAAGTAAATCATTTTGTTCAGCTGTGAAATGCAGCCAAATTATGGCCGGCTTGCCTAGTTACTTATCCAGCTGCCCTTAGTGCAACTCAGATTCCACTTAATCCTGGGTCCTTTGCTGCTTAGTAGAGTCCAGTATGTTGTCCTTGTTTGGGTGCCAAATGTGACATGGATCACAGACTCCAGATAAAGAACCACCAGCGACTTTTTTTCTTACACATTCAGCCAGCACTGGGTTAACTTCAGGAAGCAGAGGTAAGGTCACAGCATAATGGTTTTACAATATTGTGAGTGAAGTTGGTAACAAACTCCAATGGCTTCTACCGTAGCCTCACACCCACAGCCTATCACCTTGGTGGCTGATCTACCATCAGGATCCTTATCCCTTTGCACTGACACATTTTTAAAGCTAGCTGACAGGTGCTGCTAATCAGCCTAGCTGTGGATTTCTGATCAATCAACTGTTTCCCCTTTTAAATCAGGCTAAATCACGCTTTCCCTGCCACTATATATATATATATATATATATATATATATATATATATACATACAGGAATCCACGGCACTCGCCATTCCCAGGAGAGAGGTGCACTCACGTACTCCCCACCCCCAGGTTGGGGTGCAGTGGACTGTGACCACCTACTCAAATATACATATACAGAGAACCCTGCACTCTCCTTAGTAGTTCCATTCACCTTAATGCTTTAATATACAACTGGATAAAAGTTGGTGTTTTAGTTCATTAATTGTGCAATGCATTTAAACTTGCAGCCCACTTTACAGGACCCCTTTTCACTGCAAGTCTTACTCATTCACATACATTTTCACATAGATTTTTTTGAAGACCTGGCAACTGCTATCTCATAGTAGAAAATGTGCTTACCTGGTTTAAAGCTCACCTGCCACACTTATGGCTTTTAAAAGGTAAGACAGCCACCAACACAACTCCACAAATGTGCTTAACTGGTTTAATGCTCACCTGTCAACTGACTTCTGGCTTTCTTATACCCCTTTCACACAGCCCAAAATTTCCCGGGTTAAAACACATGAATGCGCATCAACCCGGGAAATTTCTCAGTGTGAAAGGGTACAGGGACAAATTCCTGGGATTTCTGTCCCTGCATTTCAACCCTGCAATCGACCAGGGTTGGTCCCGGGATCTTCCCTGGAACCTGGACAGTTTGAATGGTGCAGGGACATGTCCCACCTTCCCGGGTTGCCTCTGATGATGCTGATTGGCTATTCAGGGCACTTCCTGGTCTTGTGTTTTTTCTGAGACGCCCATTCTCAGAAAATGCAGGGCCATCCCGGGTTCAGTATGAAAGGTGGAGACCCGGGATGTCTGGGCTCCAAGTGCTGGTATAAACGGGCCCAACCCGGGAATGTCCCTGCGTGAGCCCGTGGCAGAATTCCCGGGTTTTGTCCCTGCATTTCTGGTGTGAAAGGGGTATAAGTGAGACAGTCACCAACACACCTAAGCAGCAGCTGACCCAGGTTTACGATGTTTATGATCACAAATGGGCCAATTAAAAATTAACCCTATCATACACATATGGGAATCCACGGCACTCGCCATTGGGGTACGCTCACCCCAACCTGGTTTGTTCTTATAGCTGACAGTAGTTCTGCTTCTCCAAGGCTCACTGAATTAATTTAAATGAATATACCTCTCAATCCAAGTAAGATGATGAAGCTGATTGGACAGATTTTGGGTACTGGTAGCTTTCTTTACAAGGTGTCTTATGTATTCCCAAGGGAGAAAAGTGCATATGTACATAGGTACCCTGTGGTTCTGGTAGTTGAGAAAGGGCTGATGATTTATTTAAAAAATACCCACAAAAAGGAAACTATCTCCAATATCTTATGTGTAATAAAGCCAAATAAGTATAATCGACTTTTAAAGTAAGCTGAGTAGGAAAATGATGAGTAGTGGTTTTTGCAGCATGCAAGTTACACTAGTGCTGTTTACTGTATGTCTGTTTTCAGATCAGACAAAGATTTAGAAACACCTATTATCTTGTTCCCTTGTTTCTGACCCCATGCGGTACATGATATCTATGTCAGATAGAGATTTTCTAATTTATGGATCTTAAATTGTTAATAGCAGCTGCACGATCAATGACATTTTCAGGTTATTATTGCTCATGTAAACTATTAACTAACAAATATAGTGTTTACAGGTCTGTGCTTTCACAGTGAATCTCCTTATAATGGCAATGCCCTCATTTTAATAAAAAGAGATATCCATATAACAAAGTCATATGTTGCATTTTGCTGTGCCATAACTACTACAGCCTTGTAGTGAACGAAGACAGAAAGCCTGTGAAGCAGTGATGTGCACCGGAAATTTTTCGAGTTTTGTGTTTTGGTTTTGGATTTGGTTCCGCGGCCGTGTTTTGGATTCGGACGCGTTTTGGCAAAACCTCACCGAAATTTTTTTGTCGGATTCGGGTGTGTTTTGGATTCGGGTGTTTTTTTCAAAAACCCCTAAAAAACAGCTTAAATCATAGAATTCGGGGGTCATTTTGATCCCATAGTATTATAAACCTCAATTACCATAATTTCCACTCATTTCCAGTCTATTCTGAACACCTCACAATATTATTTTTAGTCCTAAAATTTGCACCGAGGTCGCTGGATGACTAAGCTAAGCGACCCAAGTGGCCGAGACAAACACCTGGCCCATCTAGGAGTGGCACTGCAGTGTCAGACAGGATGGGCGATTTAAAAAATAGTCCCCAAACAGCACATGATGCAAAGAAAAAAAGAGGCGCACCAAGGTGGCTGTGTGACTAAGCTAAGCGACACAAGTGGCCGACACAAACACCTGGCCCATCTAGGAGTGGCACTGCAGTGTCAATCAAGACAGGATGGCACTTCCAAAAAATTGTCCCCAAACAGCACATGATGCAAAGAAAAAAAGAGGCGCACCAAGGTGGCTGTGTGACTAAGCTAAGCGACACAAGTGGCCGACACAAACACCTGGCCCATCTAGGAGTGGCACTGCAGTGTCAATCAAGACAGGATGGCACTTCCAAAAAATTGTCCCCAAACAGCACATGATGCAAAGAAAAAAAGAGGCGCACCAAGGTGGCTGTGTGACTAAGCTAAGCGACACAAGTGGCCGACACAAACACCTGGCCCATCTAGGAGTGGCACTGCAGTGTCAATCAAGACAGGATGGCACTTCCAAAAATTGTCCCCAAACAGCACATGATGCAAAGAAAAAAAGAGGCGCACCAAGGTGGCTGTGTGACTAAGCTAAGCGACACGAGTGGCCGACACAAACACCTGGCCCATCTAGGAGTGGCACTGCAGTGTCAATCAAGACAGGATGGCACTTCCAAAAAATTGTCCCCAAACAGCACATGATGCAAAGAAAAAAAGAGGCGCACCAAGGTGGCTGTGTGACTAAGCTAAGCGACACAAGTGGCCGACACAAACACCTGGCCCATCTAGGAGTGGCCCTGCAGTGTCAATCAAGACAGGATTGCACTTCCAAAAAATTATCCCCAAACAGCACATGATGCAAAGAAAAATGAAAGAAAAAAGAGGTGCAAGATGGAATTGTCCTTGGGCCCTCCCACCCACCCTTATGTTGTATAAACAGGACATGCACACTTTAACGAACCCATCATTTCAGCGACAGGGTCTGCCACACGACTGTGACTGAAATGACTGGTTGGTTTGTGCCCCCACCAAAAAAGAAGCAATCAATCTCTCCTTGCACAAACTGGCTCTACAGAGGCAAGATGTCCACCTCATCATCATCCTCCGATTCCTCACCCCTTTCACTGTGTACATCCCCCTCCTCACAGATTATTAATTCGTCCCCACTGGAATCCACCATCTCAGGTCCCCGTGTACTTTCTGGAGGCAATTGCTGCTGGTGAATGTCTCCACGGAGGAATTGATTATACTTAATTTTGATGAACATCATCTCCTCCACATTTTGTGGAAGTAACCTCGTACGCCGATTGCTGACAAGGTGAGCGGCTGCACTAAACGCTCTTTCAGAGTACACACTGGAGGGAGGGCAACTTAGGTAGAATAAAGCCAGTTTGTGCAAGGGCCTCCAAATTGCCTCGTTTTCCTGCCAGTATACGTACGGACTGTCTGACGTGCCTACTTGGATGCGGTCACTCATATAATCCTCCACCATTCTTTCCATGGTGAGAGAATCATATGCAGTGACAGTAGACGACATGTCAGTAATCATTTACAGGTCATTCAATCCGGACCAGATGTCAGCACTCGCTCCAGACTGCCCTGCATCACCGCCAGCGGGTGGGCTAGGAATTCTTAGCCTTTTCCTCGCACCCCCAGTTGCGGGAGAATGTGAAGGAGGAGATGTTGACGGGTCACGTTCCGCTTGACTTGACAATTTTCTCACCAGCAGGTCTTTGAACCTCTGCAGACTTGTGTCTGCCAGAAAGAGAGATACAACGTAGGTTTTAAATCTAGGATCGAGCACGGTGGCCAAAATGTAGTGCTCTGATTTCAACAGATTGACCACCCGTGAATCCTGGTTAAGCGAATTAAGGGCTCCATCCACAAGTCCCACATGCCTAGCGGAATCACTCTGTTTTAGCTCCTCCTTCAATGTCTCCAGCTTCTTATGCAAAAGCCTGATGAGGGGAATGACCTGACTCAGGCTGGCAGTGTCTGAACTGACTTCACGTGTGGCAAGTTCAAAGGGTTGCAGAACCTTGCACAAAGTTGAAATCATTCTCCACTGCGCTTGAGTCAGGGGCATTCCCCCTCCTTTGCCTTTATCGTGGGCAGATGTATAGGCTTGAATGGCCTTTTGCTGCTCCTCCATCCTCTGAAGCATATAAAGGGTTGAATTCCACCTCGTTACCACCTCTTGCTTCAGATGATGGCAGGGCAGGTTCAGGAATGTTTGGTGGTGCTCCAGTCTTCTGTACGCGGTGCCTGAATGCCGAAAGTTGCCCGCAATTCTTCGGGCCACCGACAGCATCTCTTGCACGCCCCTGACGTTTTTTAAATAATTCTGCACCACCAAATTCAATGTATGTGCAAAACATGGGACGTGCTGGAATTTGCCCAGATGTAATGCACGCACAATATTGCTGGCGTTGTCCGATGTCACAAATCCCCAGGAGAGTCCAATTGGGGTAAGCCATTCTGCGATGATCTTCCTCAGTTGCCGTAAGAGGTTGTCAGCTGTGTGCCTATTCTGGAAAGCGGTGATACAAAGCGTAGCCTGCCTAGGAACTAGAGATGTGCACTTGAAATTTTTCGGGTTTTGTGTTTTGGTTTTGGGTTCGGTTCCGCGGCCGTGTTTTGGGTTCGACCGCGTTTTGGCAAAACCTCACCGAATTTTTTTTGTCGGATTCGGGTGTGTTTTGGATTCGGGTGTTTTTTTTTTAAAAACACTAAAAAACAGCTTAAATCATAGAATTTGGGGGTCATTTTGATCCCAAAGTATTATTAACCTCAAAAACCATAATTTACACTCATTTTCAGTCTATTCTGAATACCTCACACCTCACAATATTATTTTTAGTCCTAAAATTTGCACCTAGGTCGCTGGATGACTAAGCTAAGCGACCCTAGTGGCCGACACAAACACCGTGCCCATCTAGGAGTGGCACTGCAGTGTCACGCAGGATGGCCCTTCCAAAAAACACTCCCCAAACAGCACATGACGCAAAGAAAAAAAGAGGCGCAATGAGGTAGCTGTGTGAGTAAGATAAGCGACCCTAGTGGCCGACACAAACACCGGGCCCATCTAGGAGTGGCACTGCAGTGTCACGCAGGATGTCCCTTCCAAAAAACCCTCCCCAAACAGCACATGACGCAAAGAAAAATAGAGGCGCAATGAGGTAGCTGTGTGAGTAAGATAAGCGACCCTAGTGGCCGACACAAACACCGGGCCCATCTAGGAGTGGCACTGCAGTGTCACGCAGGATGGCCCTTCCAAAAAACCCTCCCCAAACAGCACATGACGCAAAGAAAAAAAGAGGCGCAATGAGGTAGCTGTGTGAGTAAGATAAGCGACCCTAGTGGCCGACACAAACACCGTGCCCATCTAGGAGTGGCACTGCAGTGTCACGCAGGATGGCCCTTCCAAAAAACCCTCCCCAAACAGCACATGACGCAAAGAAAAAAAGAGGCGCAATGAGGTAGCTGTGTGAGTAAGATAAGCGACCCTAGTGGCCGACACAAACACCGGGCCCATCTAGGAGTGGCACTGCAGTGTCACGCAGGATGGCCCTTCCAAAAAACCCTCCCCAAACAGCACATGACGCAAAGAAAAAAAGAGGCGCAATGAGGTAGCTGTGTGAGTAAGATAAGCGACCCTAGTGGCCGACACAAACACCGGGCCCATCTAGGAGTGGCACTGCAGTGTCACGCAGGATGGCCCTTCCAAAAAACCCTCCCCAAACAGCACATGACGCAAAGAAAAAAAGAGGCGCAATGAGGTAGCTATGTGAGTAAGATAAGCGACCCTAGTGGCCGACACAAACACCGGGCCCATCTAGGAGTGGCACTGCAGTGTCACGCAGGATGGCCCTTCCAAAAAACATTCCACAAACAGCACATGACGCAAAGAAAAATTAAAGAAAAAAGAGGTGCAAGATGGAATTGTCCTTGGGCCCTCCCACCCACCCTTATGTTGTATAAACAGGACATGCACACTTTAACCAACCCATCATTTCAGTGACAGGGTCTGCCACACGACTGTGACTGAAATGACGGGTTGGTTTGGACCCCCACCAAAAAAGAAGCAATTAATCTCTCCTTGCACAAACTGGCTCTACAGAGGCAAGATGTCCACCTCATCATCATCCTCCGATATATCACCGTGTACATCCCCCTCCTCACAGATTATCAATTCGTCCCCACTGGAATCCACCATCTCAGCTCCCTGTGTACTTTGTGGAGGCAATTGCTGCTGGTCAATGTCTCCACGGAGGAATTGATTATAATTCATTTTAATGAACATCATCTTCTCCACATTTTCTGGATGTAACCTCGTACGCCGATTGCTGACAAGGTGAGCGGCGGCACTAAACACTCTTTCGGAGTACACACTTGTGGGAGGGCAACTTAGGTAGAATAAAGCCAGTTTGTGCAAGGGCCTCCAAATTGCCTCTTTTTCCTGCCAGTATAAGTACGGACTGTGTGACGTGCCTACTTGGATGCGGTCACTCATATAATCCTCCACCATTCTTTCAATGGTGAGAGAATCATATGCAGTGACAGTAGACGACATGTCCGTAATCGTTGTCAGGTCCTTCAGTCCGGACCAGATGTCAGCATCAGCAGTCGCTCCAGACTGCCCTGCATCACCGCCAGCGGGTGGGCTCGGAATTCTGAGCCTTTTCCTCGCACCCCCAGTTGCGGGAGAATGTGAAGGAGGAGATGTTGACAGGTCGCGTTCCGCTTGACTTGACAATTTTCTCACCAGCAGGTCTTTCAACCCCAGCAGACTTGTGTCTGCCGGAAAGAGAGATCCAAGGTAGGCTTTAAATCTAGGATCGAGCACGGTGGCCAAAATGTAGTGCTCTGATTTCAACAGATTGACCACCCGTGAATCCTTGTTAAGCGAATTAAGGGCTCCATCCACAAGTCCCACATGCCTAGCGGAATCGCTCCGTGTTAGCTCCTCCTTCAATGTCTCCAGCTTCTTCTGCAAAAGCCTGATGAGGGGAATGACCTGACTCAGGCTGGCAGTGTCTGAACTGACTTCACGTGTGGCAAGTTCAAAGGGCATCAGAACCTTGCACAACGTTGAAATCATTCTCCACTGCGCTTGAGACAGGTGCATTCCACCTCCTATATCGTGCTCAATTGTATAGGCTTGAATGGCCTTTTGCTGCTCCTCCAACCTCTGAAGCATATAGAGGGTTGAATTCCACCTCGTTACCACTTCTTGCTTCAGATGATGGCAGGGCAGGTTCAGTAGTTTTTGGTGGTGCTCCAGTCTTCTGTACGTGGTGCCTGTACGCCGAAAGTGTCCCGCAATTCTTCTGGCCACCGACAGCATCTCTTGCACGCCCCTGTCGTTTTTTAAAAAATTCTGCACCACCAAATTCAAGGTATGTGCAAAACATGGGACGTGCTGGAATTTGCCCATATTTAATGCACACACAATATTGCTGGCGTTGTCCGATGCCACAAATCCACAGGAGAGTCCAATTGGGGTAAGCCATTGCGCGATGATCTTCCTCAGTTGCCGTAAGAGGTTTTCAGCTGTGTGCGTATTCTGGAAAGCGGTGATACAAAGCGTAGCCTGCCTAGGAAAGAGTTGGCGTTTGCGAGATGCTGCTACTGGTGCCACCGCTGCTGTTCTTGCGGCGGGAGTCCATACATCTACCCAGTGGGCTGTCACAGTCATATAGTCCTGACCCTGCCCTGCTCCACTTGTCCACATGTCCGTGGTTAAGTGGACATTGGGTACAGCTGCATTTTTTAGGACACTGGTGAGTCTTTTTCTGAGGTCTGTGTACATTTTCGGTATCGCCTGCCTAGAGAAGTGGAACCTAGATGGTATTTGGTAACGGGGGCACACTACCTCAAGAAATTGTGTAGTTCCCTGTGAACTAACGGCGGCTACCGGACGCACGTCTAACACCAACATAGTTGTCAAGGCCTCAGTTATCCGCTTTGCAGCAGGATGACTGCTGTGATATTTCATCTTCCTCGCAAAGGACTGTTGGACAGTCAATTGCTTACTGGAAGTAGTAAAAGTGGTCTTCCGACTTCCCCTCTGGGATGACCATCGACTCCCAGCAGCAACAACAGCAGCGCCAGCAGCAGTAGGCGTTACACGCAAGGATGCATCGGAGGAATCCCAGGCAGGAGAGGAATCGTCAGAATTGCCAGTGACATGGCCTGCAGGACTATTGGCATTCCTGGGGAAGGAGGAAATTGACACTGAGGGAGTTGGTGGGGTGGTTTGCGTGAGCTTGGTTACAAGAGGAAGGGATTTACTGGTCAGTGGACTGCTTCCGCTGTCACCCAAAGTTTTTGAACTTGTCACTGACTTATTATGAATGCGCTGCAGGTGACGTATAAGGGAGGATGTTCCGAGGTGGTTAACGTCCTTACCCCTACTTATTACAGCTTGACAAAGGCAACACACGGCTTGACACCTGTTGTCCGCTTTTCTGTTGAAATACCTCCACACTGAAGAGCTGATTTTTTTGGTATTTTCACCAGGCATGTCAACGGCCATATTCCTCCCACGGACAACAGGTGTCTCCCCGGGTGCCTGACTTAAACAAACCACCTCACCATCAGAATCCTCCTGGTCAATTTCCTCCCCAGCGCCAGCAACACCCATATCCTCCTCATCCTGGTGTACTTCAACACTGACATCTTCAATCTGACTATCAGGAACTGGACTGCGGGTGCTCCTTCCAGCACTTGCAGGGGGCGTGCAAATGGTGAAAGGCGCATGCTCTTCACGTCCAGTGTTGGGAAGGTCAGGCATCGCAACCGACACAATTGGACTCTCCTTGTGGATTTGGGATTTCGAAGAACGCACAGTTCTTTGCGGTGCTTTTGCCAGCTTGAGTCTTTTCAGTTTTCTAGCGAGAGGCTGAGTGCTTCCATCCTCATGTGAAGCTGAACCACTAGCCATGAACATAGGCCAGGGCCTCAGCCGTTCCTTGCCACTCCGTGTGGTAAATGGCATATTGGCAAGTTTACGCTTCTCCTCCAACAATTTTATTTTAGGTTTTGGAGTCCTTTTTTTACTGATATTTGGTGTTTTGGATTTGACATGCTCTGTACTATGACATTGGGCATCGGCCTTGGCAGACGACGTTGCTGGCATTTCATCGTCTCGGCCATGACTAGTGGCAGCAGCTTCAGCACGAGGTGGAAGTGGATCTTGATCTTTCCCTAATTTTGGAACCTCAACATTTTTGTTCTCCATATTTTAATAGGCACAACTAAAAGGCACCTCAGGTAAACAATGGAGATGGATGGATACTAGTATACTTATGGATGGACTGCCGAGTGCCGACACAGAGGTAGCTACAGCCGTGGACTACCGTACTGTGTCTGCTGCTAATATAGACTGGATGATAATGAGATGAAATCAATATATATATATATATGTATGTATATATAATATCACTAGTACTGCAGCCGGACAGGTAGATAATATATTTATTAGGTAATGATGACTGATGACGGACCTGCTGGACACTGTCAGCTCAGCAGCACCGCAGACTGCTACAGTAAGCTACTATACTATAGTAGTATGTACAAAGAAGAAAGAAAAAAAAAAAACCACGGGTAGGTGGTATACAATTATGGATGGACTGCCGAGTGCCGACACAGAGGTAGCTACAGCTGTGGACTACCGTACTGTGTCTGCTGCTAATATAGACTGGATGATAATGAGATGAAATCAATATATATATGTATGTATATATAATATCACTAGTACTGCAGCCGGACAGGTAGATAATATATTTATTAGGTAATGATGACTGATGACGGACCTGCTGGACACTGTCAGCTCAGCAGCACCGCAGACTGCTACAGTAAGCTACTATACTATAGTAGTATGTACAAAGAAGAAAGAAAAAAAAAACCACGGGTAGGTGGTATACAATTATGGATGGACTGCCGAGTGCCGACACAGAGGTAGCTACAGCCGTGGACTAACGTACTGTGTCTGCTGCTAATATAGACTGGATGATTGATAATGAGATGAAATCAATATATATATGTATGTATATATAATATCACTAGTACTGCAGCCGGACAGGTAGATAATATATTTATTAGGTAATGATGACTGATGACGGACCTGCTGGACACTGTCAGCTCAGCAGCACCGCAGACTGCTACAGTAAGCTACTATACTATAGTAGTATGTACAAAGAAGAAAGAAAAAAAAAAAACCACGGGTAGGTGGTATACAATTATGGATGGACTGCCGAGTGCCGACACAGAGGTAGCTACAGCCGTGGACTAACGTACTGTGTCTGCTGCTAATATAGAGTCTAGACTGGATGATAAATTATTGATAATGAGATGAAATCAATATAATATCACTAGTACTGCAGCCGGACAGGTACTATATATATTTATTATGTAATGACTGATGACGGACCTGCTGGACACTGTCAGGTCAGCACAGCACCGCAGACTGCTACAGTAAGCTACTATAGTAGTATGTATAAAGAAGAATGAAAAAAAAAAAAAAACCACGGGTAGGTGGTATACAATATTATATATATATATATATATATATATATATATATTATATACAATTATATATATATATATATATATATATATATATATATATATTAAACTGGTGGTGATTGATTATTAAACTGGTGGTCACTTCAGGTCACGTTGCAACTTGCAACTAGTACTCCGAGGCCTAAGCAGACAATCACAAAATATATTATTATACTGGTGGTCAGTGTGGTCACAACAATGGCAGTGTGGCACTGACTCTGGCAGCAAAAGTGTGCACTGTACGTTATATGTACTCCTGAGTCCTGCTCTCAGACTCTAACTGCTCCCCACTGTCAGTGTCTCCCCCACAAGTCAGATAATACACTTACAGTCACACTATCTAATCTATAAATATCACTTCAGCAAGTAGTATAGTAGTATACAGTATAGTAGTACTCCTCCTAATAATGCTCCCCAAAATACTGTGTCTCTGTCTTCTCTAAACGGAGAGGACGCCAGCCACGTCCTCTCCCTATGACTCTCAATGCACGTGTGAAAATGGCGGCGACGCGCGGCTCCTTATATAGAATCCGAGTCTCGCGATAGAATCCGAGCCTCGCGAGAATCCGACAGCGTGATGATGACGTTCGGGCGCGCTCGGGTTAGCCGAGCAAGGCGGGAAGATCCGAGCCTGCTCGGACCCGTGTAAAAAAACCTGAAGTTCGGGCGGGTTCGGATTCAGAGGAACCGAACCCGCTCATCTCTACTAGGAACGAGTTGGCGTTTGCGAGATGCTGCTACTGGTGCCGCCGCTGCTGTTCTAGCTGCGGGAGGCAATACATCTACCCAGTGAGCTGTCACAGTCATATAGTCCTGAGTCTGCCCTGCTCCACTTGTCCACATGTCCGTGGTTAAGTGGACATTGGGTACAACTGCATTTTTTAGGACACTGGTGAGTCTTTTTCTGAGGTCTGTGTACATTTTCGGTATCGCCTGCCTAGAGAAATGGAACCTAGATGGTATTTGGTACCGGGGACACACTACCTCAATCAAGTCTATAGTTGCCTCTGAATTAACGATGGATACCGGAACCACGTTTCTCACCGCCCAGGCTGCCAAGGCCTGAGTTATCTGCTTTGCAGCAGGATGACTGCTCTGATATTTCATCTTCCTCGCAAAGGACTGTTGGACAGTCAATTGCTTACTGGAAGTAGTACAAGTGGTCTTCCGACTTCCCCTCTTGGATGACGATTGACTCCCAGCAGCAACAACAGCAGCGCCAGCAGCAGTAGGCGTTACACTCAAGGATGCATCGGAGGAATCCCAGGCAGGAGAGGACTCGTCAGACTTGACAGTGACATGGCCTGCAGGACTATTGGCTTTCCTGGGTAAGGAGGAAATTGACACTGAGGGAGTTGGCGGTGTGGTTTGCAGGAGCTTGGTTACAAGAGGAAGGGATTTAGTGGTCAATGGACTGCTTCCGCTGTCACACAAAGTTTTTGAACTTGTCACTGACTTATGATGAATGCGCTGCAGGTGACGTATAAGGGAGGATGTTCCGAGGTGGTTAACGTCCTTACCCCTACTTATTACAGCTTGACAAAGGCAACACACGGCTTGACACCTGTTGTCCGCATTTGTGTTGAAATAATTCCACACCGAAGAGCTGATTTTTTTTGTATTTTGACCAGGCATGTCAATGGCCATATTCCTCCCACGGACAACAGGTGTCTCCCCGGGTGCCTGACTTAAACAAACCACCTCACCATCAGAATCCTCCTTGTCAATTTCCTCCCCAGCATCAGCAACACCCATATCCTCATCCTGGTGTACTTCAACAGTGACATCTTCAATTTGACTATCAGGAACTGTACTGCTGGTGCTCCTTCCAGCACTTGCAGGGGGCGTGCAAATGGTGGAAGGTGCAAGCTATTCCCGTCCAGTGTTGGGAAGGTCAGGCATCGCAACCGACACAATTGGACTCTCCTTGGGGATTTGGGATTTTGAAGTACGCACAGTTCTTTGCTGTGCTTTTGCCAGCTTAATTCTTTTCTTTTTTCTAGCGAGAGGATGAGTGCTTCCATCCTCATGTGAAGCTGAACCACTAGCCATGAACATAGGCCAGGGCCTCAGCCGTTCCTTGCCACTCCGTGTCGTAAATGGCATATTGGCAAGTTTACGCTTCTCCTCAGACGCTTTTAATTTTGATTTTTGGGTCATTTTACTGAACTTTTGTGTTTTGGATTTTACATGCTCTCTACTATGACATTGGGCATCGGCCTTGGCAGATGATGTTGATGGCATTTCATCATCTCGGCCATGACTAGTGGCAGCAGCTTCAGCACGAGGTGGAAGTGGATCTTGACCTTTCCCTATTTTAACCTCCACATTTTTGTTCTCCATTTTTTTAATGTGTGGAATTATATGCCAGTATCAATAGCAATGGCCTACTACTATATTTACTGCGCAAAACTAAAATGCACCACAGGTATAGAATGTAGATGGATAGTATACTTAATGGATGACGAGTGACGACACAGAGGTAGGTACAGCAGTGGCCTACCGTATTGCTATATATAGTATACTGGTGGACACTGTCAGCAAACTGCAAAACTAAAATGCACCACAGGTATAGAATGTAGATGGATAGTATACTTAATGGATGACGAGTGACGACACAGAGGTAGGTACAGCAGTGGCCTACCGTATTGCTATATATAGTATACTGGTGGACACTGTCAGCAAACTGCAAAACTAAAATGCACCACAGGTATAGAATGTAGATGGATAGTATACTTAATGGATGACGAGTGACGACACAGAGGTAGGTACAGCAGTGGCCTACCGTACTGCTATAAGTATATATATATAGTATACTGGTGGACACTGTCAGCAAACTGCAAAACTAAAATGCACCACAGGTATAGAATGTAGATGGATAGTATACTTAATGGATGACGAGTGACGACACAGAGGTAGGTACAGCAGTGGCCTACCGTACTGCTATAAGTATATATATAGTATACTGGTGGACACTGTCAGCAAACTGCAAAACTGTCTAAAATGCACCACAGGTATAGAATGTAGATGGATAGTATACTTAATGGATGACGAGTGACGACACAGAGGTAGGTACAGCAGTGGCCTACCATACTGCTATAGTATATATAGTATGCTGGTGGACACTGTGTCAGCAAACTGCAAAACTGTCTAAAATGCACCACAGGTATAGAATGTAGATGGATAGTATACTTAATGGATGACGAGTCGACGACACAGAGGTAGGTACAGCAGTGGCCTACCGTACTGCTATAAGTATATATATAGTATACTGGTGGACACTGTCAGCAAACTGCAAAACTGTCTAAAATGCACCACAGGTATAGAATGTAGATGGATAGTATACTTAATGGATGACGAGTGACGACACAGAGGTAGGTACAGCAGTGGCCTACCATACTGCTATAGTATATATAGTATGCTGGTGGACACTGTGTCAGCAAACTGCAAAACTGTCTAAAATGCACCACAGGTATAGAATGTAGATGGATAGTATACTTAATGGATGACGAGTCGACGACACAGAGGTAGGTACAGCAGTGCACTCTGCACTGTACTCCTCCTATATAATATTAATTATACTGGTGGTCCCCAGTCCCCACACAATAAAGCAGCACACTGAGCACAGATATGGAGTGTTTTTCAGGCAGACAACGTATACTGGTGGTCACTGTCAGCAAAACTCTGCACTGTACTCCTCCTATATAATACAGCTGCTCCCCAGTCCCCACAATTAAGCAGTGTGAGCACTCAGCACAGATATATTATGCAGCACACTGAGCACAGATATGGTATAGAGCGTTTTTTTCAGGCAGAGAACGGATAAAAACTGGTGGTCACTATCAGCAAAACTCTGCACTGTACTCCTCCTAACAGCTGCTCCCCAGTCCTCCCCACAATTAAGAAATAAAGTAAACCAATCAACTTCTACAATAAACGGAGAGGACGCCAGCCACGTCCTCTCCCTATCATCTCCAATGCACGAGTGAAAATGGCGGCGACGCGCGGCTGCTTATATAGAATCCGAATCTCGCGAGAATCCGACAGCGGGATGATGACGTTCGGGCGCGCTCGGGTTAGCCGAGCAAGGCGGGAAGGTTCTAACCTGCCTCGGACCCGTGTGAAAAAGGTGAAGTTCGGGGGGGTTCGGTTTCGGAGAAACCGAACCCGCTCATCACTACTGTGAAGCATACCTGTAGTTCCAATTTGCCTTATATGAGTAAAGAATTTACATACTGGTTACCGGACAATTTCCTGAATCAGCATCCCATCATGTGGTTAATGCCAGCATCAGTTGATTCTATCTACACTGCCTGTCCAACTATGCATGTCCATCTGTACGTCTATGCCTGTCCCCAGTCTGCCTTTCCAGCTATCCATCTTTGTCCACCAGGGTGCACTGCCCATTTCTTTATGCCCCCCACATCCATCTGTCTGTCTATGCCCCATATGGTGCTCTGTCCTTCCGTCTGCCTATGCCCCCCCAAATCCGTCTATCCATCTATTTCCCCATATGGTGCTCTGTCCATCCATCTGCCTATGCCCCCCCAAATCCGTCTATCCATCTTTTTCCCCATATGGTGCTCTGTCCATCCATCTGCCTATGCCCCCCCAAATCCGTCTATCCATATGGTGCTCTGTCTGTCCAGCTGTGCACCCCACGTTCATCCGTCTTTGCCCCCTATGGTGCTCTATCCGTCTGTCTATGCCTCTCTCCTCCCTCTCCCTAACACTGTCTCTCTTGTAGTGTCTCACCTTCCTGCTCCTCCTCCCTCTCTCTTTCTCCACCTCTCCCTAACACTCTCTTTTTGGCTCCTCTCTTTCTCTTTTTTTCTCTCTCTTTCCCTGACACTATCTCTCTCTTCCTCACTCTCTTCCTGACACTGTCTCTCCCTCTCCCTAACATTCTCTCTCTTGTAGTGTCTCTCCTGCTCGCTCCTCCTTCTTCTCTCTCTCCCCCCTCTCCCTAACACTCACTCTTTTGCTCCTCTCTCTTTCTCTATTTCTCTCTCTCTCCGTCACTGTCTCTCTCTCCTTCACTCTCTTTCTGACACTGTCTTTCTCTCTCTAGCTCTCTCCGACACTGTCTCTTTCTCTCTCTGACACTATCTCTCTCTCTCTCTCTCTGACGCTCTTTCTCTCTCTGTCTGACACTATCTCTCCCTATCTTTCTGACACTGTGTCTCTCTACAGTAAATCAGGATATATGTTGGTTGCCACTATCTCTGTGGGGGTATTAGTTGGGGGGGATGAGAGCAGTGGCCTAACAATTTGCCTAGGGTGCCACTAAACTTTGCACCAACCCTATGCACTTACTATGTCAGACACAGTTGAGCAATTCTTTTTTTCTGTGCATGCGTCTAAGTCGCCTTGCTAATGCGTCCAGAGTCCATGTGCAGAGTTGCAGATGTGATTGAGATGCACACTATGAGAAATGTATTTACAAACTGTGCTGGGAATTCCTGTGTGGGGACTGGGAAGTGGCTATTCTGGTGCATGAAGTGGGAATGTTGTGGCATGTCGCTGTTGTGATAGTGAACTCAGGCGCACAATTGTTCTTATTTAATGACAGAGAATCTGCATCTACTGTATTGTGGTACTGGTGCAAGCTTCAATGGTGCAACCAATCGTTGCATCTAAAGATGCACCAAGAGGCATATGAGTGCCTAAGATGCTCAAAGTGGGTGTCTCAATCCTTGCACCTTTAGACATACAGCTGTATACTGGGGAAGGGTTCGTAGCTCCATTTGCATAATGCCATTTTGTCTTTGCTGCACTGTTTTACAACTTTACATTTATTTTTTAAAATGGTCCCAGAACTGAATAACATATTTAAGGTGATGTCTCACCAGTGCCTTGTAAAAGAATAAGATGTACTTTCGATCAAGTATGTGCCCTTTTCATACCAGACAACATCCTGCTGGCTCTAGATGGTGCAGACAGGCTTTGCAAGCTGTTTCTAAGTCTATGTTCTACAAGTAATTGCTCATAAAATGGGGAAAGATTGGATGCTTCGCATTAAACTTTTTAACAGTCAATTAAAGAAATGGTACAAGGCAGCATGGTTTGGATTTGTCGGTCATGACAGTAAAGTTTGGGAGCAAAAGAGGTCATTTAAAAATGGCAGCTTTTTTCTTAGTGAGCAGTTCATATATTTCAGTATTGTTACTTATACAAATAAAGGGGCGTGGGCATATTTAAAATGGGTGAAAAGGGGGGACTTAGACTGCACACCATAATTTTAAACATAATAGGTGCTACCATGCTGAGGCTTCTAGTACTATACAGGGAAAATGAAGGTGCACACTCTAAGCACTAAGAATACTGATAATTTTAGTAAACGCTTACAATTCACATGTAGTATAAGTGAAGTTATTAGCACAAATTTGGCCAAATATGTCATCCATGTACCATGTCCATGTGAATTTCATTAGCTGGGTCTCTAACATCCCTAATACTAACACATTTTATCAATTTATCAAGGTCTTACCTTTAAATAGTGCCCATTATAATATGCAGTCAGCAATGCAGGAACCTGTACTAATTAAAATACCTAGTAGATGGGAGGAGTGCCAATACCAAACTGAAGGAGCCTCACCTTCAATTGTACAATTTATACACAAATATAGAGGAGAAAAGAGGGGACTTGGACTCCACACCCTAATTTTAAACATAATAAGAATGTGCTACCATACTGAGGCTTCTAGTACCATACAGGAAAAAGAAAAATACAGGTGCACACTCTAAGCACTAAGGATACTGATAATCAAACAGATCAAATTTGACCAAAATCTAGGCCCATCTACCACGTCCAGGTGAATTTCATCAGATGGGTCTCTAAAATCCCTAGTGTACCTCAACACTACCACTGTAATCACTGGGAAAATGTCACGGTGCTAGAGTCTACTTAGCACATGCACGAGTGAGAGAGGAGAGACTGCATATCGTTCCCTGTGCATCCTTAAATGTTATGTATGTGCACAAATGCCAGCAGTTTATATGTATACTCTATGAACTGATTTTATTAATATGAAGGGATAGTCTAAAGCAGCTGCAGCTGTAGGGCCACTTATTACCCAACCCTTTTCTACAGCCTGTAGCTATCACTGAGTTATAGTACAGTGATGATCATGACCGAGACACAGTTATCCCTAGTTATACCCTGTGTGGAAACAACAGACTACTAAACTAAACAAAGAGTTATACACCCTGTGCCCTCCTCTTAATCCAGCTCTGCCAATTAGGCTCCTTAGGAAAAAGTTAAACGCACACTAAAGGGATTCATGTCTGCACCATCAGGGTTACACCTCCCTGACAATCCCGAGCCCCCAGAGAGGCATGGGTACTTTGCACCTGCCCCACCCTCCTCTCAGCACCTATATCATCAGGTGTACTTTATACAATTCTGGAGACCCTAATAAAATACAGTGATGGGTGGGGATTGTTTTTTTTTTTTTAGTTAACTGAAAAACGGGACTTGTAAATAATAATGTTTATGCTAAAACATTATCAGCCCCTCCATGACCTCAGATTGCCTAATTATGGCAACCAACCAACTTTCAAAAATATTGCATGCTTGCCCCATATCCCCGCAAGAACTGTTGGAAATCCTTAATGTACCAATCACAGTGATAAAACTAATTAAAGATATTTAAAAAAAAATCCCATCTCATATTTTTTATGCTAATAAATTATCAGACCCTATATGACCTTCAATCGCCTAATTATGGCAACCGACAGACTTTCAAAAATATTGCATGCTTGCCCCTTATCCCTACAAGAACTGTTGGAAATCCTTAATGAACCAATCACAGTGATAGAACTAATATATATTTTTTTTTTTAATCCCAATCCATGTTTTTTTTTATAAATGTAAAATATTTTATAACATACTTACCACACCTTGCAAAATGTTTAATTATTTTTCTGGAGAAAACTGATATCCCTGCCTCAATGCTTTCCGCATACATCACTGTAATCCACAGAGCTGGTAAGGACCCAAATTCATGTGTTAGTTAGCAACCTCGCTGATTAATTAATTCAGACTTTAAGATTTTCAGGAAAATTCTAACAAACAGATTAAACACTCTATTACCATCGTCTCAGACAGACCCTGATCAAGATTCATTTGTTCCCCATGGCAAGCTTCCGACAATACTAGACAAATTCTCAATCTAATCCATATAGGCAAGACCCAGAAAATCCATGTTGTATTATTATTCTTAGATGCGAAGAAGGCATTTGATAGAATGCCCCAGCTGTTCACGTACTGTTCTTCGCAACCACTCTGTATCTCAAGTCCTGTCTTTTGAGGAATGTCAACATTATACATAGAGCCTACTGCAACTTTAAAACCTTCTTAGAACTCTAACCCAATGATCCAGACCTTCTGAGAACTATAACCCTACGACCCAAACCTTCTGAGAACTATAACCTATCCAAACATTCTGAGAAATCTAACCCATCCAAACCCTCTGAGAAGTCTAACCTGTCCAAACCTTCTGAGAACTCTAATCCATCCAAACCTATTGAGAACTCTAACCCATACAAATCTCTGAGAACTCTCACCCTATAGAAACATTAGACTCAAAAGTACATAAGACCCTAAATATTATCTGTATCATGGAACAAAAATGTCACTATATTTTATTGATATTATCTATCCCTCTAAGGGGTCTATGTACTAAGCCTTGGAGAGATTTTGGGGTCTATTTATTAAGCCTTAGATGAAGATAAGGTGGACGGAGATAAAGTACCAGCCAATCAGCTCATAACTGCCATGTCACAAACTATGTTAGAAAAATGACAGTTAGGAGCTGATTGGCTGGTGCTTTATCTCCGTCCACTTTATCTCCATCCAAAGCTCAGTAAATAGACCCCTATATGTGGCGAAAATAAGAATTTACTCACCGGTAATTCTATTTCTCGTAGTCCGTAGTGGATGCTGGGAACTCCGTAAGGACCATGGGGAATAGCGGCTCCGCAGGAGTCTGGGCACAACTAAAAGAAAGCTTTTAGACTACCTGGTGTGCACTGGCTCCTCCCACTATGACCCTCCTCCAAGCCTCAGTTAGGATACTGTGCCCGGAAGAGCTGACACAATAAGGAAGGATTTTGAATCCCGGGTAAGACTCATACCAGCCACACCAATCACACCGTATAACTCGTGATACCATATCCAGTTAACAGTATGATAACAACTGAGCCTCTCAACAGATGGCTCATAACAGTAACCCTTTAGTGAACAATAACTATGTACAAGTATTACAGACAATCCGCACTTGGGACGGGCGCCCAGCATCCACTACGGACTACGAGAAATAGAATTACCGGTGAGTAAATTCTTATTTTCTCCGACGTCCTAGTGGATGCTGGGAACTCCGTAAGGACCATGGGGATTATACCAAAGCTCCCAAACGGGCGGGAGAGTGCGGATGACTCTGCAGCACCGAATGAGAGAACTCAAGGTCCTCCTCAGCCAGGGTATCAAATTTGTAGAATTTTGCAAACGTGTTTGCCCCTGACCAAGTAGCAGCTCGGCAAAGTTGTAAAGCCGAGACCCCTCGGGCAGCCGCCCAAGATGAGCCCACCTTCCTTGTAGAATGGGCTTTAACTGATTTAGGATGCGACAGTCCAGCCGCAGAATGCGCCAGCTGAATTGTGCTACAAATCCAGCGAGCAATAGTCTGCTTAGAAGCAGGAGCACCCAGTTTGTTGGGTGCATACAGGATAAATAGCGAGTCAGTTTTCCTGACTCCAGCCGTCCTGGAAACATAAATTTTCAAGGACCTGACTACGTCCAGTAACTTGGAATCCTCCAAGTCGCTAGTAGCCGCAGGCACTACAATAGGTTGGTTCAAGTGAAAAGCAGATACCACCTTAGGGAGAAACTGGGGACGAGTCCTCAATTCTGCCCTATCCATATGGAAAATTAGATAAGGGCTTTTAAATGACAAAGCCGCCAATTCTGATACACGCCTGGCCGAAGCCAAGGCCAATAACATGACCACTTTCCACGTGAGATATTTTAAATCCACGGTCTTTAGTGGCTCAAACCAATGTGATTTTAGGAAATTCAACACCACGTTGAGATCCCAGGGTGCCACTGGAGGCACAAAAGGGGGCTGAATATGCAGCACTCCTTTTACAAATGTCTGAACTTCAGGTAGTGAAGCTAGTTCTTTTTGGAAGAAAATCGACAGAGCCGATATCTGTACCTTAATGGAGCCTAATTTTAGGCCCATAGTCACTCCTGCCTGTAGGAAGTGCAGAAATCGACCCAGCTGAAATTCCTCTGTTGGGGTCTTATTGGCCTCACACCAAGCAACATATTTCCGCCATATGCGGTGATAATGTTTTACCGTTACATCTTTCCTGGCTTTAATCAGCGTAGGAATGACATCCTCCGGAATGCCCTTTTCCTTTAGGATCCGGCGTTCAACCGCCATGCCGTCAAACGCAGCCGCGGTAAGTCTTGGAACAGACAGGGCCCCTGCTGCAGCAGGCCCTGTCTGAGCGGCAGAGGCCATGGGTCCTCTGAGATCATCTCTTGAAGTTCCGGGTACCAAGCTCTTCTTGGCCAATACGGAACCACGAGTATTGTCCTTACTCCTCGTTTTCTTATTATTCTCAGTACCTTTGGTATGAGAGGCAGAGGAGGGAACACATAAACTGACTGGTACACCCACGGTGTCACTAGAGCGTCCACCGCTATCGCCTGAGGGTCCCTTGACCTGGCGCAATATCTCTCCAGTTTTTTGTTTAGGCGGGACGCCATCATGTCCACCTGTGGCCATTCCCAACGATTTACAATCAGCGTGAAGACTTCTGGACGAAGTCCCCACTCTCCCGGGTGGAGGTCGTGCCTGCTGAGGAAGTCTGCTTCCCAGTTGTCCACTCCCGGAATGAACACTGCTGACAGTGCTAGCACGTGATTTTCCGCCCATCGGAGAATCCTTGTGGCTTCTGCCATTGCCGACCTGCTTCTTGTGCCGCCCTGTCGGTTTATATGGGTGACCGCCGTGATGTTGTCTGACTGGATCAGTACCGGCTGGTGTAGAAGCAGGGGTTTTGCCTGACTTAGGGCCTTGTAAATGGCCCTTAGTTCTAGAATATTTATGTGTAGGGAAGTCTCCTGACTCGACCATAGTCCTTGGAAGTTTCTTCCCTGTGTGACTGCCCCCCAGCCTCGAAGGCTGGCATCCGTGGTCACCAGGACCCAGTCCTGTATGCCGAATCTGCGGCCCTCTAGGAGATGAGCACTCTGCAGCCACCACAGCAGAGACACCCTGGTTCTCGGAGACAGGGTTATTAGCCGATGCATCTGAAGATGCGATCCGGACCATTGGTCCAACAGGTCCCACTGAAAGATTCTGGCATGGAACCTGCCGAAAGGAATTGCTTCGTAAGAAGCCACCATCTTTCCCAGGACTCGATTGCAGTGATGCACCGACACCTGTTTTGGTTTCAGGAGGTCTCTGACTAGAGATGACAGCTCCTTGGCTTTCTCTTCGGGAGAAACACTTTTTTCTGGACTGTGTCCAGAATCATTCCCAGGAACAGTAGACGTGTCGTCGGAACCAGCTGTGACTTTGGAATATTTAGAATCCAACCGTGCTGGTGTAGCACCTCCTGAGATAGTGCTACTCCTACCAACAACTGCTCCCTGGATCTCGCCTTTATTAGGAGATCGTCCAAGTACGGGATAATTAAAACTCCCTTTTTTCGAAGGAGTATCATCATTTCCGCCATTACCTTGGTAAACACCCTTGGTGCCGTGGACAGTCCAAACGGCAGCATCTGGAATTGGTAATGGCAATTTTGTACCGCAAATCTGAGGTACTCCTGGTGAGGATGATAAATGGGGACATGCAAGTAAGCATCCTTGATGTCCAGGGATACCATGTAATCCCCCTCGTCCAGGCTTGCAATAACCGCCCTGAGCGATTCCATCTTGAACTTGAATTTTTTTATGTATGTGTTCAAGGATTTCAAATTTAAAATGGGTCTCACCGAACCGTCCGGTTTCGGTAGCACAAACAGTGTGGAATAGTAACCCCGTCCTTGTTGAAGTAGGGGCACCTTGACTATCACCTGCTGGGAATACAGCTTGTGAATTGCCTCTAGCACAGCCTCCCTGCCTGAGGGAGTTGTTGGCAAGGCAGATTTGAGGAAACGGCGGGGGGGAGACGCCTCGAATTCCAGCTTGTACCCCTGAGACACTACTTGCAAGATCCAGGGATCCACCTGTGAGTGAGCCCACTGATGGCTGAAATTTTTGAGGCGGCCCCCCACCAATCCTGGCTCCGCCTGTGGAGCCCCACCGTCATGTGGTGGACTTGGAAGAAGCGGGGGAGGACTTTTGCTCCTGGGAACCTGCTGTTTGTTGCAGCCTTTTTCCCCTACCTCTGCCTCTGGACAGAAAGGACCCGCCTTTTCCTCGCCTGTTTCTCTGGGTCCGAAAGGACTGTACCTGATAAAACGGCTCTTTTTTAGGCTGTGAGGGAACATGGGGTAAAAATGCTGACTTCCTAGCTGTCGCTGTGGAAACTAGGTCCGAGAGACCATCCCCGAATAACTCCTCACCCTTATAAGGCAAAACTTCCATGTGCCTTTTGGAATCTGCATCCCCTGTCCACTGCCGAGTCCATAAGCCTCTCCTAGCAGAAATGGACAATGCACTTATTTTAGATGCCAACCGGCAGATCTCCCTCTGTGCATCTCTCATGTATAAGACTGAGTCTTTTATATGCTCTATGGTTAGGAGAATAGTGTCCCTGTCTAGGGTGTCAATATTATCTGACAGGGAATCTGACCATGCAGCGGCAGCACTGCACATCCATGCTGACGCAATAGCTGGTCTAAGTATAATGCCTGAGTGTGTATATACAGACTTCAGGATCGCCTCCTGCTTTCTATCCGCAGGCTCCTTTAGGGCGGCCGTATCCGGAGACGGAAGTGCCACCTTTTTAGACAAACGTGTGAGCGCTTTATCCACCCTAGGAGGTGTTTCCCAACGTGCCCTATCCTCTGGCGGGAAAGGGAACGCCATTAGTAATTTTTTAGAGATTACCAATCTTTTATCGGGGAAAGCCCACGTTTCTTCACACACTTCATTTAATTCTTCAGATGGGGGAAAAACTACGGGTAGTTTTTTCTCCCCAAACATAATACCCTTTTTAGTGGTACCTGGGTTTATATCCGAAATGTGTAAAACCTCTTTCATTGCCTCAATCATGCAACGAATGGCCCTAGTGAACATTTGATTAGACTCATCGTCGTCGACACTGGTATCAGTATCCGTGTCGACATCTGCGTCTGCCATCTGAGGTAGCGGGCGTTTTAGAGCCCCTGATGGCCTTTGAGACACCTGGGCAGGCACGAGCTGAGAAGCAGGCTGTCCCGCGTTTGGCATGTCGTCAAATTTTTTGTGTAAGGAGTCGACACTTGCACGTAATTCCTTCCATAAAACCATCCACTCAGGTGTCTGCCCCGCAGGGGGTGACATCACTTCTATAGGCATCTGCTCCGCCTCCACATAATTTTCCTCATCAAACATGTCGACACAGCCGTACCGACACACCGCACACACACAGGGAATGCTCTAACAGAGGACAGGACCCCACAGAAGCCCTTTGGGGAGACAGAGAGAGAGTATGCCAGCACACACCAGAGCGCTATATAATGCAGGGACTAACTGAATTATGTCCCCTATAGCTGCTATAATATTTACTGCGCCTAAATTTAGTGCCCCCCCTCTCTTTTTTACCCTTTTCTGTAGTGTAGACTGCAGGGGAGAGCCAGGGAGCTTCCTTCCAGCGGAGCTGTGAGGGAGAAATGGCGCCAGTGTGCTGAAGGAGATAGCTCCGCCCCTTTTTCGCGGACTTTTCTCCCGCTTTTTTAAAGATTCTGGCAGGGGTAATTATCACATATATAGCCTCTGGGGCTATATATTGTAATTGTTTTGCCAGCCAAGGTGTTTTTATTGCTGCTCAGGGCGCCCCCCCCCAGCGCCCTGCACCCTCAGTGACCGGAGTGTGAAGTGTGTATGAGGAGCAATGGTGCACAGCTGCAGTGCTGTGCGCTACCTTGGTGAAGACAGAAGTCTTCATGCCGCCGATTTTCCGGACTTCTTCTTGCTTCTGGCTCTGTAAGGGGGACGGCGGCGCGGCTCCGGGAACGAACACCAAGGCCAGTTCCATGCGGTCGATCCCTCTGGAGCTAATGGAGTCCAGTAGCCTAAGAAGCCCAAGCTAGCTGCAAGCAGGTAGGTTCGCTTCTTCTCCCCTTAGTCCCTCGATGCAGTGAGCCTGTTGCCAGCAGGTCTCACTGTAAAATAAAAAACCTAAAATAAACTTTCTTTCTAGGAGCTCAGGAGAGCCCCTAGTGTGCATCCAGCTCGGCCGGGCACAAAAATCTAACTGAGGCTTGGAGGAGGGTCATAGTGGGAGGAGCCAGTGCACACCAGGTAGTCTAAAAGCTTTCTTTTAGTTGTGCCCAGACTCCTGCGGAGCCGCTATTCCCCATGGTCCTTACGGAGTTCCCAGCATCCAGTAGGACGTCAGAGAAAGATAAAGTACCAACCAACTAGCACCTTATTGTCATTTTTTAAACACAGCCTGTAACATGGCAGTTAGGAGCTGATTGGCTGGTACTTTAAGGTCTATGTACTAAGCCTTGGAGAGAGATAAGGTGGACAGAGATACAGTACCAGTTAATCAGCTACTAACTGCCATGTTACAGGCTGTGTTTAAAAAATGACAGTTAGGTGCGAGTTGGTTACAGGCTATGGGGGACATGTACTAAGCAGTGATAAAAGTGGAGAAGTGAGCAGATGGAGAAGTTCCCCATGGCAACCAATCAGCATTGACGTAACATTTCTAAATTGCATACTATTAAAGTATACAGAGCAGCTGTTTGGTTGCCAAGGGAAACTTCTCCACTGTCTCACTTCTCCACTTTTATCACTGCATAGTACATGTCCCCCTTAGTTTGCAAAATGAATGGTACTGTAGGAACTGGTTGGTTGGTTGGTTGGTTCTTTCTCTCTCCACTTTATCGCTTAGTACATCAATCTCTAATTCCATTCCTAATTTATACTTTAGGCAACTTTTTAATTCTAAAGTGACCACGACAAATTACAGGACATTACAACCGTTATATCACCTCCTACCTGTGAACTCCAACATAATGTTTCATTTTGGGTAAATAATTACAGTTTAAAAATCCCCAAGATGGTTTTGACTTCAATTTGAACAGATGGGAATATTACATATATATTAATTATAGATCCTGCTCTTACATTTAAATGACACTATAGGAGCATGATTCAGTGAAGAAAGAAGTGCAGTTCGTTATGTTTCTCAAGCGCTTCCAGGTACAGTAATGAGAGAGACCATGTTAAATTTTGCAAAAAAAAAAAAAGCTGACCTACAGTAATCAACTCCTCCTATGTCTGGTACAAAAAGCACTGGGTCAATGAAATCCGAAGTAATTGGCCAATGCTGTGTATTATTTCCATAATGTAAGAGTTTAACTCGCTTAATTTCTGTGCATTCACCATAACATTGGTTCCTTGCACCTCTGCACAAGGGTCCTCATTCCGAGTTGATCGCTAGCTGCTTTCGTTTACAGCGCAGCGATCAGGCCAAAAAATGGCAATTCTGCGCATGCGTATGGGGCGTACTGTGCACACGCGTCGTACTTTCACAAAAGCCGATGCACTTTTATACAAGCTCAAGCAACGCTTTTCAGTCGCACTGTTGGCCTCAGAGTGATTGACAGGAAATGGGTGTTTCTGGGTGGTAACTGACCGTTTTCGGGGAGTGTGTGAAAAAACGCAGGCCTGTCAGATAAAAACACAGGAGTGGCTGAAAAATCGCAGGCGTGACTGGGCGAACGCAGGGCGTGTTTGTGACTTCAAAACAGGAACAAAATAGTCTGAAGTGATCGCACGGTCGGAGTAGGTCTGGCGCTTCTCTGAAACTGCACATTTTTTTTGTAGCAGCGCTGCGATCCTTTCGTTCGCACTTCTGCTAAGCTAAGATACACTCCCAGAGGGCGGCGGCTTAGGGTTTTTAACTGCTGCTAAAAACTGCTAGCGAGCTAACAACTCGGAATGAGGGCCAATGTTTTAAAAGGGCAATCATTTAAAGGGAGAAAACAACCAGGTTTTGTGTCTTTTAAATGATCGCCCATTTAAAATATTGGGCAGTCCCACAGCGAATTCGCCGATGTATGCATCTCACAGGCTATTACATTTACCCCAGGGTACAAGCCTCCGTTTTCAGGACTACAAGTATCTGTCCAAACTGTGCTGCTGGTTTATTCACAAGCATAAGCTGCGGCTTTCCATCACATTAACGTAAAATTCAAGTTCAATAATAATTGTAAACTACTGTACATTATAACCTCCATGATCAGACCATTGTATTAGTGGAAACTAAATGACTGTTTATTACTTTTATTGCTCAAAATATTATTTATTATTGCTCTATGGGAGAGACTGAGAAAGGGAGGGGAGGGAAAATCATATTACTAGATGATAAAATTTCAGAATAATATATAACATACAGTATTCTGTAGCAACTGATCATAAAAGAACATATTAAAAAATAAATGAAACCTGTAAGAGTGTGATTCGTCAAAAGAGATGCAATGTAGATGGAAAGTGTTCCAGATAAAATGGTTAATTGAATTATATTAACTTCAACCATGGATCTCATATTTGTATTATTTTTCCTAAGTTGCGGACTTATTTGTGCTTGTTTAGACTGCATTTTGGCAATCATTTGTTGCAAAGAAGGCAGTAACTGAGATATTCACAATGAAGCATTAGGAAGGAGCCCGGAAGTTGTAGTGTAATTTCTGTTGGAACTTGGAAAGCAAAGAAAAATATTGACTGATGTCATGGGCCATGTGCAGAATCATTTAGGCAATCCCGCTGATGTGACTAAATAGAATATAGGATAAAGGTACAGTGCCCATAGCAACCAATCACATGCTGGCTAACATTTATCTTATACAGATACAAAAAACAACGCTTAGAACCATATATACTTAGATATGATAATGCTAGACGGTGATGATATTAAAAAGATTTAATATTAAATAAAATAATGTTAAAAATGGGTAATCAAAAATTCTGAATAACACAATACATTGCACATCTGACTCCATGCATAGTCAGTGGTCACCCTGCGGACTTAGGACCTTCTCTGGATTCCTCCTGTAAGCACTTTAGCGAGCTGGCTTGGCTCAGTGAAATAAAGTCCCCAATTTCATAAACACACAATTAATATCCCATATGTGGAGGTGCTCTAGAGGTATCCTTTTAGAGGTGCAGATGTGTGGAGTTTTCCGCTGGAGGATTTGTGATGTCCATAAGTGTCCAATGGATGATAAAAAGGGGGGAGTCCGCAATGTAATCCAAACAGAGTTTTTCCGCTCAACGCGTTTCACTGGAAGTCTAGATCTGCCACTGCGTGTGAGGCAACGGCGATATGATTATGCAGTCACGCCCCCTGTTCCGCCCACCATTTCACATCATGTTCTTCCACCATGCCCCCTCATCCTGAACCACGCCCCCTGCTGTGCAGATCTGGCTGTCCCCTCCCACACGGGGCAGCCAGAATGTAGGCAAGTATGCAGGAAAATGTTGCATGTTGTAGTCAAACCTGGAATAGAAAGAATCTCGACTGTATAATTCACCCATGGTAATAATCGGGCTAAGGAAACGGAAAGTGCTCAGCAAGTGATCAGTTTTCCATGGTTAAAAAACAGCACAAAGAAAGAGCTGAGTGGTTGTGCAAATAAATCATTGACAGACATCACTGTTCTTCTTGCAAAGCTTGAAGTGTGTGTGTGTGTGTGTGTGTGTGTGTGTGTGTGTGTGTGTGTGTGTGTGTGTGTGGCAAAAGAAGGCTGATGTGGATCAGAATTGAGAATAATTTATGTCACCTTCTTGTACTTGTGTTTATTTTTCTGTTTCTTATATGTTTTATTCCATACAAATAAATCAGAGCCCGGGTTTGATTTCAAGGCTTGAGGTGTCACTTCTGAAGGATAAAGTCTTCTCGGCTTCATCATTTCACTTGCAAATTTAATAAAAAATGAAAACAGCCAGAGGCGTCAGAGAGAATGCGACTGCATTGAGAGAAACCCCAATGGTGGGAGGGAGGGGTTGAGGGGAGGCCTCTACCTGCCAGGGAAAGGAGGGCTCAGGCTGCGAAATAAATGAAATGCTTGTAGCTGTTTCCAGGTTGCCATTCTCTTCATTCTCTTACCAGGGAGACATGTATTAGAGCTGCAGGTCCCTGAAGGTATCTAGGCCCTGTTTATGACAGGGCCCAGTGAAAGATTCCAGCATATGTGGATAAATCCCTAGTGGATCTTTCTCTGCATGTTCTTCTACAGCGTAAAGATGAAGAATCACTTACATACATAATGCATGAGCTATACCTGTTCACAGAGTTCTTCCAGCGACAAGTGGGAGATTTTCTAGTTGGAAAGGGGATCAAGGATGGAGTTTCAATCAATTTGTACTTTAAACATGCTTACTTTCCAATAGCCAAAGTATATGCTACATCTTCCCCTGTGATGCACAAGGTAACCAGCGCCAAGGCTTCTGCAGTGCTAGTAATGGCAGGATAACACTTTTGAGGCCCAAATTGCCCAATGAATAATAATAACAGTTGTTTTAGGGAGATTGCTGCATTATTTTGTATCAGCGGGCATGTATTGTGGGGGTACAACCATATATCTGACATGTCTGCAGATCACTGGTGTATTTAAAATGGGTGCAGTGTGTGCGGTGCACACGCCCCCCACGGGGTCTAGGGTGGCTCACACTGCACCCATTATTTGTAATACTCCGGAAGCAGTGCTGCTGCAGAAATCACTGAGAAAACGGTGTGGTGCCAGTTACCTGGTGTTTCGCACATGCGCACTCGAAAAATTACTGGGGAAAAATGGCTGCGACTCCATTTTCTCTGCGATCTGAGCATGCGCTGTAGACTCTGGGACAGCGGTAGGGTCCTCTAGGGAGCCTAGAGCCAGAAATACAGCGCTGACGGCTAGAGTGGAGGGGGCCCAGACGGAGCCTGCACACGGGCCTCCTCCTCTCTGGAAATGCCCCTGCAGCAGAGGTCCCACTATTTTCATTTGCAGAAGCAGTCCCCATAGCTTTATACATGGAGTCCTATAGGCTACACTTCTACAGTTTTTAAACCAGAGGGATATTTGGATCCTAAACATTATACATTTGTACATGCATGGTCCAATGGCTGAGCATTTGTAGTAAAGCCCCCAGAAGTATAATGATAAATATTAACTTGATAACTATGACTCTTATGCAGCATCCCTTTTGTACATGGCTATGACTAAGGTAATGTAGAAGTGATTAGTGATGAGCACCGGAAATTTTTCGGGTTTTGTGTTTTGGTTTTGGGTTCGGTTCCGCGGCCGTGTTTTGGGTTCGAACGCGTTTTGGCAAAACCTCACCGAATTTTTTTTGTCGGATTCGGGTGTGTTTTGGATTCGGGTGTTTTTTTTCAAAAAACCCTAAAAAACAGCTTAAATCATAGAATTTGGGGGTCATTTTGATCCCAAAGTATTATTAACCTCAATAACCATAATTTCCACGCATTTTCAGTCTATTCTGAACACCTCACACCTCACAATATTATTTTTAGTCCTAAAATTTGCACCGAGGTCGCTAGATGGCTAAGCTAAGCGACCCAAGTGGCCGACACAAACACCTGGCCCATCTAGGAGTGGCACTGCAGTGTCACGCAGGATGGCCCTTCCAAAAAACACTCCCCAAACAGCACATGACGCAAAGAAAAAAAGAGGCGCAATGAGGAAGCTGTGTGAGTAAGCTAAGCGACCCTAGTGGCCGACACAAACACCTGGCCCATCTAGGAGTGTCACTGCAGTGTCACGCAGGATGGCCCTTCCAAAAAACACTCCTCAAGCAGCACATGACGCAAAGAAAAAAAGAGGCGCAATGAGGTAGCTGTGTGAGTAAGCTAAGCGACCCTAGTGGCCGACACAAACACCTGGCCCATCTAGGAGTGGCACTGCAGTGTCACGCAGAATGGCCCTTCCAAAAAACACTCCCCAAACAGCACATGACGCAAAGAAGAAAAAAAAGAGGTGCAATGAGGTAGCTGTGTGAGTAAGCTAAGCGACCCTAGTGGCCGACACAAACACCTGGCCCATCTAGGAGTGGCACTGCAGTGTCACGCAGGATGGCCCTTCCAAAAAACACCCCCCAAACAGCACATGATGCAAAGAAAAAAAGAGGCGCAATGAGGTAGCTGTGTGAGTAAGCTAAGCGACCCTAGTGGCCGACACAAATACCTGGCCCATCTAGGAGTGGCACTGCAGTGTCACGCAGGATGGCCCTTCCAAAAAACACCCCCAAACAGCACATGACGCAAAGAAAAATGAAAGAAAAAAGAGGTGCAAGATGGAATTGTCCTTGGGCCCTCCCACCCACCCTTATGTTGTATAAACAGGACATGCACACTTTAACCAACCCATCATTTCAGTGACAGGGTCTGCCACACGACTGTGACTGAAATGACGGGTTGGTTTGGACCCCACCAAAAAAGAAGCAATTAATCTCTCCTTGCACAAACTGGCTCTACAGAGGCAAGATGTCCACCTCATCATCATCCTCCGATATATCACCGTGTACATCCCCCTCCTCACAGATTATCAATTCGTCCCCACTGGAATCCACCATCTCAGCTCCCTGTGTACTTTGTGGAGGCAATTGCTGCTGGTCAATGTCTCCACGGAGGAATTGATTATAATTCATTTTAATGAACATCATCTTCTCCACATTTTCTGGATGTAACCTCGTACGCCGATTGCTGACAAGGTGAGCGGCGGCACTAAACACTCTTTCGGAGTACACACTTGTGGGAGGGCAACTTAGGTAGAATAAAGCCAGTTTGTGCAAGGGCCTCCAAATTGCCTCTTTTTCCTGCCAGTATAAGTACGGACTGTCTGACGTGCCTACTTGGATGCGGTCACTCATATAATCCTCCACGATTCTTTCAATGGGGAGAGAATCATATGCAGTGACAGTAGACGACATGTCCGTAATCGTTGTCAGGTCCTTCAGTCCGGACCAGATGTCAGCATCAGCAGTCGCTCCAGACTGCCCTGCATCACCGCCAGTGGGTGGGCTCGGAATTCTGAGCCTTTTCCTCGCACCCCCAGTTGCGGGAGAATGTGAAGGAGGAGATGTTGACAGGTCGCGTTCCGCTTGACTTGACAATTTTGTCACCAGCAGTTCTTTGAACCCCAGCAGACTTGTGTCTGCCGGAAAGAGAGATCCAAGGTAGGTTTTAAATCTAGGATCGAGCACGGTGGCCAAAATGTAGTGCTCTGATTTCAACAGATTGACCATCCGTGAATCCTTGTTAAGCGAATTAAGGGCTCCATCCACAAGTCCCACATGCCTAGCGGAATCGCTCTGTGTTAGCTCCTCCTTCAATGTCTCCAGCTTCTTCTGCAAAAGCCTGATGAGGGGAATGACCTGACTCAGGCTGGCAGTGTCTGAACTGACTTCACGTGTGGCAAGTTCAAAAGGTTGCAGAACCTTGCACAACGTTGAAATCATTCTCCACTGCGCTTGAGACAGGTGCATTCCACCTCCTATATCGTGCTCAGTTGTATAGGCTTGAATGGCCTTTTGCTGCTCCTCCAACCTCTGAAGCATATAGAGGGTTGAATTCCACCTCGTTACCACTTCTTGCTTCAGATGATGGCAGGGCAGGTTCAGGCGTTTTTGGTGGTGCTCCAGTCTTCTGTATGTGGTGCCTGTACGCCGAAAGTGTCCCGCAATTCTTCTGGCCACCGACAGCATCTCTTGCACGCCCCTCTCGTTTTTTAAATAATTCTGCACCACCAAATTCAAGGTATGTGCAAAACATGGGACGTGCTGGAATTTGCCCATATTTAATGCACACACAATATTGCTGGCGTTGTCCGATGCCACAAATCCACAGGAGAGTCCAATTGGGGTAAGCCATTCTGCGATGATCTTCCTCAGTTGCCGTAAGAGGTTTTTAGCTGTGTGCGTATTCTGGAAAGCGGTGATACAAAGCGTAGCCTGCCTAGGAAAGAGTTGGCGTTTGCGAGATGCTGCTACTGGTGCCGCCGCTGCTGTTCTTGCGGCGGGAGTCCATACATCTACCCAGTGGGCTGTCACAGTCATATAGTCCTGAGCCTGCCCTGCTCCACTTGTCCACATGTCCGTGGTTAAGTGGACATTGGGTACAACTGCATTTTTTAGGACACTGGTGAGTCTTTTTCTGAGGTCTGTGTACATTTTCGGTATCGCCTGCCTAGAGAAATGGAACCTAGATGGTATTTGGTACCGGGGACACAGTACCTCCAACAAGTCTCTAGTTGCCTCTGCAGTAATGATGGATACCGGAACCACGTTTCTCACCGCCCAGGATGCCAAGGCCTCAGTTATCCGCTTTGCAGCAGGATGACTGCTGTGATATTTCATCTTCCTCGCAAAGGACTGTTGGACAGTCAATTGCTTGGTGGAAGTAGTAAAAGTGGTCTTACGAGTACGACTTCCCCTCTGGGATGACCATCGACTCCCAGCAGCAACAACAGCAGCGCCAGCAGCAGTAGGCGTTACACGCAAGGATGCATCGGAGGAATCCCAGGCAGGACAGGACTCGTCAGAATTGCCAGTGACATGGCCTGCAGGACTATTGGCATTCCTGGGGAAGGAGGAAATTGACACTGAGGGAGTTGGTGTGGTGGTTTGCGTGAGCTTGGTTACAAGAGGAAGGGATTTACTGGTCAGTGGACTGCTTCCGCTGTCGCCCAAAGTTTTTGAACTTGTCACTGACTTATGATGAATGCGCTGCAGGTGACATATAAGGGAGGATGTTCCGAGGTGGTTAACGTCCTTACCCCTACTTATTACAGCTTGACAAAGGCAACACATGGCTTGACAAATGTTGTCCGCATTTCTGTTGAAATACTTCCACACCGAAGAGCTGATTTTTTTGGTATTTTCACCAGGCATGTCAATGGCCCTATTCCTCCCACGGACAACAGGTGTCTCCCCGGGTGCCTGACTTAAACAAACCACCTCACCATCAGAATCCTCCTGGTCAATTTCCTCCCCAGCGCAAGCAACACCCATATCCTCCTCATCCTGGTGTACTTCAACACTGACATCTTCAATCTGACTATCAGGAACTGGACTGCGGGTGCTCCTTCCAGCACTTGCAGGGGGCGTGCAAATGGTGGAAGGCGCATGCTCTTCACGTCCAGTGTTGGGAAGGTCAGGCATCGCAAACGACACAATTGGACTCTCCTTGTGGATTTGTGATTTCGAAGAACGCACAGTTCTTTGCTGTGCTTTTGCCAGCTTGAGTCTTTTCATTTTTCTAGCGAGAGGCTGAGTGCTTCCATCCTCATGTGAAGCTGAACCACTAGCCATGAACATAGGCCAGGGCCTCAGCCGTTCCTTGCCACTCCGTGTGGTAAATGGCATATTGGCAAGTTTACGCTTCTCCTCTGACAATTTTATTTTAGATTTTTGAGTCCTTTTTTTACTGATATTTGGTGTTTTGGATTTTACATGCTCTGTACTATGACATTGGGCATCGGCCTTGGCAGATGACGCTGCTGGCATTTCATCGTCTCGGCCATGACTAGTGGCAGCAGCTTCAGCACGAGGTGGAAGTGGATCTTGATCTTTCCCTATTTTTGGAACCTCAACATTTTTGTTCTCCATATTTTAATAGGCACAACTAAAAGGCACCTCAGGTAAACAATGGAGATGGATGGATACTAGTATACTTATGGATGGACGAGCGACTGCCGACACAGAGGTAGCTACAGCCGTGGACTACCGTACTGCGTCTGCTGCTAATATAGACTGGATGATAATGATATAAAAAATATATATATATCACTACTGCAGCCGGACAGGTATATATTATATAATGACAGACCTGCTGGACACTGTCAGCAGCACTGCAGACTCCTAAAGTAAGCTACTAGTAGTATCAAGAAGATAGAAAAAAAAAAAACACCACAGGTAGGTGGTATACAATTATGGATGGACGAGCGACTGCCGACACAGAGGTAGCTACAGCCGTGGACTACCGTACTGCGTCTGCTGCTAATATAGACTGGATGATAATGATATAAAAAATATATATATATCACTACTGCAGCCGGACAGGTATATATTATAATGACGGACCTGCTGGACACTGTCAGCAGCACTGCAGACTCCTAAAGTAAGCTACTAGTATCAAGAAGATAGAAAAAAAAAAAAACACCACAGGTAGGTATTATACAATTATGGATGGACGAGCGACTGCCGACACAGAGGTAGCTAGCTACAGCCGTGGACTACCGTACTGCGTCTGCTGCTAATATAGACTGGATGATAATGATATAAAAAATATATATATATATATCACTACTGCAGCCGGACAGGTATATATTATATAATTAATGACGGACCTGCTGGACACTGTCAGCAGAATGCGTTTATAGAATAAAAACACCACACGACGAGTGTTTAACTTTTTCAGGCAGACAATCACAATATACTGGTGGTCAGACAGTGGTCACTGGTCAGTCACACTGGCAGCGGCACTCTGGCAGCAAAAGTGTGCACTGTTAAATAATATGTACTCCTGCTACTGCTCCCCAGTCTCCCCCACAATTAAGCTGTGTGAGCACTGAGCACTCAGCACAGTCAGATATACATAGATGATGCAGCACACTGAGGCTGAGCACAGATATGGTATACTGTTACTGTGTCACTGTGTATCGTTTTTTTTCAGGCAGAGAACGGATTATATTAAATAATAATATAATAAAACTGCACTGGTGGTCACTGGTCAGTCACTAGTAAACTCTGCACTCTCTGCCCATAAAACGGCCTGTTTCCGCCCAGAAACACCCACTTCCTGTCAATCACACTCCGATCGCCTCAACGAAGAAAAAGCCGTAAGTAAAATACCTAACTGTATAGCAAATTTACTTGGCGCAGTCGCAGTGCGAACAGTGCGCATGCGCACTAAGCGGAAAATCGCTGCGATGCGAAGAAATTTACCGAGCGAACAACTCGGAATGACCCCCATGGTTTTGCCCAACTGCTAAAAAATTTCCTGCTGCGATCAACTTGGAATTACCCCCATTGTGCGGGATTTAAATCTGGTTACTGCAATTATTCAGAATGCTGGGGGAAACAAAATGTGTTTTTTTTTCAATGTAGCAGTGATGTCTACACAATAACATGCTTCTTACCATCTCTTCGTTCAGCTTCTGGCAGTGCATCCACCTGAATCTGTAAGTCCACAGGGATAATGAACGGGTGGCACTTGATCTCCCGGCTGTCAGGATCCAGGCACTCAGCATACTGGCGCCGGGATCCCGACCGCCGAGATACCGACAACTATTTTCCATCTTGGGGTGTCCACGACACCCCTGGAGGGAGAATAAATAGCGTGGCGAGTGCAGCGAGCCCGCAAGGAGCTCTTTTGCGCTTGCACCACTGCCAGTATTCCAGCGGTCGGGATTCCGGTGCTGGTTCGCTGGGCGCCGGGATCCCGAGCGCCGGTGAAACGTAGTACACCCATAATGAACGGATCTTCCATCCACCAGCTTTTGCTGGCGTTACCCCATAGAAGCCTATGGACTTGTCTCCGCAGCACTGGTGTGAAGGATCTGATCGGATCCCTCCTGGCATGCCTCGCAGCCACCCCGTCACTCCATGCATGCGCAGAATGACTCCCGGGTCATAAACCTGGAAGTCCAGGGTCCGCCGGAGATCGCAAAGGACAGCTATTATTGGAAGAGCTGTCCTTTGCAATACTAATTGCATATGTAAGTGCATATCCGATTAGAATCACTGCAATGGCTGGCAATATTAATTAGTACATCCCGCCCAAAGTTTGTTGCCAAAACCACCACTGTATATTTTTGTATCTTAAATATGTGGAGAACCGTTGCAATCTCTTGACTATCAAATAGATAACCAATGTTAGCGGCAAAGATCATGGAAATATAAACTCCTAACAGAATACAGTACAATTACTTAATACTGAATAGAGTAAAATAATATCAGTGATAAATAAGACACAAGAGAGTTAACAGGTAGTAAAACATGAGAAGATCGAGAAAGAATAACATTGATAACCATTAGCAATTGGAACCATCAATAAAGAATACAAGACATGGGGCCTTATGCAGCAATCAATTTATCAAAATCGCAAATTGGCCGATTATTGGATGTCTGCGCATGCGCTGCATCCACATTGTGCGTGCCCAGCAAACTGTGATCACATAGCGATTGCCAGGATGTGCCTGTTTGTGGAGGTTACATGGTGTTTGCCGGGAGGGGTTGGGAAAACGCAGGTGCGTCACGCCCGTTTTTGGGGAGTGCATCTGATGTGAGCTGCGATTGTGGCGATTAAAAACATGGAGCCACTGCGACTGCAGCCACGTATGTCCTGCGTTGGCATGGGTCAACCGGTGTTGTCGTTGGTGATCAATGGTTCTTGATTTCTCAGCAGTGGCGGATTTAGCGGGGGTCGATTAGGGCGTTCGTCCCCCCTACACATACCGGCACCGGGATGGATGGCCGGATCCCGCCACGGTGCCGGACTGGAGAGTGGTGCAGTGGGGCGGGGGAAGACAGAGCGGAAGAGTGACAGTGTAGGCGTGTGCACGGAGGGTGCCTTGTGCGCACAGGCATCCCCCCCGCACACATGCCTGCTGCTGACGCCAATTCCCGTCTCCTTGACGCTGAAGGGAGGAGAGCGCTGCGCGCGCCTCTCCTGCCCACTGTGTCCCCGTCTCCAGCAGTCATTTTAAATGTCTGTGGCTGTCAGCCAATCAGAGCTCATGGACCGACTCTTGATTGGCTGCCGGCCCGTGAGTTTTGATTGGCTCACAAGCCAGCGCTATATTTCAAATGGCCGCCGGAGACATGGACTCAGTGAAGGGAGGCGCAGAAGAGACACGCGGTGCGCTCGCTCCCCCTCAGCATCAGAGACGGGAATCAGCGGCAGTGGCACTGGCAGCAGGAGGGTAAGCACCACTCGGGGAATATGTATCTGGCACCACTGGGGACATTTGTATTCTCTCACCACTGGGGGGCATTTGTATTATGGCACCACTGGGGGCATTTGTATCTTGCAACACTGGGGGCATTTGTATTCTGGCACAACTGGGGGCATTTGTATTCTGGCACCACTGGAGGCATTTGTATTCTGGCACCACTGGGAGCATTTGTATCTGGCACCACTGGGGGCATTTGTGTATCTGGCACCGCTGGGAGCATTTGTATTCTGGCACCACTGGGAGCATTTGTATTCTGGCACCACTGGGGTCATGTGTATCTGGCACCACTGGGGTCATGTGCATCTGGCACCACCGGGGTCATGTGTATCTGGCACCACTGGTGTCATGTGTATCTGGCATCACTGGGGTCATGTGTATCTTGCACCGCTGGGGGCATTTGTGTATCTGGCACCGCGGGTGGCATTTGAGTATCTGGCACCGCTGGGGTCATTTGTGGATCTGATGTGAATTTCGGCTCATTGTATGTGCTATAATGTAAATTTTGGCTCATTTTGTGTGCTATAATGTGAATTTTGGCTCATTTTGTGTGCTATAATGTGAATTTCAGCTCATTCTGTGTGGTATAATGTGAATTTTAGCTCATACCGTGTGGTATAATGTGATTTTCGGCTCATTCTGTGTGCTATAATGTGAATTTCGGCTCATACCGTGTGGTATAATGTGAATTTCGGCTCATACTGTGTGGTATAATGTGAATTTCGGCTCATACCGTGTGGTAATGTGAATTTCGGCGCATTCTGTGTGCTATGCAGGAATGGTGATTCGCCAGTCTGTATCTCCAGTGCGCAGGGTTCTCTCCACTAACTGGCAACATTTTATTAGTAATGGCAACAATAGCAAATTTTAGAAGCGAACGGGAAGGGCATCTCTAAGTGGGAGGAACTATGATTAGCGGGAGGAGTCATAATTCTTAAACCGCCCTCCCTAAAAGTTAAGTCTAGATCTGCCACTGTTTCTCAGTATGCATCACACTTATGTGGCTGCATATGCAAACTTGCGAATGCATCGGTGGACATCTTTTTCTTTTCTGGGTGTATCTTTGCATGCATTTTTCAGCAGAAGCAGGTTTGAGAAAAACACAATTTCTGTCTCAGCAGCGATTCATCCTGAATTAGGCCCATTAGCTTTTTTTTTTATATCAATAATGATGCACAATATAGAAGAATACAGACAGAATACAATTTTGAAGGAAACATCAATTTAGTTGATAGAAACTCCACTCTTATTAAACCCTTGAACACTATAGGCCTGATTCAGAGATGTACTGTATGTAAAGGTGGGTGGACTGTGGATGCGGGGATGAGCGGAGCTGGCCAGAGTTTTATCGAAAATAGACGTGTGTTTATCCCCCCTTCCCCAGTTATCTGGGAGTGCCGTTGTGGTTTACTACCAACATCGCAACCATTGGTCACACAGACGCCCCCCTCTGCATTAGCATTTAACAGCTGCATAAAAAGATGCAGCAGTGATGTGTTCTTTATTCCATCTCTGAATCAGGCCTTATGAACCACAAACAATTCCTACCGGCTAAGAAATTTACAAGGGAGTGTGCACATTTCCATAATGTTTACAGGGCAGTGTGTACATGTGCTAGGAATTTACAGGGGAGAGTGCACATTTGCAGAACATTTACAGGGGAGAGTGCACATTTACATAACATTTACAGGGGAGAGTGCACATTTGCAGAACATTTACAGGGGAGAGTGCACATTTGCAGAACATTTACAGGGGAGAGTGCACATTTACATAACATTTACAGGGGAGAGTGCACATTTGCAGAACATTTACAGGGGAGAGTGCACATTTGCAGAACATTTACAGGGGAGAGTGCACATTTACATAACATTTACAGGGGAGAGTGCACATTTACATAACATTTACAGGGGAGAGTGCACATTTACATAACATTTACAGGGGAGAGTGCACATTTGCAGAACATTTACAGGGGAGAGTGCACATTTACATAACATTTACAGGGGAGAGTGCACATTTGCAGAACATTTACAGGGGAGAGTGCACATTTGCAGAACATTTACAGGGGAGAGTGCACATTTACATAACATTTACAGGGGAGAGTGCACATTTGCAGAACATTTACAGGGGAGAGTGCACATTTGCAGAACATTTACAGGGGAGAGTGCACATTTGCAGAACATTTACAGGGGAGAGTGCACATTTGCAGAACATTTACAGGGGAGAGTGCACATTTACATAACATTTACAGGGGAGAGTGCACATTTGCAGAACATTTACAGGGGAGAGTGCACATTTGCAGAACATTTACAGGGGAGAGTGCACATTTACATAACATTTACAGGGGAGAGTGCACATTTGCAGAACATTTACAGGGGAGAGTGCACATTTGCAGAACATTTACAGGGGAGAGTGCACATTTGCAGAACATTTACAGGGGAGAGTGCACATTTGCAGAACATTTACAGGGGAGAGTGCACATTTACATAACATTTACAGGGGAGAGTGCACATTTGCAGAACATTTACAGGGGAGAGTGCACATTTGCAGAACATTTACAGGGGAGAGTGCACATTTACATAACATTTACAGGGGAGAGTGCACATTTACATAACATTTACAGGGGAGAGAGCACATTTGCAGAACATTTACAGGGGAGAGTGCACATTTGCAGAACATTTACAGGGGAGAGTGCACATTTACATAACATTTACAGGGGAGAGTGCACATTTACATAACATTTACAGGGGAGAGTGCACATTTACATAACATTTACAGGGGAGAGTGCACATTTGCAGAACATTTACAGGGGAGAGTGCACATTTGCAGAACATTTACAGGGGAGAGTGCACATTTACATAACATTTACAGGGGAGAGTGCACATTTACATAACATTTACAGGGGAGAGTGCACATTTACATAACATTTACAGGGGAGAGTGCACATTTACATAACATTTACAGGGGAGAGTGCACATTTGCAGAACATTTACAGGGGAGAGTGCACATTTACATAACATTTACAGGGGAGAGTGCACATTTGCAGAACATTTACAGGGGAGAGTGCACATTTACATAACATTTACAGGGGAGAGTGCACATTTGCAGAACATTTACAGGGGAGAGTGCACATTTGCAGAACATTTACAGGGGAGAGTGCACATTTACATAACATTTACAGGGGAGAGTGCACATTTGCAGAACATTTACAGGGGAGAGTGCACATTTGCAGAACATTTACAGGGGAGAGTGCACATTTGCAGAACATTTACAGGGGAGAGTGCACATTTGCAGAACATTTACAGGGAAGAGTGCACATTTACATAACATTTACAGGGGAGAGTGCACATTTGCAGAACATTTACAGGGGAGAGTGCACATTTGCAGAACATTTACAGGGGAGAGTGCACATTTACAGAACATTAAGACTGTACACATTAGGATGACATCGCGATTGGATTAATCACTTGGGAATCGTACTATCTTAGCACACATCAGAAGTTTCAGCAAAGTCCTTTCTGATGTGTGCTAAGATAGTACAACGATTCCCAAGTGATTAATCCAATATCCAGAGGCTTCTACGTGACCTACCAATTCCCCAACCGCAAGACCAAGAACCAGAACCACTTCAAAGTCAAACACATTTTATACAAAATGCAGTGATACAGTGTTCCACAGAAGTGGTTGTGAATATTACTGGAAGTAAAGACTTTAAGCCATATCTAACTTTTCTGAAACTCTCAAAAGCTCCATCTCTATGACGAAAGTTCCCTGCAAGTGTGGAAGAGTGGCAAGCCATTGCTCAGGAGTTTGAAACCCATTGGAATTTCCCTAACTGCGGAGGAGCCATAGATGGGAAACGTCTGCATAACACCACCAAATCCAAGTTGCAAAGGAAAATTAATACCATATCCTGGTGGGGTAAAACGCTGTGAGTGTACCCACAGGATTGACCTTGGTGGACATTTATGTTTGTTTGTATGTACGTTGTATGTCTGTTGCTTTATACTGGTATTAGCTATACAAAGTACATACACACATAGTATAAACTACATTGCATGAGTTTATATATATATTTTTTTTACTCTCTATTTTAATAAACATTCTCTGTTAAACTATATCATTGTGATCAGTTTTATTCCTGCTTGCTTATTTAACAGGAGTAACCTTTAAGTATATACAATACAATCATTCACTGACATATATGCCCTCATTCCAAGTTGATCGCTCGCTAGCTACTTTTAGCAGCCGTGCAAACGCATTGTCGCCGCCCACGGGGGAGTGTATTTTCGCTTTGCAGGTGTGCGATCACATGTGCAGACGAGCGGTACAAAAACACTTTGTGCAAAACAAGACCAGCCTTGTAGTTACTTATCCTGTGTGATGGTTCCAACGAAGGAGGTCCCGGAATTGACGTCAGATACCCGCCCTGCAAATGCCTGGTCACGCCTGTGTTTTCCCTACCACTCCCAGAAAACGGTCAGTTGACACCCATAAATGCCCTCTTCCTGTCAATCTCCTTCCGATCGGCTGTGCGAATGGAATCGGCGCTAGAAGCATTGCACAGCAACGATGCTCTTTGTACCCATACGATGCGCGTGTGCATCGTGGTGCATATGCATGCCCAGTTTTGCCATTTTTTTACCTGATCGCTGCGCTATGAAAATCGTCAGCGTACGATCAACTCAGAATGACCCCCATTATAGGCACTAGGTGTGCGCTGAACATCCCCATTTTATTGTACATCATTAAGTGGAGTAATATAGGTGGTCATTCCGAGTTGATCGCTAGCTGCATTTGTTCGCAGCGCAGCGATCAGGCTAAAAAATGTCAGTTCTGCGCATGCGGGCACAACGAACGATGCAGTTTTGCACAGGGTCTAGCGATGCATTTCAGTCGCACTGGTTGCCACAGAGTGATTGACATGAAGTGGGCGTTTCTGGGTGGCAACTGACCGTTTTCAGGGAGTGTTCGGAAAAACGCAGGCGTGCCAGGGAAAATGCAGGCGTGGCTGGTCGAATGCTGGGTGGGTGTGTGACGTCAAATCCGGAACTGAATAGTCTGAAGTGATCGCAAGTGCTGAGTAGGTTTTGAGCTACTACACAAACATTTTTTGCAGGCGGTCTGCGATACAACCGTTCGCACTTCTGCTAAGCTAAAATACACTCCCAGTGGGCGGCGGCATAGCGTTTGCATGGCTGCTAAAAACTGCTAGCGAGCGATCAACTCGGAATGACCCCCATAGTACATCCATATACCGTTCATTAGCAGCAAGCAGTTCCTAGTGGCTGTGTATGAGGGGTGTGGTTCATCAAATCGACAGTGTCTAGGTCGACAATGTTTAGGTCGACCACTATAGGTCGACAGTCACTAGGTCGACATGGATGGAAGGTCGATAGGATTTCTAGTAGTGATGAGCACCGGAAATTTTTCGGGTTTTGGTTTTGGGTTCGGTTCCGCGGCCGTGTTTTGGGTTCGAACGCATTTTGGCAAAACCTCACCAAATTTTTTTTGTCGGATTCGGGTGTGTTTTGGATTCGGGTGTTTTTTTAAAAAAACCCTAAAAAACAGCTTAAATCATAGAATTTGGGGGTCATTTTGATCCCTAAGTATTATTAACCTCAATAAGCATAATTTCCACTCATTTTCAGTCTATTCTGAACACCTCACACCTCACAATATTATTTTTAGTCCTAAAATTTGCACCGAGGTCGCTGGATGACTAAGCTCAGCGACCCAAGTGGCCGACACAAACACCTGGCCCATCTAGGAGTGGCACTGCAGTGTCACGCAGGATGGCCCTTCCAAAAAACACCCCCCAAACAGCACATGACGCAAAGAAAAAAAGAGGCGCAATGAGGTAGCTGTGTGACTAAGATAAGCGACCCAAGTGGCTGACACAAACACCTGGCCCATCTAGGAGTGGCACTGCAGTGTCACGCAGGATGGCCCTTCCAAAAAACACCCCCCAAACAGCACATGACGCAAAGAAAAAAAGAGGCGCAATGAGGTAGCTGTGTGACTAAGATAAGCGACCCAAGTGGCCGACACAAACACCTGGCCCATCTAGGAGTGGCACTGCAGTGTCACGCAGGATGGCCCTTCCAAAAAACACCCCCCAAACAGCACATGATGCAAAGAAAAAAAGAGGCGCAATGAGGTAGCTGTGTGACTAAGATAAGCGACCCAAGTGGCCGACACAAACACCTGGCCCATCTAGGAGTGGCACTGCAGTGTCACGCAGGATGGCCCTTCCAAAAAACACCCCCCAAACAGCACATGACGCAAAGAAAAAAAGAGGCGCAATGAGGTAGCTGTGTGACTAAGATAAGCGACCCAAGTGGCCGACACAAACACCTGGCCCATCTAGGAGTGGCACTGCAGTGTCACGCAGGATGGCCCTTCCAAAAAACACCCCCCAAACAGCACATGACGCAAAGAAAAAAAGAGGCGCAATGAGGTAGCTGTGTGACTAAGATAAGCGACCCAAGTGGCCGACACAAACACCTGGCCCATCTAGGAGTGGCACTGCAGTGTCACGCAGGATGGCCCTTCCAAAAACTACTCCCCAAACAGCACATGACGCAAAGAAAAATGAAAGAAAAAAGAGGTGCAAGATGGAATTGTCCTTGGGCCCTCCCACCCACCCTTATGTTGTATAAACAGGACATGCACACTTTAACCAACCCATCATTTCAGTGACAGGGTCTGCCACACGACTGTGACTGAAATGACGGGTTGGTTTGGACCCCCACCAAAAAAGAAGCAATTAATCTCTCCTTGCACAAACTGGCTCTACAGAGGCAAGATGTCCACCTCATCATCATCCTCCGATATATCACCGTGTACATCCCCCTCCTCACAGATTATCAATTCGTCCCCACTGGAATCCACCATCTCAGCTCCCTGTGTACTTTGTGGAGGCAATTGCTGCTGGTCAATGTCTCCACGGAGGAATTGATTATAATTCATTTTAATGAACATCATCTTCTCCACATTTTCTGGATGTAACCTCGTACGCCGATTGCTGACAAGGTGAGCGGCGGCACTAAACACTCTTTCGGAGTACACACTTGTGGGAGGGCAACTTAGGTAGAATAAAGCAAGTTTGTGCAAGGGCCTCCAAATTGCTTCTTTTTCCTGCCAGTATAAGTACGGACTGTCTGACGTGCCTACTTGGATGCGGTCACTCATATAATCCTCCACCATTCTTTCAATGGGGAGAGAATCATATGCAGTGACAGTAGACGACATGTCCGTAATCGTTGTCAGGTCCTTCAGTCCGGACCAGATGTCAGCATCAGCAGTCGCTCCAGACTGCCCTGCATCACCGCCAGCGGGTGGGCTCGGAATTCTGAGCCTTTTCCTCGCACCCCCAGTTGCGGGAGAATGTGAAGGAGGAGATGTTGACAGGTCGCGTTCCGCTTGACTTGACAATTTTGTCACCAGCAATTCTTTGAACCCCAGCAGACTTGTGTCTGCCGGAAAGAGAGATCCAAGGTAGGTTTTAAATCTAGGATCGAGCACGGTGGCCAAAATGTAGTGCTCTGATTTCAACAGATTGACCACCCGTGAATCCTTGTTAAGCGAATTAAGGGCTCCATCCACAAGTCCCACATGCCTAGCGGAATCGCTCTGTGTTAGCTCCTCCTTCAATGTCTCCAGCTTCTTCTGCAAAAGCCTGATGAGGGGAATGACCTGACTCAGGCTGGCAGTGTCTGAACTGACTTCACGTGTGGCAAGTTCAAAAGGTTGCAGAACCTTGCACAACGTTGAAATCATTCTCCACTGCGCTTGAGACAGGTGCATTCCACCTCCTATATCGTGCTCAGTTGTATAGGCTTGAATGGCCTTTTGCTGCTCCTCCAACCTCTGAAGCATATAGAGGGTTGAATTCCACCTCGTTACCACTTCTTGCTTCAGATGATGGCAGGGCAGGTTCAGGCGTTTTTGGTGGTGCTCCAGTCTTCTGTACGTTGTGCCTGTATGCCGAAAGTGTCCCGCAATTCTTCTGGCCACCGACAGCATCTCTTGCACGCCCCTCTCGTTTTTTTAATAATTCTGCACCACCAAATTCAAGGTATGTGCAAAACATGGGACGTGCTGGAATTTGCCCAGATTTAATGCACACACAATATTGCTGGCGTTGTCCGATGCCACAAATCCACAGGAGAGTCCAATTGGGGTAAGCCATTCTGCGATGATCTTCCTCAGTTGCCGTAAGAGGTTTTCAGCTGTGTGCGTATTCTGGAAAGCGGTGATACAAAGCGTAGCCTGCCTAGGAAAGAGTTGGCGTTTGCGAGATGCTGCTACTGGTGCTGCCGCTGCTGTTCTTGCGGCGGGAGTCCATACATCTACCCAGTGGGCTGTCACAGTCATATAGTCCTGAGCCTGCCCTGCTCCACTTGTCCACATGTCCGTGGTTAAGTGGACATTGGGTACAACCGCATTTTTTTAGGACACTGGTGAGTCTTTTTCTGAGGTCTGTGTACATTTTTGGTATCGCCTGCCTAGAGAAATGGAACCTAGATGGTATTTGGTACCGGGGACACAGTACCTCCAACAAGTCTCTAGTTGGCTCTGCAGTAATGATGGATACCGGAACCACGTTTCTCACCGCCCAGGATGCCAAGGCCTCAGTTATCCGCTTTGCAGCAGGATGACTGCTGTGATATTTCATCTTCCTCGCAAAGGACTGTTGGACAGTCAATTGCTTGGTGGAAGTAGTAAAAGTGGTCCTACGAGTACGACTTCCCCTCTGGGATGACCATCGACTCCCAGCAGCAACAACAGCAGCGCCAGCAGCAGTAGGCGTTACACGCAAGGATGCATCGGAGGAATCCCAGGCAGGAGAGGACTCGTCAGAATTGCCAGTGACATGGCCTGCAGGACTATTGGCATTCCTGGGGAAGGAGGAAATTGACACTGAGGGAGTTGGTGGGGTGGTTTGCGTGAGCATGGTTACAAGAGGAAGGGATTTACTGAATAGTGGAATGCTTCCGCTGTCGCCCAAAGTTTTTGAACTTGTCACTGACTTATGATGAATGCGCTGCAGGTGACGTATAAGGGAGGATGTTCCGAGGTGGTTAACGTCCTTACCCCTACTTATTACAGCTTGACAAAGGCAACACACGGCTTGACAAATGTTGTCCGCATTTCTGTTGAAATACTTCCACACCGAAGAGCTGATTTTTTTGGTATTTTCACCAGGCATGTCAATGGCCCTATTCCTCCCACGGACAACAGGTGTCTCCCCGGGTGCCTGACTTAAACAAACCACCTCACCATCAGAATCCTCCTTGTCAATTTCCTCCCCAGCGCCAGCAACACCCATATCCTCCTCATCCTGGTGTACTTCAACACTGACATCTTCAATCTGACTATCAGGAACTGGACTGCGGGTGCTCCTTCCAGCACTTGCAGGGGGCGTGCAAATGGTGGAAGGCGCATGCTCTTCACGTCCAGTGTTGGGAAGGTCAGGCATCGCAAACGACACAATTGGACTCTCCTTGTGGATTTGTGATTTCGAAGAATGCACAGTTCTTTGCTGTGCTTTTGCCAGCTTGAGTCTTTTCATTTTTCTAGCGAGAGGCTGAGTGCTTCCATCCTCATGTGAAGCTGAACCACTAGCCATGAACATAGGCCAGGGCCTCAGCCGTTCCTTGCCACTCCGTGTGGTAAATGGCATATTGTCAAGTTTACGCTTCTCCTCCGACAATTTTATTTTAGATTTTTGAGTCCTTTTTTTACTGATATTTGGTGTTTTGGATTTTACATGCTCTGTACTATGACATTGGGCATCGGCCTTGGCAGACGACGTTGCTGGCATTTCATTGTCTCGGCCATGACTAGTGGCAGCAGCTTCAGCACGAGGTGGAAGTCGATCTTGATCTTTCCCTATTTTTGGAACCTCAACATTTTTGTTCTCCATATTTTAATAGGCACAACTAAAAGGCACCTCAGGTAAACAATGGAGATGGATGGATACTAGTATACTTATGGATGGACAAGCGACTGCCGACACAGAGGTAGCTACAGCCGTGGACTACCGTACTGTGTCTGCTGCTAATATAGACTGGATGATAATAATATAAAAAATATATATATCACTACTGCAGCCGGACAGGTATATATTATATAATGACGGACCTGCTGGACACTGTCAGCACTGCAGACTCCTAAAGTAAGCTACTAGTATCAAGAAGATAGAAAAAAAAAAACACCACAGGTAGGTGGTATACAATTATGGATGGACGAGCGACTGCCGACACAGAGGTAGCTACAGCCATGGACTACCGTACTGCGTCTGCTGCTAATATAGACTGGATGATAATGATATAAAAAATATATATATATCACTACTGCAGCCGGATAGGTATATATTATATAATGACGGACCTGCTGGACACTGTCAGCACTGCAGACTCCTAAAGTAAGCTACTAGTATCAAGAAGATAGAAAAAAAAACAAACACCACAGGTAGGTGGTATACAATTATGGATGGACGAGCGACTTCCGACACTGAGGTAGCTACAGCCGTGGACTACCGTACTGCGTCTGCTGCTAATATAGACTGGATGATAATGATATAAAAAATATATATATATCACTACTGCAGCCGGATAGGTATATATTATATAATGACGGACCTGCTGGACACTGTCAGCACTGCAGACTCCTAAAGTAAGCTACTAGTATCAAGAAGATAGAAAAAAAAAACACAACAGGTAGGTGGTATACAACTATGGATGGACGAGCGACTGCCGACACAGAGGTAGCTACAGCCGTGGACTACCGTACTGCGTCTGCTGCTAATATAGACTGGATGATAATGATATAAAAAATATATATATATCACTACTGCAGCCGGACAGGTATATATTATATAATGATGGACCTGCTGGACACTGTCAGCACTGCAGACTCCTAAAGTAAGCTACTAGTATCAAGAAGATAGAAAAAAAACACACAACAGGTAGGTGGTATACAATTATGGATGGACGAGCGACTGCCGACACAGAGGTAGCTACAGCCGTGGACTACCGTACTGCGTCTGCTGCTAATATAGACTGGATGATAATGATATAAAAAATATATATATATCACTACTGCAGCCGGACAGGTATATATTATATAATGACGGACCTGCTGGACACTGTCAGCACTGCAGACTCCTAAAGTAAGCTACTAGTATCAAGAAGATAGAAAGAAAAAAAAACACCACAGGTAGGTGGTATACAATTATGGATGGACGAGCGACTGCCGACACAGAGGTAGCTACAGCCGTGGACTACCGTACTGCGTCTGCTGCTAATATAGACTGGATGATAATGATATAAAAAATATATATATATCACTACTGCAGCCGGACAGGTATATATTATATAATGACGGACCTGCTGGACACTGTCAGCACTGCAGACTCCTAATGTAAGCTACTAGTATCAAGAAGATAGAAAAAAAAAAAACACAACAGGTAGGTGGTATACAATTATGGATGGACGAGCGACTGCCGACACAGAGGTAGCTACAGCCGTGGACTACCGTACTGCGTCTGCTGCTAATATAGACTGGATGATAATGATATAAAAAATATATATATATCACTACTGCAGCCGGACAGGTATATATTATATAATGACGGACCTGCTGGACACTGTCAGCACTGCAGACTCCTAAAGTTAACTACTAGTATGAAGAAGATAGAAAAAAAAACAAAACACCACATGTAGGTATACAATTATGGATGAGCGACTGCCGACACAGAGGTAGCTACAGCCGTGGACTACCATACTGCGTCTGCTGCTAGTATAGACTGGATGATAATGATATAAAAAATATATATATATCACTACTGCAGGACAGGTATATATTATATAATGACGGACCTGCTGGACACTGTCAGCAGAATGCGTTTATAGAATAAAAACACCACACGACGAGTGTTTAACTTTTTCAGGCAGACAATCACAATATACTGGTGGTCACTGGTCACTGGTCAGTCACACTGGCAGTGGCACTCTGGCAGCAAAAGTGTGCACTGTTAAATATTTGTACTCCTGCTATAACTGCTCCCCAGTCTCCCCCACAATTAAGCTGTGTGAGCAGTGAGCACTCAGCACAGTCAGATATACATAGATGATGCAGCACACTGAGGCTGAGCACAGATATGGTATACTGTGTCACTGTGTATCGTTTTTTTTCAGGCAGAGAACGGATTATATTAAATAATAATAAAACTGCACTGGTGGTCACTGGTCAGTCACTAGTAAACTCTGCACTCTCTGAGTACTCCTAAGCTCCAGTAAATCAAGTGTTTCACTCTCACTATCTATTTCTATTCTAAACGGAGAGGACGCCAGCCACGTCCTCTCCCTATCAATCTCAATGCACGTGTGAAAATGGCGGCGACGCGCGGCTCCTTATATAGAATCCGAGTCTCGCGATAGAATCCGAGCCTCGCGAGAATCCGACAGCGGGATGATGACGTTCGGGCGCGCTCGGGTTAACCGAGCAAGGCGGGAAGATCCGAGTCTGCCTCGGACCCGTGTAAAAAGCGTGAAGTTCGGGGGGGTTCGGTTTCCGAGAAACCGAACCCGCTCATCACTAGTTTCTAGGTCGAAATGTGCTAGGTCGACAGGTCTAAAGGTCGACATGAGGATTTTTATTTTTTTTTGTGTCGTTTTCTTCGTAGAGTGACTGGGATCCCAAATTAGTGCACCGCGTCCCCTCGCATGGCTCGCTTCGCTCGCCATGCTTCGGGCATTATGCCTTCGCTTCGCTCGGCACACTTTACCGTTCCAATCGTAGTCCACGTGGATCGTTAAGTATAAAAAAATTAAAAAAAAGAAAAAAAAAGTGAAAAACTCATGTCGACCTTTAGACCTGTAGACCTAGCACATGTCGAACTAGAAACCCTGTCGACCTTCCATCCATGTCGACCTAGTGACTGTCGACCTATAGTGGTCGACCTAAACATTGTCGACCTAGACACTGTCGATCTTCAGACCATGATCCCGTGTATGAGAGTGGCGCAGTCCCTCACACACTTTTTTATCCCACAATTTGTATCTATATATTATTCCATAGCAGAGAAGTGCATTTTTAGATGCACTCCAAGTAATTTAATAAAATGCTCCACACACACAAAATTTCCATATTTAATAAAGACCCAATGCTTCATCACTCTCATGTTTAATTTAATCTACAGTATTAAATGAGGCTAAACCAAGCTGTCTTAAAGGAGAGAACAAAACTATTTATACACGGGTAGTACTATAGTGGAAAGAGACTGGCGTTTGATGTCACATTTATACCTTAAACAGTCCACCTCAGACTTTCAGGTAGGTCGGCAGGCTAGGTCGGCACGAAAGGTAAAATAGTACTTGTGTAAGTTGAGTCAATCATACTTTGTAAAGGACCTCAACAGAGCAAGTTGTGCCAGTACTTTTATCACTTCAAAGAGGGTTACACTTTCAGCCCATAAAATGAGTTTGCTATGAGAAGTGCTTGACAGTCTGCAACACAGATTTATAAAACAACAAACCCTCTATCTACTTTAACAATAACAATCCATCTAACGGTTCTTTCCATGTTCAGTATGATTTACCGACGGACACAATACCAACGGTCATAATCCCAACAGCCATTGACCAACAGTCAAAATACCGACACGGTCAAAATACTGACATTCATTGTGCCGACATGTTCAAAATGCCGACACTGTCAGGATACTGACATTTGAAATGCCGACATTTCAAAATACAGACGTGAGTTTTGCTGTTTTTTTGTGTGCCAATATCGACGTAGGTCGACATGGACACCGTGTAAGTGTACCTCGTCCGCTCGTCATGCTTCGAGCATGGTGCCTCGCTGCGCTTGGCACACTCTTATATTCCCCCTCCAGGTCCAATGGGATGGTAAAGTATGAACAAGTCTGTTTTGGGCAAAAATTCCTTAAAAACACATATCGGCATTTCAAATGTCGGTATTCTGACCATGTCGGCATTTTGAACATGTTGGTATAATGAATGTCGGTATTTTGACCGTGTCAGTATTTTGACTGTCGGTCAGTGGCTGTCAGGATTATGACTGTCGGTATTGTGTCTGCCGGTAAATCAGCTGCTAATCGTTCTTTCCATCACCTCAAAAAGCTATCCACAGCATCACTCCCTCTTAACATTCATTATAGAGTCTTAAAAATACCAGGGGTTATGTAATAGGTACTGAAAGTATGGGACGAGTGTGATTTTGGCTAGTTCACCACTAAATTGAAAGTGGCAATCAGTTATAAGATGCCAAGTACTGGCGATGAACCATGACCAGTCTGACAGGAGCTGTAACCCCAAGTCAGCAGTGTTTGTTAGATGAGACCTAATGCATTTGTAAATGCTGATCAGAGAGGCGTCTCCTAGCCTCTTCCTGTATCCTATGTAATGCCCTCCTCTGTTTGTCTCAGGAAGTCTAGATGGCCTACACTAGATGTGAAACAATGGGCACATGCTTAGCCAGACAACAGAAGAGCATATTGACTTGACTATATGCCTATATGGGCATCCTGAGTTATGCCCCAATTAGACCCATAAATGTGTGAGTACACCAAGGCACCCGAAGGCAAAAGGTTAATTCCTCCTGGCTGTCAGAAGGTTGTCTTGCAATGGAGATATGGAAAATGATTGTTAGGGCATTTTGGCAACAGGAAAACAATACATTTGGTCCTCTGGAAGGTATAGAGACTGTAAGGAAGGATGTCACCTACGTTGTCAAATTCTGTATTAATCCTGATATCCAAGGCCTTTTCTCCATGACTATGGATGTACTGTATGTCTCCATTGGTTCTACACAGAACTCTTCAGCTTGCAAGTTAACACACCATCATTGGTGGTAGTACTTTTTTTGTCCAAGCAAGTCCACCTCACTTCTGTAGTGTCATGGTGCAGAAGAGGTGTAAGGTGCATGGTCTGGTATGAGGAGGTACTATATCAGCGGTGGCCAACCAGTGGCTCTTGAGCCACATGTGGCTCTTTCTTTACTCAAATGTGGCTCCCAACACTCAAAGTCACGTGACCACAACAGATACAGAAACCGCTGCACTCCAGCCAGACACGCAGCAACACTACAGGTACTAAAAACTGAGGAAGCCAAATACTATAGGTGAGACATCCACTGGCAAATAGAGGACACATAAGGGGCTGCTGCAATCATGGGCTTGGCAACCTTTAGCCTGGGGGGCAGACTAATGCAAGCGGCCCCATTTTTTATAGGAAATCTGCAGTCAAGTGGCCCTGGAACACTTATATTGCACTGGCCCAGGAGGTCAGATGGCACCTTCCCCCTCTCTTCCCCCCTTCCCAGCCCGCCCCTGGGCACAAGTTGGGGGAACTGCAGTGACATATGAGGGTGGGTTGGAGTGACACAGGAGTGTTCTGGCAGGAGAGACACAATGGGGGAGCTGACTAGTGACATACTGTAGGAGGGTGCTGACTGGAGTGACATATGTTGGAGCTGGTTGGAGTGACACATGGGGGAGCTGAAGTGTATTATGTGAATCTGGTTTTTCAATATATTTTATATGGATTTGGCTTTTTCAATTATTTTATGTGAAAGTGACTATTTCAATGTTTTTTATGTTGGATCTGGCTTTAAAATGTATCTTATGCTGGATCTGTCTTTTTCAATGTGTTTTATACAAGGGGTGTGTCCTAGCTGGCATAAGGCCACACCCCATTTTTGCACACGCGTCTTCGGCTCAATGTCGGCTCTTTGACGTACCTAACAAGATTTTTTGGCTCTTTGTCTCTGCCTGGTTGGCCACCCCTGTACTATATCATCTCAAATGGTGTACATTTTGGGTGAAGATGTGAGGAGGAGCTGTCAATGAAGATGAAGGGAAAATGGTGTAATAGACTAAAGGTTATCTCAATGGCATATACTTTGGTTAGCATTTAGTTTTTGTTTTCGCTCACTGCGTGAGTGTGTAAAGTATCAAGCTTTGTAGAGAGATACAGTGGAGAATTTGCCCACAACAACTATTGAGCTTCTAACTGTCATTTATCTAGCACAGTCTATGAAGTTACATTTAGAAGCTGATTAGATACTGTGGGAAACTATTTCACTTTATCTCTCTCCAAGGGGCCGATTTATTACCATCCGCATCCCCAGATGCGGATGGGATGTGATAAAATTGGTCAAACTAGCAATGCGATTATTGTATACATCGCATGGATGTATCAATAATCGCATGCCGGGGCTGAACTTCTGGGAAAGCTCTGTCCCTGTGAATGCCCTCCGTAGCATTATTAGGGTATTTTCCAGAAAAAATACCCCAAGTTACTGCTGCGCATGCGCCGCCGCTATTGCCGCTGCCACGTACCCACCACCATTGCGTTTTTTAATATATTTAAAAAAAAAATTTTTTTTAACTGTGATTGGACACACATCGGACACACAGAGCTGATCACCGGAGCCCAGCGGGGGCACAGCTTTCTCTGTGGGCAGAGAAAGCTGTACAATAGTAGGGATATCGCAGTGAGCTCTGTGATAGCTGAAGCTGGCGTAAATATCACAGGGCTCATTGCGATCCCCCCCCCCCCTTTTTTTTTTGTACATTTGCCTAGATTGCATTTCCCATTATAAGGATTGTGGAATGCAATCTGATTCCTAAAAAAGTGAATTAAAGGGTTTGGAGCATTTTTTCACGAAAATTGCTACAAAAGCCCTTTAATCATGCATCTGAGTGATACCAAAATAATGTGAAAATATATATTTTTTTGTAAAATTAATGTTAATAAGTATGCTCCCAAGGCTTGATAATAAATCTCACCATACAGTACGTCTCTCTTCTTACTAGGCAGTGATTACACAGATCAGCCATTAGTTGATCAGGGGGTTATTTAGAGATTAAAGCAGATGGCTGCATACGCCACCCAAGACCTTCTGTTGCGACCGCAATCTAATTGTGAACACATCGGATTTAAGCCTAGTTGTGCTGTCAGTCGGTCAGCGGCCATTTTGTTTATCGGAGCAGCTGCATGTGACGCCACACAGCCACCCTGAAAACAGTCCAGCCCTAGCCCTGTTTTCCCAGCACCACCCCCACAATGCTGCAACTCCGCACCTGCAACACCCACATCTGTCAATCACATTGCGGTCTCATCCATTGGGGATACAACCGCAATGTGTGTGGCTGCGCAGCTGCTGTGCAGCCACTGCACATGTGCAGTTTGATGCCACTGGCAAAATGTGCTGCAGGGCGCTGTGACCATGATATAATACTTATCTAATTTGATGTCAGCCTTTATGACACCTATAGGAATCTATCTTCTCTCGACATAAGTTTACTCCTGTTCAACATACCCTCCATTCCTGCTCTATGTTCTATCCCCCCTGCTGAACAGAATGTCCATCACCCTAGACAAATTATCCATTGCCCCTCAATGTATCATCCATTTTTTTCTTTAAACTGTTCACCGATACAGCAAATCATGAACATATTCTCCATGTACAGTACGATATGATTTAGCTTGAAAGAAAATTCCACTCAAAATTTTAAATGAAAGTTTAAGTGAAATATTAAAAGTTTTATTCCAGTTTTGGGTGGTTTTAGCCTTTAAAAAAGGGATGGGCAACAATTGGCCCTCCAGATGCTGTATAACTACACAGCCCAGCATGCCCTGCTAAAACTGTTGCATGAGATGTGTAGTTCAACAACAGCTGGTGGGCCGCTAATTGCCCACCCCTGCAGAATCTACTAAAAACCTCAACATTTTATCATTTGTTTCTCTTCAACACATATTTCAATTCTCCTTAATACAGTATATCACCATTCCTCCTCAATAGTTGACCTATCCAGGGCCGGTGCAAGGTCTCTCAGCATCCTAGGCAAACTTCAGCCTACTGCACAAATCCCCCACCATTACCCACTTCCCAACCCTTCAGATGAAAGTGTGACAAATAAGTTCCACAGCCACCACATGCATTAAGTACAACAAGGATGTTTCTTTAAGAAACATCATTCATTTTGTGATAGGCAGACTAAGTGGCACCACCCTCAGATCCTGGCGCCTTAGACAGCTGCCTAATGAACGAGCCGCCCTAGACCTATCTCTCCCCATGTTAGCATTCACTCTCCTCAATATAGCACCAATTCTGTATCTGCTTAACATACTTGCCAAGCTCGATAACAATTGTTAAGCGACTCAGCACCAGTAGAGTTAATGTAAGCCCTGTACATCGCAGCCACTGATTGCTGCAACCCTCTATATCAGGCAATAGCTTCTCAGTTCCTTATAAAAGCACAGAAAAAATGTCCCCTCTTGACATCCTTGGTTGTCTTCCAGAATAGGATCAGGCTATTACATTGCCCAATATTGTCATCGATGAAGTCTATTCATTTTCCTGTCAAAAATTTAAAACTGACCTCTGCAATTAGCGACCACAATATGAATCAGGTGCAAGCAGGAGATGTGGATATCCTCTATATATAATACTTGGCTCCTGTCTGGGCCACCAATACCTATGCTATGAAAGGAAAGCAGGGCTACCAACCAGCAGGCTTTAATGGCAGCGATGTGTTCAAATGTAACAGTGGTCACAGATTCGTCAGTGCACCTTACAACGCCATGGAGGAGAGGCCAAACAGCAAAGCAAGCAGGTCACAAAACTCCAGGCTGTACAAGCAAGTATTCCCAGAGACTCTATACTATAGTCAACAGTGACTTCTCCAACCTTGTTAGCCCTGCAGCACAAGCAAGTAGCAACAGAAGTCTATAGGTTGGCAACCAGATAAGGTTAAGCAGGGAGAAGCAAGTCTACCTGCGCCAGTGATAACCAATGGAGTGTGGCAGGCAACAATGAGAGTGTATTCCCTTCATCAGGCAGGGTAATAATGCAAATGATCGAAAGTTTGATGCATTTTGAAAGGAACAGGGTGTCAGCCTACAGTACAGTGAAATATTGCCACCGTCTCAGCAGGAAACTGCTTTCTCTTTATCCCTGATATTAGTGTCATCCACTCTTCTGGGCAATCTGTCCACAAGTTCCTGGACAACAGCAGGCGGTATGTTTTGCCATTCCACCTAAAGTACAGTGACCAACTGCGACACTGAAGAAGGTCGAGTCAGACTAGAACGCACCGTCATTTTAATTCGTCCCAGAGGTTCTCAATGGAGTTATGATCTGGACTCTGAGCTGGCCAGTCCATCCAGGTTTCCGAATTCTCTGCATACCAGTCCAGCATCACCCTGGAACATGACATTACGCAGCCTACGATGATCCCCTTTTCAAACTCAGTTGTCTCCTTCCAGCAAGCCATTTCGTTAGCAAATGATCTAATCAGTGCTCCTCTACCTGTTTTATACCTTCACAAACATGCTGCAGGAGAACTCCATTTTGCTTGCTTGGGGTGGGATAGGGGGGTGTCCAATCACTTTTGTCTACATAATGTACTGTAGCTTATTACACTGTCTAGTGTGGGAATTAGCACCCAGGGAATATTAGATGGGAATGAAATAAAATCCTTTACACAGAGCTAGGCTAAAACATGGCCATATTGGATACACAGTCTATAAAAATTGTGTTTATTACAGGTGCTATGTGTGAGATGTGTAACTGCATTGCTGTAACTACTTGTACTCAGGGATATTTATTGGCCGGAACGCTCCGGAACGCCATTCCTGAAGGTCTGTTGAAAAATGACGTCACTAGGAATGGTGTTCCGGAACGTCATGGCTGCCAGAATTTTTTTTTTCAATGTGGGTGGGTGGGTGCAGTCAGGTGCTGGCTGGTGTGGGGGTTGCATAGAAATAGCCCCCGAAGCCCCTGTAGCAGCTTGGGAGCACCGGGGGCTGTGGAGGAGCCTGCTGTGTAAAAAAAGACACCCAAAATGGCCACAGCTGAGCAGGAGACAGGTCAAGTAGGATCTTTAGCATCTGTCTCCTGCTCTGTGGTGCCCATTTTTGGTGGACTTTTTTTTAACACAGCAGGCTCCCCCACAGCAACTGTGCTCCCAAGCAACTACGGGGGCTATTTTTATGCAGCCCCTTCTGTAGAAGCAGCAAGCAGGGAAACCCCTTGGCAACAAGCAGGAAACCCCTTGGCAACAAGCATGGGACCCCTGGTAGTGGGCATGAAAGCCTTGGCAATGAGCTAGAAACCCCTTGGCAATGAGTGGGAGACCCCAGGCAGCAAGCAGGGGAACCCCTTGGCAATGAGCAGGAAACCCTGTGGAAACGACCATAAGACCCCTGGTAGCGGGCATAAAACCATTGGCAATGAACAAGAAACTCCTTGGCAACGAGCATGAGACCTCTTGCAGCAAGCAGGGAAACCCCCTGGCAACAAGCATGAGACGCCTGGCAGCAAACAGGGAAACCCCTTGGCAACAATCATGAGACCCCTGGCAGCAAGCAGGGAAACTCCTTGGCAATGAGCAGGAAACCCCTTGGCAATGAGCAGGAAACCCCTTGGCAATGAACATGAGAGCCCTGGCAGTGAGCAGGGAAACCCCTGACAATGAGCAAAAAATGTAAAAGTAATTAGAAGCCTTACTGTGGAGAATAATTTGCAAGGGGCATTATTGTATGTGGGGCATAACTGTGTGTGGCATATTGAGTAATGGGAATTATGGTGTGTGGCACAATGTGTAATGGGCATTACAGTGTGTGTCAAATTGTGTAAAGGATGATACTGTGTGGCAAATTGTGTGATGGGCATTATGGTGTGTCATTGTGTAATGGGCATACCGGTGTGTGCCATGATGTGTAATGGGCATTACGGTGTGGTGTAATATGTAATGAGCATTACAGTGTGTGGCATAATGTGTAATGGGCATTACGGTGTGTGGCATATTGTGTAAGGGGCATTACTTATGTCATAAGGATTAAAAATGACAAATAATGTATGGAGCATGAATCAGGATTTTTATTTTTCCTGCGGTGGCCAATGTCTGGGCAAGCATTTTACTGGGGTATAAAGTAGTCTTTCATCTTACATAGGAACGTGCTTTATTCTTACAAAGGTGCCCTGCCCACAGTAGCTCCTCCTACATTGCCCCACAGCTCTGCCCACCGCTGCCCACCCCCGGAGTTCCTGAACCTATTTTTCTACAAAAATAGCACGTCTTGTACTTACTTGTAACTGATAATGCACTGCTCCGCTGTGAGCTCTTTCAGAATTGCTGTGTGTGTGAATGGCCATGGATAGCAAATAACACATTTGAAAATGCATTCTCTCTCCTTTATAATAAGGCATGTGTCTATAATCTGATGAGAGGCTCCACATTTATACCGCACCAGAGTGACTTTGTGGCATAATCTCTCAGAACATCTGTCAGACTCTCAAATCTTGGGTGTCTCTCTTGGATGCCCGGAAGAGTTAACAAGTCTTCTGGAGGCCAGCCGCACACTTTCCGAGAAGAATCGTGTCATGGTGATGCTGCCCCTGTTCACAATGCAGGTAATCATGGCATTGTATAGAGGAGGATGGGACCACAATGACACAAACACGCCATCATGTCACCTCATGCTGCCCATTTCATGCCCCCCATCTTCGGTGTATTATGAGGGGCAGGAGCAGAGCCACAAAGCTGCGCCAGGGCTGCAGTGATAATGGACTAGAGGTACTTTTGTACAGTTACAGTATTTAATTCAGACAGCACTATGAATCTGGGGTTATATAAAATAAGGGGGGTTATTCAGACCTGACCGCTCCTCTGCGAATTTACAGAGGTCTGTGATCATATAGCCGCCACCCCAGACAAAGTGAATACCCGCCCTGAGCAAGTCTGCATGTACCTTGCGAAAATCTCTGCGATCACCGGTCAGCTGTAAATACATTCGCAACTCACTCACCATCAAATGATTTTTCCAGTCTGTGCGTAGCCCAGGACCTACTCCTACAGTGCGATAGAATCAGGCTGATCGGGGCCAGAGCTGACGTCACATACCCTCCCAGAAAACGCTTGGCCACGGCTACGTTTTTCCTGACTCTCCCAGAAAATGGCCAGTTACCACCCCCAAACGTCCGCTTCCTGTCAATCAACTTGCGTACGGCTAGCGATCAAAAAAGTCACTGGATTTTTTCACTGTTTGGCCTTGTGGTGCGCACTACGATCCGTACACATGCGCAGCTGAACGATAATTTATTTATTACCAGTTATTTTGCAGCGCTTTACAGAGAATATTTGGCCATATACAATCTATATTCCCTATCTAATGTACAATACATTCATGCTAGGGTTTAATTTTTGTTTGGATCGAATTAACCTACCAGTTTAATTTTGGATTGTGGGAGGAAACCGGAGTACCCGGAGGAAACCCACACAAGCATGGGGAGAATATACAGACTCCGCACAGTTAGGGCCATGGTGGGAATGGAACCCATGACCTCAGTGCTGTGAGGCAGTAATACTAACCATTACACCATCTGATAACCACCCAGCTTGCGAATTCGCACAACAGTGATCAGGTGTGAATAACCCCCAATATGCTTATCATGTACAATATCCTCAAAACTTTAACAGTTAGATCCAATTAAGCATGGAAGCCATCAGAATCTGTTCCAGCCGACTTCACAAGGTATCTGACAGATGCCGAGCCTGGTTAAGTTTGCTCACAGCCTATGAAGGTGCACACCATAAATGGCAGATAACTGCGTGCCTCCAGCTGCTGTCAGTGTTGAATTGGATCTGCCTGTACCCAGCAGGAAAACGGGTTGGGTATGAAATGCCGGCAAAGTTATAAAGCAGACACCAAAATGCAGATGAGATTAGGATACCAGATTAGGATCATGGTTCATCATTGCTGTGATGCAGTGGCGGAACTAGCGAGCGGTGGGCCCAGGTGCGACAAAATGCTTTGCCCCCCCCCCCCCCACATCCCCCCCCACACACATTCCATCCAAGTCCACCCCCTCACCCCTGGAGAGGATCTGGTGAGGGGGACCTGCTCAGGGCCAGAGAAATGGATACCTAGCAACAGTGCCGTAACAAGACATTTTAGCGCTGTGTGCAAGAAACGGCATCGGAGCCCCACCTCTGCATGCAAAACAGGGGCAGTGCGCGCCGTAGGCGCGCGCAAAAATACATAGTGGCGTGGCTTCGTGGGGAAGGGGTGTGGCCACAAAATAATACCAATTCATAAAACGGTGCACAGTAGTCTCCATTATTCAAATTACGCCGCACAGTAGCACCACTACACCAGGTAGAGACCCTTTTACACATTACGGCAGACAGCGTGCACTTTTTACACATAACGGCAGACAGCGTGCCCTTTTTACACATAACGGCAGACAGCGTGCCCTTTTTACACATAACGGCAGACCGCGTGCCCTTGTTACACATAGCGGCAGACAGCGTACACTTTTTACACATAACGGCAGACAGCGTGCCCTTTTTACACATAACGGCAGACCGCGTACACTTTTTACACATAACGGCAGACAGCGTGCCCTTGTTACACATTACGGCAGACAGCATCCCATTTATTACATATTACGGCAGACAGCGTCCCATTTTTACACATTACGGCAGACAGCGTCCCCTTATTACACATTACGGCAGACAGCGTCCCATTTTTTGCACATTACGGCAGGCAGATTCCCCATTTATTACACATTACGGCAGACAGCGTCCCATTTTTTGCACATTACGGCAGACAGCGTCCCATTTTTTGCACATTACGGCAGACAGCGTCCCATTTATTACACATTACGGCAGACAGCGTCCCATTTTTTGCACATTACGGCAGACTGCGTCCCATTTATTACACATTACGGCAGACAGCGTCCCCTTATTACACATTACGGCAGACAGCGTCCCATTTTTTGCACATTACGGCAAGCAGATTCCCCATTTATTACACATTACGGCAGACAGCGTCCCATTTTTTGCACATTACGGCAGACAGCGTCCCATTTTTTGCACATTACGGCAGACAGCGTCCCATTTATTACACATTACGGCAGACAGCGTCCCATTCTTTGCACATTACGGCAGACTGCGTCCCATTTATTACACATTACGGCAGACAGCGTCCCCTTATTACACATTACGGCAGACAGCGTCCCATTTTTTGCACATTACGGCAGGCAGATTCCCCATTTATTACACATTACGGCAGACAGCGTCCCATTTTTTGCACATTACGGCAGACAGCGTCCCATTTTTTGCACATTACGGCAGACAGCGTCCCATTTATTACACATTACGGCAGACAGCATCCCATTTTTTGCACATTACGGCAGACAGCGTCCCATTTATTACACATTACGGCAGACAGCGTCCCATTTATTACACATTACGGCAGACAGCGTCCCATTTTTTTACACATTATGGCAAACAGCGTCCCCCTTTTTTACACAATATGGCAGACTAGATAGATAGATAGATAGATAGATAGATAGATAGATATACTTACCGTTTCCACTGGCTCAGGCTCCTCGTGCAGCTTCTGGAAGCCTTCTGGCAGGGGAGAAGAGGGAGGAGGGGGGTGGAGGAGGGAGCCGCAGCAGCGCTGTGTAATTGGTAGAAGCGCTGCTGCTGCTGGCTCTCTCCTTTACCATAGGCCGCCCTCCGCCGCTGTGACTGCTGGGATGCGATGCGCATCCCAGCAGTCACAGGCGGCGGAGGGCAGCCTATGGTAAAGGAGAGAGCCAGCAGCAGCAGCGCTTCTACCAATTACACAGCGCTGCTGCGGCTCCCTCCTCCACCCCCCTCCTCCCCCCCCCCCCCCGTAGCCGGTGCGCATCCTCTCCTCGGCCTCGGCGGCGGCACACAGCGGGAGCCAGCCGGCATGTAATGAGTCAGTTTGACTCATTACATGCCGCTCTGGCTTTGGGCCCCTTCACAGTGGCGGGCCCCAGTGCAAGGCACTGCCTGCACTGCCGCTAGCTCCGCCTCTGCTGTGATGGGATATCATGCAACCCACCTAGAACCTTTGCAATCCAGTGGACAAATATGCAATATGCAATAGTGCCTTTCCTTGTGTATCAATGCATATTTCCCTAGAGATTGTAAGCTTGCGAGCAGGGCCTTCCTACCTCTATGACCATTTGTTTATTACCCAGTTTTGCTCAGTAGCGGATCTTGCCACGGGCAAGCAGGACTTTTGCCTGGGGCGCCGCCTTCCGGAGGGCGCTGCACCGTGGCAAGATCCGCCACTGCTGCCCGCTGTGTCCCCCGTCCGCCTCCGCTGCCCGCTGCCGTCCCCGTCCGGCGTCCGCCTCCTGTGAAGGGAACTAGACGCTATGCGTCTAGTTTCCCTTCATGGAGAGTAACTTTGCTGAGCGGTGCGCGATGACGTCATCGCGCACCGCACAGCAAAGGTCCTCTCCACGAAGGGAACTAGACGCATAGCGTCTAGTTTCCCTTCGTGGAGAGGACCTTTTGCTGTGCGGTGCGCGATGACGTCATCGCGCACCGCTCAGCATTCAAGTGGCGCTAGCAATGTACAGGGGGCGTCACTGACCACGCCCCCTGTATTAGGCCACACCCCTTTTCCTGCCCGGGGCGCACAGCGCCCTTGAACCGGCCCTGGTTTTGCTATAAAAGAAACTGTTACTAAATAAGTAAATAATACCGAATACCAAAATCCCAACAAGGTTGCATTACAGAAAGTCGTTATCTCTATTGTTATTATGCCAACAAGCTGAAATTTCGTACTTGAAAATACCGACAGACCATTATGCAGACATGGGGGTATATTCAATAACTGTCGGAAGCTGCAGTCTTGTCAGAAAGACGGCAGCTTCCGACAGTTTTAGGTCGGAAGGGGTTTCGACCTATTCATTACAGCCCCGTTTATTCCAACAAGTCGGGAAACCCGACTTGTCGGAATGCTGTCGGAATGCATGCTGATCGGCGGCTTCAGCCACCGATCAGCGTGCATTGTCGGAAGCGAGACCAAAGCTGACAGGTTTTAGACCCGTTTCCGTCAATCTCAATCCGACTTTTAAAAAAGTCGGATTGAGATGAGGAGACTAGTGGTGCTGCGGGCGGCTGGGGGGAGCAGAGATCAGCGGCCGGCGGAAGGGGCAGACTGCGGGGGGACATGTCTGCGGCGGCGGGGGAGGTGCTGCAGGGAGAGAGGTGCCTGGCCGTCCCCCAGCCAGGCACCTCTATCCCTGCAGCGCCTCCCTCTGCCGCCACAGACTTTTCCCCCCGCAGCCAGCTAATGCCGCCGGCCGCTGATCTCTGCTCCCCCCGCCGCAGACATGTCCCCCGCAACTTGCTCACCCTGCCGCCGTCCCGCTTATGCCCGCCGCCGCCATCTGCACCGCTGCTGTCAGCGCATCAGCAGCCGCTGACCGCAGCGGCAGGACATGACCTGTGTATGGCCAAATCCGACAGTCGGATTTGGCCGTCCATTGAATAGGAGTTGTCGGAATGGACCCGACTCTTATTGAATATACCCCATGGTCTGAATACCGACAGATCACTATGACAACAGTGTTAAAATACAGACACAAACATAATTACTGACAATACCGACACCTGCACATGCCAACAGAGCACATGGCATAAAATTGGTGGTGCTGGAGGAATGAAGGGGGGGTCCAAGCACTAATCTTGCAGGCGGGCCCATTAACGTCTTAAAAAGCCACTGACTACAATAATCCCTGCAAAATGAAATCCCGTTTTGGCACTTCTGGATAAATACAAGAGACGCCAGTACACTTACTACCTACTAGTGATGAGCGCCGGAATTTTTCGGGTTTTGTGTTTTGGTTTTGGGTTCGGTTCCGCGGCCGTGTTTTGGGTTCGAACGCGTTTTGGCAAAATCTCACCGAATTTTTTTTGTCGGATTCGGGTGTGTTTTAGATCCGGGTGTTTTTTTCAAAAAACCCTCAAAAACAGCTTAAATCATAGAATTTGGGGGTCATTTTGATCCCAAAGTATTATTAACCTCAATAACCATAATTTCCACTCATTTTCAGTCTATTCTGAACACCTCACACCTCACAATATTATTTTTAGTCCTAAAATATGCACCGAGGTCGCTGGATGGCTAAGCTAAGCAACCCAAGTGGCCGACACAAACACCTGGCCCATCTAGGAGTGGCACTGCAGTGTCACGCAGGCTGGCCCTTCCAAAAACTACTCCCCAAACAGCACATGACGCAAAGAAAAAAAGAGGCGCAATGAGGTAGCTGTGTGAGTAAGCTAAGCGACCCTAGTGGCCGACACAAACACCTGGCCCATCTAGGAGTGGCACTGCAGTGTCACGCAGGCTGGCCCTTCCAAAAACTACTCCCCAAACAGCACATGACGCAAAGAAAAAAAGAGGCGCAATGAGGTAGCTGTGTGAGTAAGCTAAGCGACCCTAGTGGCTGACACAAACACCTGGCCCATCTAGGAGTGGCACTGCAGTGTCACGCAGGCTGGCCCTTCAAAAAACTACTCCCCAAACAGCACATGACGCAAAGAAAAAAAGAGGCGCAATGAGGTAGCTGTGTGAGTAAGCTAAGCGACCCTAGTGGCCGACACAAACACCTGGCCCATCTAGGAGTGGCACTGCAGTGTCACGCAGGCTGGCCCTTCAAAAAACTACTCCCCAAACAGCACATGACGCAAAGAAAAATTAAAGAAAAAAGAGGTGCAAGATGGAATTGTCCTTGGGCCCTCCCACCCACCCTTATGTTGTATAAACAGGACATGCACACTTTAACCAACCCATCATTTCAGTGACAGGGTCTGCCACACGACTGTGACTGAAATGACGGGTTGGTTTGGACCCCCACCAAAAAAGAAGCAATTAATCTCTCCTTGCACAAACTGGCTCTACAGAGGCAAGATGTCCACCTCATCATCATCCTCCGATATATCACCGTGTACATCCCCCTCCTCACAGATTATCAATTCGTCCCCACTGGAATCCACCATCTCAGCTCCCTGTGTACTTTGTGGAGGCAATTGCTGCTGGTCAATGTCTCCACGGAGGAATTGATTATAATTCATTTTAATGAACATCATCTTCTCCACATTTTCTGGATGTAACCTCGTACGCCGATTGCTGACAAGGTGAGCGGCGGCACTAAACACTCTTTCGGAGTACACACTTGTGGGAGGGCAACTTAGGTAGAATAAAGCCAGTTTGTGCAAGGGCCTCCAAATTGCCTCTTTTTCCTGCCAGTATAAGTACGGACTGTCTGACGTGCCTACTTGGATGCGGTCACTCATATAATCCTCCACCATTCTTTCAATGGGGAGAGAATCATATGCAGTGACAGTAGACGACATGTCCGTAATCGTTGTCAGGTCCTTCAGTCCGGACCAGATGTCAGCATCAGCAGTCGCTCCAGACTGCCCTGCATCAGCAGTCGCTCCAGACTGCCCTGCATCACCGCCAGCGGGTGGGCTCGGAATTCTGAGCCTTTTCCTCGCACCCCCAGTTGCGGGAGAATGTGAAGGAGGAGATGTTGACAGGTCGCGTTCCGCTTGACTTGACAATTTTCTCACCAGCAGTTCTTTGAACCCCAGCAGACTTGTGTCTGCCGGAAAGAGAGATCCAAGGTAGGTTTTAAATCTAGGATCGAGCACGGTGGCCAAAATGTAGTGCTCTGATTTCAACAGATTGACCACCCGTGAATCCTTCTTAAGCGAATTAAGGGCTCCATCCACAAGTCCCACATGCCTAGCGGAATCGCTCTGTGTTAGCTCCTCCTTCAATGTCTCCAGCTTCTTCTGCAAAAGCCTGATGAGGGGAATGACCTGACTCAGGCTGGCAGTGTCTGAACTGACTTCACGTGTGGCAAGTTCAAAAGGTTGCAGAACCTTGCACAACGTTGAAATCATTCTCCACTGCGCTTGAGACAGGTGCATTCCACCTCCTATATCGTGGTCAGTTGTATAGGCTTGAATGGCCTTTTGCTGCTCCTCCAACCTCTGAAGCATATAGAGGGTTGAATTCCACCTCGTTACCACTTCTTGCTTCAGATGATGGCAGGGCAGGTTCAGGCGTTTTTGGTGGTGCTCCAGTCTTCTGTACGTGGTGCCTGTACGCCGAAAGTGTCCCGCAATTCTTCTGGCCACCGACAGCATCTCTTGCACGCCCCTCTCGTTTTTTAAATAATTCTGCTCCACCAAATTCAAGGTATGTGCAAAACATGGGACGTGCTGGAATTTGCCCATATTTAATGCACACACAATATTGCTGGCGTTGTCCGATGCCACAAATCCACAGGAGAGTCCAATTGGGGTAAGCCATTCTGCGATGATCTTCCTCAGTTGCCGTAAGAGGTTTTTAGCTGTGTGCGTATTCTGGAAAGCGGTGATACAAAGCGTAGCCTGCCTAGGAAAGAGTTGGCGTTTGCGAGATGCTGCTACTGGTGCCGCCGCTGCTGTTCTTGCGGCGGGAGTCCATACATCTACCCAGTGGGCTGTCACAGTCATATAGTCCTGAGCCTGCCCTGCTCCACTTGTCCACATGTCCGTGGTTAAGTGGACATTGGGTACAACTGCATTTTTTAGGACACTGGTGAGTCTTTTTCTGAGGTCTGTGTACATTTTCGGTATCGCCTGTCTAGAGAAATGGAACCTAGATGGTATTTGGTACCGGGGACACAGTACCTCCAACAAGTCTCTAGTTGGCTCTGCAGTAATGATGGATACCGGAACCACGTTTCTCACCGCCCAGGATGCCAAGGCCTCAGTTATCCGCTTTGCAGCAGGATGACTGCTGTGATATTTCATCTTCCTCGCAAAGGACTGTTGGACAGTCAATTGCTTGGTGGAAGTAGTAAAAGTGGTCTTACGAGTACGACTTCCCCTCTGGGATGACCATCGACTCCCAGCAGCAACAACAGCAGCGCCAGCAGCAATAGGCGTTACACGCAAGGATGCATCGGAGGAATCCCAGGCAGGAGAGGACTCGTCAGAATTGCCAGTAACATGGCCTGCAGGACTATTGGCATTCCTGGGGAAGGAGGAAATTGACACTGAGGGAGTTGGTGGGGTGGTTTGCGTGAGCTTGGTTACAAGAGGAAGGGATTTACTGGTCAGTGGACTGCTTCCGCTGTCGCCCAAAGTTTTTGAACTTGTCACTGACTTATGATGAATGCGCTGCAGGTGACGTATAAGGGAGGATGTTCCGAGGTGGTTAACGTCCTTACCCCTACTTATTACAGCTTGACAAAGGCAACACACGGCTTGACAAATGTTGTCCGCATTTCTGTTGAAATACTTCCACACCGAAGAGCTGATTTTTTTGGTATTTTCACCAGGCATGTCAATGGCCATATTCCTCCCACGGACAACAGGTGTCTCCCCGGGTGCCTGACTTAAACAAACCACCTCACCATCAGAATCCTCCTTGTCAATTTCCTCCCCAGCGCCAGCAACGCCCATATCCTCCACATCCTGGTGTACTTCAACACTGACATCTTCAATCTGACTATCAGGAACTGGACTGCGGGTGCTCCTTCCAGCACTTGCAGGGGGCATGCAAATGCTCTTCACGTCCAGTGTTGGGAAGGTCAGGCATCGCAACCGACACAATTGGACTCTCCTTGTGGATTTGGGATTTCGAAGAACGCACAGTTCTTTGCTGTGCTTTTGCCAGCTTGAGTCTTTTCATTTTTCTAGCGAGAGGCTGAGTGCTTCCATCCTCATGTGAAGCTGAACCACTAGCCATGAACATAGGCCAGGGCCTCAGCCGTTCCTTGCCACTCCGTGTGGTAAATGGCATATTGGCAAGTTTACGCTTCTTCTCCGACAATTTTATTTTAGATTTTTGAGTCCTTTTTTTACTGATATTTGGTGTTTTGGATTTTACATGCTCTGTACTATGACATTGGGCATCGGCCTTGGCAGACGACGTTGATGGCATTTCATCGTCTCGGCCATGACTAGTGGCAGCAGCTTCAGCACGAGGTGGAAGTGGAAGTGGATCTTGATCTTTCCCTATTTTTGGAACCTCAACATTTTTGTTCTCCATATTTTAATAGGCACAACTAAAAGGCACCTCAGGTAAACAATGGAGATGGATGGATACTAGTATACTTATGGATGACGAGCGACTGCCGACACAGAGGTAGCTACAGCCGTGGACTACCGTACTGCGTCTGCTGCTAATATAGACTGGATGATAATGAGATAAAAAATATATATATATCACTACTGCAGCCGGACAGGTATATATTATATAATGACGGACCTGCTGGACACTGTCAGCTCAGCACTGCAGACTCCTAAAGTAAGCTACTAGTATCAAGAAGATAGAAAAAAAAAACACCACGGGTAGGTGGTATACAATTATGGATGGACGAGCGACTGCCGACACAGAGGTAGCTACAGCCGTGGACTACCATACTGCGTCTGCTGCTAATATAGACTGGATGATAATGAGATATAAAATATATATATATCACTACTGCAGCCGGACAGGTATATATTATATAATGACGGACCTGCTGGACACTGTCAGCTCAGCACTGCAGACTCCTAAAGTAAGCTACTAGTATCAAGAAGATAGAAAAAAAAAAAACACCACGGGTAGGTGGTATTCAATTATGGATGGACGAGCGACTGCCGACACAGAGGTAGCTACAGCCGTGGACTACCGTACTGCGTCTGCTGCTAATATAGACTGGATGATAATGAGATATAAAATATATATATATCACTACTGCAGCCGGACAGGTATATATTATATAATGACGGACCTGCTGGACACTGTCAGCTCAGCACTGCAGACTCCTAAAGTAAGCTACTGGTATCAAGAAGATAGAAAAAAAAAACACCACGGGTAGGTGGTATACAATTATGGATGGATGAGCGACTGCCGACACAGAGGTAGCTACAGCCGTGGACTACCGTACTGCGTCTGCTGCTAATATAGACTGGATGATAATGAGATATAAAATATATATATATCACTACTGCAGCCGGACAGGTATATATTATATAATGACGGACCTGCTGGACACTGTCAGCTCAGCACTGCAGACTCCTAAAGTAAGCTACTAGTATCAAGAAGATAGAGAAAAAAAAACACCACGGGTAGGTGGTATACAATTATGGATGGACGAGCGACTGCCGACACAGAGGTAGCTACAGCCGTGGACTACCGTACTGCGTCTGCTGCTAATATAGACTGGATGATAATGAGATATAAAATATATATATATCACTACTGCAGCCGGACAGGTATATATTATATAATGACGGACCTGCTGGACACTGTCAGCTCAGCACTGCAGACTCCTAAAGTAAGCTACTAGTATCAAGAAGATAGAAAAAAAAAAACACCACGGGTAGGTGGTATACAATTATGGATGGACGAGCGACTGCCGACACAGAGGTAGCTACAGCCGTGGACTACCGTACTGCGTCTGCTGCTAATATAGACTGGATGATAATGAGATAAAAAATATATATATCACTACTGCAGCCGGACAGGTATATATTATATAACGACGGACCTGCTGGACACTGTCAGCTCAGCACTGCAGACTCCTAAAGTAAGCTACTAGTATCAAGAAGATAGAAAAAAAAACCACCACGGGTAGGTGGTATACAATTATGGATGGACGAGCGACTGCCGACACAGAGGTAGCTACAGCCGTGGACTACCGTACTGTGTCTGCTGCTAATATAGACTGGATGATAATGAGATATAAAATATATATATATCACTACTGCAGCCGGACAGGTATATATTATATAATGACGGACCTGCTGGACACTGTCAGCAGAATGCGTTTATAAAAACACCACACGACGAGTGTTTAACTTTTTCAGGCAGACAATCACAATATACTGGTGGTCAGCAGACAATCACAATATACTGGTGGTCAGTGGTCACTGGTCAGTCACACTGGCAGTGGCACTCTGGCAGCAAAAGTGTGCACTGTACTTAAAATATGTACTCCTGCTATAACTGCTCCCCAGTCTCCCCCACAATTAAGCTGTGTGAGCAGTGAGCACTCAGCACAGTCAGATATACAGTATTACATATGATGCAGCACACTGAGGCTGAGCACAGATATGGTATGTGACTGTGTCACACTGTGTATCGTTTTTTTTCAGGCAGAGAACGGATTAATTAAACTGGTGGTCACTGGTCACACTATCAGCAAGTAGTACTCCTAATATGCTCCCCAAAATTATTAAATCAAGTGTCTCTAGTACTCTAGTCTAAACGGAGAGGACGCCAGCCACGTCCTCTCCCTATCAATCTCAATGCACGTGTGAAAATGGCGGCGACGCGCGGCTCCTTATATAGAATCGGTACTTTGCGCATGCACAGGACCCATTCTGCACATGTGCAAATGGGTCCTGCAACACAGAATGCAATACAGCACCAGACTGTCAGTGATTGACAGTCTGATACCATTTGGGGAAGGGGAGGGGGCGGCAATAGCCTCCATTTATAAAAATGGAGGCTTGACACCTCTAAGCATTGGCGAGTGCATAATATATAGTAAATACTGCTAGTGCATGCATGATAATGTACCAGATTAATAACAGCAATGCACTGTAGAATTTACACTATAGTCCTGTGCAATATAATGTAACATATGTATAATATATTATTCAAGTGCACAATCGGGAACTTGATCCCTAAGGAATGGGTGGGCCCACAGGCAGTGGGGCCCACCGGTGGTTTCCCCTGTTTCCTCGTGGGCCAGTCCGACCCTGCTTGCATTTATATTGTACCTACAGTATGTGGAAATAATTTCCTAAACACTGAGAAACGGGGTGTAGTTAAAAAGCTGCCGGACGGGATCCCTGCACACAAAATACCGAAGCCGGAATCCCGAACGGCGGCATAAAGCCAGCATCAAAATCCAGATGGTGCTCAGGATCCCAGCATCAAAATATTGATGCCTGGAATCCTGAACGGTCTTTTAGTGGGACGCACTCGCAGCGGAGTGTGGGAGGTTAGGTGTAGACATTAGAAGGTAGGGCTAGTGTTAGGTGCAGGGAAGGGATGGTGATGGTTAGGTCCGGGGAGCGGGGGGTTAGGTACTTACAAGGGGAGGTTAGGGTTAGGCACCAAGCGAGGAGGGTTAGGTGTAGACAGAGGGAAAGGGAGGGATTGTCACCACTGGGAAGGGTTAGGCACACACAAGGGAGGGCTAGGGTAGGGGGTAGGGGTGAGTTAGGGTACTTTCTGGGAGGCTGTCAGGATTCTGATGGGATGACGCTGTCAGTATTCTCAGTGCCAGATTAAGGTCCACATAGGCCTGGAGCTGAAATTGCTGAAGGGCCTATTGTGTGCCACCAGAGGGTGTTACCAGTTTTGCGGCAGTGTCATTATGTCTATATGTGCTCCCCTATGTCCATATGTTCCTATGCCTGTGTATGTGGCTATTGGGCCGATTTATCACCATCCACATCTGATGACGCGTATGTAGTGTGATAATGTCGGCCAAATTCGCAATTCAATAATTGAGTACATCGCATGCACCTCCGCCCATCACTACCGCCACTGGGTCCACCCCCTCGTCGCACCTACCCCCGTGCAACATGTCCGTATGTGCCCCTGACTGTATGTGCTTCTGTATGTCTGTATGTGCATATGCATATATGTGCCCCTTTATGGGTTGGGTACGGGATTCGACCGTGAGGATGCCGGTGGTCAGAATACCGACAGTGGCATCCCAACAGTCAGAATCCCAACACTTCTTGGTATGTAAACTAATTCAACCCCTTACTTTCTCCCTAACCCTCCCTCAGCCTAACCCTAACTCTCCCCACATGCAGCATAACCCTAACCCTATCTGGCATACTTACATTAGGGAAAGGGGAGAGAGAGAAGGGGGGAAGGGGCACAGAGAGCGCGAGTAGTGTAAGAGTGAGAGAGAGAAAGGGGTAGACAGAGAGAAAGAAGGGTGGGTGACACACCCACACACAGAGAAAGGGGGAGACAAAAGAGAGAGAGAGGGTGGGAGACAAAGAAAGAAATAGAAGGGTGGGAGATAGAGAGCGAGAAGGGGAGAGAGAGAGAGAGAAGGGGAGACAGAGTGAGAGAGAGAAGAGTGGGAGACAGAGAGCAAGCGAGAAGGGAGAGGGGGAGAGAGAGAAAGATCGAAAGGTGAGAGAGCAAGAAGGGGGGAGACACAGAGAGAGTGAGAGGAGGAAGAGAGAGAGAGAGAGAAAAGGGGGAGAGAGAAGGGGGAGAGAGAGACAGAAAAGGGGAGAGAGAGAGAAGGGGGGGAGAGAGAGAGAGAAGGGAGAGAGAGAGAGAGAGAGAGAGAGAAGGGAGAGAGAGAGAGAGAGAGAGAGAGAGAGAGAGAAGAGGGGAGACAGGGAGAGAGTATGAGGAGACAGAGAGAGAAGGACAAGGGGGAGACAGAGAGAAGGAGGGAAGGGGAAAACAGAGAGATAAGGAAGGAGACAGAGAGAGAAAGAAGGGGGGAGATAGAGAGAGATGAGGGAAAGGGGGTAATGGAGGGAGAGAGAGAGAGAGAGAGAAGGGGAGACGGAGTGAGAGAGAGAGGAGTGGGAGACAGAGAGCGAGAGCAAGCGAGAAGGGAGAGGGGAAGAGAGAGAGAAAGAAAGATCGAAATGTGAGAGAGAAAGCGAGAAGGGGGAGACACAGAGAGAGTGAGAGGAGGAAGAGAGAGAGAGAAGGGGAGAGAGAGAGAAGGGGAGAGAGAAGGGGGAGAGAGAGAGAATGAGGAGAGAAAGAGAAGGACAAGGGGGAGACAGAGAGAAGGAGGGAAGGGGGAGAAAGAGATAAGGAAGGAGACAGAGAGAGAAAGAAGGGGGGAGATAGAGAGAGATGAGGGAAAGGGGGAAATGGAGGGAGAGAGAGAGAGAAGATTGGAAACAGAAAGTGAGAAGGGGGACACAGTAAGATAGAAGGGAGAGAGAGGGAGAGAGAGAGAGAGAAGGGAGAGAGAGAGAGAGGGAGAGAGAGAGAAGGGAGAGAGAGAGGGAGAGAGAGAAGGGTGGGTGGGAGAGAGAGAGAGAGGGAGGGGCAGAAGGGGAGAGGCATAGAGAGGGAGAGAGAGGGAGGGGCAGAAGGGGTGAGGCATAGAGAGGGAGAGAGAGGGAGGGGCAGAAGGGGTGAGGCATAGAGAGAGAGTGAGTGAAGGGGGAGACAGAGCGAGAGGAGGGATACAGAGAGAGAAGGGGGGAGAGAGAGAGATGAAAAAGGGGGAGACAGAGAGAGAGAGAAGGGGTGACAAAGAGAAGGAGGGAGACAGACAGGGAGAGGGGGGGCAGAGATTGGCACACACAGAAAAGGGGAAGACGAGAGACACGAGAAGTGTGTGAGAGAGGGCTGAGAAAGGAATGCCTTACCCTCCCCCCCCCCCTTCAGTACAGGCATCAGGTGAACCTCCTGTCCCCAACCCCACCCCACGTACAGGTGGCACTGTGTACCTCTGTTCTCCATCCCCCATACAGGCAGCAGTGCCTCCTTCCTCCCTCACGCCGTACAGCCATCAGTGCCTCCTTCCTATCTCACCCCGTACAGCTAGCAGTGTCTCCTTCCTACCTCACCCCGTACAGGTGACCTTCTGCGGTTGCAGGTAGCTGCTGTCATTGGCGGCGGTGGCGGCGGCAACAGCGGATCTCCCTGCAGTTTTCCCGCCTGGGCCGGTCCCTAGATCGTGACGGTGAGCCCCGGCAACAGCAGCTTCAGCGAGGAGGCGGTAAAAGGACACTGACTGAGGAAATGTAAGTGGCAGGGAGGGGCTAGACTGCCTCCTCCTGTTTTGATCCGCCCACAGCCAGCCTCTGCCCTCTGCTCTTAGCACTGGTTCTGGCAAAAAGGCACAGGGAGTGCACTACTATGCTGGCTGCAGTGCATGTAAAACATATATGCCGGTGCCGCTATAGTGTATGTGGGCACGGAGTGGGGTGAAGGCTGCTAGGAGAGGGGTGGCCAGGGCTTCAGACGGCCACTGATGACAGAAAAATATTTTTTTTTCTTGTCAGCAATGTTTAATAGCATCGTCTGGGCCTATTTTCATGGGGGGCCTGGAGCTGCAGCTCCACCCGCCCCATTGTTAATCCGGCCCTGAGTATTCTGACCACCAGTGTCCCATCCATCGGTATATCATACCGATTCCAGAAAAGCTACTGTTCTAATTAGGCTTTCTTAAACTCTACTTTGGTGTAATACACTTGATTCTGGACCAAAGTATTTTTGATATTTACTGTATGAGCAGTTCGATTTAATTTACTGCTTTCATAATTATTTCATTTATATTTACAAAGGAAGCTCTTCGCAGGTCCTAAGTCAGTCAGTATTAAGATGGAAAATAGTTTTTTCCACTTTCTTATTTTGATGTATTACTTAAATCTGTAATCCTCATGTGAGCTCTAACTTCTAAGACATATATTTGCACAATTAGATTGTCCCCAGCAACAGGAAGAGCAGACCCATTGTAGATGTTCATGCAGATACTGCTTAACTACTTTTTGATATAACCCAAAATATAGCTTTTATCATGTTCCAACGGCTCTTTCAAAGCCGACTCCCAGTTACAGAAATTGCTTTAACTGATTTGTTTTTAATGAATTGTAGAGGATTATCTACTAGTGATTCCCCCAAGAAGTAATCTTTACTGAAATGGCGTGAATTGCTGATAAAGGGTAAAAAAATATTTGAAATTAATATAAATAAGCCCAATCTTGAAAGAGGATTCTCAGAGTTGTGTTTGTGCAAGAAAATGAAAGAGGAATAGAAAAGCCAGGGCGCAATACACAGTGTATATAAAACACGGCCACAGATTCATAATCTAATAGTAATTACCTATTGCCCATTAAATATATCTAAATGAGTTTATTATAATTGTGTATAGGGTATTTAGCATAGATGTAACAGTTAATGTTTATAGTTATACACACAGAAAAAAGCTAAAGTGGAACTATCAAGAAATTAAATAACTAATATTAACATTACTGTATTATGGTAAAAAATATTTATTATTACAAAACCCTACAACAGCGCTAAATGGTAGATTCCCACTGAGTGATGTAATATGAACATAGTACAATTTATATGCCATATGTAGCTGCTTAAACAATTGCAAATCATATAAAGACCATATAAAAAAAGCTTATTTAATGCATTAATGCTTCCATATAAAATGGTTGGATGAAATAAGCAATAATTCTGAGAGTAAGGAACCCAGCTGCTGGCAATATGCAGGGGTTTAAAAGACACACATCACCGGTGGCTAGAGCTAGCACGGTATGCTATTCAGTAATAAATATGATACTCAAACTCGGTCCTCAAGACCCCAGACAATTCACTTTTTGCAGGTAACCCAGCAGGTGCACAGGTGTATTCATTACTCTCTGACACACTTTAAAAGGTCCACAGGTGGAGCTAATTATTTCACTTGCGATTCTGTGAGGAGACCTGGAGAACATGCACTGTGTGGGGTCCTGAGGTCCGAGTTTGAGAACCTGTGCTCTAGGGGGTAGGGTGGGGCGCAAATTTGCTGGGTTAGTTGCCATAGCGGTGGGGGGGGGGGCGGAGCTGGCAGCAGGGCGGGATCTCTGCGCCGCCTCTCCCTATTGTAGTGAATGGGTTCGGGGTCGAACACGTTTACGCTGCCACTGACCCGGTATTCAACCCAGGAATAACACTGCTTTATTCCCGGGTTGAATTACCGGGTCAGGTGACCCGGGAATTTGATCATAGTGCTTTCACACCACACACTGACCCGCAAGAGGTTGTGCCAACCTCTCTACCTAGAGTTAGTCTGGGTTCTTCTGACCTCAAGGTTAATAATCAATAAAATTGTGCACCCTTTTTAAATAAATATTTCTTTATCGTGCTTTTAAAATATATGTGTAATAAAAAAAGTAACCCCATAAATAAAAAAATATAAAGTCATACCCTCTTTAACATAGAAAATAAATATCTCCCATTTAAAAAAGATATACTGTAGGTTTGCCCCTTATAATACAATAAATAAAAAGCATGTCAAGTTTGCTAAATAAAAAAGTAGTTCCTCCATTTTCATTTAAGAAAAATAAATAAAACAAATTGCCAGCAGAAAAACAAAAATGTATTACTTATCTGCATCCATTACTGTCTTGATCCAATGTTGTCAATCGAGAAAAGATAGATCAGAGGCAATGAATTGTGGGTAGTCCCACGATATTGTGCATTGCCAGTACATAATATTGGTCCCGATTCAGACCTGATCGTTGTTGTGCGAATTCGCACAGTGGTCGATTACTGAATGACTGCACATGTGTATGCACCACAATGTGCAGGCGCGTCACCAAACAGCGTCAGGATGGTGCGAAAATTTTGATCGCAAAGTGATTGACAGGAAGTGGACATTTGTGGGTGATAACTGACCGTTTCCAAGGAGTGTCAAGAAAAACGCAGGCGTTTCCAAGCGTTTTCTGGGACCGGTGTGTGACGTCAGCTCCGGCTCTGATCAGCCTGTTTGTATCGCACAGTAGGAGTAAGTCCTGGACTACGCACAGGCTGCACAGACTGGAAAAATCATTTGATGGTAAGTAAGTTGCGAACAGATTTGCAGCTGTCCGCAACCTGGCGGAATTTTCACACGGCGTACACACGCATTTGCATACTTGCACGGGGCGGGTTTTCACTCTCCCTGGGTGGCGACTATCTGATCGCAGACCTCTGCAAATTTGCAGCACAGCGGTCAGGTCTGAATTATGCCCATTTTGTGTACAGAAAGAGCATAGGTTGTGTGCCCACTGGCTCCATAGGTGAAATTTAATGATTCTAGGAGCATAGACTAATGTAAAATCCTGTTTTATGACGTAAAAATTAGAGATGTTCGGTTCTCAAAGGAGATTCGATCTGAACCTGGTGCAGGTTTAAATCTTCCCGCGGTTCGGAATTCAGAATTTAAATCTGCGTTTTGGGTTGGAAAAGGCACATGATTTTAGTGCTTTTTTTTCTTTAAAAAAAATCTTTTACCAATGATTAGCAATTTTGTTATCGAATTTAAACTGAACCAAAATCCAATTCTTACCAGGGTGGTTTTGACAACACCAAAACCAAAACACGATGATGCATTAGAATCAAAACCAAAACACGATGATGCATTAGAATCAAAACCAAAACAAGGGGGTCCACGGACATTTCTAGTAAAAATACAGGATGTCTAAAAAGGTACTAAGCTCACAGCAAGTATATTTTCCCCCCACATAGTAATAAGTTCATGTTAAATAGACTTTGAAATGCTGTTTTCTATCAAGGTCTAGGCTGTCTGTATGATAAACATGAATGTATGAGGATGTTGCTTTTCTCATGGTCACTCTGTCCTTGACTAATTCCCCTCCTCAGCGTTGTCTCTCTCATTTTCTCACACACTCCATCTTTTTTGAAGCCCTCACAGGAATGGAGAGAACAGTAAACAATGAATGGGGGTATCTCAGTTAATGGATGTGATCTGTGTGTTGTGAATTATTTCACAGATTAGCACATGTGGCCTGCATGTGAGATTATTGTAAGGTGCTGGATATAGGAGAAGAGTCATGGTAAAAGAAAGATGACTGGACATCTTCATTTATTTTACACACAGTGCAGATGCTCCAAATACTAAAGTACAATTGTCTCAAGCCAGAAGTAGGGGAGGGAGAGGGGGAGGACAGCGGCAACACAGTTTGATTTTCTATATAATATCTTTTTTGTAGAGATGAGCGGGTTCGGTTCTCTGAGAACCGAACCCCCCCGAACTTCACGTGGTTTACACAGGTCCGAGGCAGCCTCAGTTCTTCCCGCCTTACTCAGAAAACCCGAACGGGGGAAAACGTCATCATCCCGCTGTCGGATTCTTGCGAGATTCGGATTCGGATTCCATATAAAGAGCCGCGCGTCGCCACCATTTTCACTCGTGCATTGTCGAGAGAGCGAGAGGACGTGGCTACGTTCTCTGAGTGGAAAGCTCAATATCAGCTCAATATCAGTGCTCAGTATCTGTGCTGCATTGTTGTGACCTGTATACTACAGTACAATAGTCCAGTGCTGCATCTCGCTGCTCAGTGTCAGTTCTAGTATCCTCATCAGTGCTCAGGATCAGTGCTCATTGTCTTGCTGCTGCATTGTGGTGACCAGAATACTACAGTACAATAGTCCAGTGCTGTTCTCGCTGCCCAGCATCAGTTCTAGTATCCTCATCAGTGCTTAGTATCACTACTCATTGTCTTGTGCTGCATTGTGCTGACCAGTATACTACAGTATAATAGTCCAGTGCTGTTCTCACTGCCCAGTGTCAGTTCTAGTATCCTCATCAGTGCTCAGTATCACTACTCATTGTCTTGTGCTGCATTGTGGTGACCAGAATACAACAGTACAATAGTCCAGTGTGTTATGAGCCACGGCTGTGGCTCATTCCTGTTTTGCATGTCAGTTAGGTATTTTATGTTATTCTTCTGTTCATGTTCCCCGTGGGTGTCATGGGGTGCTCGGAACTCACCCTTAAGGAGGGGATACTGTTATGAACCACGGGTAGTGGTTCATTCCTATTTTATGTTTATAAGTTGTTTCGCAGGCCAGGATTTCCCGTTGCTCTGTTTAAGAGTACTCTTGGTTGCTGCCGCTGGTGAGTCTGTGTAATGGCAGCTTGTTCCCATGTGTTCAGCCTCACCTGGCTGCTAATTGCATCTTGTCAGTTTGGAGTCATGCAACAGGGCAGCTGCATGAGATTATTAATTAGGCCTCTCTGTTATATGCTGGCTCAGTGCTATTCACAGTTGCTGGTGATATTTCAGGGTTTCCAGTCTGCTTGAGTTCTGAGCTTGGTTCCTGCTAGTTCCTGAGCTTCCTGTGTCGATTCCTGTGTCAGTCCCTGTGTCGATTCCTATGTCCGATCCCGTGTCCTGCCGTGAGGCGTTCCTGTCCTGAGGTCCAGTGCCTTTGCCTGTGCCTGGTCAAGTTTCTGGCTTCTTGGTGTCCACCGGTCTGTCGTTTGGGATTCTGCCTGTCCTCCAGTTATGAGAGTCTGTGTCAGCAGCATTGGGAGTTCCTGTCCGTTTGCCAGTATTCGTACCAGTTCCGTGAGTAGCGGCACTGCCACGTCCGTCGGCCTAGGCCGCTGTATTCCCTTATTATTTCTGTCACTGGTGTTTTGCAGAGGGTTCTGCTTATGCTGTCACCGCCGGTACACAAAAGTATTGTGTCGGCGTGTGGTCAGCATTTCCTTTGTTGTTCTTTTCCTTTGGCGGCAAGCCGCACATACTTTGGTTTTAGGTTTGTTAGTAGCCCCTGGCCTTGTTGTTTAGTCAGAGGGCCCCTTGTTATCACCCTGTCTCAGTTCACTCTTTGTCTCTCATTAAGACCTGAGGGGGCATCGAAGTTGGGCAGACGTAATCCGCCCTTCAAACGCGGCTGCCATGGGCTCAAGCAACCATAGTCTCGCAAGAGTGTACTGACAGCACGGGCGAGACAACGGAGATAGGGCGCCAGAATTCTCTTTCCATTCCCCTTTCCCAGCATTACGTCCTGGTGCTCTGGACTCGCTTCATAACATCTCCCTTGTTCTGAGCACCAGGAACCTAACACAGTGCTGCATCTCGCTGCTCAGTGTCAGTTCTAGTATCCTCATCAGTGCTCAGGATCAGTGCTCATTGTCTTGCTGCTGCATTGTGGTGACCAGTATACTACAGTACAATAGTCCAGTGCTGTTCTCGCTGCCCAGTGTCAGTTCTAGTATCCTCATCAGTGCTCAGGATCAGTGCTCATTGTCTTGCTGCTGCATTGTGGTGACCAGTATACTACAGTACAATAGTCCAGTGCTGTTCTCGCTGCCCAGTGTCAGTTCTAGTATCTTCATCAGTGCTCAGTATCACTACTCATTGTCTTGTGCTGCATTGTGGTGACCAGTATACTACAGTACACTACTAAAAGTCCTGTGTCTTGTGCTGCATCTTGCTGCTGTAGGGTGCTGTTGTAGTGTCCTGTCACTGTGCATAGGTCATCATCATTCCAGTCACAGTGGTATCTGGTATCTATCTAGTGGTATCTAATTCCAGACATTACTGCCGTCTAATTCCAGATATATTACTAGCATATAATTCCACACATTAAAAAATGGAGAACAAAAATTTGGAGGGTAAAATAGGGAAAGATCAAGATCCACTTCCACCTAGTGCTGAAGCTGCTGCCACTAGTCATGGCAGAGATGATTCAATGCCATCAACGTCGTCTGCCAAGGCCGCTGCCCAATGTCATAGTAGAGAGCATGTAAAATCCAAAAAACAAAAGTTCAGTAAAATTACCAAAAAATCTAAATTAAAAGCGTCTGAGGAGAAGCATAAACTTGCCAATATGCCATTTACAACACGGAGTGGCAAGGAACGGCTAAGGCCCTGGCATATGTTCATGGCTAGTGGTTCAGCTTCACATGAGGATGGAAGCACTCATCCTCCCGCTAGAAAAATGAAAGAGTTAAGCTGGCAAAAGCACAGCAAAGAACTGTGCGTTCTTCTAAATCACAAATCCCCAAGGAGAGTCCAATTGTGTCGGTTGCGATGCCTGATCTTCCCAACACTGGACGGGAAGAGGTGGCTGCTTCCACCATTTGCACGCCCCCTGCAAGTGCTGGAAGGAGCACCTGCAGTCCAGTTACTGATAGTCAAATTGGAGATGTCACTGTTGAAGTACACCAGGATGAGGATATGGGTGTTGCTGGCGCTGAGGAGGAAAATGACAAGGAGGATTCTGATGGTGAGGTGGTTTGTTTAAGTCAGGCACCTGGGGAGACACCTGTTCTCCGTGGGATGAATAAGGCCATTGACATTCCTGGTCAAAATACCAAAAAAAATCACATCTTTGTGTGGAATTATTTCAACAGAAATGCGGACAACTGGTGTCAAGCCGTGTGTTGCCTTTGTCAAGCTGTAATAAGTAGGGGTAAAGACGTTAACCACCTAGGAACATCTTACCTTATACGTCACCTGGAGGGCATTCATCAGAAGTCATTGACAAGTTCAAAAATTTTGGATGACAGCGGAAGCAGTCCACTGACAACTAAATCCATTCTTCCTCTTGTACCCAAGCTCCTGCAAACCACACCACCAACTCCCTCAATGTCAATTTCCTCCTTAACAGTAACCCCAATAGTACTGCAGGCCATTTCACTGGCAAGTCTGACGAGTCCTCTCCTAACTGGGATTCCTCCGATGGATCCTTGAGTGTAACGCCTACTGCTGCTGGCGCTGCTGTTGTTGCTGCTGGGAGTCGATCGTCATCCCAGAGGGGAAGTCGGAAGACAACTTGTACTACTTCCAGTAAGCAATTGACTGTTTAACAGTCCTTTGCGAGGAAGATGAAATATCACAGCAGTCATCCTGATGCAAAGCGGATAACTCAGGCCTTGACAACTATGTTGGTGTTAGACGTGCGTCCGGTATCCGCCGTTAGTTCACAGGGACTTAGAGAATTGCTTGAGGTAGTGTGTCCCCGGTACCAAATACCATCTAGGTTCCACTTCTCTAGGCAGGCGATACCGAGAATGTACACAGACATCAGAAAAAGAGTCACCAGTGTCCTAAAAAATGCAGTTGTACCCACTGTCCACTTAACCATGGACAAGTGGAGCAGGGCAGACTAAGGACTATATGACTATGACAACCCACTGGGTAGATGTATTGCCTCCCGCAGCAACAACAGCGGCGGCACCAGTAGCAGCATCTCACAAACGCCAACTCGTTCCTAGGCAGACTACGCTTTGTATCACCGCTTTCCATAAGAGGCACACAGCTGACAACCTCTTACGGAAACTGAGGAACATCATCGCAGACATCGGACAACGCCACCAATATTGTGCGTGCATTACATGTGGGTAAATTCCAGTACGTCCCATGTTTTGCACATACAATGAATTTGGTGGTGCAGATTTTTTTTTTAAACGACAGGGGCGTGCAGGAGATGCTGTCGGTGGCCCGAAGAATTGCGGGCCACTTTCGGCATTCAGCCACCGCATGCCGAAGACTGGAGCACCAGCAAATACTCCTCAACATGCCCTGCCATCAGCTGAAGCAAGAGGTGGTAACGAGGTGGAATTCAACCCTCTATATGCTTCAGAGGATGGAGGAGCAGCAAAAGGCCATTCAAGCCTATACATCTGCCTACGATATGTGCAAAGGAGGGGGAATGCACCTGACTCAAGCGCAGTGGAGAATGATTTCAACGTTGTGCAAGGTTCTCCAACCCTTTGAACTTGCCACACGTGAAGTCAGTTCAGACACTGCCAGCCTGAGTTAGGTCATTCCCCTCATCAGGCTTTTGCAGAAGCAGCTGGAGAGATTGAAGGAGGAGCTAAAACGGAGCGATTCCGCAAGGCATGTGGGATTTGTGGATGGAGCCCTTAATTTGCTTAACCAGGATTCACGGGTTATCAATCTGTTGAAATCAGAGCACTACATTTTAGCCACCGTGCTTGATCCTAGGTTTAAAGCCTACGTTGTATCTCTCTTTCCGGCAGACACAAGTCTGCAGATGTTCAAAGACCCAGAGGCAGAACTCTGGGAGGCAACGGAGTCAGCTGCCACCGGGCTCCTGCTTTGAAGGGGGGCACCTCTCCTCCTGTTCCACGTGTTCAGCGACATTAATCAATTAAGTTAAATGACAGCAGCCGGTATCTCTTCCGTTGCCGACTTCCCCACTAGTCACTGCGCCTTACAAATCACACCCTCTTTATTATAGATACACTGGAAGCAGACACCTTACTGATGAAGCTATATGCTCCTATAAAGGAAACATGAGAATTCTAACTATATGAAGTGATTTCTCTGACAATTACAAGTAACTTCATATACTGTAGTTAGAATTCTCATACTTCCTTTGCAAGAGCAGATATCTCCATCAGTAAGGTGCATGTTCCCAGTGTAATAGGTTGTGGGTTCTAATCCTGGATATGACACTTGCAAATTAATTGGCAGAGAAATAATCAGCATTGTGAGTGACTGAGCAGATCTATGTAGTGTGTGGCTGGACCCCTACATAGATCTGTCTAGTTGCAACGGTTTTGTAGTAGCTTCATATAGTTAGAATCTGCAGGCTTGTAATGCAGGTGCAAATATGTGTATATATATATATATATATATATATATATATATATTTATAGGAGGCACCAATATTTTTCTTGCCTCCGGGCAACTGGGACAAACTTACGCCACTGCAAAGACCTGCTGGTTTAGACACTTGTCAAGTCAAGCGGAACGTGACCCGCCAACAGCTTCTCCTTCATTTTCACTGAAGCTGCCAGGAAAAGGATAAAATTTCCAAAACCACCCGCTGGCGGTGATGCAGGGCAGTCAGGAGCGAAAACTGACATCTGGTCCGGACTGAAGGACCTGCCAACGATTACTGACATGTTGTCTACTGTCACTGAATATGATTCTGTCACCATTGAAAGAATGGTGAAGGATTATATGAGTGACAGCATCCATGTAGGCATGTCAGACAGTCCATACATATACTGGCAGGAAAAAGAGGCAATTTGGAGGCCCTTGCACAAACTGGCTTTATTTTACCTAAGTTGCCCCCCCTCCAGTGTGTTCCCCGAAAGAGTGTTTAGTGCAGCCGCTCACCTTGTCAGCGATCGGCGTAGGAGGTTACTTCCACAAAATGTGGAGAAGATGATGTTCATCAAAATGAATTATAATCAATTCCTCCGTGGAGACATTTACCAGCAATTGCCTCCAGAAAGTGCACAGGGACCTGTGATAGTGGATTCCAGTGGGGACGAATTAATACTCTGTGAGGAGGTGGATGTACACAGTGAAAGGGGTGAGGAATCGGACAACGAGGAGGTGGACATCTTGAGCCAGTTTGTGCAAGGAGAGATTGATTGCTTCTTTTTTGGTGGGGGCCCAAACCAACCAGTCATTTCAGCCACAGTCGTGTCGGCAGACCCTGTCGCTGAAATGATGGGTTTGTTAAAGTGTGCATGTTCTGTTTATACAACATAAGGGTGGGTGGGAGGGCCCAAGGACAATTCCATCTTGCACCTCTATTTTTATTTATCTTTGCATCATGTGCTGTTCGGGGCCAATTTTTTTAAGTGCCATCCTGTCTGACACTGCAGTGCCACTCCTAGATGGGCCAGGTGTTTGTGCTGGCCACTTGGGTCGCTTAGCTTAGTCATCCAGCGACTTCGGTGCAAATTTTAGGACTAAAAATAATATTGTGAGGTGTGAGGTGTTCAGAATAGACTGGAAATGAGTGGAAATTATGGTTATTGAGGTTAATAATACTATAGGATCAAAATTACCCCCAAATTCTATGATTTAAGCTGTTTTTTAGGGTTTGTTTTTTTTTAAAAATCTTAAGGGAGGTTTTGCCAAAACGCGTCCAAATCCAAAACACGACTGCGGAACCGAATCCAAAACCAAAACACAAAACCCGAAAAATGCCCGCTGAAGATCTGTACTTTTTAGTTGTTGTTGCTTCTTATTATTAGTCTTGCCCTAGACTTCCATAGAAAACTATCTGGATATAAAGTAATTGTATCTAACATAGAGATCACAGCCATGTTTTATCTTACAGATATGACCAGTGTTGGTGCTACTAAGCGAACCTAGCACTGGTAGCTTACATGAAGGGCTTATTACCTGTGAAGCTAACAATTATTGCTCCTCCATTTTAGTAATGGGCTGGGAGTGTGGCGCTGGGATATGATGTCTCACTCCCATGTGGGGGGCAGCACTCATGTGGTAAGTGGGGCATCCAACAGCAGGGGCCCTTGATATGAATGAAATATACAGACAAAGCTAAAAAGACCAAGGAGTTCTCTTATACCCCTTTCACACCGCACAAATAAACTGGTATCAACCCGGAATATTGCCGGTTCGACGCGGGTCAGTGTGCGGTGTGAAAGCACCATGGTCAAATTCCCGGGTCATCTGACCCGGTAATTTAACCCGGGAATAAAGCAGTGTTATTCCTGGGTTGAATACCGGATCAGTGGCAGCGTAAACGGGTTCGACCCGGGACCCATTCACTACAATAGGGAGAGGCGGCGCGGAGATGAGATCATCTTCCAGCACCACCACTGCCTCCGCCCCGCTGCAAGCTCCGCCCCCCACTGCTATGGCAACTGATCCGGCAAATTGCTGGGTCGGTAAGCCTCCTGTTAAGGTCCAATGTGGAGACCCTTGCAACGCCTCCAAAACCACCGACAAGTCCTAAGGAGCCACCGGCGAGACATAAGGCGGTTGAATCCGCAACACACCCTGAGTGAATGTATGCACATCAAGTAAGATCGCAATTTTTCTCTGAAACCAAACCGACAAGGCAGAAATATGAACCTTAATGGAGGCCAGACGAAGGCCCAAGTCCAGGCCTTGTTGTAGAGAGGCCAAAAGTTTGGTCGTACTAAACTTGTAAGCGTCATGATTGTTAGATGCGCACCAAGCAAAGTAAGAATTCCAGACCCTATGGTAAATCCGAGCAGTAGCCGGTTTCCAGGCCTTCAACATGGTTTGAATGTCCGCCTAAGAAAATACTTTGGCTCTTAAGACGGAAGCTTCAAGAGCCACGCCGTCAAAGCCAATCAGACTAAATCCTGATATACATAGGGGTCCTGAACGAGGAGATCTGGATGCTGCGGAAGTAGAAGGGGGAGCTCTATCGAGAGACCCTGAAAGTCTGAGAACCAATGCCGTCTGGGCCATGCTGGAGCGATCAGAAGTAGGATTCCACCTTCTTGCTTGAACTTCCTTATAACTCTGGGCAGGAGTGATACCGGAGGGAACACGTATGGCAGCCGAAAGTTCCATGGAATTGCCAGTGCATCCACGAATGCTGCTTGAGGATCCCTTGTCCTTGCTCCGAAGACCGGAACCTTGTGATTGTGTCGAGACGCCATCAGGTCCACATCTGGAAGACCCCACATGTCCACGAGGATTTGAAACACTTCTGGATGGAGGCTCCACTCTTCGGCGTGTACGTCCTGATGACTGAGAATGTCCGCTTCCCAGTTTAGGACCCCCGGAATGAACACTGCCGATATGGCTGGCAGATGGTGTTCTGCCCACTGAAGAATCCGTGATACTTCCCTCATTGCCATGCGGCTTCGAGTGCCGCCTTGATGATTTATGTACGCCACCCTGGTGGCGTTGTCCGACTGTACTTGAACAGGTCTGTTCTGTATCAAACGCTGGGCCAAGTTCAATAAGTTGAACACCGCCCGCAAATCCAGAATGTTTATCGGGAGGAGATACTCCTCCTTGGTTCACCGACCCTGAAGGGAGTGTTGCTCCAACACCGCGCCCCAACCCCTCAGACTGGCGTCCATCATCAGAAGGACCCAGTTGGAGATCCAGAAGGGACGACCTCTGCTCAATCATTGGTCCTGAAGCCACTAGCTTAGTGACAGACGGACTTCCGGAGAGAATGAGATCATATGAGACCTGATCCGGTGAGGCAGGCCATCCCACTTGGCAAGAATTAGCTTCTGGAGAGGGCGGGAATGGAATTGAGCGTACTCCACCATGTCGAAAGCCGACACCATGAGACCTAGCACTTGGATTGCCGAATGCAACGACACTTGCGGTCGAGATAGGAAGCATCGAATCCAGTCCTGCAGCTTTAGGACTTTCTCCTGTGACAAGAACAACCATTGGTTGTGAGTGTCCAACAACGCTCCCAGGTGCACCATGCTCTGAGCAGGGACCAGGGAGGATTTCTTCCAGTTGATGAGCCACCCGTGGGTTTGCAGGAACCGGATAGTCAAATCTAGATGACGTAGGAGAATCTCTGGGGAATTTGCCAGGATCAACAAGTCGTCTAAGTATGGTAAGATCCTGACCCCATGACGGCGGAGTACAGCCGTCATTACCACCATAACCTTGGTGAAGACTTGCGGAGCTGTGGTAAACCAAAAGGTAACGCCCGAAACTGGTAATGGAGGTTGCCAACCGCAAACCTCAGGTACTGCTGATGCAACACTGCAATGGGAATATAAGTATCCTGTATGTCTAGTGAGACCATATAGTCCCCAGGCTCCAAGGCCAGAACAATAGAGCGAAGAGTTTCCATACGAAACTTGGAGACCTTCACTAACTTGTTCAAGGACTTGAGATTGAGAATGGGCCGGAAAGACCCATTTGGTTTCGGTACTAGGAACAGCGGTGAATAGAACCCCTTGCCTCTCTGAACCAGAGGCACCTGTACTACCACTCCTGTGTCCAGGAGGGACTGTACCACCGAATGAAGAGTCTTTGCCTTCACCTGATCCGAAGGGACGTCTGTCAGGCAAAATCGATGAGGGGGACGATTCTTGAAGGATACGGCGTAACCTCGAGTGACGACTTCCCGTACCCAGGCATCGGAAGTGGTCTTCAATCATTCCTGGGTAAACCCTAGAAGTCGGCTCCCCACCCTGGGGAGGCCCGCCCCGTCATGCGTCAGGCTTGTCAGTTTTGGAAGCAGGCTGACGGGCAGCCCAGGCCCATTTGGGTTTGGGCTTATTGGGTTTGGAAGTGCAAACCTATTTTGGGTATGCCTGACCTTTTGCTTTTCCTGAAGGACGAAAGGAGCGAAAGGAAGTACTCTTAGCCTTCTTCACCGAAGGAGCAGTACTAGGAAGACATGCTGTTTTAGCAGACGTTAAGTCAGCCACTATCTTGTCAAGGTTTTCTCCGAAAAGAATGTCTCCTTTGAAGGGGAGTACCTCTAGGGTTATCTTAGAGTCCATGTCCACAAACCAGGACCGTAACCAGAGCCAAAATGGACGTAGTAGAAGCCTTGGCCGCCAGAATACCCGCATCAGAAGACGCCTCTTTAATGTAATGAGACGCTGTAACAATATACGACAGGCATTGTCTAGCATGATCAGAAGCATTGGAAGGCAACTCCGCCTCCAGCTCCTGAGCCCACGCTTCCACAGCTTCTGCAGCCTATGTTGCTGCAATAGTGGGCCTATGCACCGTACCGTTTAGGGTGTAGATTGCCTTCAAATAACCCTCCACATGCTTGTCCGTCGGCTCTCTCAAGGACATGACAGTAGTTACAGGCAGAGCAGAGGATACTACCAGCCGCGCCACTTGCGAATACACTGGCGGGGGTGTTTCCCAATTTTTACTAAGCTCCGCAGCGAGGGGGTAGCGAGCCAGCATCTTCTTGTGAGGCATGAACTGCTTTCCTGGACTTTCCCAGGACTCCTGACGTATGTCAACTAAATGGTCAGAGTGAGGTAAAACTTGTTTAACCACCTTCTGACATTTAAACCTGTCCGGTTTCTTAGGGGCAGTGTCAGGCTCATGTTCATCATCAACCTGAAGAATGAGCCTGATAGCCTCTAACAAGTCAGGAACATCCACCTGCGAAACAACTTCCCCTTCAGAAGCATCAGGATCAGGATCTGTGGGGTCCGTATGAGCGCCATCCTCATCAGACGAGGTGTCTGGGATGTGGGTGGATTGTGAGGAAGTAATTGCCCGCTTAGAAGACCCCTTGGTCTTAGGCAGGCGAGGGTTAACTTTTGAGTAGTCAGTGATTGGTTCAATTGCTGTAACTGATTGGACAGTTGATCTGCCCATGGCGGATTAACCGCAGGGAACATAAGCGGTTGTACCGGCACAGGGAGTCCCATAGGGGGCATTAGTCTAGTTACCAACGTATTCAATAGCGTGGTGAAGATAGCCCAAGGTGGGTCATTTTGCACCCCCGTTGCTACAGTCCCACTGGGGGGCAAGGAACCCCCAGAACCTGAACCATCAGCTGCTATGTTATCCTCAAATGTGCCTGCAGCGTCAACATCACGCAGTGTGGGATCAGCCCCAGCTCCGTTGCCCTTTGTAGTTGACATAATCAAAAGCTCAATGCAAGGCAACACAGTACAATGGCCCTCATTCCGAGTTAGTTGCTCGCTAGCTGCTTTTAGCAGCAGTGCAAACGCTAAGCCACTGCCCTCTGGGAGTGTATCTTAGCTTAGCAGAAGTGCGACCGAAAGGATCGCAGCTCTGCTACAAAAAAAGATTGTGCAGTTTCTGAGTAGCTCGAGACTTACTCCTAGCTAGCGATCACTTCAGACTGTTTATTTCCTGTTTTGACGTCACAAACACGCCCTGCGTTCGGCCAGCCACGCCTACGTTTCCCCAGCCACTCCTGCGTTTTTATCCGACACGCCTGTGTTTTTCCACACACTCCCCGAAAACGGTCAGTTACCACCCAGAAACACCCACTTCCTGTCAATCACTCTGCGGCCAGCAGTGCGGCTGAAAAGCATCGCTAGACCTTGTGTTAAACTGCATCGGCTTTTGTGAAAGTACGTTGCGCGTGCGCACTGCACCCCATATGCATGCGCAGAAGTGCAGCTTTTTTACCTAATCGCTGCGCTTAGAACGAAAGCAGCTAACGATCAACTCGGAATGAGGGCCCATATCAGCAGCACAACACCTGACAAGAACCCCCTGTGCAGTGTATCAGCACAAACAGGGAATTCAAGAGATATGGTGACTAAAAATCACAGAGAAAAATACACACTGAGTATATCCTGTGAACTGCCTATATTATGATAAACCTGACACACTTAGCCCCCTCAGATAATAGAATATAGAGATAGCAATCTGAGTGAGAGACACAAAATGGAGTTCACACAGCAGCTATATGCACAGAATCACAGGCCCTCATTCCGAGTTGATCGGTCGCAAGGCGAATTTAGCAGAGTTACACACGCTAAGCCGCCGCCTACTGGGAGTGAATCTTAGCTTCTTAAAATTGCGACCGATGTATTCGCAATATTGCGATTACTAACTACTTAGCAGTTTCAGAGTAGCTCCAGACTTACTCTGCCTGTGCGATCAGTTCAGTGCTTGTCGTTCCTGGTTGACGTCACAAACACACCCAGCGTTCGCCCAGGCACTCCCACCGTTTCTCCAGCCACTCCTGCGTTTTTTCCGGAAACGGTAGCGTTTTCAGCCACACGCCCCTAAAACGCCGTGTTTCCGCCCAGTAACACCCATTTCCTGTCAATCACATTACGATCGCCGGAGCGAAGAAAAAGCCGTGAGTAAAAATACTTTCTTCATAGTAAAGTTACTTGGCGCAGTCGCAGTGCGAACTTTGCGCATGCGTACTAAGCGGATTTTCACTGCGATGCGATGAAAAAGAACGAGCGAACAACTCGGAATGAGGGCCACAGTTTGTACAATGCAGAAATTATGACATGCAATAAAACTGCACTGGACTAGCAATACAGAGTAGTACTATGTATAGCTATACACTGAATAGATATAACCATGCACAGTAAAGACTGGATGTATCTCACAGGGTACTTGTACTAAATAACCCTGACTAAATGCACTTTTAGCACTGTCAGCAGACATCTAGATTCTAGAATACTTAAGTGTCCTGTAAAATGCACGGCGCTGACAGGCAGGAGGCTTTACAGAGGAGGATTTGCCCAAACAGTCCCAGGATCAGCTCTGCTTGCTATAATGGCACCCAAACGCTGACAGGGAGTCAGGGAGAGAGAGAGATGCAGCTCCAGGGCGGGAACATTTACTCTAAATGGCGCCCTGGGGGAGGGGCTACAGGTCAAAGCCTTATTTCCCTGCTGAACTTCACCACCGGGTACTGGGGGCTTGGTAAAACGGTTTTATAAGAGAAAACCGACCTGTGCCCATGCCGTGGTGGCCTAGTGGGGTCCCTGTACTACCACAGAGTCCACGACAGCGCACGCGTCCCGCCTCCCACCGGCTGCCTGGGATCGCGATTAACAGCGGGTCCCGTTGAGGGGACCCCTTACCTCCTCCTTGTAGTGCGGGCAAGCGATCCGGGAGAGCAGCGGTCGTGTGTGTGACTAACAATGAAGAAAACCGGAGCCTCCGCTGTAGGTACCCGGCAACCAGGGCGCGGGAGTGTACAGTGCCGCTGAGGGAGGTGATGGAGCTGCAGCAGGAGATGTCTGACTGACATCTAACACAGTCAGTGTCTCTGCTGCAGCCCTTGAAGTCTTCAAAATACCTTAAAAGCTTCTTTCAGGGCTGCTGGAGCAGCCCCCCTGTTAAGTGCCTGCTTACTGCATGGCACCAACTACAAAACTGAGCTCCTGTGCACGGAGGCGGGGTTATAGAGGAGGCGGCGCTAGGCATTCTGGGAACAGTCAAAGCTTTAAGACTGTTGGTGCCTCGGATCAAGATCCTACTCTACACCCCAATGTCATTCCCTGTGGAGCCCAGTGTACCCCGCAGCAGAAATTGTTTTTAGGCCAAAAGGTTGCACCAAGGTCGCTGGATGACTAAGCTAAGCGGCACAAGTGGGCGGCACAAACACCTGGCCCATCTAGGAGTGGCACTGCAGTGTCAGACAGGATGGCACTTCTAAAAAACTAGGCCCCAAAGAGCACATAATGCAAAGGAAAAAAAAGAGGTGCAATGAGGTAGCTGGATGACTAAGCTAAGCGACTCAAGTGTGTGGCACAAACACCTGGCCCATCTAGGTGTGGCACTGCTGTGGCAGACAGGATGGCACATAATGTAAAGAAAAAAAAGAGGTGCAAGATGGAAATGTCCTTGGGCCCTCCCACCCACCCTTATGTTGTATAAACAGGACATGCACACTTTAACAAACCAATCATTTCAGCGACAGGGTCTGCCACATGACTGTGGCTGAAATGATTGGTTTGTTTGGGCCCCCTTAAAAAAAGAAGCAATTAATCCCCCCACCAAAAAAAAGAAGCAATTCATCTCTCCTTGCACAAACTGGCTCTACAGAGGCAAGATGTCGCTCTCATCCTCCGATTCCTCACCCCTTTCAGTGTGTACATCCTCCACCTCCTTACGCTCTTACTTCTGATGAATGCACTGCAGGTGACGTATAACGGAGGATGTTCCTAGGTGGTTAACGTCCTTACCCCTACTTATTACGGATTGACAAAGGCAACACACGGCTTGACACCTGTTGTCCAGATTTGTGGGGAAATAATTCCACATTGAAGAGGTGGTTTTTTTTGGTACTTTGCCTAGGCATGACAATGGGCTTATTCATCCCAAGGATAACAATTGTCTCCCCCAGTGCTTGATTTAAACAAACCACGTCACCATCAGAATCCTCCTCGTCAACTTCCTTCTCAGCGCCAGCAACACCCATTTCCTCATCCTGGTGTACTTCAACAGTAACATCTTCAATTTGAATATCAGAAACTTGACTGTGGGTGCTCCCTCCAGCACTCGCAGAGGGCGTGTAAATGGTGGGAGGAGTCACCTCTTCCTGTCCAGTGTTGGGAATGTCAGGTATCGCAACCGCCGACACACTTGGACTCTCCTTGGGGATTTGTGATACCATCTTAGAACACACAGTTTTTTTGCCAGCTTAACTCATATAATTTTTCTAGTGGGAGGATGAGGGCTACCATCATCATGTGAAGCTGACCACTGGTCATGAACATAGGCCAAGGCCTTAGCCGTTCCTTGCCACTCCGAGTCATAAATGGCATATTGGCAAATTTACGTTTCTCATAAGACCATTTTAAAAAAATTGAGGGGGGGGGGGGCATTTTACTGAACCTTGGCTTTTTGGATTTTACATGCCCTCTTCTATGACATTGGGCATCGGCCTTGGCAGACGACGTTGATGGCATTTCATCGTCTATGTCATGACTAGTGGCAGCAGCTTCAGCACTAGCAGGGAGTGGTTCTTGATCTTTCCCTATTTTATCCTCCAAATTTTTGTTCTCCATTATTTTCTGGAGTTATATAACAATATGCGGCACAGGCGAGCATATCCCTACACCACACATGGCAAACACTGTAAAAATTATTTGGATTAAATATTAATAACCGCTTTATTTGGAGTAAATAATATACAGCACAGGACAGCACCACTGGGCTTATACGGCAGTACCACTGGACTGGACTTACTGTATACGGCAGTACCCCTGGACTTATACGACAGTACCCCTGGACTTATATAGCAGTACCACTGGTCTTATATGGCAGTACCACTGGATTTATATGGCAGCACCCCATGACTTATACAGCAGTACCACTGGACTTATACGGCAGTACCCCTGGACTTATATGGCAGTACCACTGGACTGGACTTATACGGCAGTACCCCTGGACCTATATGGCAGTACCACTGTACTTATACGGCAGTACCACTGGACTGGACTTATACGGCAGTACTCTTGGATTTATACGGCAGTACCACTGGACTTATACAGCAGTACCACTGGACTGGACTTATACGGCAGTACCACTGGACTTGTACAGCAGTACCACTGGATTTATATGGCAGTACCCCTGGACTTATACTGCCATACCACTGGACTTATACGGCAGTACCCCTGGACTTATATGGCAGTACCACTGGACTTATATGGCAGTACCACAGGACTGGACTTATACAGCAGTACCCCTGGACATATATGGCAGTACCACTGGACTTATATGGCAGTACCCCTGGACTTATATGGCAGTACCCCTGGACTTATATGGCAGTACCACTGGAATTATACAGCAGTACCACTGGACTAGACTTAAACAGCAGTACCCCATGACTTATATGGCAGTACCACTGGAATTATACGGCAGTACCCCTGGACTTATACGGCAGTACCACTGTACTTATACTGCAGTACCCCTGGACTTTTATGGCAGTACCCCTTGACTTTTACGGCAGTACCACTGGACTTATAGGGAAGTACCACTGGACTGGACTTATACGGCAGTACCACTGGACTGGACTTATATGGCAGTACCACTGGACTTATACGGCAGTACCACTGGACTGGACTTATATGGTAGTATCCCTGTACTTATACAGCAATACCACTGGACTGGACTTACATAGAAGCACCACTGGACTGGACTGAAATGGCAGCACCACTGGACTGGACTGATACAGTAGCACCACTAGACTTATGACAGCACAGGAAACCACCACTGGACTTATGCAGCACAGGACATCCACCACTGGACTGAACTTATACAGCAGAGCCACTGGACTTATGGAAGCACAGGACACCACCACTGGTCTTATGGCAGCATAGGACACCACTACTGGACTGATGCAGCACAACACAGCACCACTGGACTGGACTTATACAGCAGCACCACTGGATTTATGGCAGCACAGGACACCACCACTGGACTGATGCAGCACAAGACAGCACCACTGCACTGGACTGGACTTATACAGCAGCACTGGACTTATGGCAGCACAAGACACCACCACTGTGACTGGATTGATGCAGCACAAGACACCACCACTGGACAGATACAGCACAAGACAGCACTGGAATGACACATAAGAGCAGGTCGCCACCCCACGCGCCACATCACTTTCCCGCACAGACACTGAGGAGACACGTCCTCTCATTACACTCTCCAGGACTGGAGTGAAAATGCAGACGATGTGCGGCTCCTTATATGGAATCCAAAACCTGCAAGAATCCGACAGCAGGATGATGACGTTTTGCCTCGTTCTGGTTTCTAAGTCTGGTGGGAAAACCCGAGCCGGACTCAGATCCGTGCTCGGGACATGATGTTCGGTAGGGTTCGGTTCTCAGGGAACCGAACCCGCTCATCCCTAGTTTTAACTAGTGATGAGCGGGTTCGGTTCCTCGGAATCCGAACCCCCCCGTACTTCACCCATTTTACACGGTTCCGAGGCGGACTCGAATCTTCCCGCCTTGCTCGGTTAACCCGAGCGCACCCGAACGTCATCATCCTGCTGTTGGATTCTCGCGAGATTCGTATTCTATATAAGGAGCCGCGCGTCGCCGCCATTTTCACTTGTGCATTGGAGATGATAGGAAGAGGACGTGTGCAGCGTTCTCTCAGTTGTGTTCAGTGTGCTGCAAATATCTGCTCAGTGTGCTGCAAATATCTGTGCTCAGTGTACTTGCAAATATCTGTGCTCAGTGTGCTGAAAATATCTACGTTCTCTGCCTGAAAAACGCTCCATATCTGTGCTCAGTGTGCTGCAAATATCTGTGCTCAGTGTGCTTTATTGTGGGGACTGGGGACCACCAGTATTATATAGTAGAAGGACAGTGCAGAGTTTTGCTGACCAGTGACCACCAGTATTATACGTTCTCTGCCTGAAAAACGCTCCATATCTGTGCTGCATTGTAGTATATAGTAGGAGGACAGTGCAGAATTTTGCTGACCAGTGACCACCAGTATTATATCAGTACGGTACAGTAGTCCACTGCTCTACCTACCTCTGTGTTGTCAAGTATACTATCCATCCATACCTGTGGTGCATTTAAGTTTTGCGCAGTATATATAGTAGGAGGACAGTGCATAATTTTGCTGACCACCAGTATATAATATATAGCAGTACGGTACAGTAGGCCACTGCTCTACCTACCTCTGTGTCGTCAAGAATACTATCCATCCATACCTGTCGTGCATTTTAGTTGTTGTACGCAGTAGTAGGAGGACAGTGCATAATTTTGCTGACCACCAGTATATAATATATAGCAGTACGGTACAGTAGTGCAATGCTCTACCTACCTCTGTGTCGTCAAGTATACTATCCATCCATACCTGTGGTGCATTTAAGTTTTGCGCAGTATATATAGTAGGAGGACAGTGCATAATTTTGCTGACCACCAGTATATAATATATAGCAGTACGGTACAGTAGGCCACTGCTCTACCTACCTCTGTGTCGTCAAGTATACTATCCATCCATACCTGTGGTGCATTTCAGTTTTACACAGTTTGCTGACCACCAGAAAATAATATATAGCAGTACGGTACAGTAGGCCACTGCTCTACCTACCTCTGTGTCGTCAAGTATACTATCCATCCATACCTGTGGTGCATTTAAGTTTTGCGCAGTATATATAGTAGGAGGACAGTGCATAATTTTACTGACCACCTGTATATAGTACAGGTTGAGTATCCCTTATCCAAAATGCTTGGGACCAGAGGTATTTTGGATATCGGATTTTTCCGTATTTTGGAATAAGTGCATACCATAGTGAGATATCATGGTGATGGGACCTAAATCTAAGCACAGAATGCATTTATGTTACATATACACCTTATACACACAGCCTGAAGGTCATTTTAGCCAATATTTTTTATAACTTTGTGCATTAAATAAAGTGTGTCTACATTCATACAATTCATTTATGTTTCATATACACCTTATACACACAGCCGGAAGGTCATTTAATACAATATTTTTAATAATTTTGTGTATTAAACAAAGTTTTTATACATTGAGCCATCAAAAAACAAAGGTTTCACTATCTCACTCTCACTCAAAAAAGTCTGTATTTCGGAATATTCCGTATTTCGGAATATTTGGATATGGGATAATCAACCTGTATATAGCAGTACGGTACAGTAGGCCACTGCTCTACCTACCTCTGTGTTGTCAAGTATACTACCCATCCATACCTGTGGTGCATTTTAGTTGTTGTGTGCAGTAGTAGGAGGACAGTGCATAATTTTGCTGACCACCAGTATATAATATATAGCAGTACGGTACAGTAGTCCACTGCTCTACCTACCTCTGTGTCGTCAAGTATACTATCCATCCATACCTGGTGTGCATTTTAGTTGTTGTGCGCAGTAGTAGGAGGACAGTGCATAATTTTGCTGACCACCAGTATATTATATATAGCAGTACGGTAAAGTAGGCCACTGCTCTACCTACCTCTGTGTCGTCAAGTATACTATCCATCCATACCTGTGGTGCATTTTAGTTGTTGTGCGCAGTAGTAGGAGGACAGTGCATAATTTTGCTGACCACCAGTATATAATATACAGCAGTATGGTACAGTAGTCCACTGCTCTACCTCTGTGTCGTCAAGTATACTACAAAAGTTCAGTAAAATGACCCAAAAATCTAAATTAAAACCATCTGAGAAGCGCAAACTTGCCAATATGCCATTTACGACGCAGAGTGGCAAGGAACGGCTGAGGCCCTGGCCTATGTTCATGGCTAGTGGTTCAGATTCACATGAGGATGGAAGCACTCATCCTCTCGCTAGAAAACTGCAGTGCCACTCTTACATGGGCCAGGTGTTTGTGTCGGCCACTTGGGTCGCTTAGCTTAGTCACACAGCTACCTCATTGCACCTCTTTTTTTCTTTGCATCATGTGCTATTTGGGGACTATTTTTTGAAGTGCCATCCTGTCTGACACTGCAGTGCCACTCCTAGATGGGCCAGGTGTTTGTGTCGGCCACTTGGGTCGCATAGCTTAGTCACACAGCGACCTTGGTGCACCTCTTTTTTTCTTTGCATCATGTGCTGTTTGGGGACTATTTTTTGAAGTGCCATCCTGTCTGACACTGCAGTGCCACTCCTAGATGGGCCAGGTGTTTGTGTCGGCCACTTGGGTCGCTTAGCTTAGCCATCCAGCGACCTTGGTGCACCTCTTTTTTTCTTTGCATCATGTGCTGTTTGGGGACTATTTTTTAAATCTGCCATCCTGTCTGACACTGCAGTGCCACTCCTAGATGGGCCAGGTGTTTGTGTCGGCCACTTGTGTCGCTTAGCTTAGTCACACAGCGACCTTGGTGCACCTCTTTTTTTCTTTGCATCGTGCTGTTTGGGGACTATTTTTTTAAGTGCCATCCTGTCTGACACTGCAGTGCCACTCCTAGATGGGCCAGGTGTTTGTGCCAGCCACTTGGGTTGCTTAGCTTAGTCATCCAGCGACCTCGGTGCAAATTTTAGGACTAAAAATAATATTGTGAGGTGTGAGATGTTCAGAATAGACTGGAAATGAGTGGAAATTATGGTTATTGAGGTTAATAATACCATGGGATCAATATGACCCCCAAATTCTATGATTTAAGCTGTTTTTGAGGGTTTTTTGTAAAAAAACACCCGAATCCAAAACACACCCGAATCCGACAAAACATTTTCAGGGAGGTTTTGCCAAAACGCGTCCGAATACAAAACACGTCCGCGGAACTGAATCCAAAACCAAAACACAAAACCCGAAAAATGTTCGGTGCACATCACTAGTTTTAACTAGAGATGAGCGGATTCGGTTTTACTCGGTTTTACTCGGTTCTCAAAACCGAATCTTATTGGCTATCCAAAACACGTGACATCCGTGAGCCAATAAGATGTCGTTTTGAGAACCGAGTAAAACCGAGTAAAACCGAATCCGCTCATCTCTAGTTTTAACCCATAGATTCCGGGGTAAAGTGCCCTCTGAGGCATACCGTTCATGGTAGCCGCACTTGTTGAATAGCTCAGGGCAGTGCTGTAGCCGGGCAGTAAGCTCCGCGGCTAATGGAATCTGGCCCTATGGCACGGGGGAAACTCCATTAATTTTAATTATTGATTGCTTGCAAGTTTAATTCAATATTCAAGAGTACAAAATAAAATTGGTATTACTTAGTAGGTAAGATGTAAAGGATGAAGAGGACATGCTATAGTTGATATTTTTAACAAATAAGAAAAAAATAAAGGGTAATGATGACTTAGTGGAACTAGAACTGTCATTTGAAAACTGAATGCATATGGAGGCACCTATTCCATTCATACATGTGAGAGTGACAAATTGGTATTTATAGTTATGTCAGAGGTCAGCAAGCAATTTCTTGCTTATTTTATGGGTAAACATAACTGTTTAGTCTTTGGGGAAAGAAACATGCTCTTCCACTACAAACAGTATAATATGTTTTTCAGGTTCAGTTCCATTTTAAAACATTATTTTATAATAGTGGTTGCAGTGCTTTTAAGGATATTCCTGATGACAGTATTGCCCGATACATGACCAAACAATATTTGGGGGGGTCTCTTTATTAATGGAAGAATTGCCTAAAATACGACAAAAATAACCCTTGCTTAGCTGCACCAGTGCTTTTTTGTTAAACTGTGGCAATGGTAAATTTTCTATCACTGGAAATCTGTTCTATCACTGCATAATGATAAATAGAACCGTCCTTCTGTAAATCTTATCTGAGCTTTTTGCTTTCAGGACCTAGAGCTACCGGAGTGTCCACAGGAATCAGGTAAGTGGTCACATAGTAATTGTAACTTTCAACATTAAAAGGATATAGTTGTTAATACTGTGACAATAAAGAAATCACTAAATTAAATTTAACTGGGGTGAAGAGAAGTAACTAAAGAAGATTATGTGGTCCCCCGGAAAGTAGTGTGTGTGTCCCTTTAAAGTTTCACTTACAGGTCCACAGCAGCAAAGGGGAAGTGCTGGCAGAGCGTGAGTTAAGTGTGGACCCTGCTCCGATCATACATTCTCGATGCTGATAGCTGATTGCACAAAGCAGGCTGGGAGCAGAAGAGCCTTTTGGGTAGAAGAAGGAGGAGTCGGCTGTAATGACTGGAAGTGTGGACACATGCTGATCAAGGAGCAGAGCGGGAACTGATAACTGGTGCCAACCAGAGAGAGCAGTGCTGCAGAGTGGATGCAGTGGGATGCTAACATGAAGCCAAGTATCGGGTGAGCAAGTGTGAGATGTTGCAGCTGGAGACCGGAAAACCGTCAGGCCTAGTGAAAGGCGTGGATGCTGCGGCCATCTTGTTACAGTGAGGAACTGTTAAAGCTAGTCCAGCAAGTAAATACCTCTGCTCTAAGGGTCTCAGTAAGTGCATTGAGACTGATTAACCTAAGTCACGGCAGACCTGACACCCAGCAGAAGTATCCATTGTCACCCACTGTGCAGTGTTAAGAGGGCGTGGACATCATAGTCCCATTTTCACAAGCTACTCCCTGATAAGGGGCCAGTACAACCATCTCCCCTGTGTTAACTCTCTTGAAACATTATTGTTATTATTGAGTTATTGTGAAAGTGCAAGTCAGATATTTAATCTGGAAAAGACCGAGTTATTTGAGCAAGTGAAAGTAAATTTGTTTAATTGAAAGAGACTGAGTTTGTTTAACTGAGAGGCCCTCATTGCCAAGTGAGTTATATTTGTAAAGAGACATTACCATCTCTCCACTAGCTACACCCTCTTTAAATAGAACTGAAATACATTTCCATTATTTACAGCTCCAACGTTATTCGCCGGTGAAGATAATTGTACATTGGCTAGGGAAAGCTAGAAATTTAGTAATTGTTATTGTTAAATGTGTTTTTCATCACTCTCCTCATTACCACATTATAGATTGTAATTGTGATTCTAAACTGCCAATATCTGTGATTCAATTGATTGTCTTTTGCATTTTTGAATGATACATTGTGATGTGAACTGTAGCCAATTGTCTTTTCTATATTCTTCTTTTCTACTCAATTCTTATTGTGATTATCTAAATGTAATGCCAATTAACCAATCCTCATCTTCAATCCAGAGTTCATTGTGGCTCAATAAAAATAAATCTTATTGGAATTGCTGACTCAATCCTGTTTTGTATTAATTTATCCTACCTCTCTGAACATGGTACTACAGAACAAGGTATGTGGAGAAACATTTCAGGGGAAAGGTCTGTCACATAGCCACCCAACGCCTGTAATACCTCTCTCTACCACTTAGACATACCAGCCATCCCGGGGTGTTACAATTACGGGGTAAATTTACTAAGTGGTAGCTTGCAACTTCTTGGCGTGTTTAGGTAAAACATGAAAATTGCTACTATGGCAGGGACAGGTAACATGGAGGACGTTAGATCCAGGCAAGGTATTCTGTGGCAAAGCTGAGCAGAAGGCATGATTACAATTACCTGTGTGAGCCTGGTAAAAGAAACAGCAGTGACACTGGGAAACTGTTCCTTATGCTGAAGTAGTCGACCAGGCAATGCGAGGGGTGTTTGGGGACTACGTTAGGAACCAAGTGAGTTGGACTTTACCCTGTCTATGTGGTGCTGTCACACTAAACAGTTTTGTCACTGTTAACAGAACATGGAGTACATTTTTTTTATCGATACTTTAAAAATAAAAAATAAAACAATTTTAAGTTTGAGTGAATTAAAAAAAAATATGAGAGGGCAATAATAGAACAGTCACTGTAGTAATACAAACACCTCTATGATACTGCAAAAATTAGGGCAATTTTACGTATGCTGCCCGTACATTAGAATGACCTGCTAACGATCCAGATTGTGTCACGATTTCCCCTGAACTCCCCGGCAGCTCCCGGACTCACGATTTGGTGCATTTTGACACACGATGTGCTAACGATGTGCTTACGATGCAACGTACGATCCTGCTGCATACGACGCGTCTCCTCACGATCAATCGTATGCCTCACAAAACACCTGCAGATCATCTTAAAGATTGAAGGGAAATTTAAATAGAGGGCTGGCCTAACTAACTATGGGGTATATAAAGAAGGCGCCATTTTAGCTCTGTGCACTTGTTTGCTCTGTGACTAGTGAGGTTTGGTTTTACCTAGAGATGAGCGCCTGAAATTTTTCGGGTTTTGTGTTTTGGTTTTGGGTTCGGTTCCGCGGCCGTGTTTTGGGTTCGAACGCGTTTTGGCAAAACCTCACCGAATTATTTTTGTCGGATTCGGGTGTGTTTTGGATTCGGGTGTTTTTTTCCAAAAACACTAAAAAACAGCTTAAATCATAGAATTTGGGGGTCATTTTGATCCCAAAGTATTATTAACCTCAAAAACCATAATTTACACTCATTTTCAGTCTATTCTGAATACCTCACACCTCACAATATTATTTTTAGTCCTAAAATTTGCACCGAGGTCGCTGTGTGAGTAAGATAAGCGACCCTAGTGGCCGACACAAACACCGGGCCCATCTAGGAGTGGCACTGCAGGGTCACGCAGGATGTCCCTTCCAAAAAACCCTCCCCAAACAGCACATGACGCAAAGAAAAAAAGAGGCGCAATGAGGTAGCTGTGTGAGTAAGATTAGCGACCCTAGTGGCCGACACAAACACCGGGCCCATCTAGGAGTGGCACTGCAGTGTCACGCAGGATGGCCCTTCCAAAAAACCCTCCCCAAACAGCACATGACGCAAAGAAAAAAAGAGGCGCAATGAGGTAGCTGACTGTGTGAGTAAGATTAGCGACCCTAGTGGCCGACACAAACACCGGGCCCATCTAGGAGTGGCACTGCAGTATGTATGTATAAAGAAAGAAAAAAAAACCACGGTTAGGTGGTATATACAATTATGGACGGGCTGCCGAGTGCCGACACAGAGGTAGCCACAGCCGTGAACTACCGCACTGTACTGTGTCTGCTGCTAATATATAGACTGGTTGATAAAGAGATAGTATACTCGTAACTAGTATGTATGTATAAAGAAAGAAAAAAAAACCACGGTTAGGTCACTGGTATATACAATTATGGACGGGCTGCCGAGTGCCGACACAGAGGTAGCCACAGCCGTGAACTACCGCACTGTACACTGGTTGATAAAGAGATAGTAGTATACTCGTAACAACTAGTATGACGACGGTATAAAGAATGAAAAAAAAACCACGGTTAGGTGGTATATAATACAATTATGGTTGGACGGACTGCCTGCCGAGTGCCGACACAGAGGTAGCCACAGCCGTGAACTACCGCACTGTACACTGGTTGATAAAGAGATAGTAGTATACTCGTAACAACTAGTATGACGACGGTATAAAGAATGAAAAAAAAACCACGGTTAGGTGGTATATAATACAATTATGGTTGGACGGACTGCCTGCCGAGTGCCGACACAGAGGTAGCCACAGCCGTGAACTACCGCACTGTACACTGGTTGATAAAGAGATAGTAGTATACTCGTAACAACTAGTATGACGACGGTATAAAGAACGAAAAAAAAACCACGGTTAGGTGGTATATATTATAATAATAATACAATTATGGATGGACGGACTGCCTGCCGACTGCCGACACAGAGGTAGCCACAGCCGTGAACTACCGCACTGTACACTGGTTGATAAAGAGATAGTAGTATACTCGTAACAACTAGTATGACGACGGTATAAAGAATGAAAAAAAAACCACGGTTAGGTGGTATATAATACAATTATGGTTGGACGGACTGCCTGCCGAGTGCCGACACAGAGGTAGCCACAGCCGTGAACTACCGCACTGTACACTGGTTGATAAAGAGATAGTAGTATACTCGTAACAACTAGTATGACGACGGTATAAAGAATGAAAAAAAAACCACGGTTAGGTGGTATATAATACAATTATGGTTGGACGGACTGCCTGCCGAGTGCCGACACAGAGGTAGCCACAGCCGTGAACTACCGCACTGTACACTGGTTGATAAAGAGATAGTAGTATACTCGTAACAACTAGTATGACGACGGTATAAAGAACGAAAAAAAAACCACGGTTAGGTGGTATATATTATAATACAATTATGGATGGACGGACTGCCTGCCGAGTTCCGACACAGAGGTAGCCACAGCCGTGAACTACCGCACTGTACACTGGTTGATAAAGAGATAGTAGTATACTCGTAACAACTAGTATGACGACGGTATAAAGAACGAAAAAAAAACCACGGTTAGGTGGTATATATTATAATACAATTATGGATGGACGGACTGCCTGCCGAGTTCCGACACAGAGGTAGCCACAGCCGTGAACTACCGCACTGTACACTGGTTGATAAAGAGATAGTAGTATACTCGTAACAACTAGTATGACTGACTATGACGGTATAAAGAATGAAAAAAAAACCACGGTTAGGTGGTATATATTATAATAATACAATTATGGATGGACGGACTGCCTGCCGAGTTCCGACACAGAGGTAGCCACAGCCGTGAACTACCGCACTGTACACTGGTTGATAAAGAGATAGTAGTATACTCGTAACAACTAGTATGACTGACTATGACGGTATAAAGAATGAAAAAAAAACCACGGTTAGGTGGTATATATTATAATACAATTATGGATGGACGGACTGCCTGCCGACTGCCGACACAGAGGTAGCCACAGCCGTGAACTACCGCACTGTACACAGGTTGATAAAGAGATAGTAGTATACTCGTAACAACTAGTATGACACTATGACGGTATAAAGAATGAAAAAAAAACCACGGTTAGGTGGTATATATTATAATACAATTATGGATGGACGGACTGCCTGCCGACTGCCGACACAGAGGTAGCCACAGCCGTGAACTACCGCACTGTACACTGGTTGATAAAGAGATAGTAGTATACTCGTAACAACTAGTATGACTGACTATGACGGTATAAAGAATGAAAAAAAAAACACGGTTAGGTGGTATATATTATAATAATACAATTATGGATGGACGGACTGCCTGCCGAGTTCCGACACAGAGGTAGCCACAGCCGTGAACTACCGCACTGTACACTGGTTGATAAAGAGATAGTAGTATACTCGTAACAACTAGTATGACTATGACGACGGTATAAAGAAAGAAAAAAAAATACCACGGTTAGGTGGTATATAATTATACAATTATGGATGGACGGACTGCCTGCCGAGTGCCGACTGCCGACACAGAGGTAGCCACAGCCGTGAACTACCGCACTGTACTGTGTCTGCTGCTAATATAGACTGGTTGATAAAGAGATAGTATACAACAATATACTACTATACTGGTGGTCAGGCACTGGTCACCACTAGTCACACTGGCAGTGGCACTCCTGCAGCAAAAGTGTGCACTGTTTAATTTTAAATTAATATAATATTATGTACTCCTGGCTCCTGCTATAACAACCTGCAGTGCTCCCCAGTCTCCCCCACAATTATTATAAGCTTTTATACATTGATGTGCAGCACACTGGGCTGAGCTGAGTGCACACAGACTGAGTCACACTGTGTGACTGCTGTGTATCGTTTTTTTCAGGCAGAGAACGGATATAGCAGAGAACGGATATATTAAATAAAAGTTAACTTAACAACAACTGCACTGGTCACTGTGGTAAACTCTGTCTGCACAATCTCTCTCTCTCTCTCTCTCTTCTAATCTATTCTAATGGAGAGGACGCCAGCCACGTCCTCTCCCTATCAATCTCAATGCACGTGTGAAAATGGCGGCGACGCGCGGCTCCTTATATAGAATCCGAGTCTCGCGAGAATCCGACAGCGTCATGATGACGTTCGGGCGCGCTCGGGTTAACCGAGCAAGGCGGGAAGATCCGAGTCGCTCGGACCCGTGAAAAAAAAAGTGAAGTTCGTGCGGGTTCGGATTCAAAGAAACCGAACCCGCTCATCTCTAGTTTTACCCTGCTGAACATTCCACATTGCTAACTACTGTGTATTGCTTTGTTTTGCCTGGCATTACAAAGTGCTTTATAAGGCTTGTGTATCCTGTATTCTGTGGTGATGGATCCCTGTCGCTATAGAGGGTTGCTGTCCTATGCTGTGGTCAAGCTGAGTGGGGAGAGGGAGAGGGCCCAGCACAGGAGGAGCCTCACTAGTCACAGAGCTAACAGAAGAAAATGCGGATAATAAAACTTGCTGATTACTGGGAGACACCATTCACAATGGGATCAAATCATCACTTTCCTGGGTGGTGGGTGGAGGAGCAGCCTGGTATGAGTGAGGCGGGATATGGATGATTTGAGGAGCCTGGGGAGAAGCATTGGTCAAGGGAGTGAGGTTTGTCTCCATGCTCAGGAGACTGTTTCATGCTCTATAGAGCATTTCAACCCCCTCATTGAGAAAATAATGGAAACTGTGCTTATATGAAAATAGAGTAGCAGAATTTTGTCCCTGTCTCCTCTCCATTGACCGCGATTCCTGACAATATTGTGCCCAATCTACCTACTTCACTAGTAAACACCCACTCGTCCAGGATCCCATGTAGGGAGTCTAATCCTGGGCCGTTTTTTCAATCCCAGGATTCGGAATTGAAAAACGCTCAATCCCGGGATTCCCAGGATCCCGGGATTGCAGTAGGGATCAGTGTAGGGAGCAGGGAGAGTGGAAGTGGAGGGCAGTGGAGAAGGGTGTAGGGAGCAGCGCTGGAGCGTAGGTATAGTGTAGGAAGCAGCGCTGGAGCGTAGGTATAGTGTAGGAAGCAGCGCAGGAGGGTGGGTGTAGGAAGCGGCGTGGGAGGGTGGGTGTAGGAAGCGGCACAGGAGGGTGGGTGTAGGTAGTGGCGTGCAGTGAGGGAGGGTGGGTGTAAGTAATGTTACTTACTATTAGGCAGGTGACAGCCATGGACACACGCTGAACGTGCCGGTGGCCTTTCACATTATAGTGCTGGCCGCCAGCCAGTCAGAATGGGCGGTCCAGCAGCCAATCACGATCCGCTGCTGCAGCCGCTTCCCTGATTGGCTGCCGGTCTGCCAGCTCTGATTGGTTGGCAGCCGGCGCTACATTTGAAATGCCGCTGGCGCGGTCTGTGTGTTCATGCCGCTTGCCTAATAGTGATAGTAAGTGTTACTTACACCCACCCTCCCTCACTGCACATGCGCAATCTAATCCCGTGAATCCCGGGATTGGAGGCTCCAATCCCGGGATTCAAATCCTAGCATTGAATCCCGAGATCCCGATCCCCGGGATTGGCCTCCCAAATCTTGCGGGAACACATGAAAATTTGGGAGTCTTGTGCAGGTTCCGTTAGAGTAGGTAATTATAAAGCATGATAAATAGTGTCTGCTTTTGTATGTAGCCCACAAATGCTGGACAGATTTATTTGTACACAGCACTTTAGTTGTGGGTTTGGGTACACCACCCCTCTCAAATCAAATCTCTCCGCACATTTTACATCTGCCCTTCTTGCAGCACAACATGGTTTTACCAAGGTGCACAGTAACTTGCTCCTTTTTGCTTTGCACCCAACTGAGAATCAGCCTCAATGTGTTTGTCAGTGGCTGTCAGACTTTGTGGGGCGCATCAGAGGCATCACTTCCTCTACCACCTGCTTATATATGAAGTAAAGAATGATGGGGGATGTGGACAGAAGGAATAAAAGGGAAGTGGAAATAAATGACAGGAGGGAGGAATTAGGAGTTAACACTACTGTGTACTGTATTATGTGTATGGGGGGCTCAGACGGTTGCTATGGGGCCCACAATGATCTACTGTTGTCACATCCCTGGTTGGTTGAGTAACCTGCTTTCTCCTTGTCTGCATGACAACTGCATATGTCAGAGCTGCATTAGCTGAAGTGTAGCCCTGCAAAATTAAATGTTCATAAGTCTTACATTAAATATGGAGGACTCATTAACCTTGTTCTTTCCTGTGCATTAGAAGCACTGAGAATACACATTTTACATATGGCTTTCAGTGTTTGTCGATGTCTATTCACTGGATGCAGGGACTGGGTATCACAGATTATTGGGTTGCCCTCGAACTGACCTTGTTGTCACCATTAGACCTCAGGATTCTCCTATAATATTGTACTTGAGGTGACCCCTGCGTCTGCACCAGCTGTCTGCGCCATCACTACTCTACAGAAAAATAAAAACACATTTCCTGCTGGCTTCATGAAGAGCTGTTTTCTTCCCCGGTCCTGCTGTATGGTGGTTCTAATTTGAAATGTCTTTTTAATCATAGCAGGAGTCCTAATTAGTGTATATGGTAATCTTTCAAGTGAGGCTGGAGCTGAATAGTGTTTTTCTACAAGAGGAATGCACAGTAATCCTGGAGAAGGCTCATGCAGGATAGGATTGTGGATGGATAACAGCATGCACAGCCCCCAATGTGTCAAAAGCTCCTATACAATCAACTCCGCTTTATAGAACACAATGCCGACTTTACATATATAAAAGGAGGTTCTAAAAGTGATAAGCAATGGTAATTTTCTTTCTATTAGGATATTAAGCACATTTAACCTCTTGCGGAGAAAGTGTATTCAATTCTTGCCTATTGTGGAGAGCTAGAAGGAAGGCTGTTTATAGGGGTGATTCAGACCTGATTGCTGCTGTGCGTTTTCGCTCAGCAGGCGATCAGGTCATAACTGCGCATGCACCGCAATGCGCATGCGTGTCGGACAACAACAAAGGTCATCACCGGTCAGCGACAAGATGGTGCAAAAATTCTGATCGCAGGGGAGTTGGCAAGGTGATTGACAGGAAGAGGCCGTTTGTGGGTGGTACAGTAACTAACCGTTTACTGGGAGTGTCAGGGAAAACGCAGGCGTTCCAAATCATTTTCAGGGAGGGTTTGTGACGTCAGCTCCGGCTCCGATCAGCCTCTTCTGTTCGCACTGCAGGAGTAAGTCCTGGGCTGCGCAGAGACTGCACACAGTGGATTTTTACAGCTCGGCGTATACATGGGATTGCACACTTGCACTGTGAATTTACACTCCCCCTGTGGGCGGTGACTATCTGAACGCAGGACAGTAAAGTTAGCAGCCCAGCTATCAGGTCTGAATCACCCCCATAGTCTGTGGAATCTATTGCAGAAATGCATAATGATAGTATGCAGTAATCTGGGGTTCCGCTTAGATCCCGTTCAAAAGTCCGGCTCTCAGACAGGTTCTTCCTACCTTAAAATGCGCGTAGGTATTTGACCTTAAGGGGATCAAGTGAAGATGTTGCAGCTTTGTGAGTCCACCATTGTCAAGCATACGGTAGGTATCACCGTCTCTAAATGGCATTACCAGTGGCAAGCTTGCTGGATAAATTGTGCAGACATTTATGGGGGGTGTACCCCAATTTAGAATTTAAAGAAGTGCTGTTGAAGTTTAAACAGTACACCGTGACGGTGCTACCATTAGGAAGCTTTTGGTAGCTGCCAAGGGGGCCCGTCTCTGGAAGGCACCACTGAATCAAAAAAAGAAAAGAAAAATAATACAGAGACATCCTCATTTAACATTGTCTTAGTTGTGACTGCAGGTCTAATCAGCTGCAGCCATTGCTATCCAACCCAACCCCACTGTGGCCCATCACATTCACCCCATGACCCAACCTCACAGTGCTAGGATACCTGCAGTTGATCTTAACATTATATATCGGTGCTTATCACAGTGGTACAGAATATTGTACTGCTACCATTTATCATGCTGAGCTGTACTGGGAGCCAAGATGGACACTTTCCTGCTCTGTGATTACCTTTTTCTTTTCACTGGCAGTCTAATGCTGCTGTCTTTGGGCTGTGGTCAGTAGCTGGAACCCTTGGTGAAGACCACGCAATGGGAGAACATACAAACACCACTGCAAATCGATTTTTTAGAACGATCCCGGTCACCAACCCACAAGAGCCGCAGCATGTAAATCATGAAGGAGGACTGCGAGCGAAAACGCGGACTCCCGTTCTACACATGCGCAGACCACAAACCTCCGGATTTGTATGTAAACTATCGAATTTGCGTACAAATCTTAATCGGGTCCATAGATCAGTTTCACTCAGAATCAAAGCTGTTTTTGTAAATGTTTTGTGAAAACGGCATTTTGCACAAGGTTTTTGCTGTAATTTAATTTTCACAGTATGTATCAAGCTGTCAATGCAACAGTTTCGCAAATAGGTGACATGAAAATATTCACACAGTAAAATATCAAATCTTGTAGTTTGTGTTTTAAAAAATGATTATTTTTTAAAAGTATACAAGGCCAATATCGTTTTTATTTTCAAATTCTTTTGTCTTCCTTTTCGCCATCTTTTGCTGGCGAGTTAGCTAGAATGACTAGAAAATGCCTGTGTAAAAATCTATTTTCAGCATTTCTCCCCTTAATCTTTGTTGTTGCTCCCCCTCTTCTGAAACACAAACCAAAGGAACAGCGTTGCTGGTCATTTTTGTGGCAGAAGAACAGCGATAAATTTGCTCCTTAGTGTTTAAAAAACTATTAAAAATCTAGACTTCTTAACTCCTAAATGTATTTTTGTAAAATCATTAACTGGTCTGTTTATGAAGCAGAGAAAAGCCCTTTGCGGAAAACAAGGCTTTTCTCTGCTTTGGGCTATTCATGAAGCAGGTTACTGTGGAGAAGTTCCTGACTTCTCCAGTGGCACCCACATGCCAAGCCTGAATTGCATCACCATACTTTGGTGCAATTCATGAAAGAACGGAAAGCTCAGCTTTCCATTTCCCTTTGCTAAATCCATTCGCCATCTCAAGATGGTGTATGGAGACTATGGTGGCCAATCTCGGGATCGGCGGGATCCCGGGATTTAGGGCCAAAAATGGCCGGGATTAAATCCCGGGATTGGAAACTCCAATCCCGGGGATTGAGGGATCAGCGTTGAGCGTCCACAGGATGCTCAGACGCTGCCCGGCTTCCTCCTTCTGGCTCCCCAGCACAGTGTGAGAGGTCACGCTGCACCGTCAGCTGCTGCAGGGAGCCGCCAGGAGTGTTCAGAGCTTGTTCCCCACCCGCCCGCCCGTGGTATATGGTGAGTTATGTGTGCGGGGTGGGCGGGGCGGGGTGGGTTGAGGGGGCCGCCACATAGCTAAAAGCCAATCTCAGGTATCCCAAGAATCCCGGGATTGGCCATTTTTCAATCCCGATACCCGGGATTGAAAAAATGGCCCGGGATTGGCATCCCTAATGGAGACTTGTTAGAGGAGAAGAGCAGTGAAGACGTCTGTCTCCCCCCTTCTCCCCGCCCCCTTCTGTGACAGTAACCAATCAGAGGATCCCAGGGTATATGCATATATATATATGCATATGCTAGGTCTCCTCCTGACAGCCTGGCCTGCTGTCACAGTGACCCCCTTGCTCTGAAGATAGCATCATTATCACAAGGCTCACTGCTGTATTTTTATACATTTCTTTTTTTTTTTTAGTAAATTCGGCCAGATAACATTTATTAGCATGGGGAATGCAATCTGGTTCTAAAAACATGTGAATTAAAGGGCTCGGAGCAACTTTTAATAGAAAAAAACTTCTGAAAAAGCACTTTAAACCTACGGTCAAACATGGTCGCCAAAATGTAGTGATCCAATTTCAAGATATTAGTAACCCTTGTATCCTGGTGAAGCAAATAAAGGACTTGACCTACAAGTCCAAAATACATTGCAGAATTGCTTTGTTTCATTTCCTCCTTCAATTTTGCAAGGTGATTTTCCAAAAGCTTAATCGGGGAATCACCTGACACAGTGCACAGGTGGATACTTCGAAGGGTTTGAGTACCTTTCACACCATAGAAAGTACTCTCAATTGAGCTGGTCTAAGGTACACTCCCCCCTCCTCTTCCAATGTCACGTCTTGTTGTATAGCTATAGATGGCTTTTTGCTATTCTTCCATCTGCTGAAGCATATAAATGGTGGAATTCCACCTGGTTGTGACCTCTTGCTTCAGTTGTTGGCAGGGCAAATTGAACTGTTCTTGCAAGTGCTGCAATCTCCTGCATGCTGTGGCTGAATGCTGAAAATGTCCTGACATTTTTTTAACTACAGAGAGCATGTCCTGCACACCCTTGTCATTTAAAAAAAAAAATGTGTACCACCAAGTTGATTGTGTGAGCAAAACATAGGACGTATTGGAATTCACCCAGCTGTAATGCTTTCACAATATTTGTGGCATTATCAGAAATAACGAATCCTGAGGCGAGTACCAGCGGGGTAAGCCATTTTTCTATGACATCCCTTAGTTTTTCTAAGAGGTTGTCAGCAGTCTGCCTCTTAGTGAAGCCAGTGCTACACAGAGTAGCCTGCCTCTGAATCAGGTGCCATTGTTTGTTAAATACTGCTGCTGCTGCTGAAGGTGATTCACTCACCCAATGCGCTGTCACAGTCATGTACTCCTAAATTTGCCCACTATTGCTTGTCCACATCTCTGTGGTTAAGTGGACAGTGGGTACAATGGCATTTTGAAGGCCAATAATTAATTTTTTTAATGTCCTGGTGCAGCCAAGGAATGGCTTTTCAGGTAAAATGGAATTTGATACCGGGGACACAGGACCTCAATTAATTGTGTAAAACCCACTGCATTAATGGTGGATATTGGACGCAGGTCTAATACGAACATAGCCATGATGGCGTCAGTGATCCGCTGTGCGAATGGGTGAGAGTTGTCCTACTTGCCTCCCCTTGCAAATGATTGTTTCAAAGTCAATTGTTTTTTTACAATACTTCTAGTAGTCTTCTTGGTTCCATTCTGGGATGAAGATCCATCCCCAGCAGCAGCAGCAGCAGCAGGCCTAGCGCTGAAGAATTTTTCTGAGGAATCCTGGATAGGGGAGTAGTCACCTAGCCTTAACAAATTGGATGCAGGACTACCTCTGATCATAACTGAGGATATTGAGGATGAAGGTGTTGGCGGTGGAGATTGCAGGTGCTGTGATCTAGTTCAGAGACTAGCTGGACTGCTTGTTATTTTTTTAGTACAAGTTTCTGATGCTGTCAAAAAAAAATTACGTAACAGGGAGGAGGTTCCTAGATGGTGAACGTTCCTACCTCAACTTACTGTGGTTTTACAAATGCTACAGATGGCTTGACTTTTGTTCTCAGGATTTGGGTAAAACTATTTCCATACATAAGAGGTAGATTTGTTAGTCCTATGCCTAGGCATGACAATGGCCTTCCTCTTGTTACAAGTCGCTATCAGCGCATCTGTGTTACTACACTCCAGCAGCTAGATTCCTGCATGTATCCCTGTGTTCAGCCTCAGCTGCTGTATAATTAGTAGTTTGCCTCTGTGTGTCTAGCTGTCTAGCTGCTTTGTATCTCATCAGGAGGCTTGGTTTTTCTGGCTGTTCTGATTGGGAGTGTCTCCCTTTATATTCCCTTCCTGTTTCCTCTCCTGTGCTGGTTATAGTTCCTGCTCCATGTGAGAACCTGTCAGCTCAGAGTATTCCTGAAGTCGGTTACCCATTCCTCTTTGTTTTCCTGATCAGATCCAGTCCACCTTGAAATCAGGTTTTGTGTGGACCTTCCAGATTCTTATCTTTAGATCTGTTATTGGCTACCATCTTGTGCATTGTTGCATTCACGTACAGTTGGTACTTAGTCGCTAATTCCACCATCTGCATTGTTGCATTCATGTACAATATATACTCAGTCGCTAATTCCACCCTGTGCATTGTTGCATTCACGCACAATTTATAATCAGTTGCTTATTCCACCCTGTGCATTGTTGCATTCACATTCAGTTTGTGTTTAATTTAACACCACCCTGTGCATTGTTGCACTCACATACATTCTGTTACTTTTATCACTTTGTGTTTTGGACAGTTTATCTAGGTTGCATCCTGTGAGCGTCTCTCTGCACTATGGGGGTAATTCCAAATTGATCGCAGCAGGACATTTTTCAGCAGTTGGGCAAAACCATGTGCACTGCAGGGGGGGGGGGCAGATATAACATTTGCAGAGAGAGTTAGATTTGGGTGGGTTATTTTGTTTCTGTGCAGGGTAAATACTGGCTGCTTTATTTTACACTGCAATTTAGATTGCAGATTGAACTCACCACACCCAAATCTATCTCTCTCTGCACATGTTATATCTGCCCCCCCCTGCAGTGCACATGGTTTTTCCCAACTGCTAAAAAATTTCCTGCTGCGATAAACTTGGAATTACCCCCTATGGGGGTAATTATGAGTTGATCGCAGCAGCAAGTTTGTTAGCAATTTGGCAAAACCATGTGCACTGCAGGTGTGGCAGATATAACATTTGCAGAGAGAGTTAGATTTGGGTGGGTTATTTTGTTTCTGTGCAGGGTAAATACTGCCTGCTTTATTTTTACACTGCAATTTAAATTTAAGTTTGAACACACCACACCCAAATCTAACTGTCTCTGCACATGTTATATCTGCCCCTTCTGCAGTGCACATGGTTTTGCCCAACTGCTAACAAATTTTCTGCTGTGATCAACTCAGAATTAGGCCCTATACCTTACTCTTGTCCAGCCTCCAATAGTGCTTTCTCCGTCCATAAGTCCTGGGGGCATCTGAGTACGGGGTGGACCTAATTCACCCTAGAAAAGGCGGCGGCTAAAGGTGAAGCCTAGCTTTGCAGGAGGCTAAAAGACCGCTGGGCAAGTGTAATCGTATGAGCGCCACCTGGTGCCACCTGGTAGCCCTCGTAACAGAGTAGGTTTCATAACACCTCTTATCAGGGGCAAGAGCTACTTCTATTGGTGCCTGACTTACACAAACAACATCCTCATCCTCAACATCCTCATTAGCACTGGTGTAAGCTACACAAATATACCCATCATTCTCTTGCACTTCCAGGTGGCATCCTCAATTTCTATGTCATCAGCTATACATACCCACATTTGCAGATGGAGCAGAAATGGTGGAAGGCGGCTTCTCTGAAAGGTCATGCTCACACATAGCACTCAAGGACACAGACTGTCCTCGGGGATTTGTGACGTTTCTGAAAGCAGTGCTTGTTCTACTACCTTAGTGGTTTTCATTTTTTTTACACCTCTGCTAGACTCTGAAGGAAAAGGTCTATCATCATCATGAGAGCCAGAAGAAGATGCCTCACTGACAGTTTCAGAACCACCACTCATAAGTAAAGACCAACACCTGAGCCTTTCCTTGCCACTGTGTGTAGTTCATGGCATGTTGCCAATTTTATGTTTTTCTTTCTCTGCACTAAATCTTCCCTTATATAGAGGTGTTTTAGTTTTTTTATTTACTCCTGTAAAATATAGATTTTTTAAATTTCAAATGCCCTACTTTTTAAACTCTCTACGCCCTTGAGCATCGACATTAGATGACCATGAATGTCTAGTATCGTCATCTTGACTGATTGCAGCAACTGCAGCAGTAGCATATGGGTGCTGCTCCTGCTCTTCTCTAAACTAATCGTTAACCATTTTTTAACTGGCAGCTAGGCTCACACTGTGTGGAGTGAGACCACTTTTACACATGCACACTGGAGCACAGCATACTGGGGTGCAGTGCGCTAAACAGTACAAACAAATTATACAACAATATATTTTTTTATTCTTATTTTTAACTACCAGCTCGGCTCACACTGTATGGAGTGAGACTGCTCTTACGCACATGAACTGGGGGTACTGTCAAAGTCAGAAAAATATCTCTATGCACACTACCATATTTGCACCTCACACAGGTCCGTGCTGCGCATGCGTACGCTCTCCCGTACGTGCGCATACTCACAGTCGCGGGCACCCGCAGGCGCATGGTATGCGTATTTACGGTAGAGTTTATGCGATCGTAGCGTGCGACTCAATCATTACATATTTTCACTAATAATGTATTTTGTAGATCATGGTCCCTTTTGATAGATTCTGAAAGTTTGGTTAATATAGAATGTTCATGAACAGAGAAATCCCTCTTTGTTTGATACGAAGGGTCAGACAGGAGTAATACAGTGGTGTTTAGTATCCATCGGAAGAATATTTAATTAGAAATATTCCGGTGTTGGTTTGAAGCAGATCAATCGCTCGTGCGAATAGTTATGGACATAAGAAGTTTATGAACATTTACTTTATTTGCACTTTATTACCCATGCGGCGGGAAACCCAGTTTCCCTCCCACCTGAGCTGTTGGAAATAGTCACAGCCCACCTGTATGAATCAACCTATGACCTTTTGTTATAATGCGAAGCCGAATTCCTGTGTCCAATGAACAATAAGATTGTAGGGACCATTGAATTGCATTGTGTGTGGGGCATAAATAGGCGAGCCGACCATATCCAACTTCACTCTCATCAACGGTTCTCATTGCTGATAATCGGGAGCTGGATATCGAGGCGCATGCGATCGTTCCCCTTGTGCGTAAGTTTTCTCCGTAATCATATTGTCTTACTGTGAGCCATCTCTCATCTCTCTCTCTCCCTCCTCTATCTCTCTCTCTTATTTTCCCTTTATTGTATTGTATTGTATTGTATTTCCTGTATAGTTATCTGGTTAGTTGGTTTATGTTATATTGTAGTGTATCATTTGTACTGTGATTCCTTTTTCAAGTATAATAGTTATAATACATATAATAGGTTTTGGACCCTAAGCCCAGGTATCTGTGTATTCTTTATAGGGTTAAGTATTCTCTGAGCGTCGGTGACGCTCAAGCAGCTTTGTAGTTAATCAGGTTACACCAGGTTGCACTTACACTCTGTCTCTACACTAAGGTATACTGTGTATCTCATTGTTAAAGGTATAGATATAAAGGATTTAACGTTGTAAGCGTCTGCACCGCTGGTGATCTCCTCGTGGTCCCGAGCGTACGCTACGCTATAGCGAATCATTACGTTAGTCGGCAGCCAATAGCGTGCCTGCCTGTGATCACTGGGCCGTAAGCGAACGTGACGCTTGAGCGTCTCGACTACGGTTGAGCGATCGCTACACAACTTGCGTACCCTTACGGTACTTCTTACGTAGATAGCGTACAGTGTTCTTAGACCTCTTAAAGTGTTTTATATACGATAAATATTTAGCTTTATCAATTGGCGGCTCGCCCGTCCTTCACATATCTGCACTAGGTAGATCAGCAGACATTATCCCTCAGCAAAGGGCGGGAGGTTGTATCCCTCGTAGTGCTGACAGGATAAGCGTCTGCTTCGCTTAGGTAAAGAGTGCTGAAGGAATCCGGGAACCGGAGGTAAGAACAAAACGCTAGTGCCTTTTAAAACTGTTTATTTTTCTGTCTTGCGTACACACGCACGCACACATATATATATCTGCATTTCTTTTTCTTTTTCATTTTCGTATATCACTCTCCTGTCTGCCAGTTTTATAGTTGATAGAAGTGCTAAAAGAGATTTGCCGTTATTTCATAGTTTAAGAGTAAAGGTAATATAGTTAAAAGATAGACAAACACACAGTTTTGCCTGGGAGATAAGGCGAAGTCAGTGTGTTGTGTGGTAGATGATCAAGGATCATCTACATTGATAAAAGTATAAATTGTGTTACGGTGGATCTTTGCTTTGCGTATACGTGTCTCTAACAAAGACTTGCGTACGCAATCCAAAGGCCGACGCACGCAGCGTACGTTACGCAACGGAGCGTCCGGTTACGCCCACGTAGCTCAAGTCACGATAAGTTGATTTTTAACGCAAAGCGATAAATAACGCGAGGCGAGAAATAACGCAAGTCTATTTTTGGGTGTCCGAAATTTAATTAACAGATCCTGCTCCTAATTGGTAACACACCTGATCTAAAGAAAAATTTCTGCGCAGAAATAGAAATAGAAACAAAAGTGTACATGTGATGAGTGAGTGTTTTTACAATTTTTAAAGGTTGAACCACAAGAAAAGTCGAGTACTCGTGAGGTACATGCGTGTAAGTGACGTGCACGGTGGCTAGGGAGGCATCTCTGGTTAAATATACAATTTTGAGCATTAGAGTATAGCAGACCAGGAGGTCATACTGTAACAAGACCAGGAGGTCATAACAGACCAGGAGGTCCAGGTACAGCCGACAAGGAAGTCCGCTATACAGTTCACAGGCACAACACCGAAAAGGGTTGGTGCAACACCCATATAGGCCATATAAGCTCTGGCTGAAGGAATTCGCAGTCGTAAGTTTCGATTCCATTGGTCTTTCCGTACATAAGCTTAGTTGTTTGTGTACTGAACGACTGGACCGCACGTAAGTGTGTGCAGTAGTTAGTAATCTGACCTAATACCATTAGAGTAAAGGGGTCACAAACGCTATTTGTACACTCTAACGTGATTTGTGTAATTTTTTTTATTTTAAGGGAAGTTTGCTGCTCACTCAGGAACTATCCAGCAACCAATAGTTACTGGAAAGAGTAAGTGTTCTTCGGATAACCCTCGCAGGTTCCAGTAAATAGAGGTTCAGGTCGCAGGGGCCCTAGGTCGAGTACGCCAGCACCATATCGGTGTGATCAGGTTGTATTGGTCGGCGTGGGCGAGTGAGTGGGGTACTCGGTAAACCGCCACCGTCAGCCTATTGTGGACATTTGGTTTTGCGTAAGGGTTGGCTAAATAAAGCAACACTTTCAAACTATGGGGGCCACTTGTTCAGGTAGGGGGCGATCAACCTCGGTTCGGGTTGATTCAGTGGTCCGACCAATTGGGTCGGCCAGGTATATAATGTGTGAGAAATACGGAAGTCACACAGAAACTTTATGTGATGAATGGGAGAGAATGACTGTACATGACGGGGAGAAATTCCCAAGAGTAGGGAGCTTCAGCTCAGAAGTGTTACAAAATTTAAGGAGGAGGATATGTCTCATAAAATCAACAAAGAGACGAATCCAGCATTATGATTATTTACAGTTGTGGCAACAGGAAGGTGAGATACAGAGAGGTTTGGCTCAGGCGGCGGGATCTGGCTCTAACAGAAAACTGATTGCCACGGCCCCACCGCCACCATACATATCAGGAGAGAAGTTGATTGCGGAGAAAGACGCACTAAGGTGTAACACAAAATCACTTAGTAACTGTGTAAATGTTAATGATAATGTTAACCCATTAACCCATGCAAGTATTAACCCGTGCAAGTTGTACCCTGTTTTGAACTTTCCTCAGGAGTGTGATCAAGAGGACGAATCGGCAACGATTTCAGCGCTCTCTCTAGCAGCCACCATAGCAGAGACCACAGTAGGCACAGCTCCACCCACGAGATTAGTAAAGGCCCCTAGCGGAGGGATAGGTGAGGTCGTATCAACTGGTAAGTACGGCACCATGCATTATGCTGAGACTATTTCACCACAGCCTGTAGAATCTACACAGAATGAGGTTGTTAGAATTACACCTGTCAGAGTAATAGCAGTGCCAAATGGGAAAACAGACACATCAGGAGCCACTCCCATTAGGAACATTGCCATGTACACCCCATTTTCCCGAATGGAATTAAGGACCATAGTGTCTGAATTTCCTGACCCCAGAAAAGACTTAGTTGCCAGTCAAAAATACATCAGAGACTTAGGTAACACTGCAGAGCCCAACAATAAAGACTGGCAGATATTGCTGAGAGCATGTTTACCCTCAAATGTCGACGCAACTCAATTTTTAGCTGATTGCGGACTAGATCATGATGTACCTCTTACAGATGGGTACAACCAAGATAATGTGAAAAGAATAAACTTGCAGTTAAAAGAGTATTTCCCAGCAGTAGCTAAATGGAATAAGATATTCTCCATTAAACAGAAGGAGTCAGAGACAGCTGCAGAGTATTTTCACAGAGCATTATTAGAAATGGCAAAATACACAGGCATAGAGGACATTAAAACAGACACAAACCATCGGGAAGTAGCAGTATCGGTACTGATGGATGGTTTAAAAGAGTCATTGAAGACTAGGGTACAGACCACACAACCATGTTGGCGAGGTCTGTCTGTGGCTACTTTGAGAGAGGCTGCTATTGATCACGATAGAAACATCACCAGACACAGGGAACAACAAGGTGATAAATTAATGTCAGTAAGTATACAGGCTCTGACCACAAGGCAGCCTTTGTTTGTATCACCAAATCCTGTGGGTAAGTCAAGTATGGTTACTTGTTATTCTTGTCACAAACAGGGACACATGGCACGAGATTGTAGAGTAAAGAATCCACGAAACTCATACCAACCCCCTAGACAACGACACGACACACGACATTGGGATCGGGGTCCACAGAAACGGAGTTATGAGCCACATACAGGGGAAACAAAAAGATATCCCCCGAACAGAGACTGGCATGCCTCTGGTAGTTCCCAGCTAACTCCCTCACAAGTAGTTGCTGCCAGCGGGATTCAGGAAGGTCACCATACCCAATAGGGGTGTGGCCATACCTGTAATCTGCAGCCAGTAAAATTAATTGCCAACCTTGGAAGTGAACCCGAGATCGCAATTAATGTAGCTGGTAAAACTTTAAACTTTCTTGTAGACACAGGGGCGGCCAAGTCAGTGATAAATTCGACAGTGGGCATGAGAACCACTGGTAGGACAATTCCAGCCATGGGAGTAACAGGAGTAGTCCAGCACTACCCTGTTAGCAAACCAGCCGAGATTACAATAGGGCCTTTGCATACCAAGCATTCCTTTTTGCTGGCTGCATCGGCACCAACCAATCTCCTGGGAAGAGACTTACTGTGTAAAATGGGGTGCGTCATTTATTGTACTCCTGAAGGTGTATTCTTGGACATACCTGAGAAACACGCTCAGGAAGTGCGAGACATGTTAGACTCCCCATCAAAATTAATGTCACATACCATTATGACAAATAGGAATCCATCCCAAATAGAAGAGATGACATCTCAGATACCAGAGTCACTTTGGACAAAAGACGGACAAGACACTGGATTAATGGCAAACGTAGCTCCAGTAGTTGTACAAGTAAAAGATGGTAGGATAGCTCCAAAAATCCCACAGTACCCTCTGAAGCCAGAGGTGGAGTTAGGAGTTTACCCAGTAATAGAGCGCTTGCTACAACAGGGCATTCTGGTAAGAACGTCCAGCACTGCCAATAGTCCCATCTTCCCTGTTAAAAAGAGTGGGGGGAGGGGTTACAGACTAGTGCAGGATCTAAGGGGGATTAACAAAATAGTTGAGAGTCAGTTCCTCGTAGTGCCAAATCCAGCTGTCATCCTAATGCAAATCCCTCCCACTGCCAAATTTTTCACTGTTATTGACCTCTGCTCCGCTTTCTTTTCGGTACCTCTGCACCCTGACAGCCAATATTTGTTTGCATTTACATACAGAGGAGTCCAATACACGTGGACTCGATTACCCCAAGGTTTCATAGATAGTCCAAGTATATTTTCTCAGGCTTTGCATGATTGTTTACAGTCTTTCCAACCAGACAGTGGATCAGTATTGATACAGTATGTGGACGATTTACTACTGTGTTCAGATTCACTGGAAGCATCTCTGAAGGATACGAAACAGCTCCTGTTTCATCTTTCAGACACAGGACACAAGGTGTCCAAAGACAAGTTACAATTATGCCAAACTAAGGTAAAATATTTGGGACACTGTCTAACACAAGGACTGAGACACCTGACCGCTGATAGAATCCAAGCAATTAGAGACATGACTCTGCCACAAACCCAGCAACAGATCAGAACGTTTTTAGGAATGTGTGGGTATTGCCGTAATTGGATCCCAGGGTTTTCCATTTTGGCGTTACCTTTGCAGGAAATGGTCTCCTCAAACAAACCTGATAGGATTTCGCATACAGACGAGTCCGAAACAGCATTTGAGAGACTCAAACAGTGCCTAACGCAGGCACCAGCACTAGGTATGCCAGACTATGGGAAACCCTTTGAACTATACGGAACAGAAAGTGCTGGTTGCGCGGCAGGTGTACTAACCCAAAAACACGGTGATGCCAGCAGGCCAGTTGCATACTACAGCGCTCAACTAGACACGGTAGCGCGATCCCTCCCCACATGCTTGCGAAGCGTTGCTGCGATAGCATTGCTAGTGACAAAAAGCGAAGACGTCGTGCTAGGCCACAACCTCACAATCCATACGCCACATGCAGTATCAGCCTTATTGAATTCTGCCCAAACCAGACACGTCTCATCAGCGAGGTTTACAAGATGGGAATTGGCACTAATGGCCCCCGTAAACATCACCATAAGGAGATGCAGTGCATTAAATCCTGCAACGTATCTCCCAGGTGTGCCTGGTCAGGCACAAAGGGTGGAAGGTGAGAGTGATGGGGAAGGAGGATTTAATATAAAGGAAGATACACATGATTGTATGGAATATTTGACCCAAAATTTTACCGCAAGGCCTGACATCAGTGACAACCCACTGGAAGATGCAGAACTTACGTTCTACACGGACGGTAGTTGTCATAGACAGTCAGAATCGGGAGACTTGTGTACTGGATACGCAGTCGTAGATGACCAAGGCACCATAGAAGCGGAACCGCTAGGCCCACCTCACTCAGCCCAGGTTGCTGAACTGGTCGCCCTAACCAGAGCATGTGAATTGGCTAAGGGCAAATCAGCCAATATCTACACCGATTCTAGATACGCATTCGGGGTAGTCCATGATTTCGGAGCCCTATGGCGCCTCCGAAATTTCATGACGGCAGCTGGTACACCGGTAGCGCATGCAACTCACATAAAAAGGCTTCTAACAGCGATACAGGAACCCGACAAAGTGGCTGTTATCAAATGTAAAGCACATACATATAGCCAAGACCCGGTATCACTTGGTAACAGCCGAGCAGACGAAGCTGCTAAGTTAGCAGCTGCTACCCCCATACAGACAGACACCACACAATTGATGGTATTTAATACCATTAACACACAGAAGTTGTGTGAAATGCAAAATTTGTGTTCCACACAGGAAAAGGCAGTCTGGAAGGCAAAGGGATGTGGCCAGGAGTCCTCAGGACTCTGGACGGATGGACATGGTAAACCAGTGGCCCCCAGAGCATATCTTCCATGTCTGGCTGAAGCAGCTCACGGGCTGACTCATCTAGGCAAGGAAGGGATGTGCAAATTGGTGAGAGCATATTGGTGCGCCCCAGGATTCTCCTCTCATGCGAGTAAAAGAGCAATGTCATGCCTTACCTGTTTGAGAAAGAATATTGGAATGGCAATACCTACAGAACCATCCCATATCCCACCTGCCGGCGGCCCTTTCCAGGTAATACAAATTGACTTTATACAATTACCCCCTTGTCGGAATTTGAAATATGTACTTGTTTGTATAGATGTTTTCTCAAATTGGGTCGAAGCATTTCCTGCGGCTACAAATACCGCTATGTTTACTGCTAAGAAAATTGTGCAGGAATTTGTATGTAGATATGGTATCCCTAGAATAATTGAAAGTGATAGGGGTACCCATTTTACAGGTGATGTCTTTCAAGGAATGTGTAAGTTGATGGGAATTGATAGCAAGCTGCACACTCCGTACCGTCCACAGGCGAGTGCGAAGGTCGAAAGAGTGAACAGCACTATTAAAAATAAATTGAGTAAAGTGATGGCAGAGACAGGATTGACATGGCCAGAAGCTTTACCCATTGTATTGTACAGTATCAGAACCACTCCCAGGTCCCCTCTTAATCTGTCTCCCTTTGAAATCTTGTTTGGTCGACAACCGCATGTCATGATTAACCCTCAGGATGATTTGAAATGTAACAATGAAGTAACTATAAAGTACTTGATTAACATGAGTAAACAGTTAAGGAATCAAAATGATAATCTGAAGTTGGTGATTCCTGATCTACCTGATAGTAATTGTCATGACATTGAACCTGGGGATTATGTAATGATACGGAATTTTCTACGCTCAGGTTGCCTTATTGACAGATGGGAAGGACCATACCAGGTCTTATTGACTAGCACTACAGCATTAAAGGTTGCTGAGAGAGAGACTTGGGTCCATTCATCCCACTGCAAGAAGGTTGCTGATCCAGAGGAGTCCCGTGATAAGGAACAGACGGTAGAGGTTGTATCACTGGAGTGTCTGTTCCAGGAGGACTGAGGCGGCACCTGAGCCTTGAAGACCGAGAGCTGTTGTCGACTCCCCACTCCCTTTTATTATTTTCCTCCACTTCCCATCCCCTCTCCCTCAAATTTCTTTTTCCTCCTTCTCATTCTTCTCCGTTTCCTCCTATAAGATGGACTTGCCCCAAGAGACTGTGATCCGGATTTTCCTGTTGACCATGATGTTGACCAGAGCAGTCTGTTCCGGCGAGAGTACCATGGAGGTCGATAGAGGTTCTGGAATGGGTTCTGATGATAAAGATGGAGGCGTAGTTTTCCAAGATCAACCTAACCAACAAGCAAAGGCGAGTATCAGAAAACGATCCGATAGCATTGACCATAGAAGGAATTGTGACGGATTGTTAGCTGAGGAAAACTGTATCTGTAGGCTCTGTAACAATGTCATTGAAGATGGGTGCATTAAGAAATGCCAATCCAGTTTTAATATCCATATGGACCGGCATCCATTGAGTGACTATCACTCCTTAGTGGGTAATGTGTTAAACAAAACAGATTGTTGGGTATGCTCTCAAGTACCTCAAGGTCATAGCAAATCAGGGCTAGTACCATTTCCTTTAACGATAGGGGAGGTACTTGAGTTAAATGGTGGGAGACCGGTGGACAGGAGGTTTAATATCTCCAGCCCTCCTAGTTTGAAGCTCCACCAATACCATGTGGATAGGTCCCTACTATGTTTCAACATCTCCAATCCCAGGAAGCCGGGAAATTGGGAAGTGTCATGGAGTAACCACACCATGACCTTTTCGCATAGAGCAGATAGAATGCCTACAGATACAGAGCTTGTACGCCACATAGCCAGTAGAGGAAAATCTTTCCGGTATAGGTACACCTTAGGAAATAGGATTACGAGAGTTGGAGAAGTATCACCAGGATACTGTGCACATATCGTACAACCTGATACGTGTATTAAGCAGATGGAAGAATTAGGGTTAGGAGATTTCACCTGGAAGGTGTGTAATATGGTTATGTCCTTCTCCGTCCCATATGTTCTCCCCGATGATGCATATTTCATATGCGGGAGAAAGGCGTACAAGTGGCTTGCCCCAAGCTCTGAAGGATTGTGTTATATTGGAAAAGTATTGCCTGAAGTGATGACTGTAACACATGACAAAATGAAAGACATACATCGTGGTGCCCAAGCTCCTTATACTCACACCCATTACGAGCACGTTGTTAAAAGGCACCTGATAGAGAAGACAGAGCATCCGGCCTCTGATCTGATAAGTGAATCCACCGGGATTCAATTCTTAATCGCGTTAGATTTCACCCGCACCGCTAGAGGAGTGCTAAATTATAAATACATATCGGCGCTCGCAAATTTGTTAGATAATATCACTGAAATGTATGATGACACGTTTAGATATACTGGAAGGGAACTTCAAGCTTATAAAACAGAACTGGTGCAGCATAGAATGGTTCTTAATTACCTCACAGCAGTGACAGGCGGATATTGTGTTACATTAGCAACACAGTACGGCGTGAAGTGTTGCACGTATATCACGAATAGCACCGAGGATCCGGTCGAGGTCATAGACCAAAAGATGGACGATATTCTCCAATTGAAGTGGGAATTTCGCCGAAAACACAATCTCACTCTTGCTGCTGTAGGTAATGAGCTGACTGGTTGGGTGTCATGGTTGAACCCGCGAAATTGGTTCTCCGGTTTGGGAGACTGGGCTCAAGGAGTCATAATGGATGTTGGGAAGTTTCTCCTATGTATCTTAGGTGTTGTCATATCAATTGGCTTGATATTTAGATGCGGTCAGGCTTTAATGAAGTGCAAACATCGTACCAGGGTAATGAGTTTGAGGAGTGAAGAAACTGTAATTAACCTGGATTTGATTTATGACCCAATGATAGAAATAATGATGTAATGAAAATGCGATTATACGGTCCGTTTCTTTCACCTGTTTTTCTGGTTTTTCTCCAAGATAAAAAGACCCACTTGGACGAGGAAGTTGACGAGACGCTATACAGACAACGGATAGACCAAAGAAGAAGTTTTGACCACTTGAGATACGGACATTTGATGAACTTTGCCATGGATCCCGTTTCCCTAGAATTCTTAAACTTACGCTAGCCCAACATTTTTTGTAAATCTAATGGCATTGACAAAGCTTTTTGCTCACACCTAATGGGCAACACAGCGCAAAGAAGACGACTTTCAACTGATACCGAACGAAACTTCAACCGACAGATGTACATTAACCTGACATAGAATACCACCGCATTTACCGTAATTATGTCTTTTCTTCATTTCTACAACCCTCAGGTAATGACACACATAGTATAGGGAATACAGGCACAGATATCAGCAATCACATATTCCCCCATTCATGTATCATCAACTAAAATGTGCTCCCCATTTTGTTCAAAATCCGAAAAGAGCTCGGTAAAGTTTGACAGCCCATCCACAGACCCGTACCACGGGATAAGAAGGAATTCAAATGTATACTTCGCAATACCTCGAAGCTTAATTTACAACACGTACGGCACGATGATACATGACCCCCCCAAACATGGACTCATACACACATGCTTCTGCTATCTCACTAGGTCATACCCTCTTCACACCTACTCCTCTCTCCTCCCTTACCCAACCATGTAAATGTATTAACCCCTAACATATATTTTTCTCCTTTTGAAATGTTTTCAGGAAGTGGCAGTTATTGTTGACTGCCAAAGGGTGGACTGTCAAAGTCAGAAAAATATCTCTATGCACACTACCATATTTGCACCTCACACAGGTCCGTGCTGCGCATGCGTACGCTCTCCCGTACGTGCGCATACTCACAGTCGCGGGCACCCGCAGGCGCATGGTATGCGTATTTACGGTAGAGTTTATGCGATCGTAGCGTGCGACTCAATCATTACATATTTTCACTAATAATGTATTTTGTAGATCATGGTCCCTTTTGATAGATTCTGAAAGTTTGGTTAATATAGAATGTTCATGAACAGAGAAATCCCTCTTTGTTTGATACGAAGGGTCAGACAGGAGTAATACAGTGGTGTTTAGTATCCATCGGAAGAATATTTAATTAGAAATATTCCGGTGTTGGTTTGAAGCAGATCAATCGCTCGTGCGAATAGTTATGGACATAAGAAGTTTATGAACATTTACTTTATTTGCACTTTATTACCCATGCGGCGGGAAACCCAGTTTCCCTCCCACCTGAGCTGTTGGAAATAGTCACAGCCCACCTGTATGAATCAACCTATGACCTTTTGTTATAATGCGAAGCCGAATTCCTGTGTCCAATGAACAATAAGATTGTAGGGACCATTGAATTGCATTGTGTGTGGGGCATAAATAGGCGAGCCGACCATATCCAACTTCACTCTCATCAACGGTTCTCATTGCTGATAATCGGGAGCTGGATATCGAGGCGCATGCGATCGTTCCCCTTGTGCGTAAGTTTTCTCCGTAATCATATTGTCTTACTGTGAGCCATCTCTCATCTCTCTCTCTCCCTCCTCTATCTCTCTCTCTTATTTTCCCTTTATTGTATTGTATTGTATTGTATTTCCTGTATAGTTATCTGGTTAGTTGGTTTATGTTATATTGTAGTGTATCATTTGTACTGTGATTCCTTTTTCAAGTATAATAGTTATAATACATATAATAGGTTTTGGACCCTAAGCCCAGGTATCTGTGTATTCTTTATAGGGTTAAGTATTCTCTGAGCGTCGGTGACGCTCAAGCAGCTTTGTAGTTAATCAGGTTACACCAGGTTGCACTTACACTCTGTCTCTACACTAAGGTATACTGTGTATCTCATTGTTAAAGGTATAGATATAAAGGATTTAACGTTGTAAGCGTCTGCACCGCTGGTGATCTCCTCGTGGTCCCGAGCGTACGCTACGCTATAGCGAATCATTACGTTAGTCGGCAGCCAATAGCGTGCCTGCCTGTGATCACTGGGCCGTAAGCGAACGTGACGCTTGAGCGTCTCGACTACGGTTGAGCGATCGCTACACAACTTGCGTACCCTTACGGTACTTCTTACGTAGATAGCGTACAGTGTTCTTAGACCTCTTAAAGTGTTTTATATACGATAAATATTTAGCTTTATCAGTACTACAGCATACTGGGGTGCAGTGCACAGTACAAACAAATACAACTATTTTTATTTTTATAACTTTAAAAAAAAGTGTAACTTTTTTTTCTGACAAATAAAGAGTCACACTGTGTGATCGCAGTGGGTGGGGCCTGCAAAGTCAGTGCAGCACTACTGGGATGAAATTAGACTAAGGGGACTGGACACAGCTTGTCGAGGGACACAGTGAGAGCACAGCCACTTAGATGGACACAGTGACAGCAGCACATCCCCTTAGATGGACACAGCGACAGCACAGCCACTTGAATGGACACAGTGACAGCAGCACATCCCCTTAGATGGACACAGCGACAGCACAGCCACTTAGATGAACACAGTGACAGCAGCACAGCCCCTTAAATGGACACAGTGACAGAAACACAGCCCCTTAGATGAACACAGTGACAGAAGCACAGCCCCTTAGATTGACACAGTGACTGCTGCATAAACCATGGATGGACACAGTGACAGCAACACAGGCTCTTAGATGGACAGAGTGACAGCAGCACAGCCCCTTATGGACTCAGTGTCAGAACCTGTATTCCCCACAGCCACTTGAATGGACACCACAGAGCAGAGCGCAGCATACAGCAGTGTGACTGGGGTGAAATGGCGCTGAGTCCTGGCAGTGGCTCCATTATATGGAATCCAAAAACTGCGCAAATCTGAGCATGAAGGATGAAGACGTTCGGCCTCGATATAAGTCTGGCGGGAACACCCGAGCCGCAGATTCCATAAGTTCGGAGCGGTTCGTGTTCCAGGAAATCTGAACTGCTCATCTCTGCAGTGTATAGCCTGAGAAAATGACTATAACAATATATACTGTATGCCTCATTCTGTCTAAAACAGATAGAACATTAAGTTGACTTCTCTGTTATGCCAGACAAAACATGATTTACGATCAGAACAAAGTCCTTATATTTGAGGGTTTTATGCTTTTGCCAACTTGCTTACAAGACAGGAATTGCTGAAGTGGCAGACCTCTAGGAATAAGCTCTGATTTCTCTGTAGATCAGCCATATTTCAGTGTTGTATAGTGTGTGTGTGTGTGTGTGTGTGTGTGTGTGTGTGTGTGTGTGTTTCAGGGAACAAATACATAAGCTTGCAGTGCTGTACAGAAATGAAAAGGCACAAAGCGTGTGTGTAAAACTGTCCTAATGCTCAGCTAGATGGTTTAAGTGGACATTAGGTGTCTAATGCACATCCCTGGGTTACATTACTTTGCTTATGAAGTGACTCATCATGGTCTTATTAGGTACATAAATCTTTTATTTTTGCACATTGTTTTATTACCTACTTTACTTTTTCTTGTGCAATATGTGAAATATTCAGCTGGGAACCAATGAGATTGCAAGATTCTTTATTATGCATCCCGAATGCACACTGTAGGGTAAACAAAACATGAATATGACTTAACCATTGTCAGAATAAAGTGCATAAAGGAAAGAGGCAAGATGTATTAATATATATGAAAAAATAAAAAAAGACTGAGCACATTAGAAATATACACATATCTATGGGAATAACTTGCAAAGAAGATGTGATTATAGAGCATGCAGAACAATTTACATACTGTATATACGTATTCACACGGTCTGAAGTCCTGGAGCTCTATCCATTTGAGTAAGTGGATAATGATATCCTTAATTGCGGTCATCACTTAGATGTATCTATAGAATTGTATACTCACAATTATAATTAAAATCCACGAATGAAGTCACTGTAGGTTTATATGGGCTCCGATTTATCTGGTTGGCCAACTATTTGATACATTTTGATCCTACTTGGTTGACTACATTGTTCGATACAGCTTTTTGATATATTATAATTGTTCCACGTTTACAGAGATACTACTGTACTACAGAGATCAACCCCCTGATGAAGTCTCAAGAGAAGATAAAACGTGTATAGTAAAGCGACTGTAAGATCCACAGTTGGTAGTCATTTGTGAGAACCTGTACCCCCGCAATTGTGACAAAAAAATCTGACCTCAAGAGTGAGAACCTTACAACTACTGCCACAAATGTGCATTATATTATTATGCTAAAGCACTGTGCAAATGTACATGTTTTAAGTCATTTTTAAATTGTATTATTTGTGCAGTGCCACTCCTAGATGGGCCAGGTGTTTGTGCCACACACTTGTGTCGCTTAGCAAAGTCATCCAGCTACCTCGGTGCAATCTTTTGGCCTAAAAACAATATTGTGAGGTGTTCAGAATAGACTGGAAATTAGTGGAAATTAATGTTATTAAGGTTAATAATACTATTTTCAAAAATCATCCAGATCCAAAACCAAAACCCAAAAGGGTGGTTTTGGCAAAACCAATCCAGATCTAAAACACGAGCGAGGATCCAGATCTAAAACCAAAACACGAAAAGTGCCCGCCGCACATCTCTAGTCTCAATCCTTGCATTCAGATGCATGGATGTATACCAGGGAAGGGCTTTGTAGCGGCATTAGCATACAGTTGCAGATGCTACAGCAGCAAAAGACACAAGGAAGTCCGCGACTGCCTTACTCAGAATCAGGCAGTGTGAGAAGGGATTATCCCTCCCCAGTCCCTGTCTCCTCAACAGACCTGCCCGAATTAGGGCTGCTTCCAGATATTTCCCGGACTGGCTTTCCATACCAATCTGCCCCAGTGGGAAGCCAGTCACCTGCTATCTGACTTCTAAGTGCTGCAGCAGATGTAGCCCCCAGAAGCCAGCTCACATTTCAGACAGGTAGACCTCCCATAAAATAGAGGTTGGAGCCATGGCAGGTTAGGAGTGTGTTTTGAATAGAGATTAGGGATGGCCATTGATTTGGTTACCATCAATGGTTACCACTGATGGCAATATGGCTGGTGACCATCAATGGTTGCCAAATATGCAATGGATGACCATTGATGGTTTCAATAAACGATGGTTATCACTGTTCTTTGACTGACTGGCCTGTGGGCCAATCAGAACCTGGGTACAGGGCTTCATGGGTGTTGAGGGACAGAACTATGTCCATGTCCCGGCACCTTGTAGAAAAAAAAAATTTGGTTATGCTATGCCATCGATGGAGGAAACCCATCGGGTTCCCCCCCATCGATAGCAAAAGCATTCCGCCATCTAGTGGTCAGGCGTACTAGACATTTTTCACAAGAAAGCAAAGGTCAAATTCCAGTAGCACAAACAGCATAATTGGATCCTGGGATACAGTGGCTTAATCTATCTTCCATGGTCAATAAGGTTTTTTGAATTGCTGCCGTTGGACATCCTCTAGTGGTGGCCACGTGAAAAACAATGGAATCGGCCTCATGGTGTAGATAGGGTGGTAGGGGTGTCACACTGGGGTTCTATGAACACTGTGTGCTGGGGGAATTATGCCACTGGGGATGTATTACAACTAAAGGGGAGAAGGTTAATATCACTGCAGAGGTACTATTATAATAGGGACCTATAGAGACGTGGGATTGCAAGACACCTCCTAGGCTTTTTTTTTTCCAATAAAATATTTGTAAAAATATATTCTAAAGTTAATTAAATTGAAAAAAACAAAACCCATCAATGTCTGAACTGTTTTGAGGGAAATTGTGGTTAAAGGGGACAAGACAGAGGTTTTGTAAGCAGTGTCAAACTACAGTAAGGATGGTTTGTCACAAAATACGCCCCATGCTGCCACAAGAAAATTGACAGTCGACAAACATTTTTTATTTGCTCAATGGTATTTAATCCCTCCCACTTATGCTAATATGATAGTAATTTTGCTGTTGAAATCTATTTGCATTAATACAGTGATTTTAGCAATCAGCCAAATGCAATGAAGCATATTCACATTTAATGGGGAAGGTGACGGATGCAAATATTGAATATAACTTTATTTTTGTCTTTATATCTTGATGTAATTTCCACTGACATAGTAAATGCAACTTTATTAGTTATTAATTACACTGACCGGCCATGTATTATATTGAGTACTTTCATTTTAGCATTGACTACTTGCACTGTGAACAAACACCTTCTGGCAGGGTGTATCTACTACTGTGACCTCCTGGAATAAAGCAGGCAAGAATACATATACTGTAGTATCCGAAGGGTGTGGGGGCTGGACTGCACACCCTAATTCTAAACATAATAAGAAGTGCTACCATCCAGAGACTTGTAGTGCCACACAAAAACAAGAGAAAATGCAGGTGCACACTCTAAACAGTAAGTACACTGGCAATCAGAACAATTCTAATAAATTCTGCAAATTAACATGGAGCAAAACTGAGGATCTTCGCATAGTTTTTGTCCAAAAAATATGGGCCCACCTGCCACGGCCAGGTGACCTCATCAGGTAGGTCACTGCATTTTCTCTTTTATTTTGTGTGACATATATTACCTTTGCCAAGCTGGATATATCTTGCATAAATGTCAACTCTGTAAGCTAACCAAAGTGCACTTTTGGATTTAGACACAAATTCCTATGTGTCCCGACAGATAATATTAAGAGTAATAGGGATCACAATCCAATTTCAAGTCAGCTGAAGCCAAAGTGAGAACTAGAGGAGATAATGAGGTATCAAATCACTAGGCACAGTTCTGGTCAAAGACAAAGGTCAGGTGTATTAGACATTTTTCACAAGAAAGCAAAGGTCAAATTCCAGTAGCACAAACAGCATAATCAGATCCCAGGATGCAGTGGCTTAATCTATCCTCTATGGTCAATAAGGTTTGTTAAGGCTGGATCCTTGTAGTGAATGAGGGCACTGCAGCTGAATAGCGAGATTACATCCCTAGCTTGTACAATAAACTGCCTATTACTAATACACACGCACCTTATTAAAAGAACAAGTAGTCAATACATTTAGTAGACATATATATGAGCAGTTTATTGTAGAAAGGCCTAATATGTTTTTCCTAAAAAAAAGGATATTTCCATCAGTCCTCTTCTATTCTAAAAGTAACGGGACACATGGATTAGTCAGCACCTTCTAGTATTTGTGTCTGGTAGATGGGTGTGCTTCTCAGATACAACAAGGTGTAAGATTCTGTCACACCTCAGAGATGTTGGATGCAGTCAGACTTGGGTTATATCTGGCAGAGTTGGGGCACGTAGTCTAATGGACCCCATGGTTTTCTCCCAGAACTGCTGCACATGGGATCGACTTCATTGCTAAATATCTGCATGTTGCGGCCCTCTAACTGCCCCCCTAGACATGTTTGTGGGACAGCAGGCATGATACAGAACCAACCGGCAGAGCGATCGTCATATATGCCAAGGTCACAACCACAATTAGACGTGCAGAGATACAGTATAAGCTGAGTTTGGGTCACAGACAGAGGTGCACAATGAGGTACAAGGTGGGGTTGGGGATGGTCACAGGCAGAAAAGCAACATGATAGACAAGCCAAATTAAATATACAGAAGTGAAATAACCAAATCTGGGTGTAACCCTGGACCACAAACAGGAAATCTGATACTCTTGCACCAGTACGGTGCAAAGAGTAAGTATGTATAGGGGGGCTGCGGTCAAAATGCTGGCAGTCGGGATCCCGACAGTGAGAAGACTAACAGCGGGATCCGGATGGTCAGAATCATGATGGCTCCTGGAGGTAAGTACTGGGCTTGGGGTTATAGTCAGGCACTATGGGGATTTTAGGGTAAGGCTGCGGGGAGGATGGTTAGAGTTAGGCTGCGGAGGGGGGTGGTTAGGGTAAGGCTGCAGGAGTGGGAGGTTAGGGTTAGAGTTAGGAAAAGGGGTAGGATGAAAATACTTTCTGGGATCTGTCGGGATTCTGATGTCCGTCTTCTGACTGTCAGGATCCCGAATGCCAGTATTTCGTACCCAACCCTATATAGGCCGTGCAATCAAATTTTGACGTCAGACTGAGGGAGGAGCAAAGGGGAGGAGAAAAGAAAATGAGAGCAAAAGAAGAGGAGAATAAGCAGAAAGGGAGGGGAAGAACAGGAGCCTGGATAAACAAAACAAAAAAGTTACTCAATACCCTGTTCTGCTTGTTGGAGCTTTCAGTTGCCCTCCAATTATTGTCATCAAGTAGGTAGAGATTAGGGTTGTCCATCTATACTTCTGCCAATAATAGTTCCTAACCAGCATTGGAAAATCATCCATGGTTTGCGCCCACGTAGAGTACATGCAGACCGCAACCACACCTGCACAAATAAGAAAGTAACCACCATTGGATCTTCACCAGCAGACATCCGCAACAGATGTGCATGATCAGACATCCCCGATTAATGGTGCAAACCACTGATGGTTATGACCCAAGGATGGTTGCTAGCCATTGATTGCGAATCCAGGAGGAGATCATTACACTACTACACTAATGAATTAAATAGAAAATATTTTTTAGATACTGTAGACCGCTTACAGTAAGTCCTATTTAAAGCAAGAAAAATAGTGATTACATTTTTTTTTAAAGATTGTGCAATCCTTAATTATTTTCCGTCCCCAGGATTATCCAACAATGTAATTCTTAAAAAATGTCAGGTTATATTAGTGAGTGTCATTTCTCCTGTCAGTGCGTCTACTCTTTAATAAGCCACTAACATCAGAGAGAGGGTGAGATATAAGTGGGAGATACGGAGCACAGAGAGTTACCAACACTTGTCTATGACATTATAATCACACGGCAGGTACTGTATGATTGCAATGTGTCATGCAGCAGATTGGCATTCATGAATACAAAGCCAAAACGCAATTATTTACCATATAGGCAAATACTGTATGGCACATGCCTAGAAAGCCCTAAAACTGCTTCATGTTACACTTGCGTACTTTTTCCCTTTTAACAGCCAATAAATATAATAGAGGCGGAGGTGTTGGATAGATGAGTAGGGCAGCATCAGCTGTAAATTTTGGCCAAAATACTTCCATTACTAACATAATATGAATGTTACAAATAATAAAAATTGCTGCATGCACTATTTCATGTGAGCAGTTTTAAATGTGTAAAACAATCTGCATACACATGATTCCAGCTCAATATTACATACAGTCTCTGTTTTGTGACCTGTGACTAGCATAGATGTTAATAGACCACAAAACATCATACAGAAGTAGGACAGGGCTGTGATAAGGACTATTAAACTTATTTAAAATGAACACTTTCCACCACCCTGATAAGCAGAAAACTATCCTTTATCTTCAGGCTAGATTGCAACACTCAATTTATTATAGTGCAGCTGAATGCCACACCAGAAAAGCAAAGGAAACAAAACTCACTTTACTACACAGCTACAAAGCAAGCCTGACCCCAAGTAACTATGAACAATGGTTACCCCCCATCTTATTATTTTTTATCATTATATCCCCCTTCCCCCTCCAGCATAATTTAAATATATTTCTTCATCCTCCCACTCCACTGGTTATATCTGCCCCCTGGATTTTCCCCCAACCCCACACTTATGGGTTTATACTCCGCCCTCCCTTTGCCATTCAGAGCGCACACGCAGAGATCAGCTAAAATGTGAGATCAGCAGTTGCTTCACATGGGACTATGCCAGTTGAGTGGTTAAAGGTCTCGGTCCGTAGATTTGCACAAAAATATTTGTGCTGTAATTGGCTGCTTCGTTTCTGGGTTGTGTGGCAAAATGTCCGCCTGACATTTACAATGCATCACCATTGTGCTCTGGAAAATGTGACAGCGGTACCTTTTTCACACTGCCCAAGCTGAGTTGCACCGGCGACCTTGTTCACAGGTCCAACTTTGTGCAGCCGACTTTAGCCCCTTTCACACTACGCAACTGCACCTGGCTTTTTGCCGGGTCAGCCACTTCATTGGTCACGTGCCCAGGGCTGACGCTTGGAGATGAGATCATGTCCAAGCACCAGCTTTCCTATAGTGTGAACGAGTACCAGGTCACATAGACCCGGGTTACCCGTTCACAATGCACAGCGACCCGGGTTGAAGCCATGTTCAACCCTAGTCGCTACCCGGGTTGAAATATCGACCAAGGTTATTTCTCCTGGACCCATTCACACTGCACAAAAACCCGAGTTGCTGAACGTTCACGTGCAATAACTCTGTTTATTTTTGGCAGTCTGATAGGGGTATTGGTGAACTCTATTAGCAACCCTGCACTGCTACTCCCTATGCTCCTGCTGGGTGACCTGGAACATGAGACCTGCTGGGTAGTCTGGAAACTGTGACAGTTATTTGGAGCCACTCACTAAGCAGGGATTTTTTTAAATACAACTCCTAAGGTAGTGAAAAGGGGTAAAATGTTCCATCCTGCAAACCTTTGCCCAGTTGAAACAGTGCACATCAGCTAATTATTATTATTAGGGGTGGTGTCCTACTGTTAGCACTGATATTCTTTCACTGGCTTAGAAGGAGCATTAGCCTCATCATTTTTGCATACGTAAACTAATCTGACTACAGCACATGGTACTGTCTCAATTATGAAAGAACACAGCACTCATGAAATCTGATCAGCAGTAAGAACCTGCTTATGACTGCAACACTTAAATGCGATTGAAGCTTTAGAAACCGCTGCCATGTATCATTCAAGTGCCCCTTTCATTCCCTCTCCCCAGTAGCATGCTGCCACACTGCACACTTGTTCAAATGTTTCCCATTTGACAACATCTCTCTTCTTCTCTTTCCCTCCAAGGTCCTCGACTGAGTGGTGTTTTGATCTCTGCACTGTCCTCACCATTGCTCCATCTCCATTGTTCATCTTCTACCTGTCCAACCGCTCCTTCTCTAAGAGAATGCAGAATGAAGTGGGTATATATACTATATATACTTACTTCATTCTGCATTCTCTTTGAGGACGCCCAAAGTTCTGGCCTTGACCCCCTTCTTTTCTTCCTCTACATGTCTATCCTATGTGAGCATATCAGTTTCTTTAGTAATTCGCTACCACATCTATGCTGATGATAATGGTAAGGTTGTGCTAATGTGCATGCTCCAAGGGAAGCTTCATTCACGGCCATCATAGCACTGTGCATGCACGGTGCCATATTGTCACTTTGTAAAGTGACATAGTGGGGGACAGAAGTCCCCCCCTTTGCTCCAGGGAGACCCTACGATTTGCATTCACTGCTCTTTTAGTAACACTGCACTGCTACTGCTTATATGTACAGACACTGGTTGGAGAGCTACTACTACAAACCCGCTCCATCTCATGTCATAACCAGTGTATGACAGTGAGTACGACTGTACGCACTATGTTCAATAAACCACATCACTGGACTATTACTGTGTAAAGACAAATTTAGCTGGTATGTACATACTGTATTTCTGCCATACCCCTGCAGGAACAATCATATACAGTTTTCTAACAGATGATACTTCTCTGGACCTCTCCTCCTGTGTCCTTCTAATGTCACAGCGGGACAGTCCCAGAAAAACAGGACAAAGTAGGGACAGTTGGGAGGTATTACCTTACCTCCACTTTTTGGACATTCCTTTGATAAAGATCCTGTGATGAAACACAACATTACCTGACGCGCAGTAGGGGCGGATCTACAATTAAATATGCATTACATTTTCTGATATGCATAATTTCAGGTTGATTCTTCCAAAGATACAGTATGAAGCAATAAAAATAGAGGCTGACATTGATATTCAAGATCAAACATTAATACTGCAGTTTAGTCGTGATGTACTAATACAAATTCCTAAAAAACATTTGTGCTCAGTGTTATTATTCTTTAAGTTCAAGTATCCTTATTATAAGGAATTAAAGGTGACCTGTGATATTCAAAGTTGCATTGAGTTTCAAGCGTGTGCTTTTGTTGTCAAGTAGATATGATCTTAACATTTTTCCATTTAATAAGGATTGCCGTAAATAGAAAACATCAAAAAAAGACCCAATTCTAATATCAAGTCTATGTAAAAAATAAAAATAAATCTTTCTCATAAATAACAGTGTTCAGCAATAAACACTACAAGTTAACAGGGAAGCAGAAAGTACAGTTTGTTTCCTGAAAGTCAAAGGGACAATTGTGCCTGTCTCCAAGTCTTTTTTTTAATTCTGGTTAGGTTTAGGCTGCGGGAAGGGTGGGTAAGGGATAGGGTTGGGATTAGGGATAGCCGTAGAATATTTACCAAAATTTGGCTGCATTTTCACCATCGGGATCCGGCTGCCGGTATTCTGGTGGATGGGATTTTGACCAATGGGATTCCGTATCTAACCAATCAATACATTTAAGCTTGAAGACCCTGTCAAGGGACCCCATTTTTCTGAGAGATCCTAATTCCACTTATAAACATGGTACCTGCTATCACATCAGAATTAAGCTTAAGCTATGATAACTGGTTTAAAGCTCACCTGTCTACTGGCTTTTAGAAGGTGATACCAAGCACCTAGGAAAGCAGCTGACACAATTTAGATTAAAAAATCTTACACAGGTGCATTAGAAGATGTGATTACAAAAAGGTTAATTAAAAAATAAATCAAATAAACTAAAGGTTGATTGTCGTCGATTGTTATTGATCTCAAATAGATGAAAATCAATAAAAAAAAGATTTTACTAACATTTAAAAATAAATGTAAAAAAATCACCTGCTAGTTTGTGTTTTAGTCCTGGTAACACATTATTGATTTATATTGATTTACATCGATCTGTAATCAAATAAGAATTGATAAAAATTTACCCCATGGTGTTCACTCTGGGGGGGGGTTGTGTCATATGAGGGGTCGCCTCCACCTGCTTCTTCGTTACTGCCTGTGTCGCGGGGATGACAACCAGTGTATTATAATGAGTCAATCCGTCAATCTGACTCATTATTAGTACCTGAAAAAGGAGCGATACTCGTCCACTCACTGGAGAAGCAGTCTAGACAATCACTAGTGTTTGCTGCCCTTAAGGAAGAGGATTCCAAAATCTCTCAAAGAAAGTTCACTTATAAATTTGCTTTAAGGCACAGGTCCTAATGATTGAAGAGTATTAGAAGTATCTTTGGTTTGTATTTATTAGAGGTTTTTCATATAGAAACCAGAAAAGTAGTTATTGTCTCACATACGGTTCATCGGTGTAGGCCATGCATAAACACTAGTAACACATTTCACAGGCAAATTGCCCACTTCCTCAGACTGTTTATGCCAATTTGTGGATATAATGCCTTTTTATATGGATGTTGCAGGCTTCTCTTTTTAACATCATGAAGGCTGTGGTGTCTTCTAGGCAAAACCCGGCCTATGTTCTACATTGTAAATCCAATCACTAGCAGGAACTGTGTTCATTATGTTAATGCCCAAGCCAACAAGAGGGGACAGGGCTGTGTTGTGACCACCCATAGGAGGACAAATCTTGATGTAGTTTCTAAAAGAGTGAACCAAGCATCCATGTTCATCACTGGTCCTGCTCCAACAGGTAATTGACCCTATAACAGAGTAACAATGTATAATTTCAGTACACAGTCTGGAACCAGTCTAGCAGTGAGACAGTCCAGGTGGGACTGCACTCAGAGATCAGTGTGGGCTTGGTTCTCCCTGTCTCTTTCAGTCAAGACCTGGCTTCCTAGCCACCAGATTCTTGACTGAAAGAGACAGGGAGTACCCTAAACTTCGGAAACTGCAACTGTGAAGCTCTTGTAGCCAGCCAAGCCAGGCCGCAGCTTGTGTTACTCTGCAGGAAGTATAGTGTGAGACTGTGACTCCATGGGGGGAATTCAATTGCTATACACTCTGGCAGCTACTAAATGGCGACTGGTGAAGCAATTAAATTGTTGCTCCATCCGTACATGAACAGCCGCCGGCGCTGACATTTCTGCTCGCAGCCCCCAAGCTGGCAAGCAGAATTTAGTGAAAAGTGACCTGTTTGGGCACACAAACTGCACTTTTCACATCGCTCCCATCAGTTTGGTCATGTTTAGCCATTTTACGTGGTTAAACCCGACAATTATGGGCCTAATCAGAGTGAAAAAAATAAATATCGCCACCCGATCTCCTGTCACTTTTTACGGGAGATTGTGTGCGATTAAACAATTAATTCACCCCCATGAGAGAGACTTTTCATTTGTAGGCTAGCTGTCCTGTCAGACAAAGGCCAAGCAGTGAGAAAGTGACCTACATTTATGTTTATGCTGACAGTAAAGCATTATTTCATTTGTTCCCTGGAGAAACTGTGTGTGGACTCTGCCTAAGCACCTAGACACTGCACCAATTACACCTCTCTACCGAGCTAATTTCCCCAAGTCATCACAATATTCTAAAATATAATGCAGAGTTAAATATTTTAGTTTACTCGCATACAGTACCCTTAGCAGTAACTTTTCAGAAAAAAGAAAACTCATACTTATTTGTCAGGAACCATGTTCCTGTCTCAAAGTGAAAAGTAGAGGAAAATACAAGGAAGCAATGTTTTATTTATTTTTTTGCCAAAATTATAAATCCACCTTTGCTGGCTTTGTTTTATAGCACATGATTCCCATGGTGATGATGAAATAAAGCTAATTGATCATTTCTGACCTCCTTTCATCACCTCAAAGCTCTATGTGGCATTGAAAACTAAGTTCAATTACTCTACTATTAACAAATAGTACAGCATATACAGATGCAGATGCAAACGAACGTGTTCCAGGTACAGTATGGTCTATTGATGTTAGGGATTTGTGAGCGCCCAAATCCCATATATTAAGTATAATGGGGAGAGATAAAAGCTCCTCCCTAAGCTCCTGGATGACAAATCACTGTGCTTAGCATCTCTGTACAGTATTTTGCATTTGAGTACTAAATAGCATGAACAGCTTGTAATGTACAACGGCAAGTTTTATCTTTCTAACTATAAGGGGAGAGATAAAAGCTCCTCTCTAAGTTCCTGGATGCCAAATTACTGTGCTTAGCGTCTCTGTACAGTATTTGTATTTGAGTACTAAATAGCACGAACAGCTTGTAATGTACTCTGCTGTAAAGACTACAGCGGCAAGTGTTATCTTTCTAAGTATAATGGGGAACGATAAAAGCTCCTCCCTAAGTTCCTTGATGCCAAATCACAGTGCTTAGCACCTCTGTACAGTATTTTGCATTTGAGTACTAAATAGCATGAACAGCTTGTAACGTACAGCGGAAAGTGTTATCTTTATAAGTATAATGGGGAGAGAAAAAAGCTCCTCCCTAAGTTCCTGGATGCCAAATCACCATCCTTAGTATCTCTGTAGAGTATGTTCTATTTGAGTACTAAATAGCACGAACAGCTTGTAACATACTCTGCTGTAATGGTTACAGTGGCAAGTGTTACCTTTATAAGCATAATGGGGAGAGATAAAAGCTCCTCCCTAAGTTTCTGGATGCCAAGTCAGCATGCTTAGCATCTTTGTACAGTATTTTGCATTTGAGTACTAAATAGCACAAACAGCTTGTAACGTACAGCGGCAAGTGTTATCTTTATAAGTATAATGGGGAGAGATAAAAGCTCCTCCCTAAGTTCCTGGATGACAAATCACATCCTTAGTATCTCTTTACAGTATTTTCTATTTGAGTACTAAATAGCACAGACAGCTTGTAACGTACTCTGCTGTAATGGCTACAGCGGCAAGTGTTATCTTTATAAGTATAATGGGGAGAGATAAAAGCTCCTCCCTAAGTTCCTGGATGCCAAATTACTGTGCTTAGCATCTCTGTACAGTATTTTCTATTTGAGTACTAAATAGCACAGACAGCTTGTAACGTACTCTGCTGTAATGGCTAGAAGTGTGCACATTTCTATTGAATGTGAAGGTATATTACAATAGATTAAAAAAGTTAATAAAGTGAGTGTGAGAAAAAAATACACTTTCACTTTGGGAATCGAACCCGGGACTCTCAGCATAGGAGGCTGAAGACTTTACCGCTTGCCCACGCAGCTTCATGGAAGGTACACAAGCTTATGTGTAAAAGTACTGTAAGCAGCGATTCCTTCCCGTTGGTGTTTGTTTATGCCATAAAGGGACTTGGACGCTCATATGGCAGAACACAGTATTTAGCCACCACCTCCCCCTACCCCATCGCACTTCCTCCTTTCCCCCCTGGGAGCCTGCACAGGTCATACAGTAGACAGGGAGGGAGGTCAGGTTACAATAAATGCACAACACAATACTGTAATGTATATGAAAATCATATAGAGAACTGCAGTTGCTTTGATACAGTAGATGTGCAAATGGTACAGTAGCAGTGATACCTTCTCATAAAGTACAACACAGATTCTCTAGTGCCGCCGATCTGCAGTATTGTGTTGCTCGAACAGTTAGTTGCGTCAGAATACACTAATTTATATTAATTGGATTGTCTACGGGTCCTCATTTCTGCTGTATATTTTAGATAGCGGAATGAGTCACTCCTGCAGATTTACCCTGCTTTATGTAAAACCTGTGTGCACACTTCTATTGAATGTGAAGGTATATTACAATAGATTAAAATAAATAAATAAATAATAAAGTGAGTGTCAGGAAAAAAAAAATACACTTGCACTTCGGGAATTGAACCTGAGACTCCCAGCATGGGAGGCGGAAGACTTCACCACTTGCCCACGCCGCTTCATGGAAGATACACAAGCTCATGTGTAAAAGTACAGTAAGCAGCGATTCCTTTACATTGGTGTTTGTTTATGCCATTAAGGGACTTGAACGCTCATATTCAACAAAACATACAGTATACTGTACATACTTTAACATCAATTAACTACATTATTGCTTTCACACATTAGTTGCGTCTGCATACACTATATTAATGTTTACTCTATTGCTTTGTCTACGTGACTTGGACGCTCACATCCAGTAACACAGCAATTGACAAGTGTTTTAATACGTTCGTTTGCATCTGTATAAACTATATATATATTTTTTTTAATTGACCCTCTCCGTCTGACCATTGGTCTGTGTGTACATTAACATTACAGTCGTCACTGACCATTTGCCAGAGCTTGTACTGTAGATCATTCCACCGCTATGTGCTCTAAAGTACTGGATTAGTGGAGCATTAGCCACCCAGTGGTGGAGATGTGTATTGCATGCTGAGTATGTAGTCGTGCCTCAACGCGCCTATCCGTGATTAAACTCAGCAACCTAAGCTATCACCTAGATGTGACTAAACATCCGTTTAGACTGAGAAACAGCCAAGAGAACAGAGGCTCCATCTGTATCTACAGTATCTGTCTATCCAGCCAAAAAGTCATAAAAATGATACATATAGCTCAAGTTTTCAAAGTATTATGTTTTCTATTAGATTTTCTGTGTATTTTTTTAGTAGCGTATTGTCTTACATAGAGTGTTAATATTCTCTGTCAGGCCCACTGTGTCTTTAAACTTTGTGATGTACTCAGTCAGTCTTCCGCAGACTCCCAGTTGTAGACAAAATAATCAGCTAATCAGTGATACCACAGAAACGCAGTACAGTGAGAAGTGACAAATCATTGAGCCAGAGGGATAAAAGTTACAGAGATAACACCTGCATTTCCACTAGGCAGGGACATTTATTTCAGAAAAATGACTGTCAAAAATTATCAGGTAGCTTCTATAATATATCCTCATATCCTTACTTCTATTTTTAATAAACTCTACATGGTCATGGTGGGTAGTTTGCAGTGGTATCCTTATGCCTATCCTATTTGCTCCACGAGATGCATGATGTGACTGCCACAGGTAGCGATTCCTGGATTTTCGTACTTTTACCGTATTTTTTTAACATCTTACGTGCACCTTAGCCATACGCGCATGCAGGGGGGGGTTCCGAGTACCTAGAAACCTCCCCGGCCGTCGATCCATCGGCGCTGCTAACCGATTTTTGTGCGTGTGTGACATGTGTATTCAGTAAGGAGGAGCTCAGGCAGACTGCACCCATGCGGCTCCAGCAGCAGCTTCCTCATTCCTCCTTACTAGCAGTGAGAGAAGCTGGCTGTTGGTTGCCTGTAGCCGGAGCTGTAGCGACAGCGCGCAGCTCCTCCCAGGCAGAATGTGGAGTATTGAGAGAGAGCAGAAACAGAGCCTGGTGAGGGCACTTGGCAGGGCAGGCAGTAGCTGTGTATGGTGCTGTCACTGACTTCAGGTGCGTGTCACATATCTTGGGGGTGAAGGAGAGGCTGGTAGTCGTTACATGCTGTTCTGTAACTGCAGCAGTGTGAGTAGCATGTGGATGGGTAGAGGGGGCTGTGCTTCCTTTTAATGGTGTGTGTTTGTGTGTTATATGTATGTAATGCATGTATGTATGTATGTATGCATGCATGTATACTGTGTGTGTCTATCTATATGTGTATGTATATATACTGTGTGTGTCTATCTATGTGTGCATGTATACTGTGTATCTATGTGTGCATGTATACTGTGTGTGTCTATGTGTGCATGTGTACTGTGTGTGTGTGTGTGTGTGTGTGTGTGTGTGTGTGTGTATGCTGTGTGCATATATACTGTGTGTGTATGTGTGCTGCGTGTATGTATACTGTCTGTATGCATGCTGTGTGTATGTATCCATGTATACTGTGTGTGTATGTATGTGTGCTGTGTGTGTGTATAAGTATGCTGCTGTATGTGTATGTACGGCGGTTCGGCACTCATCTGACATACAAAATGATACTCAGGTGCCCTCTGTAATTAATTGTAATACCGGTAAAAAAGGCAGGGGCACTCATAGATTTTGTTAAAAAACTGTAATGATGCAAAGAAACAGCCTATCAATGCCTTTTTTATCAGTATATATATATATATATATATATACACACACACAGTGGGGCAAAAAAGTATGTGGACAGCCACCGATTGTGCAAGTTGACCCACTTAAAAAGATGAGAGAAGTCTGTAATTTCCATCATAGGTGCACTTCAACTGTGAGAGACAGAATCTGAAGAAAAACATATCAGGAAATCACCTTGTATGATTTTTAAACAATTTATTTGTATATTCTTGCGGAAAATAAATATTTGGACAATCAAAAAGTTTAAGGGTGTGTACACACGGTGAGATATTTTCTTTCGATTTTGACTATATAGTCAAAATCGCAAGAAAAGTTAGTGCAGATCGCAAGGTGAAAGTCACCTTGCGATCCCGATTGGATCCCGATGCGCGGTCCCGCCAGGACGGCATCGCAAGAAAAGATAGACTGTGCAGGCAAGTCAATCCTTGCTAGATCGGTGTACTATTTAGTTCATCTCACGTGTCAATGACATCTCACATAAGCCAAAATCTCACATAAGCCAAAATCGTAAGCACACATAGTCCATATCTCAAGAAAAGTTAGTCAAAATCGGTGGTGCTGGGCTCCGGGGAGTTCAAGGGAAATCGCAAGTGAAAATCAGGCATAGCAAGGATCTCACCGTGTGTACACACCCTAACTCAATACCTTGTAATATAAACTCGGTTGGCAATTACAGAGGTCAAACGTTTCCTGTAGTTCTTGACCAGGTTTGCACACACTGTAGCAGGTATTTTGGCCCACTCTTCCATGCAGATCTTCTCTAGATCTGTCATGTTTTGGGGCTGTCGCCGGGCAACATGGACTTTCAACTCCCTCCACAGAATTTCTATTGGGTTGAGGTCTGGAGACTGGCTAGGCCACTCCAGGACCTTGAAATGCTTCTTACGGAGCCACTCCTTAGTTGCCCGGGCGGTGTGTTTGGGGTCATTGTCATGCTGGAAGACCCAGCCACGTTTAATCTTCAATGCTCTTACTGAGGGAAGGAGGTTTTTGCCCAAAATCTCACGATACATGGCACCATTCATCCTCTCCTTAATACGGATCAGTCGTCCTGTCCCCTTTGCAGAAAAGCAGCCCCTAAGCATGATGTTTCCACCCCCATGCCTCACAGTGGGTATGGTGTTCTTGGGATGCCATTCATCATTCTTCTCCCTCCAAACACGGCGAGTGGAGTTTATACCAAAAAGTTCGATTTTGCTCTCACCTGACCACATTACATTCTGCCAATCCTCCTCTGGATCATCCAGTTGGTCACTGGCAAACTTTAGATGGGCCTGGACATGTGCTGGCTTAAGCAGGGAGACCTTTCGGGCACTGCAGGATTTCAATTCATGATGACGTAGTGTGTTACTAATGGTAACCTTTGTGACTGTGTTCCCAGCTCTCTTGAGGTCATTGATAGAGATGAGCGGGTTCGGTTTCTTTGAATCCGAACCCGCACGAACTTCACTTTTTTTTTCACGGGTCCGAGCGACTCGGATCTTCCCGCCTTGCTCGGTTAACCCGAGCGCGCCCGAACGTCATCATGACGCTGTCGGATTCTCGCGAGACTCGGATTCTATATAAGGAGCCGCGCGTCGCCGCCATTTTCACACGTGCATTGAGATTGATAGGGAGAGGACGTGGCTGGCGTCCTCTCCATTTAGATTAGATTTAGAAGAGAGAGAGAGAGAGAGATTGCTGTGATACTGTAGATTAGAAGAGAGTGCAGACAGAGTTTAGTGACTGACGACCACAGTGACCAGTGACCACCAGAGACAGTGCAGTTGTTTGTTTTATTTAATATATCCGTTCTCTGCCTGAAAAAAACGATACACAGTCACACAGTGACTCAGTCTGTGTGCACTGCTCAGCCCAGTGTGCTGCACATCAATGTATTGTATATAAAGCTTATAATTGTGGGGGAGACTGGGGAGCACTGCAGGTTGTTATAGCAGGAGCCAGGAGTACATGATAAATAATATTATATTAAAATTAAACAGTGCACACTTTTGCTGCAGGAGTGCCACTGCCAGTGTGACTAGTGGTGACCAGTGCCTGACCACCAGTATATTAGTAGTATTGTATACTATCTCTTTATCAACCAGTCTATATTAGCAGCAGACACAGTACAGTGCGGTAGTTCACGGCTGTGGCTACCTCTGTGTCGGCACTCGGCAGGCAGTCCGTCCATCCATAATTGTATTATAATATATACCACCTAACCGTGGTTTTTTTTTCATTCTTTATACCGTCGTCATACTAGTTGTTACGAGTATACTACTATCTCTTTATCAACCAGTGTACAGTGCGGTAGTTCACGGCTGTGGCTACCTCTGTGTCGGCACTCGGCAGGCAGTCCGTCCAACCATAATTGTATTATATACCACCTAACCGTGGTTTTTTTTTCATTCTTTATACCGTCGTCATACTAGTTGTTACGAGTATACTACTATCTCTTTATCAACCAGTGTACAGTGCGGTAGTTCACGGCTGTGGCTACCTCTGTGTCGGCACTCGGCAGGCAGTCCGTCCATCCATAATTGTATTATAATATATACCACCTAACCGTGGTTTTTTTTTCATTCTTTATACCGTCGTCATACTAGTTGTTACGAGTATACTACTATCTCTTTATCAACCAGTGTACAGTGCGGTAGTTCACGGCTGTGGCTACCTCTGTGTCGGCACTCGGCAGGCAGTCCGTCCAACCATAATTGTATTATAATATATACCACCTAACCGTGGTTTTTTTTTTCATTCTTTATACCGTCGTCATACTAGTTGTTACGAGTATACTACTATCTCTTTATCAACCAGTGTACAGTGCGGTAGTTCACGGCTGTGGCTACCTCTGTGTCGGCACTCGGCAGGCAGTCCGTCCAACCATAATTGTATTATATACCACCTAACCGTGGTTTTTTTTTCATTCTTTATACCGTCGTCATACTAGTTGTTACGAGTATACTACTATCTCTTTATCAACCAGTGTACAGTGCGGTAGTTCACGGCTGTGGCTACCTCTGTGTCGGCACTCGGCAGGCAGTCCGTCCAACCATAATTGTATTATAATATATACCACCTAACCGTGGTTTTTTTTTCATTCTTTATACCGTCGTCATACTAGTTGTTACGAGTATACTACTATCTCTTTATCAACCAGTGTACAGTGCGGTAGTTCACGGCTGTGGCTACCTCTGTGTCGGCACTCGGCAGGCAGTCCGTCCAACCATAATTGTATTATAATATATACCACCTAACCGTGGTTTTTTTTCCATTCTTTATACCGTCGTCATACTAGTTGTTACGAGTATACTACTATCTCTTTATCAACCAGTGTACAGTGCGGTAGTTCACGGCTGTGGCTACCTCTGTGTCGGCACTCGGCAGGCAGTCCGTCCAACCATAATTGTATTATAATATATACCACCTAACCGTGGTTTTTTTTTCATTCTTTATACCGTCGTCATACTAGTTGTTACGAGTATACTACTATCTCTTTATCAACCAGTGTACAGTGCGGTAGTTCACGGCTGTGGCTACCTCTGTGTCGGCACTCGGCAGGCAGTCCGTCCAACCATAATTGTATTATAATATATACCACCTAACCGTGGTTTTTTTTTCATTCTTTATACCGTCGTCATACTAGTTGTTATGAGTATACTACTATCTCTTTATCAACCAGTGTACAGTGCGGTAGTTCACGGCTGTGGCTACCTCTGTGTCGGCACTCGGCAGGCAGTCCGTCCATCCATAATTGTATTATATACCACCTAACCGTGGTTTTTTTATACCACCTAACCGTGGCAGTCCGTCCATAATTGTATACTAGTATCCAATCCATCCATCTCCATTGTTTACCTGAGGTGCCTTTTAGTTCTGCCTATAAAATATGGAGAACAAAAAAGTTGAGGTTCCAAAATTAGGGAAAGATCAAGATCCACTTCCACCTCGTGCTGAAGCTGCTGCCACTAGTCATGGCCGAGACGATGAAATGCCAGCAACGTCGTCTGCCAAGGCCGATGCCCAATGTCATAGTACAGAGCATGTCAAATCCAAAACACCAAATATCAGAAAAAAAAGGACTCCAAAACCTAAAATAAAATTGTCGGAGGAGAAGCGTAAACTTGCCAATATGCCATTTACCACACGAAGTGGCAAGGAACGGCTGAGGCCCTGGCCTATGTTCATGGCTAGTGGTTCAGCTTCACATGAGGATGGAAGCACTCAGCCTCTCGCTAGAAAACTGAAAAGACTCAAGCTGGCAAAAGCACCGCAAAGAACTGTGCGTTCTTTGAAATCCCAAATCCACAAGGAGAGTCCAATTGTGTCGGTTGCGATGCCTGACCTTCCCAACACTGGACGTGAAGAGCATGCGCCTTCCACCATTTGCACGCCCCCTGCAAGTGCTGGAAGGAGCACCCGCAGTCCAGTTCCTGATAGTCAGATTGAAGATGTCAGTGTTGAAGTACACCAGGATGAGGAGGATATGGGTGTTGCTGGCGCTGGGGAGGAAATTGACCAGGAGGATTCTGATGGTGAGGTGGTTTGTTTAAGTCAGGCACCCGGGGAGACACCTGTTGTCCGTGGGAGGAATATGGCCGTTGACATGCCAGGTGAAAATACCAAAAAAATCAGCTCTTCGGTGTGGAGGTATTTCACCAGAAATGCGGACAACAGGTGTCAAGCCGTGTGTTCCCTTTGTCAAGCTGTAATAAGTAGGGGTAAGGACGTTAACCACCTCGGAACATCCTCCCTTATACGTCACCTGCAGCGCATTCATAATAAGTCAGTGACAAGTTCAAAAACTTTGGGTGACAGCGGAAGCAGTCCACTGACCAGTAAATCCCTTCCTCTTGTAACCAAGCTCACGCAAACCACCCCACCAACTCCCTCAGTGTCAATTTCCTCCTTCCCCAGGAATGCCAATAGTCCTGCAGGCCATGTCACTGGCAAGTCTGACGAGTCCTCTCCTGCCTGGGATTCCTCCGTTGCATCCTTGCGTGTAACGCCTACTGCTGCTGGCGCTGCTGTTGTTGCCGCTGGGAGTCGATGGTCATCCCAGAGGGGAAGTCGTAAGCCCACTTGTACTACTTCCAGTAAGCAATTGACTGTTCAACAGTCCTTTGCGAGGAAGATGAAATATCACAGCAGTCATCCTACTGCAAAGCGGATAACTGAGGCCTTGGCATCCTGGGTGGTGAGAAACGTGGTTCCGGTATCCATCATTACTGCAGAGCCAACTAGAGACTTGTTGGAGGTACTGTGTCCCCGGTACCAAATACCATCTAGGTTCCATTTCTCTAGGCAGGCGATACCGAAAATGTACACAGACCTCAGAAAAAGAGTCACCAGTGTCCTAAAAAATGCAGCTGTACCCAATGTCCACTTAACCACGGACATGTGGACAAGTGGAGCAGGGCAGGGTCAGGACTATATGACTGTGACAGCCCACTGGGTAGATGTATGGACTCCCGCCGCAAGAACAGCAGCGGCGGCACCAGTAGCAGCATCTCGCAAACGCCAACTCTTTCCTAGGCAGGCTACGCTTTGTATCACCGCTTTCCAGAATACGCACACAGCTGAAAACCTCTTACGGCAACTGAGGAAGATCATCGCGGAATGGCTTACCCCAATTGGACTCTCCTGTGGATTTGTGGCATCGGACAACGCCAGCAATATTGTGTGTGCATTAAATCTGGGCCAATTCCAGCACGTCCCATGTTTTGCACATACCTTGAATTTGGTGGTGCAGAATTTTTTAAAAAACGACAGGGGCGTGCAAGAGATGCTGTCGGTGGCCAGAAGAATTGCGGGACACTTTCGGCGTACAGGCACCACGTACAGAAAACTGGAGCACCACCAAAAACTACTGAACCTGCCCTGCCATCATCTGAAGCAAGAAGTGGTAACGAGGTGGAATTCAACCCTCTATATGCTTCAGAGGTTGGAGGAGCAGCAAAAGGCCATTCAAGCCTATACAATTGAGCACGATATAGTAGGTGGAATGCACCTGTCTCAAGTGCAGTGGAGAATGATTTCAACGTTGTGCAAGGTTCTGATGCCCTTTGAACTTGCCACACGTGAAGTCAGTTCAGACACTGCCAGCCTGAGTCAGGTCATTCCCCTCATCAGGCTTTTGCAGAAGAAGCTGGAGGCATTGAAGGAGGAGCTAACACGGAGCGATTCCGCTAGGCATGTGGGACTTGTGGATGCAGCCCTTAATTCGCTTAACAAGGATTCACGGGTGGTCAATCTGTTGAAATCAGAGCACTACATTTTGGCCACCGTGCTCGATCCTAGATTTAAAGCCTACCTTGGATCTCTCTTTCCGGCAGACACAGGTCTGCTGGGGTTGAAAGACCTGCTGGTGACAAAATTGTCAAGTCAAGCGGAACGCGACCTGTCAACATCTCCTCCTTCACATTCTCCCGCAACTGGGGGTGCGAGGAAAAGGCTCAGAATTCCGAGCCCACCCGCTGGCGGTGATGCAGGGCAGTCTGGAGCGACTGCTGATGCTGACATCTGGTCCGGACTGAAGGACCTGACAACGATTACGGACATGTCGTCTACTGTCACTGCATATGATTCTCTCAACATTGATAGAATGGTGGAGGATTATATGAGTGACCGCATCCAAGTAGGCACGTCACACAGTCCGTACTTATGCTGGCAGGAAAAAGAGGCAATTTGGAGGCCCTTGCACAAACTGGCTTTATTCTACCTAAGTTGCCCTCCCACAAGTGTGTACTCCGAAAGAGTGTTTAGTGCCGCCGCTCACCTTGTCAGCAATCGGCGTACGAGGTTACATCCAGAAAATGTGGAGAAGATGATGTTCATTAAAATGAATTATAATCAATTCCTCCGCGGAGACATTGACCAGCAGCAATTGCCTCCACAAAGTACACAGGGAGCTGAGATGGTGGATTCCAGTGGGGACGAATTGATAATCTGTGAGGAGGGGGATGTACACGGTGATATATCGGAGGGTGAAGATGAGGTGGACATCTTGCCTCTGTAGAGCCAGTTTGTGCAAGGAGAGATTAATTGCTTCTTTTTTGGGGGGGGTCCAAACCAACCCGTCATATCAGTCACAGTCGTGTGGCAGACCCTGTCACTGAAATGATGGGTTGGTTAAAGTGTGCATGTCCTGTTTTGTTTATACAACATAAGGGTGGGTGGGAGGGCCCAAGGATAATTCCATCTTGCACCTCTTTTTTCTTTTCTTTTTCTTTGCATCATGTGCTGATTGGGGAGGGTTTTTTGGAAGGGACATCCTGCGTGACACTGCAGTGCCACTCCTAGATGGGCCCGGTGTTTGTGTCGGCCACTAGGGTCGCTAATCTTACTCACACAGCTACCTCATTGCGCCTCTTTTTTTCTTTGCGTCATGTGCTGTTTGGGGAGGGTTTTTTGGAAGGGACATCCTGCGTGACACTGCAGTGCCACTCCTAGATGTGCCCGGTGTTTGTGTCGGCCACTAGGGTCGCTAATCTTACTCACACAGCTACCTCATTGCGCCTCTTTTTTTCTTTGCGTCATGTGCTGTTTGGGGAGGGTTTTTTGGAAGGGACATCCTGCGTGACACTGCAGTGCCACTCCTAGATGTGCCCGGTGTTTGTGTCGGCCACTAGGGTCGCTAATCTTACTCACACAGTCAGCTACCTCATTGCGCCTCTTTTTTTCTTTGCGTCATGTGCTGTTTGGGGAGGGTTTTTTGGAAGGGCCATCCTGCGTGACACTGCAGTGCCACTCCTAGATGGGCCCGGTGTTTGTGTCGGCCACTAGGGTCGCTAATCTTACTCACACAGCTACCTCATTGCGCCTCTTTTTTTCTTTGCGTCATGTGCTGTTTGGGGAGGGTTTTTTGGAAGGGACATCCTGCGTGACACTGCAGTGCCACTCCTAGATGGGCCCGGTGTTTGTGTCGGCCACTAGGGTCGCTTATCTTACTCACACAGCGACCTCGGTGCAAATTTTAGGACTAAAAATAATATTGTGAGGTGTGAGGTATTCAGAATAGACTGAAAATCAGTGTAAATTATGGTTTTTGAGGTTAATAATACTTTGGGATCAAAATGACCCCCAAATTCTATGATTTAAGCTGTTTTTTAGTGTTTTTGGAAAAAAACACCCGAATCCAAAACACACCCGAATCCGACAAAAATTATTCGGTGAGGTTTTGCCAAAACGCGTTCGAACCCAAAACACGGCCGCGGAACCGAACCCAAAACCAAAACACAAAACCCGAAAAATTTCAGGCGCTCATCTCTAGTCATTGACCAGGTCCCCCTGTGTAGTTCTGGGCTGATTCCTCACCGTTCTCAAGATCATTGATACCCCATGAGGTGAGATCTTGCATGGAGCCCCAGGTCGAGGGAGATTGTCAGTGATCTTGTATTTCTTCCAGTTTTAATAATTGCGCCAACAGTTGATCTCTTCTCATCAAGCTGCTTGCCTATTGTCGAGTAGCTCATCCCAGCCTTGTGCTGCATTACAATTTTGTCCCTGGTGTCCTTAGACAGCTCTCTGGTCATGGTGGAGTGGTAGCAGTCTGACTGTTTGAGGGTGTGGACAGGTGTCTTTTATACAGATAACCAGTTCAAACAGGTGGCATTAATACAGGTACCGAGTGGAGGATAGACCCCCCCGCCCCCCATGGAAAGCCTGCGTTTGCCATTTTGTAGCTGTACTCACTGTCACTTATAGTGTCCTGGGTACTAGGATTAGTGTTTTTGTTGCAAAGGAATTGTTACAAAGTCACAGCGATTCAAGACGTGAAGCATGGCGCAGCTCACTGGTATCGGAACCTCCGGCTTTTGTCTTTTTGCCCAGGTTAGCATTTGAGTTGCACCCATCAGCGGCCCACAGTGCCAGCCCTAGTGTTCAGGGATCCCATGCATAGTAATCTAGTTGCATTAGCCCCGTTTGGCACACCACAAACTTTGCGACTAAGCCACACCATCCAGGGAGTGCAGCTGCTATGGGGCCCAGAGCAGAGAGGGGCCCACCTTCCCTGTCAAAGTTACATGTGTTATATACATTTTTGGAGGCCCTAACACGGTATGTAATAATGTGAATTGGGGGTACTATGCTGCATAGTGTGTACTGGCAGCCCTACAATGTAACATAACATGAACTAGGGCACTACTATGATTCATTAAATAAACTAAGGCACCATTATGGGGCATAACATTAACTAAAGCACTACTATGGTTCAGAAAATGAATATTATAGGGCATAAAATTGACAACTGCTGCAGAGAAGTGTCTCTCTAGAAGTATGATTTAACGACTGGCGGGATGTCGGCTGTCCATATCCTGACAGCGGCATCCCATCCACCAGAAGCACAAAGAGTCCCCTTGCGGGCTCACTGCACTCACCATGCTGTGGGCTGTGCTCACCATAGGATCTATTCCCACTTTATGGACGAGTGGGAATAGTTCTGTTTTGACGGGATTCTTGCTGGCAGCATTGTAGGCTGTCGGGATTCTGGCGTCGGTATCCTGACCACCAGGATCCTGACAGCCGGCAAATTGAACGGCTCCCCTCTAGAAGCATTGGGACAAAATGTTGCTATGGGGCCCCCAAAGTCCTGGCTACGCACCTGTGTATATGGGCACATCTGTTGTACATACTGTACATTCTTCTCATCTGTGAGAGTTCGAGGCACAGACAGTCCCTTATTATATGCCTAAATCCTACAATCTCTCTTACATTTGAAAGAGGCAGATTTATCAAAGTTTGGAGAGTGATAAAGTGGAAAGAGATAGTACCAACCAATCAACTGCCTGTAACAAGGCAGTTAGGAGTTAGGAGCTCATTAGGGTCGACGCGGCAACAACCTGGGTTTTTGTGACAGTTATCCCTTTTCCACCAAAAACCCAGGTCTGACTTGCATTTCCAGACACAGTTCCACGCAGTGGCGGATTTTAACCCATGTATAATCCGCCATCCCGCTCAGTGGATGGACTGCACTGGCTTCACTGTGACTGGCAGTAACTTCCTAATGAAAGTCCTACCTGTCAGTCACAGAGACAGAAGGCAGTCCAATTGGGAGGTATTTCCTCCCTCTGGGACTGCCAGACCGGGCTGTGATAAGCAGAGAGCTGGCTTTCTACAGGAAGTCACTCCCTGCCTTTGGCACACCCCAATCTGATCCGGTTTGTAAGGGCTACAGCAGGTGCAGTCCATAGAAGCCTGGTATTTGCGCATACGCAGTACCGTAACATCTGCGAATTGTGCAGGTGCTGGGACACGGGGCTGATAACAGTCTGTCTCCTCTTCTATTTCTGGCACGGGGGTAGCAGCAGCACTCCTACTAAGCATAAGTAGGAGCCACCACTGGTTCCAACCCAGGTCAGACTCGGGTCAGACCCTGTTTACACGTCAGCTTGGATCCAGGTTATTGCAAGGTCGGTCCCGTTTACACTGTACCTGGGTCTGCCATGCATATCACTCACAGACACTGCCTTGACGTGGGCCTCTGCATACACAGCCAATCAGCAGCTTTTTAACCCAAGTCAGATCACTCAGGTCGCACCGTTTATACCGCACCATTACTCGAGTCTGACCCTGTAGCTACCAGAGTCAGATTCCCACGTCACTCGACCTAGGTTATTTTCAAGGTCCCTTTTCCAGTGAGCCATGACCCCGGTAGACCCGGCAATAACCCAGGTTAAAGTGGCAGTGGAAAAGGGGTATGAAAGGGGTATCAGTGAAGGGCTGAATTGTTTGACCTCCTTAGGTAGCATTTGCTGCTCCCTCCTGCCTACCACTTCAATTCTTCATAACTCGGAACATCACAGCTTATGATCTATTAAAGGAATAAATGTATGTTACCAATGCAATTTATTTTATTTTCTCTCTTATCATTTTTATCTTTGGGCAGACACATATAAGAAAAAAAAACAAGATGGTGTAAGGGGCAGCTTACTTCCTCTGTAAGCACGAACCTACATGGAGTTAACAGAGACACAGGTCTAGGATGACCACCCCTAATGATCCACTTTAATTTAATCTTTCAGAATATTCTAGCGCATCACTGATCCCTCATTACTTCTACAGTATATATAAAATTCCACTTTATTCCACTTTGCTTGATCTTCTTTAACAATCTCACGGAAGTCTCCTCTTGAGTTATAGGTGATATATAGCTTTCCCAACAAGCACTACTATTGTGAAAACAGCCATAAATTTCTGCAATTACATCTCATACAATTGTACTCAATGGGATTTTGCTTTGTTTTATAAATCAGGTGATAATTACCGGATTCATCTGGCAGCCAGGAGACTTTGATAAATAGGACCTCCATGTCTTAATTAAAACAATGCTTTGAATCATTTGCAGCAAATTACATAGATCAGTAAGTGACAGCAAATGCTCGAGTTCTGCCAAATGAACCAGATAACCATCAACCACAGCTAAGGGGAAGAATAATGCAAGATTCTACCTGCCAACAAACTCCAGATCAGCAGAATTGATAATATACCCTGACGGTTCTGTTTCATGCCTTGCTTTCATATCAGATAAGCTTACAGTATGTGCATGGAAATGTATGTTCCAGTGTTTGGGTTCTTGGACCCATATGTAATGTTAAATCTGAGCACTTCTATAAATACATCTAAGGCTCACATCAGTTTTACATTCTCCTCGAGGTCACCATGATGTCATTAAAGTGATTAACTATGGAAAAAAGTCTGAAGATAGTAATTGGATATTTGGTGACATATTCTGAAAGTGATTGGCCAACTGTTGACAACCTTCTGGATGATAACTTTGGAGAAACTTCAGAATCCATGAGACTATGGGGGGTATTCAATTGTTTGAAAAGTCAGTTGGGTGTCTGTTTTTAGACAGGTAAGAAACACCCAACTGACTTTTCAAACAATTGAATTCCCCCATATGTGTCATCGAAGAATGGGTCTTCTCTGGCAACAGTCCTACCTCTGGGATGCAGTTAAAATGCCACCGGGCGGATCCCAGCGTCCAAAATACAGACATCGGAATCCCGACTTACCACCAGAATACTGACGTCAAAATGCCAACAGAGGTGGGATTCCCGAAATCAAAATACTGATACCTAGAATCCCGAACATCCTCTCAGTGGGACGCGCTCGTGTCCTGCTGCGGAAAGGGGGGGAAGGTTAGGTTTAGGCATTAGATGGGGGGGGGGGGTTAGGGTGTAGGGCCTGGGAAAGTTAGGGTTAGGTACCGGGGAGGGAGGGTTAGGTTTAGGCACTTAGAAGGGGAGGTTAGGGTTAGGCACCATGTGGGAGGGTTTGGTTTAGGCAGCGGGGAAGTAAGGTTTAGGGTCATGCACCCCCCGGGGAGGGTTAGGCACCCACAGGGGAGGGTTAGGATAGGGGACGGGGAAGTTTAGGGTGTTAACAGTGGGCTGTCGGGATTTTAATGGCAGGATGCCAATGTCGGTATTCTGACCATCAGTATCCTGTCCATCAGGATTACTGTAAATACTGTATGAACATTTACAAATTGAATACAATGTATCCAGCAGCACGTCTGATCTGCGCACTTGTCTGTTTGGCATCCACATACCACTTTTGGAAACGGACAAAATAAAATCATCCTGCTTCTACTTTTGTTGGTCCATGTGGCAATCCATATTGAGAACCACCCCTTCAGCCATTTCAATGAGTCAATGTGTACAGTATCTGTTGCATGGCTTCATGTTTTTATTACATTGCCAGAACTGCGCCCATAAATGTGTTTACCCATATAAGGAACACTCGGATTGTGCCCCACTGAATTCTAGGACTAAAGCCTAGACTAAGAGTCAAGTCCTTTAACAGGAGGAAAACAGGGAATGTCCTGATTTTAACTACACGCTCTCCACCCACCATCTTGCTCTCCAAGCCATGCACTGTCTAATTATAATTGGCATAGGTGCACGACATCAAAGGCCATTCGTACTGAGACAGCATTTTTTCAGATTATTAATGGAGTTTTAATGTTCTTGCTCAAATATTTTCTCCACATAGTACACAGTGGAAATGATTACATTTCTATTATAGTGCTAGTAGCTCTTGAGTTATGGCTTGCGTTGTTATATCTTCTTTCATCCTTGATGGGATTTTTCAGTCTCTTCTATTTTCTCCTTTCTTTATTCTCCATTGTGCCATCTATCATCTCCATTTCTTTTATATACTGTTTATACTGTGTGATCTCTTCCCTTTCTCTGTAGCCTGTCCTCTACCCATTTTTCTCACATATATGTTCTGTCCTAATGTCTACCGTATTTCTGTTGCTTTTTCTCATTTAACCTCATATTGCCAAATGTCTGTGCTTATCGTAAATTCTATAACCCAAGCGCATTATAACTAGTGATGAGCGGGTTCGGCTCCTCTGAAACCGAACCCCCCCGAACTTCACCCATTTTACACGGGTCCGAGGCATACTCGGATTCTCCCGTATGGCTCGGTTAACCCGAGCGCGCCCGAACGTCATCATCCCGCTGTCGGATTCTCGCGAGATTCGGATTCTATATAAGCAGCCGCGCGTCGCCGCCATTTTCACTCGTGCATTGGAAATGTTAGGGAGAGGACGTGGCTGGCGTCCTCTCCGTTTATTAATGTTGATACAAATATTTGTGCTTATTGCTTAATTGTGGGGACTGGGGAGCAGCTGTATTATATAGGAGGAGTACAGTGCAGAGTTTTGCTGATCAGTGACCACCAGTTTTATCCGTTCTCTGCCTGAAAAACGCTCAATATCTGTGCTCAGTGTGCTGCATATATCTGTGCTCACACTGCTTAATTGTGGGGACTGGGGACCAGCAGTATTATATAGCAGGAGTACAGTGCAGAGTTTTGCTGACCAGTGACCACCAGTATTATACGTTGTCTGCCTGAAAAACGCTCCATATCTGTGCTCAGTGTGCTGCATATATCTGTGTTCACACTGCTTTATTGTGGGGACTGGGGACCAGCAGTATTATATAGGAGGAGTACAGTGCAGAGTTTTGCTGACCAGTGACCACCAGTATTATAAGTTGTCTGCCTGAAAAACGCTCCATATCTGTGCTCAGTGTGCAGCATATATCTGTGCTCACACTGCTTTATTGTGGGGACTGGGGAACAGCAGTATTATATAGGAGGAGTACAGTGCAGAGTTTTGCTGACAGTGACCACCAGTATATATAGCAGTATGGTACGGAAGGCCACTGCTCTACCTACCTCTGTGTCGTCAAGTATACTATCCATCTAGATTCTATGCCTGTGGTGCATTTTAGTTTTGCAGTTTGCTGACAGTGACCACCAGTATATATAGCAGTACGGTACGGAAGGCCACTGCTCTACCTGCCTCTGTGTCGTCAAGTATACTATCTATCTAGATTCTATACCTGTGGTGCATTTTAGTTTTGCAGTTTGCTGACAGTGACCACCAGTATATATAGCAGTACGGTACGGAAGGCCACTGCTCTACCTACCTCTGTGTCGTCAAGTATACTATCCATCTAGATTCTATACCTGTGGTGCATTTTAGTTTTGCAGTTTGCTGACAGTGACCACCAGTATATATAGCAGTACGGTACGGAAGGCCACTGCTCTACCTACCTCTGTGTCGTCAAGTATACTATCCATCTAGATTCTATACCTGTGGTGCATTTTAGTTTTGCAGTTTGCTGACAGTGACCACCAGTATATATAGCAGTACGGTACGGAAGGCCACTGCTCTACCTACCTCTGTGTCGTCAAGTATACTATCCATCTAGATTCTATACCTGTGGTGCATTTTAGTTTTGCAGTTTGCTGACAGTGACCACCAGTATATATAGCAGTACGGTACGGAAGGCCACTACTCTACCTACCTCTGTGTCATCAAGTATACTATCCATCTAGATTCTATACCTGTGGTGCATTTTAGTTTTGCAGTTTGCTGACAGTGACCACCAGTATATATAGCAGTACGGTACGGATGGCCACAGCTCTACCTACCTCTGTGTCGTCAAGTATACTATCCATCTAGATTCTATACCTGTGGTGCATTTTAGTTTTGCAGTTTGCTGACAGTGACCACCAGTATATATAGCAGTACGGTACGGAAGGCCACTGCTCTACCTACCTCTGTGTCGTCAAGTATACTATCCATCTAGATTCTATACCTGTGGTGCATTTTAGTTTTGCAGTTTGCTGACAGTGACCACCAGTATATATAGCAGTACGGTACGGAAGGCCACTGCTCTACCTACCTCTGTGTCATCAAGTATACTATCCATCTAGATTCTATACCTGTGGTGCATTTTAGTTTTGCAGTTTGCTGACAGTGACCACCAGTATATATAGCAGTACGGTACGGAAGGCCACTGCTCTACCTACCTCTGTGTCGTCAAGTATACTATCCATCTAGATTCTATACCTGTGGTGCATTTTAGTTTTGCAGTTTGCTGACAGTGACCACCAGTATATATAGCAGTACGGTACGGAAGGCCACTGCTCTACCTACCTCTGTGTCGTCAAGTATACTATCCATCTAGATTCTATACCTGTGGTGCACTTTAGTTTTGCAGTTTACTGACAGTGACCACCAGTATATATAGCAGTACGGTACGGAAGGCCACTGCTCTACCTACCTCTGTGTCGTCAAGTATACTATCCATCTAGATTCTATACCTGTGGTGCATTTTAGTTTTGCAGTTTGCTGACAGTGACCACCAGTATATATAGCAGTACGGTACAGAAGGCCATTGCTCTGCCTACCTCTGTGTCGTCAAGTATACTATCCATCTAGATCAGGCTTGTCCAACCCGCGGCCCGCGGGCCGCATGCGGCCCAAGTCGGCTAGTAATGCGGCCCAGGAGCAGCGCTGCAGCAGAGGTTTTTTTTTTTTTTTGAGTACGGACACCACATGTGAGGCTGAGCCGGCCCCAGCAGGCTGTCAGCACATCCTGATTGGATTGCTGCTGCTGGGACCAGCACCAGCTCACGCCCTCTCCGCTGTCAGTCATAGTGTAGCCCTCCTCCGCTGCATAGCGGCACACGTGACTGAGCAGCGCGAGAGTAGAGGAGCCCAGCGGAGAAGTTGGTTGTACAAGAACACGTGGAGCGGCGGACGGAGACGGAGGCAGCGCTGCAGGAGCGGTAAGTATGTGTCTGTGCGTGTGTGTGTGTTTTTTTACAGCTACAAGGGGCACAGTACAAGGGCGCAGCTACAAGGGGCACAGTACAAGGGGGCAGCTACAGGGCCACAACTACAAGGGGCACAGTACAAGGGGGCAGCTACAAGGGGCACAGTACAAGGGGGCAGCTACAGGGCCACAACTACAAGGGGCACAGTACAAGGGGGCAGCTACAAGGGGCACAGTACAAGGGGGCAGCTACAGGGCCACAACTACAAGGGGCACAGTACAAGGGGGCAGCTACAGGGCCACAACTACAAGGGGCACAGTACAAGGGGACAGCTACAGGGCCACAACTACAAGGGGCACAACTACAAGGGGCACAGTACAAGGGGCACAGCTACAGGGGCACAACTACAAGGGGCACAGTACAAGGGGGCAGCTACAAGGGGCACAGTACAAGGGGGCAGCTACAAGGGGTACAGTACAAGGGGGCAGCTACAGGGGCACAACTACAAGGGGCGCAGTACAAGGGGGCAGCTACAAGGGGCACAGTACAAGGGGGCAGCTACAGGGCCACAACTACAAGGGGCACAGTACAAGGGGCAGCTACAAGGGGCACAGTACAAGGGGGCAGCTACAGGGCCACAACTACAAGGGGCACAGTACAAGGGGGCAGCTACAGGGGCACAACTACAAGGGGCGCAGTACAAGGGGGCAGCTACAAGGGGCACAGTACAAGGGGGCAGCTACAAGGGGCACAGTACAAGGGGGCAGCTACATGGGCACAACTATAAGGGGCACAGTACAAGGGGCACAGCTACAGGGGCACAACTACAAGGGGCACAGTACAAGGGGGCAGCTACAAGGGGCACAGTACAAGGGGGCAGCTACAGGGGCACAACTACAAGGGGCGCAGCTATAGTGGCACAGCTACAAGGGGCGCAGCTACAGGGGCACAACTACAAGGGACGCAGCTACAGGGGCACAGCTACTAGGGGCACAGTACAAGGAGCGCAGCTACAGGGGCACAACTACAAGGGGTACAACTACAAGGGGCACAGTACAAGGGGCGCAGCTACAGGGGCACAACTACAAGGGGCACAGTACAAGGGGCGCAGCTACAGGGGCACAACTACAAGGGGCGCAGCTATAGTGGCACAGCTACAAGGGGCGCAGCTACAGGGGCACAACTACAAGGGATGCAGCTACAGGGGCACAGCTACAAGTAAGTTTAATATGTTAACTATGTTTTCTATGTTTTTTTTGGATGATCAGGTATCGTTACTGTTGTTTTATTTTATGTGCGGCCCAAACCAAATTTTCATCTTCTAATGTGGCCCAGGGAAGGTAAAAGGTTGGACACCCCTGATCTAGATTCTATACCTGTGGTGCATTTTAGTTTTGCAGTTTGCTGACAGTGACCACCAGTATATATAGCAGTACGGTACGGAAGGCCACTGCTCTACCTACCTCTGTGTCGTCAAGTATACTATCCATCTAGATTCTATACCTGTGGTGCATTTTAGTTTTGCAGTTTGCTGACAGTGACCACCAGTATATATAGCAGTACGGTACAGAAGGCCACTGCTCTAACTACCTCTGTGTCGTCAAGTATACTATCCATCTAGATTCTATATCTGTGGTGCATTTTAGTTTTGCAGTTTGCTGACAGTGACCACCAGTATATATAGCAGTACGGTACGGAAGGCCACTGCTCTACCTACCTCTGTGTCGTCAAGTATACTATCCATCTAGATTCTATACCTGTGGTGCATTTTAGTTTTGCAGTTTGCTGACAGTGACCACCAGTATATATAGCAGTACGGTACGGAAGGCCACAGCTCTACCTACCTGTGTGTCGTCAAGTATACTATCCATCTAGATTCTATACCTGTGGTGCATTTTAGTTTTGCAGTTTGCTGACAGTGACCACCAGTATATATAGCAGTACGGTACGGAAGGCCACTGCTCTACCTACCTCTGTGTTGTAAAGTATACTATCCATCTAGATTCTATACCTGTGGTGCATTTTAATTTTGCAGTTTGCTGACAGTGACCACCAGTATATATAGCAGTACGGTACGGAAGGCCACTGCTCTACCTACCTCTGTGTCGTCAAGTATACTATCCATCTAGATTCTATACCTGTGGTGCATTTTAGTTTTGCAGTTTGCTGACAGTGACCACCAGTATATATATTGCAGTACGGTACGGAAGGCCACTGCTCTACCTACCTCTGTGTCGTCAAGTATACTATCCATCCATACCTGTGGTGCATTTCAGTTGTGCGCAGTATATATAGTAGTAGGCCATTGCTATTGATACTGGCATATAATTCCACACATTAAAAAATGGAGAACAAAAATGTGGAGGTTAAAATAGGGAAAGATCAAGATCCACTTCCACCTCGTGCTGAAGCTGCTGCCACTAGTCATGGCCGAGACGATGAAATGCCATCAACGTCGTCTGCCAAGGCCGATGCCCAATGTCATAGTAGAGAGCATGTAAAATCCAAAAAACAAAAGTTCAGTTAAATGACCCAAAAATCAAAATTAAAAGCGTCTGATGAGAAGCGTAAACTTGCCAATATGCCATTTACGACACGGAGTGGCAAGGAACGGTTGAGGCCTTGGCCTATGTTCATGGCTAGTGGTTCAGATTCACATGAGGATGGAAGCACTCATCCTCTCGCTAGAAAACTGCAGTGCCACTCCTAGATGGGCCAGGTGTTTGTGTCGGCCACTTGGGTCGCTTAGCTTAGTCACACAGCGACCTTGGTGCGCCTCTTTTTTTCTTTGCATTATGTGCTGTTTGGGGACAATTTTTTTGAATTGCCATCCTGCCTGACACTGCAGTGCCACTCCTAGATGGGCCAGGTGTTTGTGTCGGCCACTTGTGTCGCTTAGCTTAGTCACACAGCGACCTTGGTGCGCCTCTTTTTTTCATTGCATCATGTGCTGTTTGGGGACTATTTTTTTGAAGTGCCATCCTGTCTGAAACTGCAGTGCCACTCCTAGATGGTCCAGGTGTTTGTGTCGGCCACTTGTGTCGCTTAGCTTAGTCACACAGCGACCTTGGTGCGCCTCTTTTTTTCTTTGCATCATGTGCTGTTTGGGGACTATTTTTTTAAAGTGCCATCCTGTCTGACACTGCAGTGCCACTCCTAGATGGGCCAGATGTTTGTGTCGGCCACTTGGGTCGCTTAGCTTAGTCACATAGCTACCTCATTGCACCTCTTTTTTTCTTTGCATCATGTGCTGTTTGGGGACTATTTTTTGAAGTGCCATCCTGTCTGACACTGCAGTGCCACTCCTAGATGGGCCAGGTGTTTGTGTCGGCCACTTGTGTCGCTTAGCTTAGTCACACAGCGACCTTGGTGCGCCTCTTTTTTTCTTTGCATCATGTGCTGTTTGGGGACAATTTTTTTGAAGTGCCATCCTGCCTGACACTGCAGTGCCACTCCTAGATGGGCCAGGTGTTTGTGTCGGCCACTTGTGTCGCTTAGCTTAGTCACACAGCGACCTTGGTGCGCCTCTTTTTTTCTTTGCATCATGTGCTGTTTGGGGACTATTTTTTTGGAAGTACCATCCTGTCTGACACTGCAGTGCCACTCCTAGATGGGCCAGGTGTTTGTGTCGGCCACTTGTGTCGCTTAGCTTAGTCACACAGTGACCTTGGTGCGCCTCTTTTTTTCTTTGCATCATGTGCTGTTTGGGGACTATTTTTTTGAAGTGCCATCCTGTCTGACACTGCAGTGCCACTCCTAGATGGGCCAGGTGTTTGTGTCGGCCACTTGGGTCGCTTAGCTTAGTCACACAGCGACCTTGGTGCGCCTCTTTTTTTCTTTGCATCATGTGCTGTTTGGGGACAATTTTTTTGAAGTGCCATCCTGCCTGACACTGCAGTGCCACTCCTAGATGGGCCAGGTGTTTGTGTCGGCCACTTGTGTCGCTTAGCTTAGTCACACAGCGACCTTGGTGCGTCTCTTTTTTTCTTTGCATCATGTGATGTTTGGGGACTATTTTTTTAAAAGTGCCATCCTGTCTGACACTGCAGTGCCACTCCTAGATGGGCCAGGTGTTTGTGTCGGCCACTTGTGTTGCTTAGCTTAGTCACACAGCGACCTTGGTGCGCCTCTTTTTTTCTTTGCATCATGTGCTGTTTGGGGACTATTTTTTTGAAGTGCCATCCTGTCTGACACTGCAGTGCCACTCCTAGATGGGCCAGGTGTTTGTGTCGGCCACTTGTGTTGCTTAGCTTAGCAATCCAGCGACCTCAGTGCAAATTTTAGGACTAAAAATAATATTGTGAGGTGTGAGGTGTTCAGAATAGACTGAAAATGAGTGTAAATTATGGTTATTGAGGTTAATAATACTATGGGATTAAAATGACCCCCAAATTCTATGATTTATGCTGTTTTTGAGGGTTTTTTGTAAAAAAACACCCGAATCCAAAACACACCCGAATCCGACAAAAAATTTTCAGGGAGGTTTTGCCAAAACGCGTTCGAATCCAAAACACGGCCACGGAACCGAATCCAAAACCAAAACACAAAACCCGAAAAATTTCCGGTGCACATCACTAATTATAACGTACATATCAAATAATTTGGGATTCATTTATACACTTCAAAAATATAGTATAGAAATTGGTCCAGGTGGAACAATTTACAACTAGCAAAAAAGTACCCATTGTGGAACAGAAGTATAGAAAAAAAAAAGCTAGCGTTAGGTGTAATTTTAGGGCAGAGACTGCCCTTCTTACATGGTAATGGTGTATCCAACCAAAAAAGTAGGGACTTCACCGTTCAAGGGGAAATGTACCAAAGCTTGGACAAATAATTTTTCCAAACACAGCCTATCTATTGAAACTGATTTACTGGCACTTGGGGTAATTCAGACCTGATCGCCGCTGTGCGTTTTCACACAGCAGGCGATCAGGTCTGAACTGCGCATGCGTATGCACCGCAATGTGCTGGCGTGATGGACCACAGCAACTGGGATCGCTGGTCAGCGATGGCTTTGTGCGAAGGCTCCGATCGCACGGGCGTTCGCAAGGAGATTGACAGGAAGAGGGTGTTTGTGGGTGGCAACTGAGCGTTTTCAGGGAGTGTTTGGAAAAACGCAGACATGTACAAGCGTTCGATGGGAGGGTATCTGACGTCAAATCAGGTCGCGGACAGGCTGATGTGATCGCAGCGGCTGAGTAAGTCCTGGGCTGCGCAGAGACTGTACAAAATCAGTTTTGTGCAGCTCTGCTACACATGCGATCGCACACTTGCACAGCTAAAATACACCCCGCCTATAGGCGGCGACTATCCAATCGCAGGGCTGCAAAAATCGCTGACCAGCGATCAGGTCTGAATTACCCCCTTTATCTCTATCCTCTTTATCTCTCTCCAAGGTTTGATGCATCTCCCCCAAAGTGTGCGATGTGATAGTGTGTAAAGAAGTCCATGTGTGAGATGTGATAGTGTGTAATGAGTTGTGTATAGTGTTTGGTGTAGTAGATATAGGGGGTAATTCCAAGTTGATCGCAGCAGGAAATTTTTTAGCAGTTGGGCTAAACCATGTGCACTGCAGGGGGGGCAGATATGACATTTGCAGAGAGAGTAAGATTTGGGTGGGTTATTTTGTTTCTGTGCAGGGTAAATACTGGCTGCTTTATTTTTACACTGCAATTTAGATTGCAGATTGAACTCACCACACCCAAATCTATCTCTCTCTGCACGTTATATCTGCTCCCCCCTGCAGTGCACATGGTTTTGTCCAACTGCTAAAAAATTTCCTGTTACAATCAACTTTGAATTACCCCCCATGTGCACTGCAGGTGTGGCAGATATAACATGTGCAGAAAGAGTTAGATTTGGGTGGGTTATTTTATTTCTGTGCAGGGTAAATACTGGCTGCTTTATTTTTACACTGCAAATTAGATTGCAGATTGAACACACCACACCCAAATCTAACTCTCTCTGCACATGTTATATCTGCCTCCCCTGCAGTGCACATGGGCCCTCATTCCGAGTTGTTCGCTCGCTAGCTGTTTTTAGCAGCTTTGCACACACTAAGCCGCCACCTACTGGGAGTGAATCTTAGCTTTGCAGAATTGCGAACGAAAGATTCGCATAATTGCGAATAGAAATTTCTTTGCCGTTTCTGAGTAGCTCGGGACTTACTCTGCCACTGCGATCAGTTCAGTCAGTTTCGTTCCTGGTTTGACGTCACAAACACACCCAGCGTTCGCCCAGACACTCCCCCGTTTCTCCAGCCACTCCCGCGTTTTTCCCAGAAACGTAAGCGTTTTTTCGCACACACCCATAAAACGGCCAGTTTCCGCCCAGAAACACCCACTTCCTGTCAATCACACTCCGATCACCAGAACGAAGAAATTTCTTCGTTAAGCCGTGAGTAAAATACCTAACTTTTTGGCAAATTTACTTGGCGCAGACGCACTGCGAACATTGCGCATGCGCAGTTTGCGACAAATCGCTCCGTTGCGAAAACCACTAACGAGCGAACAACTCGGAATGAGGGCCATGGTTTTGCCCAACTGCTAAAAAAATTCCTGCTGCGATCAACTTGGAATTACCCCCATAGTACTAACTAACCATTAGGCTATGTAAGTTGTATAACGGATGGATGCACCCTCAATTACAACAGTGTGCAAATTAAGGTTTTGTGAGTCTTTTTCAGGAAACAGAGAATGATGTATCGGTTTACTAGACATGGGGGGTAATTCCAAGTTGATCGCAGCAGGATTTTTGATAGCAATTGGGCAAAACCATGGCCCTCATTCCGAGTCGTTCGCTCGGTAATTTTCATCGCATCGCAGTGAAATTCCGCTTAGTACGTATGCGCAATATTCGCACTGCGACTGCGCCAAGTAATTTTACAATGAAGATAGTATTTTTACTCACGGCTTTTTCTTCGCTCCGGCGAACGTAGTGTGATTGACAGGAAATGGGTGTTACTGGGCGGAAACACGGCGTTTTAGGGGCGTGTGGATAAAAACGCTACCGTTTCCGGAAAAAACGCAGGAGTGGCCGGAGAAACGGTGGAGTGTCTGGGCGAACGCTGGGTGTGTTTATGATGTCAAACCAGGAACGACAAGCACTGAACTGATCGCAGATGCCGAGTAAGTCTGAAGCTACTCTGTAACTGCTAAGTAGTTTGAAATCGCAATATTGCGAATACATCGGTCGCAATTTTAAGAAGCTAAGATACACTCCCAGTAGGCGTAGGCTTAGCGTGAGCAACTCTGCTAAATTCGCCTTGCGAGCGATCAACTCGGAATGAGGGCCCATGTGCACTGCAGGGGAGGCAGATATAACATGTGCAGAAATAGTTAGATTTGGGTGGGTTATTTTATTTCTGTGCAGGGTAAATACTGGCTGCTTTATTTTTACACTGCAAATTAGATTGCAGATTGAACACACCCCACCTAAATCTAACTCTCTCTGCACATGTTATATCTGCCTCCCCTGCAGTGCACATGGGCCCTCATTCAGAGTTGTTTGCTCGTTCTTTTTCTTCGCATCGGTGCGATAAGTCGCAAACTGCGCATGCGCAATGGTCGCAGTGCGTCGGCGCCAAGTAATTAGCACAAAAGTTTGGTATTTTACTCACAGCGTAACGAAGAATTTTCATCGTTCTGGTGATCGGAGTGTGATTGACAGGAAGTGGGTGTTTCTGGGCGGAAACTGACCGTTTAATGGGTGTGTGTGAAAAAACGCTGGCGTTTCTGTAAAAAACGCGGGAGTGGCTGGAGAAACAGGGGAGTGTCTGGGCGAACGCTGGGTGTGTTTGTGACGTCAAACCCGGAACGAAACTGACTGAACTGATCGCACTGGCAGAGTAAGTCTCGAGCTACTCGGAAACTACTGAGAAATTTGTAATCGCTATTCTATTCGCAATTCTGCGAACCTTTCGTTCGCAATTCTGCACAGCTAATATTCACTCCCAGTAGGCGGCGGCTTAGCGTGTGCAAAGCTGCTAAAAGCAGCTAGCGAGCGAACAACTCGGAAAGAGGGCCATGGTTTTGCCCAATTGCTAACAAAAATCCTGCTGCGATCAACTTGGAATTACCCCCATGGTGTGGACTCATGTATGTGGCCCTAAGCAGATAAGATATAGTAGTTACAGCTGGTGCTGTCCACGAACAGTCAAGTTGATGTCTGTTTAGAGTTAGACACAGATTTTATCATGTTTATGTTGCTATTATGCTGTTGTCTCATTTCATGTTAAATTGTTAATTGATTTTATTCCTTCATCCGTTAGCTCAGTACATCTAGTGTTTCAAGGCTGCTTAAAACTCACAATGAAAGGAAATCTGTTGTTGTGCATTTACCTATTAAATAGCAAAATGCAACAAAAACATATCACTTCAGGGGTCATCCACGGGTGTGGTATGAGTTGCCGATGCTTGGGATCCCAGCGGCCCGCATACCGGCGCCGGGATCCCGACAGCCAGTATATCAAGTGCCACCCGTCACCCACCACCAAAGCAATCACAGCTAGGAAATCAGATAAACTAAATTATGACCATACAGAAATACAAAAGTGAGCAGAGTTGTTACTAGTGCATATCCACGGTGATTCATAAATTAGACCCACTTTTATTGTTTAGTTCTTCTCAGTACTCCATGTATGAAATGATGCCAGTAACAGAAATACAGAAGATGTAGGCACTATGAAACAGGAAAGAGAGAGCTGCAATGTCCTCATTGCCTGAGCGACACGGGCTGTGGGTGCATAATAACCTGGATTGTGCATAGAAGTGGTAACAATTTACGTAAGGCTCAACAATGCTGCTTAGGCCTCCCTGAGTCCCCCTCTGCTAGTCTGGGGGTCTATAATGCTAGGGTTGGCCATTGATCATCGATGTTTGCGATTAATCTATGGTTGTCAGCCAATGTTAGCTGTACCTTCAATGGCAGAGAACCACATGGATTCCCACCATCGATAGTTTTCTTTTTAATGCTTGCTTTACAGCTTGCACAATAGTGCAAGGTTGGTAGCAGTTAGTGTGCGCTGAGAAGGGTGGGACGGGGCCACATGGGACTGGCTGAGCTCAGCATTCAGTCAGTGGCCCTTCCCCACACGCTATCTATCTATCTATCTATCTATCTATCTATCTATCTATCTATCTATCTATCTATCTATCTATCTATCTAGACTTTGGGAGTGCAGCATTAAGGATTAGATTATGAGAAATCACTGAGTCTGTGACTCCTCCTCCAGCAGTCCTGTCAGTGTGTTGCTGTGCTGCGCGATGCTCAGACAAACAGGGAAAACTGTGTGACCCCATGTCCTGAGGGACGGGGATGGGAGTCTAGGAGAGGGAACAGTAAACTTTCTATTGGCCGATGTCGGACCGCATGACATCATCACACAATAACCTTACAACTAAGTGTGAACTAACGCAACTTATCTAGAAATAACGACACAGACCACTGAAATGCCATTAAAATCGGTCAACCGTTATATATTTTAATTATAATACTTAAACTAAGTATGGTGGCAAATAAGAAAGAACGGCGAGATCAACAGTAACATTACGACTTATTGCCACTACACATGTCCACGACATGACTTTATTTATCTCATTGGCTACGCCAATAAGTGATGAGTCTCAAACTCTCTCCCCAATACACTGTGATAGGGCCGGCCAGACAGCCAAGCCCAAAGACCCCCGGTAAGGAGGGCCAGAGTATACAATGTATTGGGCAAAGAGCGCACCTCCAAACAGCGGTGCAATAGCAACTGTAACCACCGTTCTTTCTGACCACACACCAGCTCGGCAGGAGCCGGTGCCACCACCATACTCGAAAAACAGACCACTACAACCACTACAACACAACCTGACTATTCCCTAACTAACTCAAGCCAGGCTATCGACTACCCTAAAAATCCTCTCCAAGAATAAACAAATACCCTCATTCGTCAAATGGACGCCATCAGGTCTAAATAAATGGGCATCCTTAAAATGAATAAGTGGGTGGGAGACTACTGTGTCACCAAAATACTGACCGCACTACTGGAATGGCCAGGGGAGGAGACGGGAGGGGAACGACCTGTCCCAAAGTGAAAACCTGCAAAACCTGCCACGGAGGGCGCCCCCTATTTCAACAGCGTGGCTGGAGCCACCGACTGGCTTGCCAAAGCAGTTATGCCTGCCATATAACCTGCCAACAATGAGAAGGGCAAACGTCACCTGTAAGCGCTGCAGCAGGGGCCAATGCGTGGAACCTATCCCACTGTCGTCTAGAAATAGAGTTGATGGTACGTGCCGCGCAACAAAGTGTACGTTAATACACAAGCAGTGCAAGACCAGGTGGGCCAACAAGTGAAGAACGGGAAGCGAAGACGATCGCTGTCTGTTGATCACCTGAACCACGCCCAGATTGTCACACCAGGAGACCACGTGCTGGTCTCTAACCCGTTCACCCCACAGCTCCAATGCAACTACAATGGGAAAAAGTTCCAGCAACAAAAGGTTTCGGGTTAAGCCCCACTGGAACCAGGAATCCGGCCAAGGGGCAGCAGACCATGCACCATCGAGGTACACATCATACCCCCAGGAACCCAACGCATCGGTGAACAACTGGATACCTGGACTGTGGACTGTATCTGACAGCCAAATGGATACATCATTGAACTCACTTAAAAAGGTATCCCAAACTCGCAGATCCCTGCAAATCTCGGATGACAAACTAATGAAGTGATGTGGCCGCTGCACGCCAGCCGTTGCCCGCTCAAATTTGCAACAAAAGATCCTACCCATGGGGATGATCCTGCAAGCAAAATTGAAAAGACAGAGAAGGGATTGACACTGGTGCAAAGTAACCTTGCCACCCGCCAACGCCCTTTCAATCCCTCCACGCAGTTTGGGAACTTTGTCTAAGGGCAAATGGCAGCAGCCCGCCTCAGTATCTATTTCTATGCCCAGATACAAGAGGCGAGTGCAGGGACCCTGCATTTGTCAGGAGAGATCGGTACTCCGAACTTAGAAAAGAGTGCTATCAAAGAAAAAGAGTAATTACATGGATTCCATGTAATTATGCGAACACTATGGTTAAAAGATATCAAATGTCCAATTTGAAAAATGGTTCCCCTATCATATACCCAACTGGCCTGATCCCTGTAGACCGGCGGTATGGGGGCTACTAAATGGAACCCCAAAATGTGTCAGGAAAAGTTGGACCGCTGTCTAAATGGACAACATATTCCATAAACTATAAGAAACAGCTTAAATTAAGATATTAATTTAAGCCCTGGGTCTGGATTGTATCCAGTCTGTGGGTGAGATTCAAATAATATATCACGCCCAATTTTCTTTCTAAAAGGATCTCCATTATTGTGCATATTGTGCCCGTAGTGATCAGGTTTAGCTGTGTAAAGGGCTGGGTGCCTCCCTACTCCGGGGGTAGCAAGCTGAAATAATGATACCACGCCCCTGAGGGCAGAAACAGAACAGGCGTGGAAAGGGGTGAAAAGAATTGAATCCCGCCCTATGAATCCAGCGGGACTCTAATTGCAAAAGTTGTTTTGGTCTATTGTCCCCTCGCAATGTGGCTGGTATCTGGTCTACTTGTCAGGAATCGGCGGTCAGCTGCGTCTCACCTACCAGCGCGCTGGTGTGCAGGCCTCCGGAGGTCATGGCCCCAGTCGCAGGCTGAATGGATGCGCTGACCGCGAGCGTCATTTCCCGTGTCACTGAGTGCCCCTGAGTCTGGTCCTGCGTTTGTGTTCTGCTGTGTGCCGGCATCCGGTCCGTGTGGATGCTGCTGTGATTCCTGCTTCCAATCCAGCCCTGAGTTTCCAGCCAGAACACCGCAACCAATCACTGCAGAGCAAGAGGTATAAGTTCCTGTCCGGGGCTCACTCTCATTGCCTCGGACAACGAGTCACATACCCTGTGTCGAGTTCTCCCAGTTCCTGTGTTCCTGTTTCCAGCGATCCTTTGTGGATATCTCACTTGCTCCAGATTCCGTTTCCACAGCTCTCCTGTTACTCCGGACTCCAGCTACATCCAGCTTCAAAACCCATCAGCAGTAAGAGACTCTCCTCAGGTGTTTTTTCTTATTACTTACCTGTGCACTAATTGTCAGCATACCATCTGTGCAACTCAGCCGCATAACATCTATTGGCTTAGAGACTGTCTCCTGCTTTAGCCTAAGTGTGGCTATATGGACTTGTGCTTTAACAGAGACTGTGAGTTACTCATATACCGGAGTTCTGCTTTCATTACCATTATCCGTTTATCTTGTGTTATTCAGAGACTGTGTATTTTCAAATACTACCGGAGTTCTGTTATCTCATCTGCATTTCATTATCAAGTTATTTACGTTCTGCTACAAAGACTTTTATGTTATTTGGATTCGGTTATCTGTCATAAGTTTTCTACATTACCGGTTTCCATCATATTCAGTATTGTACCATCTGCTTTACATTAATAAATATCAGCGCTTATGCGCAGGACTTTTATATTGCCTCCCTGCTTTATACATCGCACCAACACTGACCCACTAGCGCCCCCGCCGGGGACAGACAAATCCAGAGACCTGACAGTTTATCCGAGGCCCATGGACCCGGACGGTGGTCAGAGTGTGGGGTCAGGGACACTCCAAGGCTTAGTGTCATGACTAGATGGTCAAGAGGCTGCGCAGCAGCAGATTATACAATACCTGCAGGAAATGTCTTCTCGTTTAGACACTCTGCAACAGTCATTTCCAACCTCAGCTCCTCCAGTGTCCTCATCTGTTTCTGCTCCTGTTCCTAGTTCCATAGTTTCTACCTCTCCAGTTGCTCCTATTCCAATGTCTCGCATCCATCTTCCTACACCAATTAAATTTGATGGTAATCCTAAAATGTGTTGTGGATTTTTGAATCAATGCGAAGTCCACTTTGAATTGCAACCACAGAACTTTCCAACACCTAGAGCAAAGGTTGCCTATATTTTCTCTCTGTTAGCTGGTTCTGCTCTGAATTGGGTCTCTCCGCTGTGGGAGCGAGCAGATGCACTACTGAATAATTATACAGAGTTTGTTGCCGCATTCCGACGCATTTTTGACGAGCCTGGGCATACGACTTCTGCTTCTTCAGACCTCCTTCAGATCCGCCAGGGAACACGTACTGTGGGTCAGTACGTCATCCAGTTCCAGACACTGGCATCAGAGATGAAGTGGAACAACCAGGCATTGGTTGCCGCCTTCTGGCATGGTCTGTCTGACCGCATAAAGGATGAATTGACTACTCGAGATCTACCAGAGCAACTGGAGGCCCTGATCTCTCTATGTGTCAAGTTAGATCTACGTTTACGCAAGCGAGCCTGTGAACGTTCTCGAGGTGATCTTCGCAAGCACCGAGTTATGCCTCCTGTACAGTCTCCACCTATCATTGCTGACGAACCTATGCAGGTAAACAAATTTCGTTTAACACCTGAGGAGTGGTCCAGAAGATTAAAGGGAAGACTGTGTCTCTACTGTGCTGCGGATGGTCATCTGATTGGTTCCTGCCCTGCTCGGTCGGGAAACGCCATGTCCTAACTTGCAAAGGAGGAGTCAAGTTAGGCACCTTGAATAAAGCTCCTTCATCTCAAGATTTAATATTGCCTGTCACTTTGGAAATGACGGATGGACTCCAGTCCTTGTCCGCTTTAATGGATTGTGGTGCTGCTGGGAATTTCATCACACAAGCTGCAGTGGATAGACTTTCTCTCCCAGTGTCAAAGCTGTCTCATCTGGTTTATCTTACTGCCATAGACGGAAGCCGTATTGCTGAAGGATCCATCACTCAGCAGACCAAGTTGGTAGTTCTGGGAGAGGGCTTCCTGCATTCTGAGCTCATCAAATTCCTGGTCATACCAAAAGCTACCTATGAGTTTGTACTGGGTATGCCTTGGCTTCAATTGCACAATCCACAATTTGACTGGTCTACCTTACAGTTGACGGCGTGGAGTTCCTCCTGTCTCTATTCATGCTTAGCTCAAGTATGTCCAATAAAATCCACAAGTGTAAAGCCTCAGTCTGGCCTTCCAGAGGCCTATCAGGAATTCACTGACGTCTTCAGTGAGAAAGCTGCTGATATCTTACCGCCTCATCGAGAATGGGACTGTCCCATTGATTTGGTCCCTGGGAGCAAGCCACCTAGAGGGCGAACATATCCTCTTTCAGTTCCAGAGACTCAAGCAATGAGCGAATATATTAAGGAGAATTTACAAAAAGGGTTTATCCGTCCATCTTCTTCTCCGGCCGGTGCGGGATTCTTCTTTGTTAAGAAAAAGGATGGAGGTCTACGCCCCTGTATTGATTATCGGGGGTTTAAATGACATCACGATTAAAAACAGCTACCCGTTACCTCTCATCACAGAGCTGTTTGACAGAGTCAGAGGTGCCTCCATCTTCACAAAACTGGATCTCCGCGGGGCTTACAATTTAATCAGGATTCGAAGTGGTGATGAGTGGAAAACCGCCTTCAATACTCGTGACGGCCACTACGAATATCTAGTGATGCCCTTCGGCTTGAGTAATGCCCCGGCTGTGTTCCAAAACTTCGTCAACGAAGTATTTAGAGATCTCCTTTATAAGTGTGTGGTTGTTTACCTCGATGACATCCTAATATTTTCCCGTAATTTAGTTACTCATCGCCAACAGGTAAAAGAGGTTCTTCGACGTCTTCGGCAGAATCATCTGTATGGCAAACTATCTAAATGTACGTTTGAAGCTTCTTCAATATCCTTCCTGGGATACATTATTTCCGGAACAGACCTTCAAATGGACCCAGCTAAACTAGAAGCCATAGAAAATTGGTCTCTTCCAACAACACTCAAGTCAGTTCAACGTTTTATTGGCTTCGCTAACTACTACAGGAAGTTTATTAAGGGCTTTTCCACATTAATAGCCCCAATTACCTGCCTAACCCGAAAAGGGGGAAATCCTTCCCAATGGTCTGATGAAGCACTGTCTGCTTTTCATAAAATAAAACAGGCTTTTATTTCAGCTCCCGTGTTACAATAGCCAGATGTCAACAAGGCCTTCATCTTGGAAGTAGACGCCTCAACGGTTGGCGTGGGCGCAGTCCTGTCACAGGTGGGCGTTGATGGTAAGACTCACCCTTGCAGGTTTTTCTCTCGTAGATTCCTGCCCGCAGAAATGAACTATACCATCGGTGACCAGGAGCTGTTGGCAATCAAATTGGCCCTTGAAGAATGGAGATATCTGCTGGAGGGTGCGAGATTCCCTATTGCCATCTACACAGATCACAAGAACCTTCTTTATTTGAAGGCAGCGCAGTGTCTGAATCACCGACAAACAAGGTGGGCCCTATTCTTTTCTTGTTTTGATTTTAAGTTGATGTTTAGACCTGGCTCACAACATGTTAAGGCAGATGCATTATCTCGCTCTATGAGCTCAGCTGAGGAATCATCAGAACAAGCTGCCCGACCCATATTAAATCCTGTGGTGTTCGCAGCTACAGGGGTGTCCCAAGTTCCACCTCCAGGCAAGATGTTTGTCTCTCCTGAGCTTCGTCCAAATCTCCTGTCCTGGGCTCATACATCTAAATTTACTGGTCACCCTGGAGTCTTAAAAACTTTCAAGTTTCTGTCCCAAACTTATTGGTGGCCTCATATGAAAGTAGATGTTCAGGAATTCATAGCTTCATGTCCCAAATGTGCTCAGCACAAAGTTCCTCGTCAGGCTCCTGCAGGCCAATTGCTACCAATTGCTACCAAATTCCATTCCCAAGCGCCCCTGGTCTCATTTATCAATGGACTTCATTTCCGATCTTCCTCCCTCTAATGGATATGATACCATCTGGGTAGTGGTTGATAGATTTTCAAAAATGGCACATTTCATCCCACTCATGGGATTACCCTCTGCTCCAAAGCTGGCACAGTTATTTCTTCGTGAAATCTTTAGGTTACATGGACTTCCAACAGAAATAATATCTGACCGTGGTGTACAGTTTGTGGCAAAGTTTTGGAGGCTCTGTGTTCTGCGCTACAGGTCAAACTTAAGTTCTCTACGGCCTATCACCCTCAAACAAATGGGCAGACGGAGAGGGTAAATCAAGAGCTTAAGACTGTATATTTCCTCTTCACAGGATAACTGGGTAGATTTATTGCCTTGGGCGGAATTTGCTCATAATTTCTGATATCATACTTCCACAGATACAACTCCTTTTTTCGCAGTTTGTGGTCAACATCCTAGAGTACCAGATTTCCAAGATTTACCCGTCATAGACGTGCCCGCAGCTGCTTCTGCTCTTCAGCGGTTCTCTCAAATTTGGAAGAAGATTCATCTGTCTCTCAAAAAGGTTTCTCAGCGGTATAAAATGTTTGCTGATCGAAAGAGACGAGCAGTTCCCAGTTTAAAGCCAGGCGACAAAGTCTGGTTATCTACTCGGAATCTCCGTCTCAGAGTTCCTTCGATGAAATTTGCCCCACGGTTTATTGGACCATTCCCAGTAGAAAGTGTTATTAATCCGGTGGCTTATAAATTAAAACTGCCTTCCTATTTGAAAATTCCCAACTCATTCCATATTTCTCTCCTCAGACCACTAATTCTCAATCGTTTCCAGAGAGCGCTTCCAGTAGGCCCAAAGGTACAAACTCATCGGGGCGTGGAATACGAGGTGGAAAAGATCTTGGACTCTCGTCATCGCTACGGTCATTTGCAATACCTAATTGACTGGTATGGATATGGTCCTGAAGAGAGGAGTTGGGTCAACGCTACGGATGTGCACGCTCCACGGTTAGTGCAAGCCTTCCACAGACTCTTCCCTGCCAAGCCTCGTGGGTGTTCGGAGTCCACCCATAAAGGAGGGGGTACTGTCAGGAATCGGCGGTCAGCTGCGTCTCACCTACCAGCGCGTTGGTGTGCAGGCCTCCGGAGGTCATGGCCCCAGTCGCGGCAGTATGGATGCGCTGACCGCGAGCGTCATTTCCCGTGTCGCTGAGTGCCCCTGAGTCTGGTCCTGCGTTTGTGTTCTGCTGTGTGCCGGCATCCGGTCCGTGTGGATGCTGCTGTGATTCCTGTTTCCAATACAGCCCTGAGTTTCCAGCCAGAACACCGCAACCAATCACTGCAGAGCAAGAGGTATAAGTTCCTGTCCGGGGCTCACTCTCATCGCCTCGGACAACGAGTCACATACCCTGTGTCGAGTTCTCCCAGTTCCTGTGTTCCTGTTTCCAGCGATCCTTTGTGGATATCTCACTTGCTCCAAATTCCGTTTCCACAGCTCTCCTGTAACTCCGGACTCCAGCTACATCCAGCTTCAAAACCCATCAGCAGTAAGAGACTCTCCTCAGGTGTTTTTTCTTATTACTTACCTGTGCACTAATTGTCAGCATACCATCTGTGCAACTCAGCCGCATAACAACTATTGGCTTAGAGACTGTCTCCTGCTTTAGCCTAAGTGTGGCTATATGGACTTGTGCTTTAACAGAGAGTGTGAGTTACTCATATACCGGAGTTCTGCTTTCATTACCATTATCCGTTTATCTTGTGTTATTCAGAGACTGTGTATTTCCAAATACTACCGGAGTTCTGTTATCTCATCTGCATTTCATTATCAAGTTATTTACATTCTGCTGCAAAGACTTTTATGTTATTTGGATTCGTTTATCTGTCATAAGTTTTCTACATTACCGGTTTCCATCATATTCAGTATTGTACCATCTGCTTTACATTAATAAATATCAGCGCTTATGCGCAGGACTTTTATATTGCCTCCCCGCTTTATACATCGCACCAACACTGACCCACTAGCGCCCCCGCCGGGGACAGACAAATCCAGAGACCTGACACTACTATCTTGTAGCGCAAAGAGGCCAGGCTATGTTTCATCTGGGCAAAATGGCGGGCCACCGGTTGGTCACTGCTACCTATTAGTAGCGCTGCCCTGATGTACATTGTGTCTTGCCCATATAATATAGGCTGCAAGGACAGATCAATACATACACCACATGTGTAGAACTGCAGGTGAGTATACATCTAATGGGGATCTTTTTCCCTGTGTGTGGATGGAGGATGTAGTCCCCCATAAGCATGTAACTACATGTGGTGCATTTCCAAAAATTTATGACAGCCTGCCTTACGGCTCAAAAAATGCAGGGATGCCGGGGTGACTTTAACGCCTGTTACATAATTTTTCACGATCATGTCCTTTAAATTTGCACTTTGTGTATAACACGGCATGATCTTAGAATGTTTCAAAGAATGCAAATTAGGGTCTGATATAGCCATAGGCCACATCTGTTTCACCCTTTTCCCTGTCCTCCTGCTATTCGTATTCAATTCATTAACCCAGGTGACCTTGGTAGTGGGGGCCTTAGGATGCTGCTCCCGTAAAAGCTCAGATCTATCTTGGGACATTACTTTCAATCTGGCTTGTTTTTAACAATTTCAGAGGATTTCCTCTCTAGAGGAATTTGTCAGTCATTATGTCCAGTTGGATTTCCAGATCCTCAGGTTCACTGGTAATCCTGCGAACCCCGAGGAACTGGGAGACGGGAAGACCACGGATTGTAGCAGCTGGATGAAAGCTGTCATATCTTAATAACGTGTTACGATCTAGTCAGATTGCTTAGAAATGAAGTAAAAATCGCTCCGTGTGTATCCCCCTTGACACAACCTGCCTGCCTACTGCTGCAGCCGTTCCCAATACCGTCCCTCCCTGCCCATCTTATGTTTTCCATCAATAGCAACCATTGATGGGAAACACAACAGAGGCCATCCCTAATAATGGTCCTAGCATTGTGGTTGTGTGTGCGCTGCAGTTGGAGGTGTGGTCATGGCTCACGGTTTAATGGCACGCCCCCATATATCTGTATTCTGGGCTACCGAGCAGAGCACCAGGAGGCTGCATTGCTCGGACTGTCCCTGTCTCCATGTGCATTTGTTAAAAGTACCAGATGGTCAGTCCAGCACTGCCGATGATGTACTCTTCCGCTGCTCAATAATGCTAGCTATTGTCATCATAAATATGAATTAAATTTGTGTAAAGCTAGTGTGGAGAATGTAGCTGATAACATTACTGGGTTGGGTATGGGTGACCGGTGGTCAGTAGACCGACGGTCACAATACCGGCGGCGGGGTAAGAGGAACGAAGCTCCTTGTAGGCTTCGTCGCTCGCCACAGGTTCTATTCCCACTCTATGGGTGTTGTGGACACCCACGAGTGGGAATAGCCCCTGTTGGTCGGCATGGGTGTAGTATGGCTGACCAGCGGTCTCCTGACCGCCGGTCAGCTTACCGACGCCGGGATCCCGGCAGCATACCGGCGGGGAGGGGCGAGTGCAGCAAGCCCCTTGCGGGCTCGCTGCGCTCGCCACACTGCGCTCGCCACGCTGCGGGCTCGGTGGCGACCTGAGGTCGCCACGGGTTCTATTCCCACTCTATGGGTGTCGTGGACACCCACGAGTGGAAATAGTCCCTGTTGGTCGGCATGCCGACCATCGGGATAGCGAGGGGTCGGGATGGTGGAGGAGGTCATGTGACTGCCGGTCAGCAGACCGCCGGTAACATGAATACCACCCGGTCGGCATGCCTACTGCCAGGATTTTCAGATGCCGGGATCCTGACGTCGGTATTGTGACCAGCGGTCTCCTGACTGCCGGACACATAAACGCAACCCAAACTGTTTATGATTTTAAGAAACTAATGCCCTTATTTATCAATGAGTGATACATTTCACTGTGAGTGATAAATTACACCAGCCAATCAGCTCCTGACTTCCATGTCACAGGCTGGGTTTGAAAAATTACAGTTAGGAGCGGATTGGCTGGTACAATTTATCACTCACAGTGAAATTTATCACTGATTGATAAATAAGGGCATAAGTTTAGAAGACACACACTTTTCAGTATTCACTTATCTACTATATAAAAGCGAAAATTTGTCCTTCTCTTTCTATACAAATCCACAGTTTACAAGCTAAGATTGTAAAATTTGACATACAATCTGGAAACAAATACTGTGGGGGGGGGGGGGGGGGGGGAGACACCCCTAGCACCCCTAGGGGTGGGACAGCAGCACAGAGTATGTCCAGAGCTGGATTAAGGCTTCGGGGGGCCTGGGGTACTTAAGACAGGGGGGCCCTAAGATTTAAAATTAAAATCATAGCGCCTTCAATCTTTACAAAGAAAATTACAATTAGGTTGTAAATTTGAAAGAATCTTTCAGACTAATCCATCTTAAAAGGAATATTTATTATTACAAGTTGAGTATCCCTTATCCAAAATGCTTGGGACTAGAAGTATTTTGGATATGGGATTTTTCCGTATTTTGGAATAATTGCATACCATAATGAGTTATCATGGCGATGGGACCCAAGTCTAAGCACAGAATGCATTTATGTTTCATATACACCCTATACACACAGCCTGAAGGTCATTTAATACAATTTTTTAGTAACATTGAGTATTAAAATATTTGGATATGGGATACTCAAACTGTATTTAATATTTTACACAAAAACAAATCACATGGTGTAATCTAATTTCTCCCTAGTTCCTAATAAAAGTAGATATAATACACCCCAGAGAAATAAAATGAAACATAATGGTGTGACCACCGGCCGGTACTGACTGTCTCCTACGCCATAACCCTGAGTCATAGCTGCCACTGCACCCTATCGTTACTTACACTTCCCCAACCTATCCTTGACCTAGTGGCGGAACTAGAGAGTGGTGGGCTTTGGTGCAAAATTCACATTACACCACACAGTATGAGTCAAAATGAACATTTCACCACACGATATGAGACGAAATTCACATTACGTCACATGGTATGAGCCAAAATTCACATTATGTCACACGGTATAAGATAAAATTCACATTATGCCACACAGCAAGAGATAATATTCACATTACGCCACACAGTATGAGCCAAAATTTACATTACACCACACAGTATGAACCAAAATTTACATTACGCCACACAGTATGAGCCAAAATTTACATTACGCCACACAGTATCAGCCAAAATTTACATTGTGCCACACACCAAGAGATAAAATTCACATTACGCCACACCGTATGAGCCGCAATTCACATTACGCCACACTGTATGAGCCGCAATTCACATTACGCCACACTGTATGAGCCGCAATTCACATTACGCCACACTGTATGAGCCGCAATTCACGGTAGGAGCCAAAGTTTATATTACGCCATGCTTTATGAGATAAAATTCACATTACGCCACACAGTATGAACCAAAATTTACATTATGTCACACGGTATGAGCCAAAATTCACATTACACCACGTGCGAATGAGCGGCTGCGGCCCGGCCTGAATAGACCCCATAGTACACCCCAAACACATTATATAATACACAGTGCCCCAAACACATTATGTGACACTTAGTGCCCCTCCAAATACATTATATAACACACATTATACATTACTTGTGGGTGCAGTCTTGTTCACATGTGAGTTCCGGTAGCAGGTGCTGCTGACAAATGTACTCTCTACTGCCCCTGCAGCGGCATGTCTGTCGGCGGGCCTGCTGACCAGGCATAGCGGGCGAGTGTAGAGAGAGAAGGGACGGGTGGACGATACACACACACACATATATATATATACATACATATATATATATACATATATATATATATATATATATATATATACACATATACATATATATATATATATATATATATAAAGCCAGTACATAATACAGCCAGCCTTACGTTTTTATGTCCTTTGATGCTGGCAGGCTGCACAACCACACATAGCCTAGGAGAGCTGGCTGAAACTGGGTGATGGCTGCTGCCTCAAGGCTCCACGCGCCGTCCTCCTTCTTCCCTGCAGCCTGCGAGCCCAGCCAATGACTGAGCCGCAGGCTGCTGCTCATTAGATTATTGGACAGCTGAGCCGTCGCTCAGCTGTCCTTCCCTTTACAGGCACTGACTCCCTGCGTGCGGCCGCGGTGCCAGCATGTTCAGTGCAGTGGAGCCGGGAGCCAGAGCCGCCAGCTCCTGGGAGCGCAGCGCAATACCGCAGATCGGAACAGAGATCCGATCTGCGGTGGTGGCGGGGGGCCCTTTTCAAAAAGGGGGCCCGGGGTACTTATCCCCGGGGCCCCCCTCGTAATCCGGCTCTGAGTATGTCAGCAGACAGGATAACTGTGGAAGGCCTGGAGCAATTTACACCAAGCTTGGTACACATCTGACTTACAATCTGGGACCAAACTCTGTGGGGGTTAGACACCCCTAGCACCCCTAGCGGTGGGACAGCAGCACAGAGAATTTCAGTAGACAGCATAACTGCCGAATGCCTAGACCATTTTACAACAAACTTGGTACACATATGACTTACAAGCTTGGAATAAACACTGTGGGGGTAAGACACCGCTAGGCAGGGCCGATGGGCCGATCCAGTCCCTCAGAGAGCTTCAGCCGCCCCCACCAATCTCCATGGAAACTGGGACGTACCACGAGTCCATGGGAACAAACTCTGTGGGGGTTAGACACCCCTAGCACCCCTAGCAGTTGGACAGCAGCACAGAGTATTTCAGTAGACACTGAAATACTCTGGCGTGTTGGCGCCCCCAGCTAGCGTCACCATGGTAACGGGGCGTGCCACAAGTCCACGCCCCCATGACTCGCGGCACACCCCCGCACATCATGTCGGCGCGCCCCCGTGACGTCGCGCGCGCTCACGAATGCCCGAGCCGAAATAGAGCTGCAGTCCGTCGCTGCCCCCAGCACCCCTAGGAGTGAGGCAGCAGCACAGAGTATTTCAGCAGACAGCATAACTCTGGAATGCCTGGAGCAATTTACACCAGACTTCCTACACATATGACTTACACTCTGGGATCAAACACTGTGGGGGTAACACACCACTAGCACCCCTAGGGGTGGGCCAGCACCACAGACTATATCAGGACATGCATGATATGTCAGTGATGACAGGGCTACATGTGACAGGGCCAGTGACATGATGTGAGGAGGGGAATGGAAGTAGCACGAACCCACACACTGAGAGTTATATAGTGGAAGTACCACGATCCCCCAGCAGCACAGAGTATATCAGGAGATACATAATGTGCTGCGCTCAGTGACGTGCGGTGGGGCAGAGCCTTTCCTGTCATACTTACGTTTGTATCAGAGTTTTGATTGTATAAAGTATATGAAAAATACAAAGAATACGTTTGAAATATCTTCTTTGCATTATTCTAATCATTTTTATAGTCAAAACTCTGGAGTAAAAAGTCTATGGTAGATGAGGCAGTGCCTCACCTGCTTATCTTTTCCGCACATCTCTGATCAAAACTCACCAAATTTCCAGAAGTTTCTACTGCTGCACCTGTGTATAATGCCCAGATGTATGCTTTGGCTCATATTTTGTGTGTAAATCTGGCTCTGGTGCTAGCTAGTGCCTCCTTAGCCTTTTAGCTCACCGCACGTCCCTGGCTGCGCTATATAAGAAACTGCCAATAAATTGATAATTTCACAGGGGCACTGGCATGATGTGAGGAGGGGAATGGAGGCAGCAGGAAGCCACAGACTGAGCGTTGTATAGGGGGAAGAGCAGGGTCCCTTGGGGAACAAAAAGGGGTCCGGCCACTACACAAAGTGCGTCAGGGAAGCAAGATATGCCTATATACTAGATCTCCAACCAAAGTAAATTAACAAACAACTATCATTCTAATTTACCATCCTCATCATGTAGCAAAGCACGGATATTCACAATGTTATTTATACTGTGTGTTTAATATTTACATTTATTTTTGTAAACAGACATTCTTAAAATCCCGGGCAATGGGGGTAATTCCAAGTTGATCGCAGCAGGAAATTTTTTAGCAGTTGGGCAAAACCATGTGCACTGCAGGAAGGGGGGGGGGGGCAGATATAACATTTGCAGAGAGAGTTAGATTTGGGTGGGTTATTTTGTTTCTGTGCAGGGTAAATACTGGCTGCTTTATTTTTACACTGCAATTTAGATTGTAGTTTGAACACACCCCAACCAAATCTAACTCTCTCTGCACATGTTATATCTGCCTCCCCTGCAGTGCACATGGTTTTGGCCAACTGCTAACAAAGTTCCTGCTGCGATCAACTCAGAATTACCTCCAATGCCGTGTACTCCAGCTAGTTATTAATAAATATATTAAACAATAATGGCCCCAGCACAGAACCCTGTGGTTTTACACTAATTACTTTAGCCCAGGTTACCCTTGGCAATGAGCAGGAATTTTGCAGCATGAAACCCCTTGCAACGAGCATTACCCTTGGCAACGAGCAGGAATCTCAGAGCATGAAACCCCTAACAATGAGCATTACCTTTGGCAATGAGCAAGAATCCCAGAGCATGACAAACCTAGCAACAAGCATCACCACTGGCAACGAGCATGCATTCTGAAGCATGAAACCTCTAGCAACGAGCATTACCCTTGACAATCACATGACTATGCAGTCAGTGAATTGTAACATCATAACGCACCATTTCTAAAGGCACTAATTGCACCAAAGCACAGAAAAGTCAATGGGGGGGGGTATCCAATTACCCACAATAGTGCTGCGGGTGCAAAAAAATGGGTATTTTTTACATTTTTATAGCCCCCTATCCAATTATGTCAAGTGAAAAAACACCCTTTTTTTTGTGTGAAAATACATAGGTCCTGTGAAAAGCCACGGACCCATGTATTTTGCGGCACTTATCGCGGGTCTAGGGGTCACTTATTGCAGATAATCCCCTATAAGTGCTGGCAATGGCGATAAGCTCCGGGTTATCGGGACTAATTGGATAGCCCCCAGCAAACCAATTAGCCACGGTAAATTACTGCAGCTAATTGAATACCCCCCAATGTGTTATATACCTTGCCATACCTGCCAATTATCACAGTATAGGTGCATAGCGTGTGATTTAGAGATGGATGCAGTTCAAACCGCTGCTCCATCTTTGAACACAGCAGTGATGCAAAAATATGTTAATGCCCGGTGTAGCATCTGATGAAAAAACACACCTCCTGCTGGCAATCGCAGACCCTTGCACTGGCACGCCTACGAAATGTGGGCTGCAGGTCAATCATTCTACGTCTTGGGTGCAATACGAGTGCAGGACCCATTTTGCACATGCGCAGAACCGATTCTGTGCATGCACAATCCACCCACCATCTGAGTAGTATGATAACCATATGGTCCAGGCCCACAGCCCTTAATCTAGCGGACTTTGCTGCTCTTACGAGTTATATAAATAACACGTGAATGTCACTAGAACTGACTGCAGTGCAGGTGTGTAATTAGGGGAGGGGGGTTGAGAGTGTTCTAGCACTTCACAAGTTAGGCATAACCTGGGCACAACAGGGCACAGTCATGTTCTGCTTACAGAAGGTAGAATCCTGAGAGATACAGTATGTTATTGCTATAGACACAATTATCAGCTTGTTCAAAGTTAGGTTATGAAATTTGAAGTAGCAGAGTAGGGGATTTCTTCTTTGCTCAATCTAATTAAAATTGGTCATGAAAAATAGACCAATTTGTGCATAAAGTACACATTATGACAAAAATATATTTCCACACGTAAAAAACTACTTGAAACGGGCCATATTATTTTTTATTGCCATTTTGCTTTAGCATTTGTTTCTAGTACAGTTTTATGTATCACTGCTGGTTATGTGTTTGCAAATGAATTAGCAAAGTCTGCGCTCGCACCTCAGTATTATACTTTAATGGGCACACGTCTGTGCTGCAGAACTGGGCGTGACTGCTATTGCTTGACATTTTTTTTTTTAAGTTTCTCAGCTTGTAAAAATAAACATAGATAAAAATAAATGGCAATGCCATCTGTACATTTCAAGTTTTTTCCCCTCTGTAAAATTAAGTCTAATTAAAAACACTAAAAACACTGCACTCTGTAGAGCTGTTGTAACACCTCATTGTTAGGAATTAGAATTTACACCATAGTTAGAAATTAATGTGTGTTATGAAAAAAACCTTGGAAAAACAATCCTTAGATATTATATGTTTATATAACTAGCTGGAGTACTCGGCGTTGCCCGGGATTTTAAGAATGTCTGTTTACAAAAATAAATGTAAATATTAAACACACAATATAAATAACATTGTAGATAGCTGAATACCCGTGCTTCGCTACGGGATGAGGATGGTAAATTAGAATGATAGTTGTTCGCTAATTTACTTTGGTTAGAGATCTAGTATATAGGAAGAGGCGGATTGGCCATAGGGTCTACAGGGATGATTCCCGGTGGGCCGGCGCACCTGTGGGGGGCCTGTTTTGTTTGAGGACACGTGGTCCTATTTATAGACATAATGAATAAGATGCCAAACAATTTGCATATATGAAAATGACTTTGCCACTTAGCCCAGTGGTTTGCAAACTTTTATGAATCACGGCGCCCTAGTATATCAGAATTTTTTTCACAGCACCCCTAGGCCAAAAATTTCTTATTGAGAAATTTAGAAAGAAATATTACATTAAGTAGATTGCGTTTATATGTCATCCTTAGGGTCAGTTGTGTGGTGAGGGACAAGATTTGCTTCTGTTTGGCCACATATTTTATGACTGGCAGCCACCAGCACTGGTTTTGCCTATTATATTGACCATGAATAATTTTAATTGGTCCTGGACCACCAACCCAGGGCACCCCTGCAAGTGTCCCGAGGCACCCCAGGGAGCCACGGCACACAGTTTGGGAACCTCTGACTTAGCCTGTAATTGCAGATGATCTAGTGTTTATGCTCTGTCTGCCTGCTTGGCTGACATATAAGATTGAATGAATAGTGATTGGGATTCGGTTGGTGTAATAAGCAAGAAAATATATCTTTCTAAAGAATGATATAGTTTCCTAAATTCTAAAGGTGCATCATATAATGTGCTCATAACATTTAATTTTATTTCCTTTTAACTTCCCCTTGATGCTGGACATCCCCACTATCTGGAATGTCTTGGGGGGAGGGTGCTGCTGCCATGGCCCATGGCTAGACCTTACACCTCTGGTGCTGCCCATGTGCGGCCACTAGTACAAATTTTTCCAGGGCCGCTTTTTGTTCCCAATCTGCCCCTGTATATAGGCATATCTTGCTTCCCAGACGCACTTTGTGTAGTGGCCGGATCCCTTTTTGGTCCCGACCCTGCTCCTCCCACTATACAACTCTCAGTCTGTGGCTTCCTGCTGCCTCCATTCCCCTCCTCACATCATGTCAGTGCCCCTGTGAAATTATCGATTTATTGACAGTTTCTTATATAGCGCAGCACATTATGTATCTCCTATACTCTGTGCTGCTGGGGGACCGTGCTACACTATATAACTCTCAGTGTGTGGGTTCGTGCTACCTGCATTCCCCTCCTCACATCATGTCACTGGCCCTGTCACATGCAGCCTTGTCATCACTGACATATCATGCATGTCCTGATATAGTGTGTGCTGCTGCCTCACCCCTAGGGGTGTCTAAACCCTACAGTGTTTGTTCCCAGCTTGTAAGTCATATATGTACCAAGTTTGTTGTAAATTGGTCTAGGCATTCGGGAGTTATGTGGTCTCCTGAAATACTTTGTGCTGCTTTCCCACCGATAGGGGTGTCTAACCCCCACAGAGTTTGTTCCCAGATTGTAAGTCAGATGTGTACCAAGCTTGGTGTAAATTGCTCCAGGCCTTCCACAATGATGCTGTCTGCTGACATCCTCTGTGCTGCTGCCCCGCCCCTAGGGGTGCTAGGGGTGTTTGACCCCCACAATGTTTGTTTCCCGAGTGTAAGTCATATGTGTACCAAGTTTGTTGGAAATTGCTGCAGGCATTTTCAAGTTATGCTTTCTGCTGAAATACTCCCCCACCCCTAGGGGTGCTAGGGGTGTCTGACCCCCACAGTGTTTGTTCCCAGATTGTAAGGCATATGTTTACCAATTTTTGAGTACATTGCTCCCGCAATTCTGGAGTTATGCTGTCTCCTGATATACTCTGTGCTGCTGTCCCGCCCCCTAGGGGTGCTAAGGATTTCTAATTGTTTTAGTTGCCTCAGCCATGTTTTAATACGTTCGTATGTCAAATTTCACGATCTTTGCTTGTAAACTGTGGATTTGTATAGAAAGACAGAAGTAGATTAAGGAGAAAGCACAGTGTCAATTTTTGCAGACGATACTAAAATATGTAGGGTAATCAAGTCGGATGTGGTGTCTCTTCAGAGCAATTTATTAAAACTGGAAGTTTGGGCAATTAAATGGTGTATGAGGTTTAATGTGGAAAAATTTAAAGTTATGCACTTTGGGAATAAACATGCAACCTACCAATTAAATGGGGCAAAAATAGGAGAAACTGTATTAGAAAAGGATTTAGGGATGTTCATTGATAGTAGATTTAGCGGCAACACACAATAGGGGTCATTCCGAGTTGATCGCTCGCTAGCTAGTTTTAGCAGCCGTGCAAACGCTATGCCGCCGCCCACTGGGGAGTGTATTTTATCTTAGCAGAAGTGCGAACGCTTGCATAGCCGAGTTCTGCAAAAACAGTTTGTGCAGTTTCAGAGTAGCTCTGAACCTACTAAGCGCTTGCGATCACTTCAGCCTATTCGTGTCCGTCATACACCCGCCCAGCGAGTGCCCTGCGTTTTTTCAGACACGCCTGCGTTTTAGCAAACACTCCCTGAAAATGGTCAGTTGACATCCAGAAACGCCCACTTCCTGTCAATCTTCTTGTGGCCGTCAGTGCGAAGAAAAACTTTGCTAGAAACTGAGCACAACCACAAAGTGCTTTGTACCCGTACGTCGCACTTGGCATTGTGGGGCATACGCATGCGCATAAATGCCGTTTTTTTACCTGATCGCGGCGCTGCGAAAATCGGCAGCGAGCGATCAACTCGGAATGATCCCCAATGTCAAAGTGCAGCAACAAAGGCAAATAAGGTGTTAGCATGCATTAAAACGAGAATTGAGACAAGGGATGAGAGCGTAACCCTGCCACTGTACAAATCATTGGTACGGCTGCATCTTGAGTATTGTGTACAGTTCTGGGCACCACACTATAAAAGAGACATATTAGAACTTGAAAAGGTTCAGTGGTGAGCTACCAAATTGATTAAGGGGTTGGAGACACTGGACTATGAGGAGAGGCTTTCTAGATTAGATATGTTTACACTAGAAATGAGACGACTAAGAGGAGATATGATTAATATTTACAAATATATAAAGGAGCAATATGCGGAGCTATCATGTGAGTTGTTTACTAAGAGACCTCTACACAAAACACGAGGACACCAGCTAAGGCTTGAGGAGAGGAAATTTCGTACTCAGCGCAGGAAGGGATTCTTCACTGTAAGGACAATACGAATATGGAATACATTGCCAGAGAAGGTTGTAATGGCGGACTCAGTCAATGCGTCTAAAAATGGGCTAGATAAATTTATAACGGAAAAAGATATGCGAGGATATAGCTCAAAGGCGTAACAAGGAGCCTAGGGCAAGATTATGAATGGCACCAACCCCCCTCCCCTAAAGATGGATAAACTAAGCTATGTGTGAGTACAAAAAATGGGCGTGGTCACTGAAAATGTCACGCACCAGATGGGGCATGGCCACTAAAAATGGGACGTGGTGACATGATACGCCACCTGTCATGTCACAATGGAAACATTCTTTTCAACTGCACACGAGCCTTACCTGTATGATGGTTTCTCACAATGTGGAACCTCTGTAGAACTGTATCCTCTAAGGCAGACGGCGTCTTCAGTCGGTATTCTCTATTCATAGGAGATCACATCATCCAGAAGATGCCTGGTTGTGTAGGAATATTAACAAGGTCAGCATCATACAACAGCGGTTCCACCAGACTCACATCCTGCCCCCTGTGTCTCTCAGACACACCATCTCCCCCTTGCGTCTCTCAGCCACACCATCTCCCACCTGCGTCTCCCAGCCACACCATCTACTCCCTGCATCTCTCAGCCACACCATCATCTACCCTTGTGTCGTCACTCAGCACACCATCACCTACCCCCTGTGTCGTCACTCAGCACATCATCACTTATCCCTTGTGTCGTCACTCAGCACATCATCACCTATCCCCTGTGTCATCACTCAGCACACCATCACCTATCCCCTGTGTCATCTCTGAGCACACCATCACCTACCCCCTGTGTCGTCACTCAGCACACCATCGCCTACCCCCTTTGTCGTCACTCAGCACACCATCACCTACCCCCTGTGTCATCACTCAGCATACCATCACCTATCTCCTGTGTCATCTCTGAGCACACCATCACCTACCCCCTGTGTCGTCACTCAGCACACCATCGCCTACCCCCTGTGTCGTCACTAAGCACACCATCACCTATCTCCTGTGTCGTCACTCAGCACACCATCGCCTACCCCCTGTGTCATCACTCAGCACACCATCACCTATCCCCTGTGTCATCTCTGAGCACACCATCACCTACCCCCTGTGTCGTCACTCAGCACACCATCGCCTACCCCCTTTGTCGTCACTCAGCACACCATCACCTACCCCCTGTGTCATCACTCAGCATACCATCACCTATCTCCTGTGTCATCTCTGAGCACACCATCACCTACCCCCTGTGTCGTCACTCAGCACACCATCGCCTACCCCCTGTGTCGTCACTCAGCACATCATCACCTACCCCCTGTGTCATCACTCAGCACACCATCACCTATCTCCTGTGTCGTCACTCAACACACGATCACATTTTAACTCTCACAGTGTCTCCCCCCATGTCTTATTGTATCTCTTTTCCCCCATTTCTATGTCTCCCAGTGTCTCTTCCCCCCACCCCCGCTTAAGTGTCTCTCTCCCCCTTCTAGTCCTATCAATGTCTTAACTCTCTCTCACCCCCTCCACTTACCTAGTGGCAGCCGCGCAGTTCAGACAGAGGAGCGTAACAGATCAGGTCATTCTCCGAGCAGGAACAGCTGAGGAAGGACTGTTCAACGGCGGCGTGACTGAGGAATATGGAGCATCATTTAGGAATTTTTTTATTTTTTATTTACACAAACACCAACACACCCGCCCAGCCCTTGCCACCCGCCATAAGCCGGCTGCTGGCAGGTTTGACTATTTAGCCCAGCAACTCTGGGGCTCTCGCATTCTGCTTGGCGGGCTAGCAGCTCGGCTTGATGACCCTGGATGAAGTGAAATGGGAGCAGAAGGGCAAGAAGCTGGGGAATGGCAGAGGGAAGCAGACACACCGCGGGGTGATAGGATAGGAGGTGAGGGCTTACCAGCAGCAGCTGAAGAACCTGGAGACAAAGCAGGAGGCTCTGCTCAGGGACTGGCTCTGCTCAGGGACTGACAGCAGGAAGAGCTGAGGAAGGACTGCTCGGTGGCGTGACTGTGGAGGGCGGAGCTCCGGCGGCGGTGGGTGCATGGGGCGAGCGGGCCGTGCAGGTGCCGGTGGTTCCCCCCTCTGCTTGGCTTGCCACGGCACCCAGGGTATGCACCCTGCTTGCCCCGAGCTAGTTACGCCTCTGATATAGCCTTTAACCTAAATAGGCAATGCAATATAATTCCAGTTGAACTCGATGGACTACTAGTCTTTTTCCAACCTCACCAACTATGTTACTATGTAATGCTTGTTGCACTTGCTAGGGGTGTATAATTGCTGGCTCCCCCTCCTCCCTCTTCCCTATTACTCTGCTCGGGGAAGGATGGCGTTTCACAGAATGACGTGGATGCGTCGTGATGTCACAACTCAACCGCGTAATTCCAGGAAACTCCGCACACCCAAGTGTAGTAATAGGGAAGAGAGAGGAGGGGACGCAGGGAGATACAAAAGACACAAAAGTGCACTGAAGCAAGTGACTGCGCATCTGTGGGTTATGCCGCTGGAACACTTTTGCGTTCCACTTGATCCTTGCATACGTAAAGTGATTAAAGAAGGAAGTAGCTGTCGTGCATGAGCAAGACAGTCTTTTACTTGTTGGAATGCTTTATGCGTTCCACACGTTGGGCGCTTACGTTGGGAGAACCTACAATCCACCTTGTGGAACTAATAAATCTTCAACTAAACCTGAATAGAGTCCATTGTTTGCATTTTACCTCAAAATTATCCCTTAGTACTCCTTTCACACTGAACTTATAACCCGGGTTATTGCTGTTGCAACCCAGGTCCAGGTTAGGTGTGAAAGGATCTACCTGGGTTGTGTTACCCGTGACACGTACAATAACACTCCGTGCATGAGCAAGACAGTCTTTTACTTGTTGGAATGCTTTATGCGTTCCACACGTTGGGCGCTTACGTTGGGAGAACCTACAATCCACCTTGTGGAACTAATACATCTGCAACTAAACCTGAATAGAGTCCATTGTTTGCATTTTACCTCAAAATTATCCCTTAGTACTCCTTTCACACTGAAATTATAACCCGGGTTATTGCTGTTGCAACCCAGGTCCAGGTTAGGTGTGAAAGGATCTACCTGGGTTGTGTTACCCGTGACACGTACAATAACCCAGGTTGGACCTGGGATTTTGGTGTGAAAGGGTCTAAGTGATCCCAACACAACTATTTCAAGCAGCGTAATAAATTGACCATATTCTTCCTTTTCATGTGAATTCACAAACACTGCGTGAAATGCTATCCATTCTGCCTCAAAACACAGATTTACACGAGATTTTGCTGCAACTTCGCTCTACTTCCAGCTAGTACAATATGCCTATGGAAGCGAAGCACATGAAAGACCAAGAAAACCAACCCTCTGTATTACGGAGTATGATAATATACCTAAAGAAAATGAAGTGTTTGTAATGCAGTAAATCTATCCAGCATGATATTTGTCTTGTACATTTGCTGACAGTTGACATTTTAAAATGCAGCTAAGCAGAGTGATTTATCTTTGTCTTGCATCAGTCTTGGATAAGAAGGGAAGTCTTGGACTGTGAAGAAGTCTGAAGGAGCCAGAATAATTGGTTTGTAGTCTCATGGGAAACAGAAATCTTCATTGTTTCCTTTAGTGGATTCACACTCAAAGGAACATATATGAAATTGTCAGTTAGTAAAGCTCCAACATTAAGCTTTAGATTGTCAGCCCTGAAGAGTAAATGGTATTCTGTGAGAACATGCTTCTCTACTTGTGAATATTCTCCAGTTATGGGTTTAAACCTAGCATATTGCTTCAAAGTGGTGACAAATGCTGGGATGCAAATGTTTGCTTCTTCTGATGGGATGAGCTGAATGTAATAGCGATTTCCTTTCTCAGTGTCAACTAGACACACTCATGAGCCATATAATTCTCTTTTGTGTTGCTGTATAAGATACATAAGTGACAGTAAAGTTCCATACCTCCCAACTGTCCCGAATACACTTGCGTAAGTCCCACTAATTGGACACTGTCCCGCTGTCCCACGGCATCTATCAGTGCAGCGAGGGATAGCCAGGGGCAGCCCTGTTGCTCGGGGAGCACTGGGCATGCCTCCAAAATGACGAAAATGGGTGTCACGGTATTAGGCCCCTCCACTCCGCCTGAGGCCCCACCCCTCATGATGCCCTGCCCACTTTTTGACATCAGCCACGCCTCCGGCAGGGCAGGTCCTGACTCCCTAGAGTTGAAAGTAGTTATGAAGTAGAGATGAGAACTGAACCCCCCCGTACTTCACTTCCCAAGCCCGGATCCGTACTTCCCGCCAGACTCGGAAACCAGAATGAGGCAAAATGTCATCATCCCGCTGTCGGATTCTCACTGGCTTTGGATCCCATATAAATAGCCGCACGTCGCCGCAATTTTCACTCCAGTCCTGGAGAGTGTAGCAAGAGGACGTGTCTCTCTCCTCAGTGTCGGTCTGTGCGGGAAAGTGATGTGGCGACCTGCTCTTATTCGTACCAGTGCTGTCTTGTGCTGCATCAGTCCAGTGGTGGTGTGTTGTGCTGCATCAGTCCAGTTACAGTGGTGGTGCCCTGTGCTGCCATAAGCCCAGTGCTGCTGTATAAATCCAGTCCAGTGGTGCTGTCTTGTGCTGCATCAGTCCAGTGGTGGTGTCTTGTGATGAATCAGTCCAGTCGCAGTGCTGGTTTCCTGTGCTGCCATAACGTATAAGTCCAGTGATACTGCCGTATAAGTCCAGGGGTACTGCCGTATAAGTCCAGTGCTGCTATCATGTACTGTATATTATTTACTCCAAATAAAGGGGTTATTATTATTTAATCCAAATAATTTTTACAGGGTTTGCCCTGTGGGGTGTAGAGGTACGCTCTCCTGTGCCGCATATTGTTATATAACTCCAGAAAAATAATGGAGTACAAGGAGGATAAAATAGGGAAAGATCAAGAACCAATTCCTCCTAGTGCTGAAGCTACTGCCTCCAGTCATGACAAAGATGATAAAATGCCATCAACGTCGTCTGCCAAGGCTGATGCCCAATGTCATAGTAGATGGCATGTAAAATCCAAAAAGCCTAAGTTCAGTAAAATTACCCCAAAAAAATAATTTAAATGGTCTGAGGAGAAACGTAAACTTGCCAATATGCCATTTAAGACACGGAGTGGTAAGGAACGGCTAAGGCCCTGGCCTATGTTCATGACTAGTGGTTCAGCTTCACATGACAATGGAAGCCCTCTTCCTCCCACTAGAAAAATTATAAGAGTTAAGCTGGCAAAAGCACAGAAAGAACTGTGCGTTCTAAGATGGTATCACAAATCCCCAAGGAGAGTCCAAGTGTGTCGGCGGTTGCGATGCCTGACCTTCCCAACACTGTACGAGAAAAGGTGGCTCCTTCCACCATTTGCACGCCCTCTGCAAGTGCTGGAAGGAACACCCACAGTCCAGTTTCTGATATTCAAATTGAAGATGTCACTGTTGAAGTACACCAGGATGAGGTTATGGGTTTTGCTGGCGCTGAGGAGGAAGTTGACGAGGAGGATTCTGATGGTGTTGTGGATTGTTTAAATCAGGCACCGGGGAAGACAGCTGTTGTCCGTGGGATGAATAAACCCATTGACATGCCTGGGCAAAATACCAAAAAAGCCACCTCTTCAGTGTGGAATTATTTCTCCACAAATCCGGACAACAGGTGTCAAGCCGTGTGTTGCCTTTGTCAATCCGTAATAAGTAAGGGTAAGGACATTAACCACCTAGGAACGTCCTCCCTTATACGTCCCCTGCAGCGCATTCATCAGAAGTCATTGTCAATTTCAGAAACTTTGGGTAAGAGCGTAAGCAGTCCACTGACCACTAAATCCCTTCTTCCTCTTGTACCCAAGCTCCTGCAAGCCACACCACCAACTCCCTCAACGTCAATTTCCTCCTCAGTCAGGAACATCAGTAGTCCTGCAGGCCATGTCACTGGCATGACTGACGAGTCCTCTCCTAACCGGGATTCCTCCGGAGGATCCTTGAGTGTAACGCCTACTGCTGCTGCCGCTGCTGTTTTTGCTGCTGGGAGTCGATCATCATCCCAGAGGGGAAGTCGGAAGACCACTTGTACTATTTCAACAAAGCAATTGACTGTCCAACAGTCCTTTGTGAGGAAGATGAAATATGACAGCAGTCATCCTGTTGCAAAGCGGATAATTGAGACCTTGACAGCTATGTTGGTTTTAGATGTGCATCCGGTATCCGCTATTGGTGCAGTGGGATTTATACAATTGATGGAGGTAGTGTGTCCCCGGTACCAAATACCATCTAGATTCAACTTCACTAAGAAAGCGATTCCCGGACTGTACAGGGACATTAAGAAAAGTGTCCTCAGTATCAGGGCCGTCTTTTCGTATGGGCTCAATGGGCTCTTGCCCAAGGGCCCCAGGAGTATAAGGGCCCTAGACTGATAGCTGAGGGTCCCCTCTTTCCATAGGTACCAGATATTTGAAAATCGGCCATAGGGAACCAGAGATATCCGACTTCAAAGCAGTGGTCCCCATCCAAACCTGTTAATTGCTCTTACCAGCCAGATATCTCAGGCTCTGTATGACTTAGAGGTACATTTCAAAAGATGGGACTCTCCACTTTTGGTGGACACTGGCAGCTTGTCTCTACTATGCCCAGAACCAGAGATATCAGCCTTCAAGCAGCTGGTCCCTGCTCAAGCTCCACACGTCTAATATGCAATTTTTTATATTCGTTGGTGGATTGCTCTGGCTCCTGAACTCTGAATCCCAAGTCCCCAGCACCTCCTGACAGGTGTCCCCAGCACCTCCTGACAGGTGTCCCCAGCACCCCCTGACAGGTGTCCGCACCTCCTGACAGGTGTCCCCAGCACCTCCTGACAGGTCTCCCCAGCACCTCCGGACAGGTGTCCCCAGCACCTCCTGACAGGTGTCCCCAGCACCTCCTGACAGGTGTCCCCAGCACCTCCTGACAGGTGTCCCCAGCACCTCCTGACAGGTGTCCCCAGAACCTCCTGACAGGTGAGACACTCTCATTTTTTTTATCCCATTCAAAGCTAAGAAATCTTTTTCCAGGAACTTGAGATATCTGCAGTCATGCAAGCTGCTTTTTCAACAGAAAATGATGAATATTAAGCCCACTCCACTATCGACCCCTCCGTTACATATTAAACACTCCCTACCACCCTGGAAGTCATGTACCGGGGCCCCTTCATTCAGCACAATGCCCTCTTCAACAATTTAGTGTTCTCCCTCCCGCCCTATCTGTGCAGTAAAGGAGTAATTAGCAGAAATTACTGCTCCAGGTCCTATATGCTGGGCGGAAGATAGTACACCCCCTACCACCAGCGGAACATCAAAGCTGACGCTGATAGCACCCCCCCTGGAGGATGGGTAGGGGCCCCAGTGCATTGCTGTGCCCAGGGGCCCATACTGCTGTTAAGATGGCTCTGCTCAGTATCCTGAAAGATGCAGCTGTACCCAGTGTCCACTTAACCACGGACATGTGGACAAGTGGAGCAGGGCAAACTAAGGACTACATGACTGTGACAGCCCACTGGGTAGATGTATTGCCTCCGGCAGCAACAACAGCAGCGGCACCAGTAGCAGCATCTCACAAACGCCAGCTCGTTCCTAGGCAGGCTACGCTGTGTATCACCGGTTTCCGTAAGAGGCACACTGCTGACAACCTCTTACGGAAACTGAGGGACATCATCACACAATGGCTTACCCCACTTAGACTCTCCTGGTTATTTGTGATATCGGACAACGCCACCAATATTGTGCATGCATTACATCTGAGCAAATTTCAGCACGTCCCATGTTTTGCACATACAATTCATTTGGTGGTGCAGAATTTTTTTAAAAATTACAGGTGCGTGTAGGAGAATACGGGCCACTTTCGTCATTCAGCCACCGTGTGCCAAAGACTGGAGCACCAGCAAACACTCCTGAACCTGCCCTGCCATCACCTGAAGCAAGAGGTGGTAACGAGGTGGAATTCAACACTCTATATGCTTCAGAGGATGGAGGAGCAGCAAAAAGCCATTCAAGCCTCTACATCCACCTACGATATAGGCAAAGGAGGAGGAATGCACCTGACTCAAGCGCAGTGGAGAATGATTTCCGTGTTGTGAAAGGTTCTCCAACCCTTTGAACTTGCCACACGTGAAGTCAGTTCAGACACTGCCAGCTTCAGTCAGGTCATTCCCCTCATCAGGCTTTTGTAGAAGCAGCTGGAGATCTTGAAGGAGGAGCTAAGACGGAGCGATTCCGCTAAGTATGTTGGACTTGTGGATGGAGCCCTTCATTTACTTTGCCAGAATTCAAGCATGGTCAATCTGTTGAAATCAGAGCATGACATTTTGGCCACCGTGCTCAATCCTAGGTTAAAAGCCTACGTTGTATCTCTCTTTCCAGCAGATACAAGTCTGCAGAGGTTGAAAGAATTGCTGGTGAGTCAATTCTCAACTCAAGCGGAATGTGACCCGTCAGCAGTTCCTCCTTCATTTTCTCCTGCAACTGGGGCTGCGAGGAAAAGGATAAAATTTCCAAGCCCATCCGCTGGCAGTGATGCAGGGCAGTCAGGAGCAAGTGCTGACATCTGGTCCAGACTGAAGGAGCTGCCAACGGTTACTGACATGTCTACTGTCACTGCATATGATGCTGTCACTGCATATGATGCTGTCACCATTGAAAGAATGGTGGAGGATTATATGGGTGACAGCATCCAAGTAGGCATGACAGACAATCCCGTATGTATACTGACAGGAAAAAGAGGCAATTTGGAGGCCCTTGCACAAACTGGCTTTATTTTACCTAAGTTGCTCCCCCTCCAGTGTGTACTCCGAAAGAGTGTTTAGTGCAGCCGGTAAACTTGTCAGCGATCGGCGTAGGATGTTACTTCCAGAAAATGTGGAGAAGATGATGTTCATTAAAATGAATTATAAATTACTCCAGGAAGACCTTTACCAGCAATTGTCTCCAGAAAGTACACAGGGACCTGTGATGGTGGATTTCAGTGGGGACAAATTAATACTCTGCGACGAGGATGTACACACTGAAAGGGGTGAGGAATAGGAGGATGAGGACGACATCTTGCCTCTGTAGAGCCAGTTTGTGCAAGGAGAGATGAATTGCTTCTTTTTTGGTGGGGGAATAATTGCGCTTTTCTGTGGGGGCCCAAACAAACCAATCATTGCAGCCACAGTTGTGTGGCAGACCCTGTTGCTGAAATGATTGGTTTGTTAACGTGTGCATATCCTGTTTATACAACATAAGGGTGGGTGGGAGGACAATTCCATTTTGCACCTCTTTTTTTTCTTAGCATTATGTGCTGTTTGGGGCCTAGTTTTTAAAACTGCCATCCTGTCTGCCACTGCAGTGCCACTCCTAGATGGGCCAGGTGTTTGTGTCACCCACTTGGGTCGCTTAGCTTAGTCATCCAGCGACCTCATTGCACCTCTTATTCTTCTTTGCATTATGTGCTCTTGGGGGCCTAGTTTTTAAAACTGCCATCCTGTCTGCCACTGCAGTGCCACTCCTAGATGGGCCAGGTGTTTGTGCCACCCACTTGGGTCACTTAGCTTAGTCATCCAGCAACCTCATTGCACCTCTTTTTCTTCTTTGCATTATGTGCTCTTTGGGGCCTAGTTTTTAAAACTGCCATCCTGTCTGACACTGCAGTGCCACTCCTAGATGGGCTAGGTGTTTGTGCCGCCCACTTGGGTCGCTTAGCTTAGTCATCCAGCAACCTTGGTGCAACCTTTTAGCCTAAAAACAATATTGTGAGGTGTTCAGAATAGACTGGAAATGAATGATATTGAGGTTAATAATACCGTAGGATAAAATTTTTCCCCAAATTCTGTGATTTTAGCTGTTTTTGTGTTTTTTTCAAAAATCATCCTGATCCAAAACCAAAATCAGAAAGAGTTGTTTTTGCAAAACCAATCCAGATCCAAGACATGAGCAGGGATCCAGATCCAAAACCAAAACACGAAAATTGCCCGTCGCACATCTCTAGTATGAAGTTCTGGAGAAGGTGAGGCTGGTGCTGAGTTTGGTCACATTTGCCTCTTACTGAACTTCACATATGTGAACTGTGGCCCTCATTCCGAGTTGTTCGCTCGCAAGTGAATTTTAGCAGATTTGCTCATGCTAAGCCGCCGCCTACTGGGAGTGAATCTTAGCATCTTAAAATTGCGAACGATGTATTCGCAATATTGCGATTACACACCTCGTAGCAGTTTCTGAGTAGCTTCAGACTTACTCGGCATCTGCGATCAGTTCAGTGCTTGTCGTTCCTGGTTTGACGTCACAAACATACCCAGCGTTCGCCCAGACACTCCCCCGTTTCTCCGGCCACTCCTGCGCTTTTCCCCGGAAACGGTAGCGTTTTTTCACACACGCCCATAAAACGGCCTGTTTCCGCCCAGTAACACCCATTTCCTGTCAATCACATTACGATCGCCAGAACGATGAAAAAGCCGTGAGTAAAAATCCTAACTACATAGCAAATTTACTTGGCGCAGTCGCAGTGCGGACATTGCGCATGCGCATTAAGCGGAAAATCGCTGCGATGCGAAGATTTTTACCGAGCGAACAACTCGGAATGAGGGCCAGTGTTCATTAATAAATCTACAATTATGTACACATGCTAAGTTGCTTAAGTTGCAACATACATGTACAGTATGTTGGCACCAATTGCTTGTGACTGTCAGCACCAGCAGCATAGGTGCATGTAAGTCATTACCAGTGTGACACCCCTAGTGGTGGGTATTCATGTGTAGTGTGGATCGTACCTGGTACCTGAAGGCTCTTCTTCCAGTCACAGCAGAGGAAGAGAAACCCCCCAAATCCCCAATACAAGGGGACATTTAATTTAGTAATATGTAATGTTTCATCACTGTGAATCTGCTCTGATTAAAAGAGATCCATACAGATATAATATAAAATAATCTTTCAATTGATGGAACCAATGTTGATACCAGTTACCATAATGCTGTAGTACACACTGAACCTTGGCCGTTGCTATAGGAAACACTATAGAGCTTTAGTTTAAACTGTGCAATATTAGTAATGCAATTTATACAGTAAATATTTCTGTGGCACTGAATGAATTTAAATAAGATTTTACTCACCGGTAAATCTATTTCTCGTAGTCCGTAGTGGATGCTGGGAACTCCGTAAGGACCATGGGGAATAGACGGGCTCCGCAGGAGACTGGGCACTCTATAAAAAAGATTTGGTACTACCTGGTGTGCACTGGCTCCTCCCTCTATGCCCCTCCTCCAGACCTCAGTTAGGATACTGTGCCCGGAAGAGCTGACACAATAAGGAAGGATGTTGAATCCCGGGTAAGACTCATACCAGCCACACCAATCACACCGTATAACTCGTGATACTATACCCAGTTAACAGTATGAAATACAACTGAGCCTCTCAACAGATGGCTCAACAATAACCCTTTAGTTAGTCAATAACTATATACAAGTATTGCAGACAATCCGCACTTGGGATGGGCGCCCAGCATCCACTACGGACTACGAGAAATAGATTTACCGGTGAGTAAAATCTTATTTTCTCTGACTTCCTAGTGGATGCTGGGAACTCCGTAAGGACCATGGGGATTATACCAAAGCTCCCAAACGGGCGGGAGAGTGCGGATGACTCTGCAGCACCGAATGAGAGAACTCAAGGTCCTCCTCAGCCAGGGTATCAAATTTGTAGAATTTAGCAAACGTGTTTGCCCCTGACCAAGTTGCAGCTCGGCAAAGTTGTAAAGCCGAGACCCCTCGGGCAGCCGCCCAAGATGAGCCCACCTTCCTCGTGGAATGGGCTTTTACTGATTTTGGATGCGGTAATCCAGCCGCAGAATGCGCCAGCTGAATTGTGATACAAATCCAGCGAGCAATAGTCTGCTTAGAAGCAGGAGCGCCTATTTTATTGGGTGCATACAGGATAAAAAGCGAGTCAGTTTTCCTGACTCCAGCCGTCCTGGAAACATAAGTTTTCAAGGCCCTGACTACGTCCAGTAACTTGGAATCCTCCAAGTGCCTAGTAGCCGCAGGCACCACAATAGGTTGGTTCAAGTGAAAAGCTGATACCACCTTAGGGAGAAACTGGGGACGAGTCCTCAATTCTGCCCTATCCATATGGAAAATCAGATAAGGGCTTTTACATGACAAAGCCGCCAATTCTGACACACGCCTGGCCGAAGCCAAGGCCAATAACATGACCACTTTCCACGTGAGATATTTCAGATCCACAGTTTTAAGTGGTTCAAACCAATGTGATTTTAGGAAACTCAACACCACATTGAGATCCCAAGGTGCCACAGGAGGCACGAAAGGGGGCTGAATATGAAGCACTCCCTTTACAAAAGTCTGAACTTCAGGCAGTGAAGCCAGTTCTTTCTGGAAGAAAATCGACAGAGCCGAAATCTGGACCTTAATGGAACCCAATTTTAGGCCCATAGTCACTCCTGACTGTAGGAAGTGCAGAAAACGACCCAGCTGAAATTCCTCTGTTGGGGCCTTCCTGGCCTCACACCACGCAACATATTTCCGCCAAATACGGTGATAATGGTTTGCGGTTACTTCTTTCCTGGCTTTTATGAGCGTAGGAATGACTTCCTCCGGAATGCCCTTTTCCTTTAGGATCCGGAATTCAACCGCCATGCCGTCAAACGCAGCCGCGGTAAGTCTTGGAACAGACAGGGCCCCTGCTGTAGCAGATCCTGTCTGAGCGGTAGAGGCCATGGGTCCTCTGATATCATTTCTTGAAGTTCTGGGTACCAAGCTCTTCTTGGCCAATCTGGAACCACGAGTATCGTTCTTACTCCCCGCCTTCTTATTATTCTCAATACCTTTGGTATGAGAGGCAGAGGAGGGAACACATAAACCGACTGGTACACCCACGGAGTCACTAGCGCGTCCACAGCTATCGCCTGAGGGTCCCTTGACCTGGCGCAATATCTCTTTAGCTTTTTGTTGAGGCGGGACGCCATCATGTCCACCTGTGGCCTTTCCCAACGGTTTACCAACAGTAGGAAGACTTCTGGATGAAGTCCCCACTCTCCCGGGTGTAGGTCGTGTCTGCTGAGGAAGTCTGCTTCCCAGTTGTCCACTCCCGGAATGAACACTGCCGACAGTGCTATTATGTGATTTTCCGCCCATCGGAGAATCCTTGTGGCTTCTGCCATCGCCATCCTGCTTCTTGTGCCGCCCTGTCGGTTTACATGGGCGACTGCCGTGATGTTGTCTGACTGGATCAGTACCGGCTGGTTTTGAAGCAGGGGTTTTGCCTGACTTAGGGCATTGTAAATGGCCCTTAGTTCCAGAATATTTATGTGCAGGGAAGTCTCCTGACTTGACCATAGTCCTTGGAAGTTTCTTCCCTGTGTGACTGCTCCGCAGCCTCGAAGGCTGGCATCCGTGGTCACCAGGACCCAGTCCTGTATGCCGAATCTGCGGCCCTCTAGAAGATGAGCACTCTGCAGCCACCACAGTAGAGACACCCTGGTCCTTGGAGACAGGGTTATCCGTTGATGCATCTGAAGATGCGATCCCGACCACTTGTCCAAGAGGTCCCACTGGAAGGTCCTTGCATGGAACCTGCCGAATGGAATTGCTTCGTATAAAGCCACCATTTTTCCCAGGACTCGTGTGCAGTGATGCACCGATACCCGTTTTTGGTTTTAGGAGGTCTCTGACTAGATATGACAGCTCCTTGGCTTTCTCCTGCGGGAGAAACACTTTCTTCTGTTCTGTGTCCAAAATCATCCCCAGGAACAGTAAGCGAGTGGAAGGAACCAGTTGTGACTTCGGAATGTTTAGAATCCAGCCATGCTGTTGTAGCACATCCCGAGATAGTGCTACTCCGACCAGTAACTGCTCCCTGGACCTCGCCTTTATAAGGAGATCGTCCAAGTACGGGATAATTAAAACTCCCTTTTTTCGAAGGAGTATCATCATTTCTGCCATTACCTTGGTAAACACCCTCGGTGCCGTGGACAGTCGAAACGGTAGTGTCTGGAATTGGTAATGGCAATCCTGTACCACAAATCTGAGGTACTCCTGGTGAGGAAGGTAAATGGGGACATGCAGGTAAGCATCCTTGATGTCCAGGGATACCATGTAATCCCCCTCGTCCAGGCTTGCTATAACCGCCCTGAGCGATTCCATCTTGAACTTGAATTTTTTTATGTATGTGTTCAAGGATTTCAAATTTAAAATGGGTCTCACCGAACCGTCCGGTTTCGGTACCACAAACAGTGTGGAATAGTAACCCCGTCCTTGTTGAAGTAGGGGTACCTTGACTATCACCTGCTGGTAATACAGCTTGTGAATGGCCTCTAGCACAGCCTCCCTGCCCGAGGGAGTTGTCGGTAAGGCCGATTTGAGGAAACGGCGGGGGGGAGGCGCCTCGAATTCCAGCTTGTACCCCTGAGATACTATTTGAAGGATCCAGGGATCCACCCGTGAGCGAACCCACCGATCGCTGAAATTTTTGAGGCGGCCCCCCACCGCGGCGGATTTGGAAGAAGCGGGGGAGGACTTTTGGTCCTGGGAACCTGCTGCGCGTTGCAGCTTTTTCCCCTTTCCTCTGCCTCTAGACAGAAAGGACCCGCCTTTTGCCCGCCTGTTTTTCTGGGGTCGAAAGGACTGTACCTGGTAATACGGCGCTTTCTTAGGCTTTGAGGGGACATGGGGCAAAAATGCTGACTTCCCAGCTGTAGCTGTGGAAACAAGGTCTGAAAGACCATCCCCGAATAACTCCTCACCCTTATAAGGCAAAACTTCCATGTGCCTTTTAGAATCTGCATCTCCTGTCCACTGCCGAGTCCATAAGCCTCTCCTAGCAGAAATGGACAATGCACTTATTCTAGATGCCAGCCGGCAGATCTCCCTCTGTGCATCTCTCATGTACAAGACTGAGTCTTTTATATGCTCTACGGTTAGCAATATAGTGTCCCTGTCTAGGGTGTCAATATTTTCCGACAGGGAATCTGACCAAGCAGCAGCAGCAGCACTGCACATCCACGCTGAAGCAATAACTGGTCTCAGTATAACACCAGTGTGTGTATATATAGACTTTAGGATAGCCTCCTGCTTTCTATCAGCAGGTTCTTTTAGGGCGGCCGTATCCGGAGACGGTAGTGCCACCTTTTTAGACAAACGTGTGAGCGCTTTATCCACCCTAGGGGGAGTTTCCCAACGTGACCTATCCTCTGGCGAGAAAGGGAACGCCATTAGTAATTTTTTTGAAATCACCAATTTTTTATCGGGGAAAGCCCACGCTTCTTCACACACTTCATTTAATTCTTCAGATGGGGGAAAAACTATAGGTAGTTTTTTCTCCCCAAACATAATACCCTTTTTTGAGGTACCTGGGTTTATATCAGAAAGGTGTAATACCTCTTTCATTGCCTCAATCATGCAACGAATGGCCCTAGTGGACATTAAATTTGACTTATCGTCGTCGACACCGGTATCAGTATCCGTGTCGACATCTGTGTCTGCCATCTGAGGTAGCGGGCGCTTTAGAGCCCCTGATGGCCTTTGAGTCGTCTGGGCAGGCACGAGCTGAGAAGCCGGCTGTCCCGCATTTGGCATGTCGTCAATTTTTTTATGTAAGGAGTCGACACTTGCACATAATTCCTTCCATAAATCCATCCACTCAGGTGTCTGCCCCGCAGGGGGTGACATCACATTTACAGGCATCTGCTCCGCCTCCACATAAGTCTCTTCATCAAACATGTCGACACAGGCGTACCGACACACCGCACACACACAGGGAATGCTCTTAAAGGAGACAGGACCCCACAAAAGCCCTTTGGGGAGACAGAGAGAGAGTATGCCAGCACACACCAGAGCGCTATAATAATGCAGGGACTAACTGAATTATGACCCTTTATAGCTGCTTATAGTATTAAACTGCGCCTAAATTTAGTGCCCCCCTCTCTTTTTTACCCTTTCTGTAGTGTAGACTGCAGGGGAGAGTCAGGGAGCTTCCTTCCAGCGGAACTGTGAGGGAAAAATGGCGCCAGTGTGCTGAGGGAGATGGCTCCGCCCCTTTTTCGGCGGACTTTTCTCCCGCTATTTTCTGTATTCTGGCAGGGGTAATTACCACATATATAGCCTCTGGGGCTATATATTGTGGTTATTTTGCCAGCCAAGGTGTTTTTATTGCTGCTCAGGGCGCCCCCCCCCAGCGCCCTGCACCCTCAGTGACCGGAGTGTGAAGTGTGTAATGAGGAGCAATGGCGCACAGCTGCAGTGCTGTGTGCTACCTTGGTGAAGACTGAAGTCTTCTGCCGCCGATTTTCCGGACCATCTTCATGCTTCTGGCTCTGTAAGGGGGACGGCGGCGCGGCTCCGGGAACGAACACCAAGGACGGGTCCTGCGGTCGATCCCTCTGGAGCTAATGGTGTCCAG